>NW_022103896.1:11431829-11439406 GCF_000313985.2 Echinops telfairi
CCGAGAACTGCTCACTTGCATCACAACTGGTTAATGTCCTTAATAAACTCTTTCATAGTGTTTGGAGTTCTGTGTGGCCGTTGCACCAAATATTAGAACGCAGATCTTAAAGCAGAGCATCTGGTTTGAGACAGAACACAGCAAGGTTATTAAGTCCATCCATCTTAGAGGAAGCCGGTCCAAATAGCTAGCTAATTAAACAAATAAAACTCACTGTAGGTCAACAGGGATGCTGGCAAACAGAATGAGAGGAATGAAAATAAGCATAGAGGACGGACTGTCCCTAACAGAGGCAGACAGGCGTGTTAGGAACCTTTCTTTGTAGACACGGAGCTACTGCACTGCGAGGCCTGACCGTGGCATAAATGAAAGGAGAATGGAAGTCAGTTATCTGGTTGGAATTACCAAGCCCATATAGTAAATCCTGACTGATGGATCACTCGCACTTGCCCTTCCATGCTACCAAAATTTGCCTTCACTTTGAAACAATTGAACCAGCTCCTATAACAGTAAACCCTTCCTCACAGTCACCTTCCTTTGCTGACTGGGCAGCTATTAGATGCTGGGAAAGGCTTCTAGCCTTCTCTTGCACTAAAACCCAATCCAACCCCATCCACTGCCACGAAGGTAATTCAGACTCACGATGATGCAATACAGGGGCTCCAAGGCTGTAGACCTTTACAGGAGCCTCATCCTTCTCCCTTAGACCCCTCTGTGGGTTTGTACTGACAACCTTGCAGTTAGCAGGTCAATACTCACATGACGGTGCCCAACAGAACACTATGTACCGGTTGCGACTTTCCTATAAATTTGACTGAAAGGCCCATTCAGGAACAGGTCTTGTTGCAGGGACTGTGTGTGTAGACTCAGACCAATCCAACTCACTTTCCCACCCTCAGCCTCCCCCTGATTAGTATAACTTGAGACTTGATGCCAGGAGAGGAAAACGTGTGAGATTTCCCAGCGCCATCTCTTTTCTCACACAGCCAAGCATGCCTTTTTATGTGGGCAAGTTTTCGAAATGACAGCAATGCCTCTCCAGATTGTCTCCTTGCCCCGGGTGGCAGGGATGGTGAGGGGCTGACTGCTGAGTAGGAAGCACGTCTGAGCACAGACATGATCTTTCCATTTCCACGCCAGTGGTTTGAATGGGAGGACTGAGGCTTTTTATAGAATTATTGTCTTGGCCCTGTAAATCCACAAATCTGTTTTCCATCAAGTGGAATCGCTGTCCTGCAGTGCAATCTCTTAAAAGGGAAGCCTCAGTGTATACTAGACCCACACATGGGCCTCCCAGCACCCCCCGCCCAGGAAGAGCCTTAGTCGGATGCTTTCTTGGGGGAGGAGTCAAACTTTCCCAAAGACAACAGTCACCTGGGAGATGGGGGGAATAGACCTTAGACATTTTATAGCAAAGGAAGGAAGGCAGGTTCTAGTCAAGCTCTGGCCACCTGGAACACCTCATGTTATTAGCGTCATGAGAAAGCAGTTGCCTGTAGAGTCGACTTAGAGTCCCCAATCATCCCAAACAAAACCTAACCCAGTGCAGTTGAGTTCATCCCAACTCCTGGCAATCCCGCGCAGGACAAAATAGAACTGCTCCATGGTTTTCTTATCTGTCACCGTTATGGACACAGATCGCCAGTTCTTTCTTCTGCTGTTGCACTGCTGGGTGGATTCGAACTGCCAACCCTTTGTAAATCATGGAACACAAACCATCGGGTCAGCGTGGGACCTCAGAATTGGGCCTTAATTTGGGAAACAGTTTGGGTTTGCAAAGAGATCTCAGACACATTAGCCCCATGATTCTGCTATATGGTTGGCTGATTGTTTACTTAGTTACCTCTACTCAGCAACCTTTCCCAGGTCTGGTTTCCTGCCTGGAATTCAGCCGATGCCTGGTCTCTTGTTCATTCTGACTGCCTCCTTTGTTCCAGACAAGTAGCAGGTGTTTGTTTTGCAGGCAAACATGTGATGTGGACAAATGTGTTTGAAAGTGAGTTTGAGTCCCCGCAGCTACAAGGTAGCCTAGGTAAACCAGGAAATGTTGCCCCTATATTAGATGACCCATAGACAGATTCATGCTCCCTGCCCACCCTATGCTAGACCTAGATATTCTTCCTAGAGCCAAAAAAAAAAAAAGCAGATGGAAGCATCATAAACCATCACCTTGCATTTTGCTCTAAGATTCACCAACTATGATTTCTTTTCTTTTTAACACAAAAAAAGCTTTCCCACCTACACAAAGCCCCGAACCACAAGATCCAAGATTTTAGCTCTAAAAGGACCCTAGTATCCAGATGAGTTCAAGGGAATGGCTCAATGGAAGAGTGATTATTATGTAAGCAGACATGTCAACTTATCTCAATGATTTTCACAGGAATATGCCAGTTGATCCGCTGAGAGATAAAAGTAAGGCAAGTGTGCATCTCCACTTGAATGCCAAATCAGTTGATCTACTGAGACAAAATGTAAACAAAATGCACCCTTTTGTTTTTATTTACTCGGCGAATAGATTGGCTGGGAGTTTCAATTATAATGACAAGGAAAAGTTGGTCTCTTTTCAGCAAAATCCTCCACTCCGGCATCAACATAGAGCTCAGTGCATGTCTTCTGTTTACATTGTTTGCCAGTTTTCAGGTTCTTAATAGGCACGGAGTTATTCAGTATGGTATGTTCATGGCAGAATTTTTTAGATTTTTTTTCTGCTTCCTGAGCTGTCAGAACTGAGCCACCCCCAAGGGGCTGTGAGTGTTAGATAATTTAGTGTCAACTTGACAATGTATAAACGTGTAGGGTGGTATTCAACCTGTACATCAGGTCACAGCCTGATGGTGCCTTATTTGGAGGTGTGGCCTTCTCATAGGAGGGACTGTGGCAACCTCCCCGCCCTCTGCCGCTGCCCTGAGAGCTGCTGGAGCCCTGCCATGTTATCATAGACCCTGGATCCTCCAGACCCTGCACCCACCGGCCTGTGACCTACCTGCAGTCTGCACCATTGCATGTGGCTATGTGAGTCTGAAGAGGGACTTCTAGACGGACACTGGACTTAAGGATTTGAGTTGGACTGGCGTACTTCTTTGATATATAATTACTTCTTGATATAAAGCTTTTTCTTATAGGAGTTTCACTGGATTTACTTCTCTAGTCAACTTGGCCTAACAGAGGGGTGTATTGAAGACTTCTGATCAATTGGTCTAAACATCCCAGAGAATACATGGGATAAAGTTCCTGTCTTTAGTTCAGGGTTCCATTAATCCAGGCATAGCTATCCTAGTAGTCAGGACAGAATTGAATGAAAGCTATGTCTCCTCATTTTGCTTTCCTGACAGGACTCTATTAGAAATCTATTGTAATATTTAACACCCACTTTTAAAAAGATCATTTTTGTTGATCACCAAAACCCTGCCAGAATGTATTCCTACAATCTCTCAGAAACTGTTCAACAAATCAAGAGAAAAATAGCCATATATGTCAATGTTCTTCTGTGGGGTTGGTATCCAAATTCATTTTTCACATATGTTTTGTGGGCCCCTATTTTTTATAGAATGTTTTGTTTTTGTGGTTCACCTACCACGATCGCCTTTTTGCTCTCTATTCCTTGACTCTGGAACTCTAACAAATTATGCAAATCATGGTCCATTCTGGGAAATAATTAGAGAGAAAATAGTGCAATAATTAATTATCCACCAAGTTTTCAGAATGCCGCCAGGTGCTGGGAAGTTGGTTCTGGCTCAGAGTGGCTCTCTGGGCCCGCGCCATTGCTCACTTGTTGCTCTGCGTGAGCGCACTGTTGCATCACTGTGCCCATCCGTCTCACAGGAGGTCATCCTCTTTTTGCTAATGAGAGCAGTCCAAAGTGGTCAATGAAGTACACCGACATTCAAAAATATGACTTAAAACCATACCTCAGTTTGACTACTTGGAAATGTCATCGCTCTGAAACCAAATCACACTTTCTGGGGGGGAAAAGAAGGAGAAAAAGAACAAGAATGTTATCCAAACTTTAAGATTGTTGTGTAATCTGGAGGTCATTCATACAGGCAACAAATCTTGAGGGAGCGCCTTTGGGTTCCAGGTACTGAGCTAGGCTGGGAATCCATAGGGGAGTTGAGGTCTGCTGCCACGACCAGGTGAAACTTGTGCCTCCTGGGGCTTCCTTTTCCTAGGGAGCACAGCCTAAACGACCCACCAGCTACAAGAGCCCAACTCACAGGGAACCGGAATAAGTAAGCATCTAAGAAAAGAAAATAATCACCGATCATTGCGAATGGTCTGTATTGAAGAGCTCACATGATCGGAACTGAAGGTTGAAAAAGAGCCCTTCGACATTCAGTTCTCTCCAGTTTGGGACACGAAAACCTTTCAAAGCTATCATGATTAGACCCCACTTTTTTTTATATGAGCAAAGAACTATGTACTTACAAATGATAACACATCCACTGACGCTTCAGAGTAACCTATCAGTCATGTGTTCATAAAATATGGGGCTTGCTGGCCTGAGAGGGCATGTCCTTTACTGTTCACAGCTGTGAGTCTTTTCATGTCCAATTGCTTCCTGAAAGGTCAGATGTTCAAATCTCCCTGGGATCCATGGGAGAAAAGATCTGACCATCTCTTCCTGTAAAAATCACAGCTGAAGAAGCCCCTGGAGGCAGTGCCGCTCTCCCCTATAGGGTGGCTCTCTGTTGGGATCAACATGACACATTATAACAATAACAAAGCCACAGAAAGTGGCTGGCTTGGTCCACATGGCAAGCCTGGAGGCAGGGCTCCTTGAAATTACCTTCAAGAAACTCAATACCATGATTGTGTGCTGTACATCTATATCCCCATGGTCCTTATGAGAGGGAAGTTAGACCCCCAAAAAAAACAGCATCAGAAAAAGGCAGAAGTCGATGTATCTTACAAATGACAAGTATGAGAACAAATGGCTGTTCATAAGAACATAATTTCTATTTCTATTTTGTATCATGTTTCCCTATCAGCTATATTGATATATTTCCTATCAGATATATTAATCTTCTCAAGTAGTTGCTGGATTCAAGACTGCACAATGGTTGAGCCGATATACTGATCTAGAGATGTATGAGCCTTGAGCTTTGATAAAGATGGGTGTCATGCCTGCCATTCAAGAGCCCAGAGCACAAAGGAAAAGCAGCCCTTGGGAGAATCATTGCTATGCGATGCAGCCACTTCTCCAGTGGGCAGAATGCTAGAAGCACACTAGAACCCGGAAAGCATCACACTTGGAAGTCTCCGTGGCGTGAAAGGCTAAATGTAGTTATCTTTTCTGGAATCTGAAAACAAGAAACAAAACATGTCATCGGTCATTATATTCAGCTCTGTACTTTTGATATCATTACTGTGTTTTGACGAATCCAAAAGCTCACTTGTAATTTCTTTAAGCCTTGTAGTGGTTGTGTCTACTCTTGGTCTGTCTGAGTCTGTAGCAGAGTTTGCTATGCTATTTGCTGTATCTGATATGGTGCCAGGGGGATTTCTCAGTGGCTCTTCTCAGTAGAGGCTGTTTTGCTTTCAACCTCTCTGCCAAACCTGGGGAGCAATCATCAGCCCGAGTCACTTTGAGGGCATAATGAGTTCTCCAGCCAAGTACGCTGCGGTCGCCTAACTACCATGTGCCGTTTTGCTGAAGGGGCCTTTACAGTTAGGGGGCCAGGGCTTTCAAGATCATACTTATGTCAGACTCCCAAATGTATGTCTTCCACTTTTGCCTTTTCCCAGAATGACAGCCTCATCTATCAATAACCAACTTCACCTCTCTACCTGCTTGCCTAACATACGTATCAAAGATTGTATGTTCAAAATATTAATGCTTGATTCTCCCACCTACAAAACGGCTATTCTCTCAGACGTCACAACTTAGAGAATGGTACTACCAGGCATTCAGTACTTGAAACTAAAATTCTGAAATAATATTCAGTTCTTCTCTTTCATTTGCCCTCACGTGTAGTTAGTTCATCAGCTAGTTCTCACAGAAATGTGAGTCCATCTCATAACAAGCCCCCCAATGGACCATATTTCTCCATCTCTAATAGGAGAGGGCTTCAAAAAGTTCATGGAAAAATGGAATTGAAAGATTATGAAATTTTTCCACAAACTCTTGGAAGCCCCTCATATCTTGGCCAAGTTCAAGCCATTTAAGCTTAGATGACTGATGCAGTCTTCCAAATAGACTCTCTCCTTCTACCTGTGCCACTACCTATATCCATACAAATTTTTCATTTCGTTTGTTGAAACATAAATTAGATCAATGTTGTGTATTACACTGGAAATTTACACTGGGTTTCCATTGCTCTTAGAATTAAAAGAATAAGCTCTTTTTGTCTAGGAGACTCTAAAGCAACTGTATGCTATCCATACAATTATGATCACCTTCCACAAAAAGTCTTCCCCTCCTTGACTGTGTTCTGACCACTCTGTCCATCTTTCTATTCCTAGAACTTATTACACTTGACCTTGTCTTGGCCATTTGCATTACCTAGTGCCTTGACTTTGAATATCCATGCCCCTTATCTTTGCATAGCTGAATGTTCACGAAGCATTTCTGATTTTGCTTTGATGCCTACAAAATTAGATCTAGATAAAATAATTTGAGTGGTTTTTGTTGGAGATAAACCCAAGAAACAGCAGCAAGGAAACTATGAGAAAGGAAAAATCCAATATAAAGGTGTTCTGTCAAAGTCACTGGCTAGGGCAATAGCTAGTTGATTCTATGAATGCCACCTGAGAAGTAAGTGTGACTATTCCAAAGGATGAAAGCAGATGGATGTATCTGCCTTCTCCATTCCCTTTGCTCCAGGGTTTCCTTTAGGGGAGTTAGTTCTGTGAAATCACAGCTCTAAATTGAAAAGTCTATTTTCTTCCATTATTCCATACTACATCCTACAGCACCACCACCACAACCACCATGCATCTGTTGTATAACATATTCCGACAGCACATGACTTGTGAAAAAAGAATCGTCCATACACTTGCATCATATTATTTATGGTAGAATTCATTATATTAGAATTCATCTATTATGTAACATTTACTCCTTACCTATTGACTACCAAAAAAGATAAACAAAGCAAACAAACAAACAAATGGTGATATAGTCATGGAGTCGATTAACATAAAACAACAAGAATAATATATAATGAAAAGGAAAAAAAAGAGGAAGAAAGAAAATGACTCTCCTCTTCCACCTCTCCTAGATTCAAAGGGATAGGTAAAAGCAACAAGGCCCCTGAATGTTTTTTAATTACCATTAAATTAACTCCAATTCACAGTAATCCCATTTGTACTAGAGCAGAACTACACTCCATAGAGTTCTCAATTGCTAGTTTTTCAGAGGTAGATCACCAGGTTTTTCTTCTGCGGAACCCAGGAGGGGATTTGAACCTCCAAACTTTGGGATAGAAATAAAATGTACTAAAGGAAAATGAGCTGATTTCAGGAACCCAAGAGGAAAGGGAATTTTGGGAATAATGAGGGCAACAAATGTATAGATGTGCTTTACACAATTGATCTATGTATTGTGATGAATTGTATGAGCCCCAATAGATTGATTT
>NW_022103896.1:11440444-11448650 GCF_000313985.2 Echinops telfairi
GCTTGTTTACCTTCAAGCCTTTAAGACCCCAGACTCTATATCTTTTGATAGCCAAGCACCATCAGCTTCCTTCACCACATTTGCTTATTCACCCGCTTTGTCTTCAGCAGTTGTGGCAGGAAGGTGAGCATCATAGAAGGCCAATTTAATAGAAGAAACTATTCTTGCATTGAGGAAGTGATGACTAGAATTTGAACACAGCAAAGATGAATGATATATTAGATTGTGCATGATCAGTCTATAACGGCGACACCACATGCCCTGGAGACAAATGCAATTTCTTCCATATATCATTAAAATGGAAATGAGCCCTCTGTTAAAATAAGTTCTGTAGATCCTAGTTCAAGAGTAAATTTGGTGGGTTATTACATATCTGAATTAGTTGACCACTTATCATGTAGGAGAAAATTTGAGATGAAGATAAACAGCACCTTATTATTAGAACATTGGAAGCAGTAGCATGGTAGTAAATTCTCTCTTTCCTTGGAGGAGACCTGGGTTTGCTCCCTAGCCAATGCACCGAAGGGAAGCCACAGCCTGTCTTTCAGTGGAGGTCTGCATGTTGCTTTGATACTGAACAGGTTTCATGTGAGCTTCCAGACTAAAACCAGAATAGGAAGCAAAGCCCTAGTGATTTCATTCTGAAAACCAATCAATGAAAATTCTATAGATCACATTGCCTGTTCCAACACTGATAGGAGATTAAGGGACTTGAGAACTGTTTTTCAATATTAATATATATATTTACCAAAATGTATAGAAGAGATAGTCTTGCTTACTTTGTTGAAAGAAGTCTATCTCTAGCAAAGTCTGTGTAGGTCCTCAGCCATATCTAGCACCCACCAGATAAGCTGAGGCATGTGAAGAGGTGAATTTGTTCCTTGAAAGTTATAAATAAGTGAATGGCCTGACCTAGTCCCTGACATTTTCTATAGCCTCATGCGAAGGTGAAACCTTGGCAATGAATAAGAAGAGCAAAGAAGAACTGAAGTGTTAAGAGGATGGTTTTGGTGAAGAATATTGAATAGACTGTGGACTGCCACAAGAATGAGCAAATCTGTTTTGGAAAATGTACAGATAAATGCTCCTTCGAAGCGAGGACGGTGAGCCTTCATCTCATTGGACATGTCATCAGGAGGTGTATGTGTTCCTGGAGACATACATCATGCTTGTTAAAGTACAGAGTCAGCAAACGAGGAAAATTCTCCATGGGATGGATTGACCCATGGGCTACAACAAGGGGCTCAAATGTGACAATGACTGTGAGGGAGACAGCAGTGTTTGTTCTGTTGTACATAGGGTTACTATGAGTTGGACTGACCCGATGGTATCTAACAACAACAATAACAATACTGTTTGGAGTAAAAAATACAACAATTGGATTTTAAGTAGAGCAAAGACCATGAACAGGCATGTGACCCCTATGACCACAAGCAACAAGAATGCAATTCAATTATGGGAGAGATCAAGACCCTAAAAACCATAGCTGCAGCTCATGCCAGCTTGCAGTTGGTTCCAGTGAATTCAGTCTTGGCTCTAGAGGCGCCACCCTTTGATGAACAATGTGTCATTGCAACAACTTGGGAGGTCAAGGCTGGTTGAATCCCCATGAAGGATCTAATGGTTTCTTTTTATATTTAGCCCCAGGAACCCATGGCCTAGTTCTTCAAAGGATGAGTCAATTCCATTCTCAGCAGAGAACAGTCAAAAGAACAGGTTTCCCCTTGTAAATAGAGCAAATCAGCAACTGTCTATTTTCAGAGTTTATGAATCTAGCTTTGAAATGATTTTTGGTTTTCATTTGTACCAAACAAGCAAATGCAACCAGACGGATTGGTAAGCAAAACTCAGATTCCCTGGTTTGGCTTGGGAAATCTGCTCTCTTATGTGCTTTCACACAAAAGGAAACAAAAATGTAGGTGGTCTGGCGACGATCTTGGCTCCATGGGATGGGGCTATGTGACACATGGGAAGTCACTTACTTCTTCCCAGCCTTCATTTTCTTGGCTGGCAATTAGACCTTGAGCAGGAAGCTTTAACAGGACCCTTTCACTGTATGCTCCATGGCACTCTCACACGGACCCGTTAGCAAGGAGGGTGGCTCCGACTTGTCTGAGGGCTCTCTCCTCTCTATGATTCAAACCACTGGTAAAAGCCTGTTGGGTGATTTTTCTCACCACTTGACCTTTCTTTCAGTGAGTGCTGTGGTAGTTACATAATCTGGTGTCAATTTGAGGATTCAGAGTGAAGGGGTGGAGTCTAGCCTGTCAATCAGGTAGTAGCTTGATGACCTCATTTGGTGGTGCTAAGGCAGTGGTTCTCAGTTCTCAACCTTTCTAATGCCGCTGCGACCCTTTCAGACAGTTCCTCATGTTGTGGTGACCCCAAACCATAAAATTATTTTTGTTGCTACTTCATAACTGTGATTTTGCTACTGTTATGAATCATGATATAAATATCTGATATGCAGGATGTATTTTCATTTTTACAAATTGAACATAATTAAAGCATAGTGATTCATCACAAAAACAATATGTAATTATATATTGTGATATATTTCTTCTAATGACAAATAAATGAAATTTTGTCTTAAAGTATGTTGTGGCACAGGTACAGTCTTCACACAGGGTACTTGTATGTGGGCATATCTTCATGTGAGCAGACCCACCTACAGACAGATAAAGGAGCGATGTCTCGGTTCCTAAGACCATCGGAAATATGTGTTTCCAATGGTCTGAGGTGACTCCTGTGAAAGGGTCTTTTGACCTCCAAAGGGGTCAAGACCCACAGGTTGAGAACTTCTGAGTTAAGGCAGCAAATAGCTTACTGGAGGCAGAACACATGCTTACTCCCTGCGAGACATCCATGTGGAGAAGACACATGGAGAGAAGACGCATGGAGAGACATCCCTGTGGAGAAGACACACGGAGCCAGACCTCTGGAGACAGAGAAGCCATGTGAAGACCCCTGCCAGCGCTGAGATGCTTATAATGCCACTGGATCCACAAGACTTCCCACCCACTGGCCTGTGATCTTCCTTCATTCGGCATCATTGCATGTGTTTCATGAGTATGAAGAGGACTTTATTGATTGGTATCAGACATCTGGGCTTACATTGGACTTACGGACTTGATCTGGACTGGGTGGGGATGTTTTCTTAATATTCAATTGATCTTGTATATGAAGCTCTTTCTTATACACATGAGTGTGCCTATGAATTTGATTCTCGAGTCTACCCAGACTAACAGAGTGCCTCTGTGCCCCGCTACTCGTCTGTCTGTTGTGCCGTTGCTATGCTGCTGCTGCTGCTGGAAGCAATATCACTGGCATTTCAAATACTATCAGGGTCACCTAAGGTGAACAGGTTTCAACAGAGTTTCCAGATTAGGGATGGACTAAGAATACGTAATTGTCTGCTTCTGACGGATTAGTCACTGAACACCTCATGAACAATAGCCGAATTTGGTCAGATACAGTGCTGGAAGATGAACCTCTCTGTTCGGAAGGAACTTAAAGTACAAATGATAAAGAGGCGTCTTCTCAAAATAGAGTCCGCCATAACGATGTGGATGGAATGAAGGTTTCAGGACCCTCGTTTGCTAATGGAGCATGACAAAATGAGAAGAAATAGTTGGAACGTACCAAGTATGAATCTAGGAAAAAATGAGAAGTAAACAAAAATGAACGTGTGAATTAAATGAACCGGTGTTGGCCATTTTGAATTAGACTGTCTCATGCTTTACTCCGCTGAGAATGACGCAGTCAAGTGGAAGGTATCACATTCATTGGCTCAAAGAACATGTCAAGATCTACCTTGACATACAGTGCTCTCTGTGATACCCTGGTATCTATATGTGCACAAGGACACCTAGTTGGTTCAACTAGATTATGATTTAAATCACTAACCACTGAATTTAGTGATGAAGAGATTGAAGAATTCTACCAACCACTTCAGTCATAAATTGATCAAACATGCAATTGTGATGCATTTGTAATTATTGTTCATTTGGAATGCAAAAGTTGGAAACAAAGAGCAAGGAACAGTACTTGGAAGATATGATCTTGGTGATAGAATTAAAGCTGGAGATTGCAGGAGAAGATTTCTCAACACCAACAACTTTCTCACTGCAAATACCCTTTTCAACAACATAAACGACAACTGTACACATGGGCCTCACTAGAAATACACATAGGAATCAAATCACCTAAATGCAGGAGGGTCAAAATACTACCAAGAGAATATCCCATCTGAATTTCAGAAACATCCCAGATGGGTTGAGTCTTTTAATGATAGAAGACTTGACAAGGTTTATCAAGAACATCATACATGATGACATCATACGTGATGACATCAAGCACATCATACATGAAGAAAGTAGTTCATTAAAAAGACCAGAAGAATCTATCCAAGTGGGTGTCAGAAGATACTCTGAAGCTTGCTCTTGGCTACAGAGTAGCTAAAGTAAATGAAAAAAAATGATTAAGTCAAGAAGCTTAACAGAAAATCTCAACGGACCGCTTTAGAGGGGGAAAAAAAGGGAAAGTATTGTAATAAAATGTACAAAGACCTCTGCACGCTTGGATTTAAAAGCCCAAAAGGGAGAATATGCTGAGCATATCTCCTCCTGAAAGAACTGAAGAAAAAAATCAAGCATTGAGATGAAACATTCAAGGAGTCTATGGGCAAAATATTGAGCCCTATAGGGAGCATCAAAAGAAGTTGGAAAGAATACAGAGTTAATGTATCAAAAGAACCAGTTGACATTCAATCATTTAAAGCTGTAGCATATGATCAAAACCTGATGATATTTAAGGAAGAAGTCTAAGCTAAGTGATAGGCATTAAACAAGGGAAAACAAGCCTCCGAGAATTAATGGACTGCTAGTTGATATGCTTCAACAAGCTGATGAAGCGCTGGATGCACTCACCTGTGCCAAGAAATGTGGGAGACAGCTAGCTGGCCCACTGACTGGAAGAACGCTCCATTCGTATCCATTCCAAAGAAAGGTGACCCAACAGAATGTGGTAAGTATTAAATTCTAACTTTAATGCCATAGTCACTAAAAGTTTGCTGAGCACTATTCAGCACTGGTTGCAACAGTCCATCAACCACAAAGTAAAGCCATGTTCAGAAGGGTATGTTGCTCTTGTCAGACAGATCTTGACTGAGAGCAGAGAACACCAGGAAGATGTTTACTTGTGTGTTACTGATTATGCAAAGCATCTGCTTGTGTGGATCAAATCAAGCTATGGATAACATTTAGAAGAATTGAATTCTGGAACACTTCATTGCACTCAGGTGTACAGGGACCATGAGGCAGCTATTCAAATAATTCAAGGGAAACTGTGTGATTTAAAATCAGGAAAAGTGTGTTAGTTACATACTTTCATAACACTTCCTCAATCTGCATGCTGAGCTAATAATCTGCGAATCTGGATTATATGAAGAAGAGTGTGACATCAGAATTGGAGGAAGACTTGTTCTCAAGCTGCTATACGCAGGTGCTACCACCTTGCATACTGAAATCGAGGACTTCAAGCTCTTGCTGATGGAGATCAAGAACTACAGACTTCAGTATGGATTACAAGTGAATGTAAACAAAGCTAAAGTCCTTGCTGCTGGACCAGTAGGTAACGTCATGATAAATGGAGAAAAAATGGAAGTAATCAGGAATTTCATTTTGCTTGAACCTACAATCAATCTGCATGGAAGTAGCAGTCCATAAATCAGAGGGCATATTGCTTAGGGAAAAGCTGCTTTCCCCAAGCTCTTTAACTTGAGAGCGAGGTGAGAGCTAAGGTGCACCTCACCCAAGTCTGGGCATTTTCAATCACCTCACATATCTGTGCAAACGCTGGACAATGAATAAGGAAGACCGAAGAAGTATCAATGCCTTTGAATTATGGAGCTGACAATGAATATTGAAAGTCCCATAGACTGCCAGAAGAACAAATAAATCTATTCGGGAAGAAATACAACCAGAATGCTCCTAAACATTGAAGATGGTAAACTTGGGCTAGTGTATTCTGGATATATCATCAGGAAAGACCAGTCAGTGGAAAAGACTTCATGCTTGGAAAAGAGAAAAGTAGTTCAAAACTGCAATACCCTCAATGAGATGGATTGGCTCAATGGCTGCCACAATGGGCTCTAACCTAACAATTGAGACCTGTGCCAGAACATAGGCAGTGTTTTATTTTGTTGTGCATAGGATTTCTTTGAACATCTAACAACACCTGTCACCTTTTTTCCCCTTGTCAAGCACCTACCTACGTGTCCTTCTTTTGATCCCTGATTTTGCTGCTCACCAACTGTGCTAGTATTGCCCGTGGGTCACAGTGCTTGCTTCAAACCAAGAAAATATTTCCTTTGAGGAAAAACAGACAGTACTTTCATAGGGAGCTCATTAGAAGTGTCTTGTTTCTCAATATAGGCTTCTACATACTCAGTGATTAATGAATATAAGAAGTCCAGATGCCACAATAGTTCAGCACTCAGCTTCTAACCAAAAGGTTAGGGGTTTCAACCACCAAGGACACCGAGGAAGAAAAGACCTGGTAGTCTGGTACCCTGTGTGAGGTTGAGTCAAGGAGCCCTGGCAGCACAGTGTTGAACCGGTGGGCTGCTAACCAGAAAGTCATTATATTGAACTTGTGCGGGAGAAAGAAGTGACAATTTTCTTTCTTAAAGAGTATGGACTTGAGAACCCGCTGGGCTGTTCTGTTTGACTTTCCAGGGTCACTGTGAGTCAGAATTGAGACAATGACAATAGGCTCAGACCAAAATAGGTTCACAGGCCACTGGATCAATTCTGATTCATAGTGACTTTATGAGATAGACTAGAACTGACCTATGAATTATTCTAAGCTGTAATGTTTAGGGGGACCCCCCCCCCAACCAGGTTTTTATCCCTTCTTTCAGGTTCAAATCACCGACCTTTCATTATCTACTAAGCATTCTACCATCACGCCACCTGAGTTCTAGGAAACCCTAAGGACAGCTGTGTCTTATCCTGTCAAGTTGGGTTGAGTGGGAACTGACTCAATGGCACAGAACAGCAACCCCAGAGATCAATGGACTCACAGCATTGGTTCTATCAACCGTCATTACGAACGGTACCAATGCTGCACAAAGGGAACTGTAGAACACAAGTGAAAAGTATCGCTAAACAAGCATATACACCTTTATGAAACAAAAATATCAAAATGTGCCTCTTCTGTGGCTCAATATATCCTCCACGGAGGTCTGTATGCTTGGAAGACAGTGCTTGTGTTTCTCTAAACCTTCCTGCAAACAATTTACACTCTCTGATTAGGACATTTTGGCTTCCTAAAGGGACTCAAATAGATTTTCTTTTAAATGTTTTTTGAGGATTTTTGGTTTGTTTTTAAAGAAAAAGAAGTCTGAAAGGGCAAGATCATGGCTGAAGGGTGGATGAGATTTATCCATGAAATTCTACTAGGAAAGCCCTCGCTACCCCGAAAGAATGAACAAATGAATTGAGAAGGGGGAAAATTCCTCAGTGAAACTGCCCTGCCCTTTTCTTGCCAATGGTTTTCCCAATTTTCTTAACATTTCCTCATAAGTTCCTGTGATTAAGTGTCCTTTGAGAAAATCTATCAAGATCACCACTTTGGAATCCCCCAAAATAGTCCCCATAACTTGATGAGCTGACCAGTCTGCTTTGAATTTCATTGGCCCAACAGATCCTCATGGAAGCCACTTTTTTTATTGAACTTTTTTTTTTAAGGCATTCTAACCAGACTAAGACAAGGGTATGACTGAGGGTTTGTCTGCAGCCTTCTACTGATCTCAGTCATGCTACAGCACGCTTTATTTTAATGGACTAACCCTGTGTTATTTAGGGAAATTACCCGGAGCTACGCTCTCATCTATCTTATGTAATCAACTGGATTAACAAGACTCATTACTCACCTACTAAAATCTAGAAATATTATATGTTGCATTTATAAGAAAATTTCCTGAGTTGTTTCTTTCATAACACCCTCCCTTACTTTTTTCTAAAAAAGATTAAAATCACTCTTTTTGAGGTAAAGTTTTCATATATTGAAATGTACCTATTTTATGTGTACAATTTAAAGAGTTTTAGCCAATAAATTTAACCACTCCATGAACATATAGAAGATTGGCATGATCCGCAGACAATTCTTTATTGCAATCAACTCCTCTATAGCCTTTGCCCCA
>NW_022103896.1:11450046-11451629 GCF_000313985.2 Echinops telfairi
GGTTTTTGTTCTTTGGTGTCTGCTACCTGATCCCTTCAACACCTTGTGTTCACACAAGCTTATGTGCTTCTCCTCTGTGGGCTTTGTTGCTCCCGAGCTAGATGGCCGCTTGTTTGCCTTCGCAAGTGGTCATTGTGTCTTTTTATTCCAGCTTTTCCAGCAGATGCTTTGCAACACCTCATTAAGCTTTTAACTTGTAGTTTCCTGATGACTAATGACAGTGAATATTTTAGACAAGCATATTGGTTATTCCTATAATGATTTGTTGAACTATTTTGTCCCATATTTATTTTTATTTGACTTCTTAGTGAGTTGAAAGAATTATTAATAAATTCTACCAGAAATCTTATGAAATTTCACCCCAAAGAGTTGTTTATCTTTTCAACTCATTAATGGTTTCTCACAAAGAGAAGATATTTGTAATTTCATGAAGGCCAATTTATTACTAAATTTTCCTTTAGGATTAATTATCTCCAAAAAAAACTATTCCAAGGATGGGAATATTTCACCCTACGCTCTGTTCTAGAAGTGTTTTGTTTTCCATTTTTTTACAAGTAGGTCTGTGACCTATTTTCAACTTATTTTCAGGTATGAAGTACTTGTCAAGTTTCATTTGTTTTTATATGGATAGAGTGTGTGTGTGTGTGTGTGTGTGTGTGTGTGTGTGTGTGTGTGTGTTTCAAATCATCAGTTGAAAGGGATGTATTTTTCTCAATGGATTCCCTGGATGATGC
This sequence comes from Echinops telfairi, assembly GCF_000313985.2. Classification (NCBI taxonomy): domain Eukaryota; kingdom Metazoa; phylum Chordata; class Mammalia; order Afrosoricida; family Tenrecidae; genus Echinops; species Echinops telfairi. The sequence continues at coordinate 11,450,781 of NW_022103896.1, forward strand.
ATTTTGCAAAACCAGTCAGCCAGGTGTGTAAGGTAAATCATGTTTCTGTATTCTCTATTTCGTTTCAGTGGTTTTCATATCTATCCTTACACCAATACCACATTGCTGTTTTTGTTGATGAAGAAGAGATATTAGAAACTGATAACTTGTTCAATATTATTCTCTTTAAAGGTTATTTTGGCTATTTTTATTGGGTCTCTGATTTGCTATTTTAATTTTAAAATCAGAATATCAATTGTTATTTTAAAAAGTACCTGTTAGAATTTTGATTGTGGCCACATTAAACCTATATCAACCTAGTAAAAATTAACATCTAGTCAAAACTAGCTACTCCAATCCATCAGAATGCTACATCTTATCAATTATTACATTTAAAAATTTTTCTGAACCTTGTTTTAGAGTTCTTGATATACAGCTATTGTAAATATTTTGTAAAAACCATTCCTACCTAAGTGTTCATGATTTTGATACTCTTTTTAAAATATTCAAAAATCTAAATGTGCAGTTGTTTGCTGGTAATATATAAAACACATGGTTTTTAATTTGCTTTTTTATTGTACATCTTTACTAAAGTCATTTATTAAGGAATTGTACAATTTTCAAGTAAAATTGTACAATTGCTTCCAAAATCATTTTCCAAACATTCTTTTCCTGCATGGACTCCTTGCCACTGTCACCGTTTTATCCCACCACTACCATTGTATCCTTAGACTTTTTGATGTACATAATATTGTTACCAATGAATAAGAATAGTTTATTTATTCATTTTTTAATCTATGCACCTTTTATTTCTTATGAGTTGAGCTGTGATCCACATGGTCAGTAGTTCAAAACCACTACCATCTCCAC
>NW_022103896.1:11452543-11463407 GCF_000313985.2 Echinops telfairi
TGAGTGAGTGAAGATCTCTCTACATTACTGAATAGAACTTGGGAGGGTGAACAGTTTCTCTTGTGAGATTGTTGAAAGAAAGCATTTAGTAAGACAGTATATAGTATACAAGAATGTAAACTGTATGCCTTTTGTAGATGTAGTTAGCTAGATTTGTGTTTTTTCTAATGAAAGCTATTTTTTCATCTCTGGAGATAACCATGTGGTCTCTCTTCTTTCTGCTTTTAATAGGGTGAATTCCATTGATTGTTTTCAGATGTATTTATTTTGTGCTTCTGGGATAAATCTTGTTTAATCATGATACAAATAATCTTTTGGCATTTTAAAGAACCCTGGTGGTGCTACCTAGTAAGCTTTGGACTGTTAACTGCAAGGTTAGCAGTTCAAACCCACTAGCCATTGCAAGGGAAAAAGATGAAGCTGTCTGTCCCAGGAAAGATTTTTAGCTTCAGAAACCCTGTGTAGGGTTTCTATGAGTTAGAATCAACTCAGTGGCAGTTACCGTGGGTTGCTTTTTGGTTTGTCATGATATTTTAAAATATTAAATTTGTTAATATCTGTTACAAATTATTTCCTATCTCCGTGATGAATACTAATCTTTTATAAAATATTTTTCTCTGGTTTTGATATCAGAACTCAAACACAAAATGTTTTCCTTTGGAAAAAGACTAGAATTATAATTTATTTTTTTAATATTAAAGAAACCCACACTGCTAGCAAGTCAATCACGACTCATATCAACTCTATAGGACAGAGTAGAAGTGCTCTACAAAATTTCTGAGCCTATAAATCTTTATCAGAGGAGACAGAATCATCTCATCCAACAGTACTCCAGGTGCAAGAGACATTTCCTACTGTGCTACCAGAATGATTCCTCTAAAGCACAGAGCAGATCACGTGTCTCTTCTGGCAAGAACTTCCCAATGGCTTCCCAGAGCCCTCAAGACAAACTGGGAGATCCTCAACCTCACATTACTTTTTTATTGTATATTTTTAATACATTCAGTTGGCGTGCATTACAAATTTTTAAAGCTAAGTTAAAAAAAGAGGCAACTACCCCTTTACCTTAGACAATTTGAAAAATACCACCTTAGATAATATTTACCTGTGTTGGGAAATTTACAAAACACTTAACCTCCTTGGTCTGGCTTTATAGGGCCCATAAATGCCTGGAAGGGAAAATATGAACAGTGAGAAAGGAGAAAAAAGATGGGAATAATAATATCTGTCCAATATTTTCTCTCTTCCAAACCATCTTCTGGGAGTTTTGCTATGTATTACGCTAAAGAAACAATTTTATAACTGATGTCGGAGTTTCTCTTAGTAGGAACATACTGCATAAAGAAAAGAAAAATAAAAAAACCTTGACAAGGCACTACGTGGGAAAGGTCCAGGCAAAAAGCAGATAGGCCACTACAAGAGAAAAGAGCAGTGATTTGCTAGAGGAGAGAGCAGAAAGTGAGGACGAGGTCCTAAGTACACATAACAGAATTTGAAGCTTCCAGGGAAAAGTCGACAATAAACACTTAGTTACACAATAAGTTACAGAAAACTGGGAAAGAACACAGGACGACCTTTCAGAAATGAGATATGTAATGTGACATGAACCAAAATGTTTAAAATCCCTCTGTGGAAAATGTGTACGTTATCTATCGTAACAACCCCAAAATTAGAGTTAAAGCAATACACATTTCTTATCACACCATTTCTCTGGATTAGGTAGGTAGGTATATCTTTGCTGAGTCAACAGCTTCGAGGTCTACTGGAAGTCTCCAATCAAGATGGTGGCTGGGGCTGAGAGCACTCTGAAGGCTCAACCAGGGAGTGGCCTGTTTCCAAGCTTGCATGCTTCATGGCAGGATTCCGTGGCTCATATCGGTTAGCCTGGGGGGCTCAGTTACTCGCTAGCTGTTGACCAGGGGCTGCTTTGCCTGCCTCTGTCACATGGGCAGCAGGTTCATCAAAGCCAGTAAGGAGGAGTGAGTCTGCTAGCAGGACAGTCATAACCATAGGCAGCCTAATCACAGAGCTGATACACATCCCTTTGGTCCACATGCTAGCCACGAAAAACAAGTTGCTAAGCCAGGCTGTTCTCAAAGAAGGGTCAGTAGAAAGGGGCGTAAACACCAGGAAGGGGACGGTATAGAGGTTCATCTTATCATCTGCCATTCACAAATTCATCTCACTTAACAACAGGATTTCTGGCAAATGATTTCCTTGGAATCCTCTTTGCCTGTTTATGAGGCAGGCACATCCCGCCTCCCACCTCCGCCATTTCACACATTAAAAAATGGTTGCTCAGAGGGCTTTTAGGTTCCAATCAATATAATAAAATCAAGTAAGAGTCAAAGCTAGTAATCAAGCCTGTATCTGTTTCTACTCCGAACAGACAAAAACTGTATCTTACCTACTACAACATAAAGAAGATGACAAATTGAAAACAAAAACAACAACAAACATACCTATAGAATTAGTCAACTCTCATAGCAAGGTTCTTTCTCCATTTTCAAGTTTTGTTTAATCTGTCCTGCAACTCATTTCAGTTTTGCTCTTGTTTCTCTAGAAGTTTCTGTTAGAAAGGCCCATTGTCCTGTCTCACACCTTGGGACTCCATACACTCTCGACTTCCCAAGATAGTTTTTTTCTAATACAGTGAACCCTCGCCACTTCGCGCTTTGACTTCTGCGGCTTCACTCTATCGCGGTTCTTGCGTAACAGCACATGATCTGTCATTCCTGCCACTGATTGGCTCATACTGTACACGCTTGATGCCATAAATAATATAATAAATAATAAATGATCATTGTAATGTCCAAAATGTTTTACTGTATTTTCCCTTTTTTGTTTAATAAATTGGGTGATACGAGTGTAATGGTGACTAAAGGGTGTTTTTTCATGTCCTCTATGCTCTAACTACGAAAATATTTGATTTACAAATAAGGAATCCTACTTCGCGGAATTTCATTTATCACGGTAGGGTCTAGAACCAATTAACCGCAATAAACGAGGGTTCACTGTACCAGTAATTAAATCTGTCTTGTGATTCTATTCAAGCATTTCTGAAGGTAGCAGTATATGGTCATGAACCAATGGAATTGGAGGAAGAAGTCCAAAGGACACTGAAGGTATTTTAAAAATCAAAACAAAAACAGGCTCCAGAAATTAATGGACTACCAATTTAAATGATTGAAAAATACATACAGTACTAAAGGTGTTTATTTATATGTGCCAAGAAATTTGGAAGACAGCTACCTGGCCAGTCAATTGGACCAGATTAATATTTGTGTCCATCTTAAAGAAAGGTGATCCAGCAGAATGTAAGATATATTGAACAATATATCAATAATATCACACTCAAGTAGAATTTTGCCGAGAACAATTTTTAAATGATCATAGTAGTGTATTAACAAGCCATTGCCAGAAATTCAAATCAGATTCAGAAGATGGCATGACCTAAGGGACATCAGTGCTGATGTCAGATGGATCTGGGCCAAGAGTAGAGAATACCCGAAAGACATGTACCTGCGGTTTATTGATTACACAAAAGTGCTCAACTATGTGGATCCTGAAATGATGGAGAAGGATTCTGGAGCACTTATTTACGTGTATGCAGAACCTGAACACAGACCAAGAAACAGCCTCAAAGAGAACAAGGGGACACTCTGGTCTAAATCCAGGAAAAATGAAATGTCCTCTTCAGCCATATTTATTCAACCCACGTGCTAAGCAGAGAATGTGGGAAACTACACCAGGGGAAGAGGAACAGCCTCAGGATTGAATTCAGGCTCATTTACAACCTACAAGATGCAGATGACACAACCTGGCTTCCTGAAAGTGAACAGAACTTGACCCACTTACTGATAAAGATCAAGGCTTCAGTATGGATTACACAGTTCAACATAAAAATGTTTTTTATAATCCTCACAACCAGACCACATGCAACAGCCTGATAAAGGGAGAAAAGCTTGAAGTTCTTAACTATGTTTTCTTTGTGTCCACAGTAAATGCTCATGAAAGCAGCAGTCCATTAAGCTAATCCATGCAATCTAAAAGCATCAATGAATTTTTACCAGGTAATATGATAAATGACATATTGCATCGGGAAAATCTGCAAAGGACCTCTTTAAAGCGTTCAAAAGCAACCATGTCACTTAAACTGCGAAGATGCTGTTTGATATTTTCTGACACGGGGTTTTCAATTGCATTAAACATATGCACATACTTGAAAATGAATCAGGAAGATGGAAGGAGAATCGATGCATTTGAATTATGGTGCTGGCGAAGAATATTGAAAGTATCATGGACTGCCAGCAAAGCAAACACATCTGTCTTGGAATAAGTAGAGCCAGCGTGCTCCTTAGAAGCAACATGAGACATTGTCTCATGGACTTTGGACATGTTATAGGAGGGACCAATTCCTGGAGAAGGACACTATGCTTGCTGGAGGGACAGCAAAAAAGGACCACCTTCAATGACATGGAATGACTCAGCGGCTACAATCTTCTCAAACACAGCAAGGGTTATGAAGAAAGCAGAGGACTAAGCAGTGTTTGTTATGCTGTGCACCGTGTCTCTCTGAGTTGGAACGGAACTCCGCAGAACCTAACAACAATCTGTGTTGTGGAGTGTAAGGAGTTTATTTCAGAATTCCCCTTTGTCTTTTACAGCCCTGCTTTCTATTTCCCAGGCTCATTCTCTGTTAAAAAATCACTGATGTTTTTGCATTGTATGGGTTAGTATATAGCTTTCTGTTCCTTTCGATATCTTATCCTAAAATGGGAGCTGTTTCATTTCAGTCTTAGACTCACTTCTTCATCATCACTCTGATCTATTGAGAAGGGAAAGAATCACATGACCTAGTCACGCGTTTATCCAGCATCTGTGTGAAGGAGAGTAGCAAGGGAGAGAGTGACCAGAAATAAACTCACAGATCGCATTCCAAATTGTGCCCTGCGTTTTAGACTCTGATTCAAAGAGCTGCATGTTTTAACAGGTTGTCCTCGCTAAATACTTGATTGGTAACCCAGTTTTGCTAGGACTTTCTTTCTTAAAACCATTTCATTGGGGGCTCGTACAACTCCATCACAATCCATCCATCCACCCATTGTGTCAAGCACATTTGTACATTTGTTGCCATCATCATTCTCAAAACATTTTCTTTCTACATGAGCCCTTGGTATCAGCTCCTCATTTCCCCCCTCCCCCCCCCTCCATCCCTCATGAACCCTTGATAATTTGTACATTTTTTTGACACTGTCTGATGTCTCCCTTCACCCACTTTTCTGTTGTCTGTCCCCCAGGGAGGGGGTTATATGTACATCATTGTGATCGGTTCCCCTTTCTCCCCCACCTTCCCCTTCCCCTCCTGGTATGGGTACTCTCATTATTGGTCCTCAGGGGTTTATCAGTCCTGAATTCCCTGTGTTTCCAGCTCTGATCTGTACCAGTGTACACCTTGGACTTCCTTAAGCCTGTGGTCAGTTCCTAGACATTGAAATTCTGAGTCTGAACTCAATGCCTTGTGGTCAGACTCTCTTCTTTTCCTTCTGCCACACCAGCAGGGAGGAGGCATTGTTCTTACCATTAGCCTTTCAACCTCCTCCAGACATTGCCCACCCCAAACGGGGAGGAGAGGAGCCTATTACATTTCTTCTGGATTTGTGAAACATCTACCTAACGGGCTTAGATTATTTGTTTTTAAAAAATGAACGATAAATACAAAAGAATAGCATCCTAGATCTTCCAGAGAAGTGTGTCAACAAAATAGAAATGCTGAGGCAGACACCCTTCCCCGCAACTTGTAGCACATAGTCAACAGCTATGGCTATCCTGGAGCAATGTTTTGCCCATGGCATCTGTGCGCCCTCTCTTTATTCCTCAGCGAACTGCCATGGACTTCCACTGCACACAGAAGGGAGGCCAAGTCAGTAGGCCGGTAGTCCAGAGCCCCCTGGCTTTCTGATGGTACTCGAGGCTTCTCTGTATCTCTGTGCACAGCAATCCCTCCCCTTCCTTATGTGTGAGGGTCTTTCCTTCATTCCTCACCTATTAAACCTGACCAAAACCTGACCTGTCTTTGGGCCCAGGCCCAGTCGCCCCACACTCCTCCACAGCGCTCCAGGTATCTCACAAGGATCACAACCCATGGTTGGTGTCAGTACATCGCTCATATTTAGCGAAGTGCCAGTTTAATTCTGCATCGTTGACACGTCCTCCTTCCCTTACTCGTTCAGAATACTTGAGAAAAATTGTGATCTGCTCCATATTCATTGCTATATGTCCATCTTTAAATGCCATCATAAGGGGCTAAGTGAGGTACGACGACAAAATGAGTGGGACATAGACTCCAGAGTCTGACACCCCTAAATTACACGTCTCTCACTCACTCACTCACTCACTCACTCACTCACTCACTCACTCACTCCCAACTCTGAGATCTCTATAGCACGAAGACTGTATACCTTTATGAGCCTCCCCTTCAGTGCTTTCCAGCGGCTGCCCTTGTGCTTAGCAGCCTAAGTATCACCACTGCGACAACCAGCCCTCCTCACTAGCCACTCAACCTCCCTGCCACACTCGCTGCCCTCCGTCAATTTGGACCCACAGTGTCTTTTCGGACAGAATAGAACATGCCCATGTGACCTTCTCAGACTGCACTATGAGAGGAGAGAGCCTCATCTTTCACCCCCAGCGCGGTCGGTGGTGGTTTCAGACTGTTAGCAGCCCAAAGCATAACCATATGGAGGTCTCCTCCATCAAATGTAGGTTCTGGTCCGTCCTCCCTCTGCGGTCTTCCCTCCATGCAGTGAAGTCACCAACGCCCACCTCAGAGGTTTGCTGTCGGAATTCACTCTTAGGTTATGCACAGTGGAACCGGCACCACGTGGGCGTGTAACCAATGTTTCTTTCCCAAACTTCCTATTCTCACCACCCCCCAGCACAATTCTTCCTCTGCTCCTCCCCAGCGCTCCCTTTCCACCCCTGCCATGAATAAAGGTGTGTTCCATTGAATTTCATTCCCTGTCACGGAATCAGGAAGCAAATGACTCACAGCTTTTAAGTGATCAGTTGACTTTTCTTTCTGCAGAAAAGTGCTTGCATCCTTGATCTGCCCGCCCCCACTCTGGTGGGTTCGGAATCGTCCTTTTGTGCTCTCTTCCTGCTCCAAACTCATTTTCACCTTCCAGCTCTTTGTTTGCATCATTGTGGCTCTTCTGCTGAGAGCGCAGAGTCTCCTGAAGCTGGTACTTGTTTAATCTGCTGGCTTCTTGAGACCTGCATTTACGAGTTTCCTAGTGTTCCCTGTGCTGGGGTCTTCTGCAAACACGCCCTGCTTTCTGCAGGTTTCCAAAGGAAAGGCGGGCTGTTCCAAGGTTAAGTCACCACCACCACCACCCTACCCCCCTCCACCCACCACAGCGCTTCCTCAGCCACCACCAGGCAAAATAAAAGTTTCCATGGAGATGCAACAGAAAAGAGCCTGTCTGATCAGTTTGGAGTTTTATAAATAGGAAATCATGTAAAGTCTGTGTTTGGGACTCTTGCTGCCTTGTCACCATGAGGAGTGGGAAGTCATAAACCAAAAAGTCCAGAAGCCAACCTTCACTGACTACCTCCTTGGCTCAGTGGAGAAGAGAGGCTGGGTCGATGCTCTCAAAATCCCCAAACGTAGGCTTCATTAAAGGACAGGTGAAGGAAGCACTTATTTAATTCATAGTTATTTCATAAAGAAGAGATGGTTAAATGAGTGAATACAGGAAGGCCACTGAAGCTGCATGTTTGGGGCTTCACCAGTGGGCCTCAAAGTAATGGAATCAAAGGCAGTCAAATCATCTCTAACTTTTCTGTATCAGAACCCCACGTGGATTTCATGAAGTCAGCCACCTGAATGATCACAACAAGCACACAACATGCCTGACATGATCCCTGATCGAAATGAAAAACCATGGGACCACGATATGGTCCTTTCTCTGGGGCAGAAACAAATCCTCCTCTCTTTTTATGAAGACCTTGAGGTAAAACACTACAACCTCCTTGGCCCTAGAAGATCCTCAGCTGTGGGCGTAATCATGGATGGGATGAACGGTGGTGAGTGCGCACTCAGGGTTGCTTGCTGGTACACCTACAAGCATCGCTTTTCAAATGTGATATGAGTCAGAGAGGCTTCCCCTTTTCTTTCTGGAGCTGAAACACTTCCAGGCCCCTGGCACCACTGAGTGTGTTCCAACTCAGAGACCCCCTTATGCACATGACCTGGTCCTGCGCCACCCTCACAATTGTCCTCAGGTTGCAGCCCATTGATACAGCCACTGTGCCCATCCATGTTTTCCAGGGTCTTCCTCTTTGTCATTGCCCCTCCACGACCGAGCGCAGTTCTCTTCTCCAGGGACTGGTCTCCCCAGGTAATATCTAGAGTACGTGAAATGAGCTTCTAAGGCTCATTCTGGCTATACTTTTTCTAAGACAGATTTTGTTTTCTTTTGTTGGCAGTTCAGGTCTTTCACTGCACCTCTGTCCTAGGTATTTGAAATAGCACTATGTCCCCAAATATACTGCTCTAGTTATTTGAACTATTGATTATGTCATTAGATAGACCCAACTAAACTTTAGTTTCTATGGGTGTTTTATTTTACGTTGTTAGGTGTCTTTCACAGGTGCTTAGCATGCCGTGGGAAATATGATAGACATTCACTAAAGAAGGGATTCATGAGTGCGCAGGGGAATTAGTGGATGAATTTGAAAAGCATAACACAAAAGGAAGCTAAGTCTTTTTTTTCCTGCAAAGATTTGGAAACTGCTCCCATGTGCCAGTGTGAAATCTAGGTACTAGAGCAAGAAAGTTGAATGAAACCAGTGCCCTGTCCCCTGCAGCTCTCAGCCTGGTCAGGGACTCACCACGCACACCAGTAGTGGTAACTCAGCACACCGAGTAGCCTAGCAGTGCGAAACACAGCAGGCTTTAGGCGCACATGGCACGCCTCAAGGGTTCTGAAAAGACTTATGACAACAAGAAAATTGAGACAAAACATAAAAGATGAGTACGCATTTGCCAGGTAATAGTTCAACAGAAGTTTGAAAAGGCAAGGTGGTAGTGAAACTGAGCTCACTGGACATAGAGGGAACGGTGTATTCAGAGGCACAGAGACCTGAGAGGCTGGCCCCTGGAAGGTGAGTTGAATGGTCAGTGAAGATTGAGGAAACTGGCAGCAAAGAGAAGTAAGAAGACAGAGCAGGATTTGATGGCAACGGTCCTGCCAGAAAAAGAAATTTGAACTTTGAGCAATAAAAATCTTCGATTTTCTTTAAAGCGAGTGGTGAGCATATCAAATCCTTGTCTTAGAAGACAACCCTGGCCGAGATGAGGAAGATGGCCCTGAGAAAACAGGAAGCATTTGTTGAGTGTCTGTGTCCCACCAGACAATGCCCTGAGTCACTATGATTTAGGATTGACACGAGGGCAGCGAGTTTGGTTTTGCTTGACTTTTGATGACTACTTGTAGGGACGTTCAGACATGCTGTTGACGTTTGCCTCAGTTAGTCCCTAATGACACCAAGACATAAGCACTTGTAGGCTCAGGAAACAGGTGGGGGACGGGGTGGGGGGGGCAGGGGGCGGATCTAATGCTGCAAGTTGGAAATAGATGTGGGCTTAGGAAATGAGAAGGTAGCTAAAAACCCTATGGACATTTGGCAAAGTGAAATTTGAAAGGAGGAATGATAGTGAAGGTGAAGAGGGAAGGAAAAAGCAGGGGAGACGGCATATTGGAGAAGCATTCAGGAGGCATAACTCCTAAAACGTGGACTTTTTAAAAAAGAGGGACAGTTCAAGGTGAATCCAAAGTGTCTGAACTTGGGCTGACACAGTGACTGCAGCAACAGACAGAAACAGACTTGTGAGGATGGTGTAAATACATAGGCTCACTCTGAGTTGGAACTGATTCTAGCATCCAACAATAATAATAGAACATTGGTAAGTCTGGGGATTAGATAACCACCTTTTCCCAGTGGGTTGTGTGTCTCTCACATTTCTTCTCATACCATGACCTTGAAATGCTAACGTGTTCCCTCAAGATGCAAATCAAGTTTTAGAGACTTGTGGCTTTCTTTCTCTCTCTCTCTCTCTCTCTGGAGAATCAGCTTCTGGGCCAGGAAAGAACCCAGGCACCTCATTCTCCAGCCAATTCCCTCTCTTCCAGCTCTGCTGTGCTGAGTACATTTCTCTTGATAAAGTGTTCAGGGAAATTTGGAAGCAAACTAATACAAAAGTGCAGAGAACTGTGTCAGATGGGAGACACCACCCAGACTCTTGGCAAGCCAAAGTTCACTTGGAAGTAATTAGTGGCTCAAGAGACTGATATCCTGAAGGATCAAAGTTTTCACTGGGAAGTGATTTGCAGAGGACAGAGGCCACCAGTGACTTCATAGCAAACCACACAGTGATTGTGAAACTTGGTGTGTTTTGCAATGCTGTACACAGCAGAGGCAGGGTTCCAATTCTGGAGAAACCCTGCTGACATCCAAAAGGCCTCTTTCTTGTGCTTCCAAGGACTTCGAGTATCACATACTCTCTTCCCTCTCCCAGGCCTCGTTTTCCGTGGTCTAATCTCTATTTTAAGCATTTTTCCCTAGCAACCGACATGATGAGTGAATTTCGTCATGCACACACCTTTGCCTCCTGTTTCACACAGGACTAGAGTGCACACCCGTTGCATGAGACTTGAAGGAACACAGAAAGAATTCTAGCACACCTTCTTGGACATTCTATGGTCATTTTGTCCACTTCTGCCCAAAGCGATGGAACTAGAAACAGTCAGAGAGGATATGAGAGACGCAGGAATTTAAAGGGTGAAAACAGGAGCAGTGT
>NW_022103896.1:11463969-11475958 GCF_000313985.2 Echinops telfairi
CACACACACACACACACACACACACAACACACTCAGAGCAACTATCCTCCTATTTTGTATGCCTATAACAAGTCACAGAAATGCAATGCCTTAAAGTAGCACAGATTGATTCCCTTCAAAGTCTGGAGGCCAGAAATCCCAGCTGCGTCTCAGTGGACTAATGAAGGTAGGGGCCCAGCCATGTCCCTTTCAGCGGAATAAACTCTCTAGAGGAGAGTTTACTGCCTTGTCTTTTGCAGCATCTAGAGACCACGTGCACTCCTTGGCTGGTGGCACTATGTCTCTTTCCTCCAAGTCAACATCAGAACATGTTTAAATCTCACTCTGCTTTTCTCATGATTCTTCTCTTTGTGCACTTACTAGAACACTTGTGATTACATTGGACCCATGTGGACAACCCTGGATCATTTCTCCATCTCAAGATTCTTCATCGTAATCTCCTAGTCCTTTTGGCATGTAACATATTATATTCATAGGTTCTGGAGATTAGGTCATGGACCGCTATTGGGAGGACTTTATCCTACCTTCCACACCTACATAATCCTAAGCATGTTCCCACTTCTTTCTTTGGCCCTATTTCAGTTCTCTCTGGTCCATCTTGGTTGCTATTGTTAGTTGCCATAGGGTTGATTCCAACTCCTGGGAGCGCCAGGGGTATGGAGTAGCATCACTCCCCAGCATTTTCATGGCTGTGATCTTTCTGAAGCAGATCACCAGACCCTGTCTCTGGAGCACCCCTGGGTAAGTTTGAATCATTAAGTTTTTGGCTAGTATTCCTGTCCTTATCCCTTTAAGCCAATCAGGGAAAACTTGTGTAGCTAGAGATTGCTTATTTTGGTGGTTTCCTCTTTCTTTGACTATTACCTATCAATCGTTCTTTGAAATGAATAGAAATTCTATTTGTGCCTCTATAGCAACGTGTTAAATATTAAGTCTATTATATACTCATCACATCATGGTACTTTCTTTGCCACTAATCTGTATTCTGCAATAGGCTAGAAGCTTTTCCTGATTGGGGTATTCAATTGAGTTGTTTCTCTTTCACACACTTAAGAGTGTGTCCATGAAGAAACCTGGTGGCATAGTAGTCATGCATTGGGCCGCTGCCCTCTAGGTTAGCAATTTGAAATTACCAGGTTCTCTGTGGGAGTAAGACAAGACTTTCTACTCCCACAAAGAGTTATCGTCTCAGAAACCCACAGGGCGAGTTCTACCCTGCCCTCTAGGGTTGCTATGAACTGGAATTGACTTGATGGCAGTGAATTTGGTTTCAGTTTGGAGAGACGTGCCCATGGTAAACATTGTTTATGTTGAATGTAATTGCTTTTTTTCTGAAGAAGATAGAATATTTCTGTCCAGACAACTTTGTAGTCTTTCGCCTAACTCTAAAACAATAGTTGCTTTCTTCATATCCTGAAATGCGTGTGCCTTTGCCAGGGTCATGAAGCTCAGTTATTAGAACTAAGCCACCATGAAAAGATTGGTTGATACCAGAAAGTAGAGTTGAGGCTAATAAGACCACATAACTGATGGCTTGGTTTTGATTTATCATAAACAAGAATTTTCTGGTGAAGAGAGCTTTAAGTCGAGAATCAGCTCTCTAAGAAGAGGGACTGTGTCAGGACACTGGGAATAATTAATAGGAACTAGAGGTCCATCCACTTGGAAGGCAGACAGAGAAGCTCTTATGATATGTGGCTAGCCCCGTGCACAACCACTTCTTTTTAAATGCAAAGGCAATGCGTGGAAGAGTCAGGCCTCAAAGGGTACAGTGAGTTGCTCAAGTTGGTTGTAGAGCAGAGGGTAAAATGAATCCAGTCCATTAAAGGCAGTCTTTACTGAGCAATCCTCCCTGAGTGCTTTCTACTGGGGATCGGAGTTTGAAATTAACAGGTGAGTTCTTCCCTGTAGCTGTCTCTCACCTTGGACATCCCCTCTCATGGACCATAATCTCTTCTCTATGTGAACTGTGCCTCTTCGACCAGCATCAGTACCTCTGGCTTCCTAGAAGGGCTTTCTCTAAGGTACTTTGCTGTGAATGTCTCTCTGTTAACACAGGTTCCCTTTGGAATCCATGGGCTCCCACTCTCTGCATCCCTCCTCAGCCTTTTTCCCCCGAGGCTGCTCTCCCAGGAGCACACTGAGACATTGAAAAGTAAGCAACTTTAAGAAGGCAACTTCCTATACCCAACATAGCTATGAAAGAAAAGGCTTTGTGTTTTACAACCAAAACCACTTTGGGGATTCGATTACCAAGCCTACTGCAAAGTTATCTGAACTCAGAGGAATCAAACTGGAATAAGCTACAAGCAAAACCCAGGAATGAATAGTAGAAATGTACAAGTGATTCAGGGTAGTAAAAACAGCCAGAAAGCAACACGGGTAACAATAAAACATTCATAATTGGATAAGAACAGTGCGTAGGGAGAATCTCTGCCTCCCCCACCCTTGGGAGTCTTGTAACAAGCCACATTGATTGGGACTCCACTGTGCCCAGGATTCAGGATTGCTCTGCCATGGCTTCCACAGCCTCACCACATGAGTTTCAACCTGTGGTACAAGATGGCTGCTTTAGTTCACACTCACAAGTACCCATCAGCCAGCAAGAAGCAGAAAGGGGACCTCGCTCTTATAATTGCATTCTCATTTCTGTTCTTGTTTTGTTTTTAAGAAAAATGCACTAAAGTTCATTTGTAATCACAGCTAGATGCACAGAGACTGGGATACATTACCTTTATTCTGAGTAATCATGTATTCAGCTAAAAGTTGAGAGTCATATTAACCATGGATAAAGAGAAAACAAATATTAGATAACAAGTAAAAACGCTGCCACAGCGCAAGAGTTAAAGTCATCAGATTACTGTGCCTGCATAGTTTTTCACTAAAATACCCAGATACTATTTTGTGTCTTAAGAGCAATGTTAGCATTTCTTTTTGAATAAGGCAATCTAATATGCCTGCACACTGAGGAAGGCAGTGGAATAGACACCCTCAGAGCTACTAGAGGACTCAAGATGTAGTGATCAAGAATATGAACAACACTGTTATAGAGAGGTCAAGGAGTAAGATGCTGAAGTGAGTGGCTACTCACTTCTCCAGCCATTAGCCCACGGGAAATCGAACTAAAAGATTGACGTCTCAGTACTCTATATGGCAGCTGGGGTGGTGGGGAACTCATGTAAATACTGAAACAGAGGAAATATATAGTGAGGATAACATCGAGGTTGGGAAAACCTACCCACGAACATTGTTAGGAACTCACTTATCACACCCATTGTGGGATGGGGGCTGGTAACACCCCAAACAGAGAGTGCAGGATGAGAGCAATCTGCGGACACTGTTTTAGGGCAGCACATGGGGCTTCCTGGGCTGTGTCGCTGGAAGGGAGTGAAGGGAGACTGTGCCGCTCTGAAAGAGGACTCGTCCACGTCTGCGGGCTGAGATGGATGGATACTAGGGCTGGGAAGAACTGCATGGGCAGCAGGGCATTGGGGCTATTTCAGACACCGAAGGAAGCAGGTGGCTCCCTACAAGCGGTGGGACACTGTAGGAGAGCATGAGTGCCTATGAAAGAAAGGTAGAGAGCCCCGCCCGCCTCAAGTTTACCTCAACAAAGTTAAGCCCCACCACTTACATCCATGTCTGCTACATGCACATGTGTGGAGATCTAGTATCCAGAACTGAGTCAGCACTGAAAAAAATTAAAATGCAAAATGATAATAACGCACTCAAATGGTTTTCAGAAAAATACATCAAGCCCAGTGCGTCTGAGTCTATTCTGACTCATGGTGACTGTGGGGTGGAGGGGAGCTGCCCTGTGGGCTTTGCATCATTGCAGAGATGTGATTGTGCATCTTTCTCCTGTGCAATGTCTGGTGGGTTCAGAACCATCTTTGCGTTTGCAGTCAGGTGCTGGGCTGCTGTGTCACACATAACCCAAACTGATGGAGATTAAGAAACCAATGGAGGAACAAAATGAGAAGCTCAGTAAGGAAACTGAAAACATAAAAACAAACAAACAAACAAAACCCCAGCAGCAACAAGCACAAGGAAAAAATAGAGAGAGAAATATTTGAACTGAAGAGTAAAGAAACTGGATTAGAGAAAGGTAGAGTATCACTCAATGACAGCATTGAACTGACAAAATAGAAAGAGTGAACTAGAAGACAAAATAACTGAATGTATCAAGTTCAAGATTTTATGAAGAAGAATGAATGATTCATGAGGATTGGAGGAAGACTCATTAAGAACCTGCAATATGAGATGGACATTGGGCCTCTACTCAAGTACCCCCTCAACACAAGAACACTGTGTTCTAACAATCTGGCACTCTGACATGCTCACCTTCCCGACAGGATCGCTGAAGACAAAGTGGGTGCATAAGCAAAGGTGGTGAAGAAAGCTGATGATGCCTGGCTATCAAAAGATATAGTGTCTGGGGTCTTAAAGGCTTGAAGATAAACAAGCGACCAGCTAGCTGAGAAGCAACAAAGCCCACATGGAAGAAGCACACCAGCCTGTGTGATCATGTGGTGTCAATGGGATCAGGTATCAGGCATCAAAGATCCAGAGCAAAAAATCATAATGTGAATGGAGGGGGGGGGATGCAGAATGGAGCCCCAAAGCCAATCTGTAAGCAATGGACATCCTCTTACAGAAGGGTCATGGGGAGAAGACAGGCTAGTCAGGGTGCAGTATAGCACCAATGAAACATACAGCTTACTCTTGTCCTTTAATGTTTCCTACCCCACACTATCATGACCCTAATTCTACCTTACAAATCTGGCTAGACCAGAGCATGTACATGGTTACTGATAAAAATTTGAAACACAGGGAATCCAGGACAGTTAAACTCCTTGGGACGAGTATTGAGAGTAGCCATAGCAGGAGGGGAAGGGGAAGGTGGGGAGAGAAAGGAGAAACTGATCACAATGACCTATCTATAACCCCCTCCCAGGGGAAGGGACAACAGACAAGGGGATTAAAGGGAGACATTGGACTGTGCAAGACATGAAAAAATGATAATAATTTTTAAATTATCAAGGGTTCATGAGGAAAGAGGAGGGAGGGGAAAAGTGAGGAGCTGATACCAAGGGCTCAAGTAGAAAGCAAATGCTTTGAAAACAATTATGAAAACATAAGTACAAATGTGCTTGAGACAAAGGGTGTATGTATGGATTGTGATAAGAGTTGTATAAGCTCCCAATAAAATGATTGAAAAAAAGAATCTGCAATATGCAGATGATACAACCTTGCTTACTGAAAGCAAAGAGGACTTGAAGCACCTACTGATAAAGATCAAAGACCATAGAGCAGCGGTTCTCAACCTGTGGGTCATGAGCCCTTTGGGAGTCAAATGACCCTTTCAGGGGGGTGGCTTAAGACCATTAGAAAACACATAAATATTTTGCAATATTTAATTTCCTATTGTTTTGTGATTAATCACTATGCTTTAATTTTGTTTAATTACGTTCAATTTGTAACAATGAAAATACATCCTGCATATAAGATATTTACATTATGATTCATAACAGTAGCAAAATTACAGTTATGAATTGGCAGTGAAAATAATTTTATAGTTGGGGTCACCACAAAATGAGGAACTGTATTAAAGGGTTATGGCATTAGGAAGGTTGAGAACCACTGCTATAGAGCCTTCAGTATGGATCACACCTCACCTTTAAAAAAACAGAATAATATGGAGCTTGATCAAGAGCAATGTATCTGAGCGGAAATACTCAGAGCTGAATGGAAAGAGAACATGATAGTGGGATAGGAGGAAGGTAAAAGTAAATAGAAGAAAGAAATAGGAGGCAAAAACGATTTATAGAAGTATAGCTATAGGCATGTATATATGTAAATCTATTAATTTATAATGAAAGGGATAGAGGCCAATGTACATATATGTTAAGTATTAAGATAGCAGTTGGACTTTGGGCCTCTACTCAAGGCCTCCCTTAACACAAGAACACTTTGTTCTGATAACCTGGCATTCCTTGATACTCACCTTTCCAACATTGCTGAAGACAAAATGGGTGCATAAGCAAATGTGAAGAGGTCATATGGTACCCATTTATCAAAAGATATAGCATCTGGGGCCTTAAAGGCTTGAAGTCAAACAAACAGCCATCAAACAGGGAAGCAAATAAGCCCACAAGGAGGAAGCACACCAGTCTGTGTGAGCATGAGGTGTTAATCTGATGAGGCAAAAGGTATCAAAAGATCCCAAACAAACAACTATATCGATGTGAAAGAGGGGGGTTGGAGTCGAGATCCAAAGCCCATTTGTAGATAATTGGGTATACCCTCACAGAAGTGATATAAAGAAGGGATGATTCAACCAAGGTGTAGTATAGCACCGATGAGTCACACATCACTCCTCTAGTTTAGTGGTTCTCAACCTGGGGGTCGCAACCCCTTTGGGGGTCGAGTGACCCTTTCACAGGGGTTGCCTAAGACCATCAGAAAACACATATTTCAATGGTCTTAGGAACTGAAACACTGCTTCTCTATCCATCTCCTGGCAGGTCTGCCCACATGCAGATACACCCACATCCGAGTATCTGGTGTGATGACTGTTATCCATGCAACATCATGCTTCAAGACAAAATTTCATTTATTTGTAATTAGAAAAAAATATTTTACAATATATAATTACATATTGTTTTTGTGGTTAATCACTATGCTTTACTTATGTTCAATTTGTAACAATGAAAATACATCCTGCATATCAGATATTTAGATTATGATTAATAATAGTAGCAAAATTAGTTATGAAGTAGCAATGAAAATAATTTTATGGTTGGGGGTCCCCACAAAATGAAGAACTGTATTAAAGGATCATGGAATTAGGAAGGTTGAGAACCACTACTCTAGCCCTGAATACTTCCCCCCACCCCACCCCACCATGACCCACTTCTAACAAAATTGGCTAGACCAGAGAACACACATTGGTACAGATAAGAGCTCTTGACACAGGGAATTCAGGAAGGATAACCCCTCAGGAACAGCAATGGGAGGAGTGATATCACGAGGGGAGGGAGATGGTCAGTGGGGGGGAAGGGTGAGAAAAAGGGAACCATTCCCAAGGTTGGATATATAACCCCCGCCCCCTGCGAAGGGGATGAAAAAAGGAAATGTGAGTGAAGGGAGTCAAAGGACAGTGTAAGATATGAAATAACAATAACAATATATAATTGATCAAGGATACAGGATGGGGAGGGGGTCGAGAGAGGCACTTATACCAAGGGCTCAAGAAGAAAATGTCTTGTAAATGATGATGGCAACATATGCACAAATATGCTTGATACAACTGATATATGGATTGTTATAAGAGCTGTAAGAGTCCCCAATAAAGTGATGGGGGAAAAATCATAATTGGACCAACAAGCAGCATCATGGTAAATGGAAAAAAAGATTGATGTGGTCAAGGATCTCATTTGACTTGGATCCACAAGCAAGGGTCTTGGAAACAGCAGTCAAGAAATCAAATGCTCATTGTCCAGAGGAAATCAATTGCAAAAGTTTTCTTGAAGATGCTGAAAAGTAAAATGATACGTGAGGATGGAGGTGAGCTTGATCCAACATGTAGTATTTTAAATGCCTCATATGCTTATGAGTATTGGACAAAAGGGAGGACTGAAGAAGAATTTAGGTCTTTGAATGATGGTGTTAGTGAAGGATATTAAATATACTATGGACTGCCAGAAGAATGGGGTGGAGATGAGGGGGAATCTGTCTTAGAAATATAGATGGGAGGCTTCTCAGTAGGGAGGATGATGAGACTGATGAGACATCATCTCATTTAGTTTGGACATGTAGCAGAAGGGACACGTCCCTGGAGAAGGATCTCATACTTCATAATCTAGAGTGTGAGCAAAAGAAAAAAATTAAGAAAGACCCTCAAAAAAGTGAATTTGCACAGTGACTGCAATCAAAAATGGGCTGGCACATAGAAATGATTTTGAAGCTGGCGCAAGAGTAGACAGTATTTTATTCTGTCGTGCAGAGGCCACTATGAGCCAGAACCTCCTCAATGACACCGAACAAAACCGATAACAACCAGCCAATTCTGCAAGTGTTACTCAAGCAAATATTCCAAATGGAAAGGCAAGAATATTTTGTATGCACTTGTATTTATTCACGGGAAGACTAATATACAAAAATGTATGGGGTTATCTCAAAAACACACAATAGTAAAGGAAATCATAAGAATCAAGCCTATGATATTTTAGGGAATAAACTAAATAATTAAATCCCACAACAACAGAGCGGCAAGAATGTGGAACATAATTATAAGATGAACTTACAGAATTATCAAATATCCATTGTTTATTGATGCAAATGGAGGCACAACAATAGAAATGGGGATAGAAAAACATAATGCAACAGTTATGATACTAAAATTGTATGTAAACCATTGTTCATATAATAATGTCTCTAAGTTGAGTGATGTAGCATATGGTAGCCACTAAGAAATCACCCAGAAGAGGCATTCAGAAGAAAAGAAGAAAGATAATCAAAGGGTTATCATAAGAAAGCATGTAGTATAAACAAAAACTAGAAAATCAGAATTAAAGGGCAAATAAAAGCAAGATACAAAATACTCCCAAAGCTAACAAAATCAATGAGAGAACCCATTCATATTTCAGTAACAATTTTAAATGTAACTGGTAAACTGCCCCATGCAGAAGGCAAAGAGTGGCAGAATGAGTCAAAAAAACAAATTCATCATTTTGGTGTCCTCAAGAAACACACTTCAGAACACAGACTGGAAATTAAAGTATGAAGAACATTATTCCATGCAACCAATAAATGCTGCTACCAGAGAGAATGGATTTTAAATAGAAATAATAAGAAATAAAAAGAGATAGGCAAAACGTTACATAATAATAAAAGGGTCAATCCAGCAAGAAAACTGTAAATTCAAGGGTATATGCACTTCTAAATAAATGTACCAAAACACACTAAAAAATATTAAAGGAAGGAGCCCTAGTGGTGCTGTGCATTAGACATTTGACGAAGAACCACAAAGTATATGGTTCAACACCCACTAGCTGTTCTGAAAGAGAAAGAGGAGGCTGTATGCTACTGTAAAAAAATTACAGTATTGGAAATTCTATAAATAGTTATTATGAATTGGAAGTCACCTAATGGCACTGAGCCTTTATTTGTTTAATATGAAAGGAGAAATAGAGGATTCCACAATAATAGTAAAAGGCTTTAACACATCTATATTAGATTAGGTTCTCTAGATAAACACAACAAGCAACACTTACATGAGTATGAATATAGCAAGAAATTATGCCAGGAAATGGCTCATGCAATTGTAGAAGTATGTAAGTCCAGTCTCGTTCATGTCCTTGGGGTCAGCTGGTCAGCTGGAAGCTTTTCATGAGTTGTGTAACTGCTGGTACTGATGAACCAGGAAGCCAGAAGGTGAAGCAGAAAGACATCCACAGCCTGACGGTCGGCACTCTGTTGATGGTCCCTAGAGCTGGCAGGCAATGTGACAGGACGTCGATGAACCAGATGTTATGTCCAGATCCAGCAGAAGTGAGCTAGCTTCTTCACAGTGTCAGTCTCTACTGAGTAGAGTGCATCCCGCAGGAAACTTCCCCTCAATTGTATCCAGGCTTTGACCCAGTTAAGGAAGTAGTACTCCACTCTGCGCTCCCCACAATTGCCTGGCTGATTCACTGAAGAGCTCACCATGGAATTGACCACACTATGTTAGGTCAGATCATGAGAGAACCCTAACCCACTGGGGTTGACATGAAGCCTATGACAACATCACTTTCAAGTGTAGACCCAAACAAAAAACTCCACTGCCATTGATCTATTCTGACTCACGGAGACCCCAGAGAATAGGCCAGAGCTGTCCCTTTGAGTGCCTGCCTCTTTAATTTTTATAGGAGGAGATGCCCTCATCTTTTTCCCTTGGAGCAACTGGTAGGTTCGAACTGCTGACCTTTAATTTAGCAACTACATAGCCTACTAGGCCACCAGGGAATATAATTAAAGCAATTGAGAACTTAAATAAAAATCATAACCCAATTGCACCTAACGGGCATTTATAGAACACTCCACCCAGCTTTACAACAATATACATCCTTCTCCAGTGCACATGGATAATTTTCTACAGTAGACCATATGCTGGGACACCAAACAAGTCTCAACAAATTTAAAAGTTTGAATACTAAAAATCTCTTGAGTTATAGAAGAAATCAAAAGAAACATTTTAAAATTCCTAGAATAAAATAAAAATGGAAACACAGCATATCAAACCTTTAGAACACAGCAACAGCAATATTCAGAGGGAAATTTATTGCAATACAGGCCTACATTACAAAGTAAGATCCAAGATCATTAGCTTACATCACCGATTCTCACCCTGTGGGTCATGACCCTTTCACAGGGATCGCCTGATTCATAACAGTAGAAAAATGACAGTTATGAAGTAGCAACGAAAATAATTTTATGGTTTGGGGGTCATCACAACATGAGGAACTGTATTAAAGAGTCATGGCATGAGGAATGTGGAGAACCACTGGCTTACACCAACAACTTGAACAAATAGAAAAATAAGGACAAGGGACTCAAATGCTACTAGAAAAAGGAAATAATAAAGATCAGGGAAGAAATAAAATAGAAAATATAGAAACAAAAAAGAAAGAAACCAATCCAGAAGATCGAAAGGATCGATTAAATAGACAAACCATTGGGTGGACTCACAAAAGAGAAAAATGAGAAGAGGCATAAAACCACATTAAGGCGTGAAATTGGTGACACTCTACTGATCCAACAGTGAAAAAGGAGATCGTAACTGATTTATATGAAACTTGGACTGCAGCACAGTTGAAACCTATATAAAATGGATGATTTCTTAGAAATGCACCTTCTACCCAAACTAACCCAGACAGAGATAGAAAATTCAATCAGATTTATTCCAAAATTAGATGGAAAATATCATTAAAAAAAACCTAAAGCAAACAAACAAAACACCCTTCCAATAATAACAACAAAAATCCTAGGACCAGATGACTACCCTGGAGAATTCTTCCAAGCATGCAGAGAAGAGTTGACACTAATGGTCCTCAAGCTCTTAAAAAATGTTTGAGGCCGAAGACTACTCTCCAACTGTTTCTATGAACGCTGATACCTAACTCACACAATGACATCACACAGAAAGGAAATGCAGAACAATGTTCCATAGAAACACAGATGCAAACATTTTCAATAAGTATCTCCCTAAAGACTTCAACAGCATATCAAAAACCAAAAAACATACACCATGATCAAGAGGGATTCATGGCAAGATTACAAAAGTAGTTCAACATAAAAAATTGATCAAAGTAATTCTAATATTGATTGTGGTGATGATTATAGAACTCTACCTAATGTGATTGAATTGTTGAATTGTATGGTGTGCCAATAAAACTGTTCAAAGAAGTCACATCATCGTATGAATTGATGTGGGAAAGACATGCAAGAAAATTCAACATCCTTCCCTGAGAAAGACTCTCAGTCAAATAAGAATAAGAGGGAAATTTCTCAGCACAAATAAGGGCATGTATGGAACACCAGCAGCTAGCATTGTACTCACACAGAAAGGCTGACAACGTTTCTTTAAAAACGGGAATGAGATAATGATTCACTTGACCATCACTTTCATTCAACATTGCATTGGAAGCCACAGGCAGAGGATTAAGACAAGAAAGAGAAATAAAAGTTATTCACATCAGAAAGGGAAAGGAAAATTTTTTCTATTTTAGATATTACACAAAGAATACCCAAAAGATTCCCCAAGAAAATTGCTGTACCTAATAGAAGAATATAGCACTGCTGCAAGATAAAGATCAACACACAAAAATCAGTTGGATTCCTTTACACTTCCAAAAACTACTCTGAAAAAGAAATCAAGAAAACAATTTACTCATACAGTAGAGCCCAATTAGATAAAATACCTAGGAAATAATCTAACTAGGAA
>NW_022103896.1:11476926-11489077 GCF_000313985.2 Echinops telfairi
AAGTGGGTGAGGGAGACGTGGGATGGGGTAAGATATGATAAAATAATAATAAATTATAAATTATTGGGGGGAGAGGGGAAGGAGAAGCAGGGGGGGCGGAATGAACTGACACCAGGGGCTCAAGTGGAAAGTGGGTGTCGTAAGAATGATGAAGTCAACATATGTACTAAAATGCTGGACACAGATGACGCGTGTACAGATTGTGATGAGTTGTATGAGCCCCTAATAAAATGATTATTAAAAAAAAAAAGTTAGCCTATGTCTTACATAAAAAGAAAATTAAGTTAAAATGAATGAAAGACCTAAAAGTTAAATCTAAACCATAAAATTCCTCAAAGGCAACATAGGAAGAAAATTATAGTATCTAATCTTTACTAAAAACAGGACAACAAAGATGAAAGAAAATGCACAGATAAAAGACAAAGTAAAAAAATGGGATCTTGTTTGCTTCTGAAAAGGTTTTATTAAAACAGTTACTAGACAAACTGGGAAAACACCTTCAGAAGACAACTTATCCCCAAAAGGTCTAATGTCCAAAATCTATAGAAAATTGCAACAATGCCACCAAAAGGCAACACAATCTTAAAATCGACACCAGACATGAACAGACCTTTCAACAGAGAGGATGTCCAAGCAGTCGACAAACATCTGCATTATCCATTAGAGAAATGCAAACCCAAACTACAATGAGATTCCATCTTGTTTCTTTCAGGTGCCATGGAGTCAGTTCCGACCCATAGCAGCCCCGTGCACAGCAGGATTGAACAGTGCCAGGTCCCGTACCATCCTCACAATGGTTCCCATGCTCGAGCCCCTTGTTGCAGCACCCGCGTAAAGCCATCTCATTGAGAGCCGTCTTCTCTTTGGATGCCTCTGCTTTACCAAGCACGATGTCCTCCAGGGACTACTCTTTCTTGAAAATAGTCCAAAGTATGTAAAACGATGTGGCGCTATCCTTGCCTCCAAGGAATGTTCTGGCCGTACCTCTTCCAAGACAGGCTTATTTGTCCTTTTAGCAGCCCATGGTACTTTCCATATTCTCCCCTGCACCACAATACAAATGCATCTTCGCGCTTTCTTATGACAAGTCCAGCTTTCACATTTCACAAATGGGGCAATTGAGATACCATCTTACCAGTGCTAACCCAAAACTCAAACCAAACTCACTACCACCTAACCAATTCTGGCTCATAGTTTACCCTGGAGGACAGGGTAGAAATACCCCTATGAGTTTCTGAGACTGTAACTGTTTAAAGGAGTACAAAAACCCACCTTTCTCACCGGCTGAAAATGGCACTGATTTAAAAACAACAACTAAAACAAATACTAATAATAATAACAAATGTTGGCAGTTATGTGGGGAGATCAGAACCCTTATCCACTGCTAGTAAAACTATAAAATGGTACAACCACTTGGAAAACAATATGGTGCTCTCTAAAGAGAAAATGAAAAACAGAATCCCCCTGTGATTCAGCAATCCCACTCCGCACCTAGGTATGTATGCCGTCCACTGCTGCCGAATCCATTACAACAAGTAGAAATCCTCTAAGACATAGGGCAACTGCTCCGTACGGCTCTCAAGGCTGGCAATCTTTATGACAGTGGAAGGCTACATCTTTTTCCTGTGTAGCAGCTGGTGGGTTTGAACTGTCAACCTTCTGATTAGCAGCCAAACACTGTCACCATCATATCAGCAGAGCTTCTTTGGTATATAACCCAGCACTTAAAAATAATTGCACATCAGACCAGCACACCATAGTTCTTTGATGCTTTATTCACAATAGGGAGCAAATGGGAAAAGGTGACGGGCCTGTCAAAAAATAAATGTGCTTGATACAATTGATGTATGGATTATTATAACAAATGCAAGAGCCCCCAATAAAATGATTTATTAAAATATAAAACAAAACAAAAAGTAAATGGATAAGCAAATTGTACTCACATACCAGTAAACACAAAGAAATAAAAAAGAGCAATACTGAGCCTGGGAAACAACAGCATGATGCGTCGGATACACAAGACCTCTTTAGAGTGCTGGAAAGTAGGGAGGTTGCTTTAAGGAGTAAGGTGTGCTTGACACAAGCCATGGTATTTTCAATTGTCTCATGTATACGTGAAATGTGAACACTGAATAAGGAAGATGGAAGAAGAATTAATGCGTTGTAATTATGGTGCTGGCAAAGAATATTGAAAATATCACGGACAACCAAAAGAACAAACAAATCTATGTAGGAGGAAGAACAGCTAGAATGCTCCTTAGAGGCAAGGATGGGCAAACTGTCTCACGTGCTGTGGACATGTGAGGAGAGAACAGTCCCTGGAGAAGAAGAGCATGCTGGTCACCGAGAAGGGCATCCCGAAAAGGTAGGCCCTCCACAAGGTGCATGGACACCGTGGGTGCAAAAATGTGCTCTGGCAGAGGAACCGTTGTGACAATGGCGCAGGACTGAGCAATGTTTCATTCTGTTGTGCTCGGGGTTGGAGCTGACGCCATGACACCTGAAAGCGACAAGGATATGATCCCACATTTAGAAGATAGGAATAGAGAGAGACCACTGTTCATTGGTACTGGGGACAGGTGGGTGGGGGGGGTAAGTATGCTGTAGATGGCAGTGCCCTGTTATTTTTGTTGATAGGAACGGCGGCACTAAGTGAGGATGTAGTGAGCACAGCACAGCAAGTGAAGCAAAAATGAGTGTGTGCGCACTTATAAAGGGGTATATGAAAATTTCCACATGGGTAGGTCAAGGTATGTATTGCCTCCACTTGCTGTACATGCCACTTACAAATCATGGGAAAACGATTTCTTGCATGAAAAGAAGGCTAAATAAGAACTGTGTGCAACTGGTGTGATTTTCCTACAAATTCAACTTAAAGACATACTTAGGAAGGGATCTCATTAGTAACCCGGAGACTATCTGTACTGAAAGGAAAATAAACAGAACACCATTAAAGGGTATGTTGATACATTGTGATAAATGTACCGAATGTCATGAACAATTTGCATGGGCATTGCCAAATGGGACCCCACTGTGCAAAAGCTAATAAAAGTCTCAATAAATATTATTCTTAAAATGCATAATCATCATAATTTGAAGGATAATTCTCATTTGCATAATTCTTCAGATTTCTAATATTTAACTTATTCTCATTGAACTCCATATTATGTAATAAAGAAGGTTTTAATAATAACCCAACTTCATAGTGGATAAAATTCAGAATAAAGAGGCTAATTGCTTGTGTGAAGGTTATTACACAGCAAGTACATTTTAGTTCTGGGCCTGAGCACTTATCTTTAACCTCGATTTTAATGTTCTTTCAACAATGCCATAGCAACTTACCAGCAAGGAAAACACCTCCCTGGAGGGGGAGGAGTTGACGAACACACACAGACAGTGCACATTATTTGTGCAAAAACACAGTAAAGGTGCAGCTCTAACTTCTATATGCTTGTTCATTCATTCATCAATGCACATTTATGAGCAACTGTTATGTAATCGGGGTCTTAAGATAGGCACAAAACCAAATAGACCCTCTGCATTCAAAGACTAGAGAAAGTAGAAAAAAAATCTCAATAAATTTTCAAAATAACTCACTGCCAGGGAGTCAATTCCAACTCACAGTGAGTGACCCGATACAGGGCTTCCCAGACTATACATATTTATGGAGCAGACAGCCTCATCTTTCTCCCGCAGCATGGCCAATTCAATGGTTTGCAAACCAGTGGTACCACCAGGACCCCTTGTATGCAAAGTAGGATATGCAAAATCTACTGGGGGTGCAGGAAGCATTTGGGTTTCCCTTTTTCAGATGTAGAAGCCTCTATCAGCAGAGTACACAGGGCACCCACTAACCATGAGCCTTTACCTCCCTCAGCGAATCTTTCTCTCTCAGAGCCTCGCAGGATCATCTTTCCCATTGCTCCTGCTCATCTCAGACATCAGAAACTTGCTGCACAGCAGTGAACTAACAATTATCACCTCTACTTGATAGAAAGATAGAATGAGACCAACAGAGATAGCTAACCTGCTTGGGATAAAACCAACATTTAACCAAGCCAAAATCATCACAGTTTTAATAATTTGTTTGTCAAAGCAAATATAACGAGTATTTGCATATTCAATACAATAGCTACCATTTCATGTTCCTCTAGCACAATGCCATGGTCATAATAAAGTGTCGTGTGCCAGGTGTACTCAGAGATTTAGATGTAAGGTTAGTAATCTCAATAATTATTAACATTTATTGACCATTTAATATGTTCGCTAAGGCACTAGTTAAATATTTTGACATCTGCTTTTCCTGTTCTTCAGAAATAAGTCATGAGGCTGATTATATTGTTATTCACTTGTAATGTATGAAATTTCTGAAACACAGGATTGTACCTTTATTTATGTACTTTTAAGACTTGTAAATCCACCAGGGTTTAAAGTGTAACCTCTCAATCACTTAATCTTATTGTCATTCCTATTTATCCCCAACTTTATGATAATTCAAGGTAAGTATTAGTATCCCCAATATACAGATAAGGAACTTAACCAATATCAATTACTTAGAATCATACTAAACAAGCAATAATGAGCAGGGGTTAGACCAATCCAAAGTCACTGCCATTGAGTCACCTTGAACTTATAACGACCCTAAAGGCAGGGTTGAACTGCCCTGGTAGGTGTCCCTTATTCCTAAGAGGAGTAGAAAGCCTCATCTTTCTCCTGTGGAGTGGCTAGTGGTTTTAAACTAGTAACCTCACTGTTAGCAACCTTACACCCCCAGGATTCCTAGGGGATTCGACAGTTAACCTGTAAAAGCCATGTATACTTGGTGTCGGAAAGATTTGGTGTCTTTTTGATAACTCTTTTATAAGATTTCAACATTTAAGCCCCGTGTGTTTT
Organism: Echinops telfairi; assembly: GCF_000313985.2. Lineage (NCBI taxonomy): Eukaryota > Metazoa > Chordata > Mammalia > Afrosoricida > Tenrecidae > Echinops > Echinops telfairi. The sequence goes on from NW_022103896.1 coordinate 11,481,820, forward strand.
CACTTCTATCTGTAGGACAACTTCATTATCCCATGGTGGCCCCATGATATGTGGAGCAGGAAGTCATAGTACACAAAATAAAGATATTTAACTAATCTTTCAAAGAAAGGGAAGGAAAACATTTTGAACTGTGTTTATTGCCATCACTGTAAATTATTTCCTATTTAATTATTACTTCTCTTATTACTATTGTTTTCTGTGGAATTAATTTGCCATTCATTTTGTAAGTTCTTGATATAGTTAAATCATTTAACTTCTCTATTTCTTTTCATTCAGCCTACATTTTCCTTCATTCTGAAAGATCCCTTTAATATTTATTTGCTGAAGGTGGGCTGGAACCTATATATCTCAGTTTTGTTTGCTACTAGATATAAAACTCTAGGCTGTAAATATTTTCAGGGCTTTTGAATTACTACTGCACTGTCATCTAGTTCCCAGTGTTTCTTGAAAAGTAATCCATCAGCATGATTGTTTCACCTCTTTTGATGGTAATTTTTTTTTCTTGCTGATTTTGATTTTTCCCCTAGTAGTTTTTGTTTGTACTAGATCCTGGGTGGTTGTGGTACTTCTTGAACCTAGAGTTTGATGTTATCAACCCATGATTCCATCCATTTTGAAAACCAGCCAATATCTCATAAGACATTAATTCTTATGCCTAGACATTCTCTTCTCTTTCTCATCATTAGTGTCAAATATGACAGACATGTTTTAACCATGTCTCATATATCTTTTATGCTGTTCTCTGTGTTCTTTATATCTTACAAATTGTTGTGGTTCAATCCAAAATATTTCTATGTATTTAACTTCTAACTCATTGTTTTGCCTTATTAGACCCACTCGATGGGTTTTAAGTTGTATTTTTGTGTTTTTCCATTGAGTTTCAATCTACATGTTATCTGTTTTCTTGAACATATTACTAACCATCATTGTAAAAATCTGTTTGGGAATTTGAAATCTGCATGACCTGTGACCTATTGTTTTGTTTTTTTTAATCTTTTGGTTTGGGTCCTATTATTTGCATACCTCCTTGTTGTTGTTTTGTTTCTAATGAGAAGCCAAATTTTATATGTGTAACAATTTAGGGGGCCTGAATGTTGCCGATTGTCACCCAGAGGTATATATATATTAATTTTTCCATCTATTTTTTAAAATGAGAAGAACCTTTTATAATGATCAGAGGTTGAAAATATCTTAAGGCAGTTTTTGAGTCATAGTGAGGGTTCATCTATTTTTAGTTCATCTTTATTCATAGGGTTAAATTTTAGGAGTCTTAACTGAAAGTGTGAAGCTTCTTGCTTACTGGAAACAGAACTGTAATGTTTTTTGTTTGTTTCCTGACTACCATTAGGGAGTTGAAATATTTTAGTTCTTCTTTCTGATTTTCCTAGCCGCCACTTTCTGCTTGATTTCTTGGCCTTAAGCACCTCAGGAATGCTTACATGGCTCCGTGTGAAAACATTGGAAAATACTCACCTCATTTCTAAATACAAATTTATTCTATGAAAGCTCTAGTCAGCGTGGGTTCCTGGCCCCTAAGGTCCTGGATTTCTTGGTTGCTTTCGGAGTGCATTCTAACAGCTGTCTGTGGTACTTTACCCAGCATTTCCACTCACGGTTTGGAAGACGTATCGGTCCAAAGCAAATTGCTTTGTGATAGCCAGAATTGCTCTTTGTTCTGATTTTAAATTATGAATTTCTAGGATTATTTCATTAATAGAACTTCCATGTAAGCTCCATGTTGGAAGTGCTCACCTTTTACCATACATCAGAAAACCTAGCCAGCCTGGCCCCCAGCTGGCACCTGAGAAATGTGTGTTGACTTTTTAAAAATATAACGACTTTATTTTGGGGTTTGAGTTTCTTTTGATCGATTTCTTTTGAACAATGTTATTGGCATATAATTCACATAGTATACAATTCAGTAGTTCCATCACATCAAGAAGAGTTGTACAATCATTAGTACAATCAGTTTGGGAACATTTTCTTCATTCTGTACTCATCATTATTAGCTCCCCATTTCCCCCCAACCTCCCCTGTCATACCACCAAGGAACCATTAATCCAGTTACTCTCTCTATAGTTCTGCATATCCAGAATTTCATATGCAGAAAAGCATTAAAAAAAAAAGCCCTGACAACAATAACGAAGTAAAACACATCAAAACCTCAATAGAAAAGAAAGCAGGATACATTGAAAACTAGAACAAAGTTAAACTGGATCGACTAGGATATTTTTACAATTTGATGTTCTTTTATACCTTATGCAAAGTGATTCAAACATTTACTTTGTGTTCAGGATCACGTGTTTACATTAAAGGTTCAAAAAGGTAAGATAATATTTTGCCTTCAAATAATTGAAATCCTTAACCCTTGAGACTAGAGATATCATTCAGGTCTATTGAAATCATTAAACAATTGCAGCCCCAGATTGAATGGGCCTGAGTGTCCTCTACACCAGATACAGTAAGTAGTTGTGGACTCACAAAGGTAGTAATAGGGATTTGCTGATCCTTTCTGGACTGCTAGATGGGAAAGTGTTCTGTGGTTACATTTGTAACTAGAAGACAGAATTCCGTGATTGACTAAGGCAACATGTTTGCCAGGAAAGACGCATAAATCCATTTAGACTCTCTAAAGATAAGATAATTCAGGTTTTGGGAAAAAGTGTGAAGGCAAACACTGAGTTGGGGCAAGTTTGGAATTTAACATTAGTTACGCTGTAGACAAAATAGAATTTGCCGAAAACCAGGGTTAAGTTTTCTGAACTTCTACTCAACACATGTAATAATTAGTCAGTCCATGGCACATCGCTGAGACTATTCCTGGAGTTTCGCATATGTGCAGACTCTTTCCAGAATAGCAATAAGTGGTTCGTCATTCTATGACCTTTGACAAATGAGTCAAGCCCCGTAAGCCTAACATCCTTACCTGTCTTAACACAGATCTCCAAAACTAAGTCACGGGGCTGACATATTATGTAACGGAATACAGTATATGCTAATGAAGTCTCTCCACTGCTCCTCTGTCAATTTGCCATATTGTGTTGGCTTGCATGTTGCTGTCATGCTGGAAGCTCTGCCACTGCTATTTCAAATACCCTCGGGGTCACCCATGGTTGCTATGTTTCAGCAGAGCTTTCAGAATAAGGCCAACTAGCACAAAGGAAAGGACTATCCAGTTCCGAGGGCTGAGCTACTGAAAACCTTATGTGGAGCAGTGGAGCATTGACCAGAGCCCTTAGAGAGTGCCTGAGAGGAGCCCCGCATGTTAGAAAGCCTCAGAAGACAAACGGAGAAGAGCTGCCTCTTCAAAATGGAGTCTACCTTAAGATGTGAATGGAGCAAAGCCTTCGAGACCTTCATTTTCTGAAAGGGTACGGCCCAAAATGAGAAGAAACCACTGCAAACATCCATTAATAATCAGAACATAGCGCGTGTGGTATATGATTCTAGGAAAATTGGAGAGTTCAAAATGAAATGGAATGCATAAAGATTGATATCCTTCCCAGCATCAGCTAAAATGGGTGGGCATTGCCATTTTTAATCAGACAATCATACTATTCACTATTCTGGGAATGGCAAAAACCAAAGTAATGGCATAGCATTCATTATTAAAGATAACAACTCAAGTTATATCTTAAAGTACAGTGCTGTCTGTGACCAGATAATCTTTATACACCTACAAGACACAACTGTCAATAAATTATATTTGAAATCGACACACCAACCCCTAAAGTCAATGATGAAGAATCTAAAGACTTCTACGAATTTTGTCTATCTGAAGTGAATCAACATATCATTCAGATGCATTGATCATTTCTGGTGTTTTCAACTTAAAAATTGGAAACCAAGAAGAAGGATCAGTAGTTGGAGAATGTGGGCGCATTGATAGAAATGAAGCCAGGGAGCACCCCCATCGAATTTTGCAAGACCCATAGCTATTCAGTACGAATACTTTTTCAGCAGCCCCAATGGTGATTATTCATTTGCACCTTGCAGTTGGAATGTGTTGTCTTTCTCCTGCAGAGTAGCTGGTGATTTCAAACTGCTGGCCTTGCAATTAGCAGCCAGACTTGTAGCCCACTACACCACCAAGGCTCTTCATGAAGGAATATAGGGGGCTTCAGAACACTTGTGTAAAAATGGAATCGAAAAATAATATAATGTTTCCACAACATTTTGGATTGCTTCTCATATACCTTGAATAAAAATTCAACAACATATAAACATAATAGAGTAAACTGAATAGGGAAAAATCACTATTGTCTTTGTTATTAACAGTATGACAGTGATTTCTTTGCAGATATCGGCTAACCTATTTAATAGTAAACTGAGAGAGGGGCAAGTGTATTCATTCTTATATCTTTTTGATGTCGTGAGACAACATGGCCTTTAGAATAAGATATATGAATTAAAGTATTTGCTCAATCTCACGTGTGAGTAGGAGCGTTTTCTCTTCTGTAAAATGGAAATGCTGTCCTTCTTTGCTGTTGATGGTGGTGTTAGGCGACACGGAGTCAGTTCCAACCCATAGTGACCATACACAACAGAACAAACCACCACCGAGGCCGGTGCTGTCCCCACCATTGTTCCTGTGCCTGAGCCTATTGTTGTAGCCTCTGTGGCAATCCATCTCCTTAGGCCGTCCTCTCTTTTGCTGCCCTTCACATTACCAAGCACGATGTCCTTCTCCGGGGACGGGTCCCTCCTGACACAGGTCCAAAGAGTGTAAGATGAAGCCTTGCCATCTTTGCCTCTGAGGAGCACTCTGGTCTTGTTTCTTCCAAGACAGATACATTTGTCCTTTCAGCAGTCCATAATACTGTCAATGTTCTTCACCAGTATCATAGTTCAAATGCATCGGTGTTCTTTGGTCTTCCCTATTCAATGTCCAATTTTCACATACAGATGAGGCAGTTGAAAAAACATGGCTTGGGTCAGGTGCACCTTAGTCTTTGCTTTTCAGCATTCTAAAGAAATCTCATGCAACAGATTCACCGAATGCAAAGCATCTTTCCATCTCTTGACTGCTGCTCCCAACAGCATTGACTGGATCCAAGCAAGACTTGAACAACCAAAGTCACAGAGCTGTGGTAAGAGTAGACTATTAATTGTTCACATACAAGTTCAAGTAAATTAAAACAAGTTCACAAGAGCCCAAGTATGACTTGAATGTAACCTACCTGTATTTAGAGACCTTCTGTGTTAGTCCAGGTTGATTATAGAAACAAATCCAGAGACACTCACATATATGTAAGAGTGACCTTTATATCAAGAAGTAATTATGCATCAATAAGACATCCCATCCCAGTCCAGATCAAGTCTATAAGTTCAATATTAGCCCTTAAGTCCAATATTAGCCCATGAATTCCTCTTCAGACTCACACAGCATATGCAATAATGCTGAATACAGGAAGATAACAGGCTGGTGGGTGAAAAGTCCTCTGGATCCAATGGGAGTGGACGCATCTCCAGGGCTCTGGCTGCCACCAGCGTGGCTACATGTGGCCCGTCAACAGGAATGTGAAGCAGAGAGAGAGAGAGTGTGCCTCCAGGGAAGAAGAGAAGAAGTTGCAGAATTCTCAGAAGGCCATGCCCACAAGGAGGCATCAATCAAGCTGTGACCTGATTGACAGGCTAGACTCCACCCCTATAGTCTATTTATCAGGTTGACATGAGATTATGTAACTACCACAACTTCTCAAGAATACATTTCATGCATTGGATACTAATGACTGAAGACCAAATGATGTGTGGCTGGCATCAAGGACAGTATGAATGAAGAAAGCAAAAGGAATCCTGTATCTACTTTAGAAAGTCTAGTAAGAATTGATTCCAGGGCCAGAGAGTGGCTCTGGTTCAGACCTCCTGATTCCAAATCCACATGAGACATGCGTTTCTGGAAGTGAATTTTTTCCACTGATGCTAAGGGTATTACTTGACAGAAGAAATTCTATAAGACAACTATAGGAAAGTTCAAAGTTTATGACATTTCCTGTCTCTTTTGGGAAGCTAGTGTATGTTGAAAAATTCTTAAGATTCAAGTCATTTTTGTTCTGAAACAACACCAATTCTTTGCCTTCTTTTTATAACTTCTGATGCTATAAGTCACTTTGCTTGAGGATCAATACAGTAGCCCGAAGCAGAAAAAAACTGATGTGGAAAAATTGAGTATGAGCTGAAAGAGAGCTTTGCTTTGTATCTTGGGCTCTGTTGCACCAGGTCTTCTCATGGTGAGGGAAAACCCATCAGCTCAATCTCTTGGTGGGTAGAAGATAGAGGAGAAGAAGGAAAAGTACTTGAAAGAAACATCAGTTTATTCCAAATGAAATCACTTCAAATGTCCTAACTTGCATGTATTGTCAAATTAGTGTTATTCATTAGTGTTATTCATTAATTGATTTGCATGATGATAATTGCTTTTGGTAAGCACCTAAGAGTGTTTGTAAAGTGTTGTAGTAGGTTACTTGTTGGATTGCTTACCAAAATGTCCCCAGCTGGCATCTACTTGCTCTATGGAAGAAAGATGGGGTTTTCTGTTCCCATAAAGATTTAAGGCCAAGGAACCCAAGTGAACAGTTCTCCTCTTTCCGACAGGGTCAATATTAGTCAGAATCAAGTAGATGGAAGTGAGTTTGGTTTGGTTTTTATGAGTATTTGTACTCATATTTTATTAATTGAGTAAAAATATTTTCTAACCATAAGGAGGTGCTATATTTTATGTTCAAAGTAGTAAGAGTCCCACACTGGGAGACCACTAGATTGGTGATAGCATCCAAAAATTAAATATTCTCCTTAGAATCTTCTTATTTGACCTTTAGACCTCAGTTTTCTCCCTTTGCCCAAAGAACTTTGACTTCTCAGAACAATCGTGAGCCCTTTTCTGAGCTGTAATGTGTTGGTATGAAAACGTCTTTCCATGCTAGATAGGTGGAAGGGGATCTTTCATACACCTTGATGTTCCACTTTGGGGTGGATGAGTGATGAATGTGATCATAAGAAGGATGAGAAATTAGTAAAAGAACCATTTTAATATTGGTAACTGAAGAACTTAAATTGAAGCCTGCAAAACACTAATATCTATATATATATTAGAATATATCATATATCTATAATATACTCTAATATCTATAATATATCATAATATAATATATATATTTGTAGATTATATATAATCAGAGGCCAAGACATTATCAGATGAAACACTTTCTTATTTCTAAAGGCATTTCCATTTTTCAGAAGAAGACTAAGTGTTTTTTTT
>NW_022103896.1:11490114-11492026 GCF_000313985.2 Echinops telfairi
AAGGCGTGCAACCTACTGAAGGTCATCCAGCAAGCTGGGAACAGTAGATCCCCCGCCTCCTCCAGAACACTGCGTGCTCTTGCACCTTATTGATTTAAGAAGGAGTCCTGGTGCCCTGCTCACAGGGCTTCCATCCGCAATGCCAGCAGTTTGGACCTATCAGCTGCCTTTTGTTGAAAGATGGGGCTTTCTACTCCTTGGAAACTCCCAGGGCCACTTCTTCCCTGTCATTTGGGGCTGCAGTGCATCGGCATAGGTCTGAGGGCAGTGAGTTTGGCTTTTTGTTTTACTGGTTTAAAAACACTGAAGTCTTAAGATGGGAATCTTAATTTTGGTTAGCCACCTTGTCTGGGTGCTTTTGAACTTTTGAGCTATTATTAGAAGATAGAACATGAAAGACAAAAGCCTTAGTTTCTCAGACAGGCCTTGGAAAGTATTGCACCTTACTTGGGATTAGCAGCCCCTACAAATTGTTCACTAGATGGTTCTTGGGTGTGAACTGAGAGGAATGAGTCTTTGGCATTTATTCACTCATCTGAAGGCACTGGATAAGAAATTTTCCTTGCCTCTTCCGATGTCTTGTGGTGCCAGGCAACCTTTGGCTTATGACAGCTGAACTATAATGTTTGTTTCTGTCTTCGAATGGCCATTTTCCCTCAGTGGTGCTCTCTTTGGGTCTCTTCTCCTCACTGCTTAAGGTCACCAGTGATCCTGGATTCAGTCCCCATTCTACTCCAGGATGCATTTGTGTCAAATTATCTACTTATGCCTGCAAAGACTTCATTCCAAATACACTTGCATTCACAAGTATCACAGGTGAGAACTTTAACACATACACATATTGTTGGGGTTAACCTTAGTAACTGTTCAGGCTCATAGACCAGTATGATACCTGGAACAGTGTGGAAAAACAAATCCCACTGCCATTGAGTTAGGACTGACTCGTAGTGATGCTATAGGATAGGGTAGAAACGCCCCTATGATTTTCTGAGACTGTAACTGTCCATGGGTTTTTATTACTAAACAGTAGAAAGTGGAAAATACTTCCTACTATGTTTTGTTACTAAAAAAGTTGAAAGCCCCATCTTCCTCCCCGAGAGCTGCTGGTGGTTTCAAACTGCTGATTTTCAGCATCCCAGCCTAATGAGTAACCACGAAGACCCCCAGGGCTCCTCTGGACTAGTTTGGGGAGTCAGGAAATTGTGCCAAATGCTTCTTCAATGGAAAAGATCATCCACGGGTGAGTCCTAGAGTTGAGCTAATGTCACATTTCCTCCACGTAGGTTTTGGCGCTTCTCGACGCAGCTATAAATGGAGCAGAACGCAGGGCAGGAGACAGTAACTACTGCTCTCAGACATTTGATGACTGTCTGTGTCACCACCAAATTTCCCCATTTCCTTCAGAAGAGACATTTGAAATGAATTTCTAGGAGAAATCACAGAGAAGTGGTCACTCCAGCCACTTTACAATTGAATTGCTCATCTGTGGGTATAAACAGCTTGGTTAGGAAAGGCTGATCAGGACAGTATGAGCTACATGCCAGGCCATAGATGGGGCTTCCTTTAATCACTACCTTTTAGCCTTCCGTTCCAAGCATGGTCAAGGATCAGTCACCAAATAACAATGCCAGGCTGTTGTTTCATCTTTTTGATTCCCTGTAACCACAGACCAGGCAAGGGGCCGACTGCAGAACAGACTTGTTCTTTTTCAAGTTCAAGTTAGCACTGATGAAAATGAAAACAATTACATGAGAACCAAAGTATGACCTTAAATATAACTCATCTGAATTGAGGGACAATTACAAAAATAGATTTCAGACATTTCGCACTGATGACCAAAGACCAGATGAGTCTTGTGATGACATCAAGGCCATTATATATGAAGAAAGCAAAAGGTCATTCTAAAGACAAA
>NW_022103896.1:11492580-11493855 GCF_000313985.2 Echinops telfairi
GGTTAAGGATGTTTGACCATTTCAGGAGCTAGCGTGTGATCGAGACTCAAAGGTATGTAAGGAAAGGCCTTAACGAAAAAACAGACTCTAAGAATTGATAAAATACTAATCGAGATGCTTCACCAAACAGAAGCAGTACTGAAGCACTCATGTATATCAAGGAATTTGGAAGACCTGGACAACCAACTGGAAGAGGTTGCATTGCAAAGAAAAATGACCCTACAGAATGCAGAAATTGTCGAGTAATATACTTAGCATCACAAACATATCATTTTGCTGATGATAACTTTTTAAATGGTTGGAACTGACAGAATTTCAAGCTGAAATAGAAAAACACTTGGAAATAAGTGTATCACTCTTGACATGAGATAGATCTTGTCTGAAAGCAGAGAATTCCAGAGATAATTTTATTTGTATTTTACTTACTGTACAGAGATATTTGATTGTTTAAATCATAACAAATCATGGATAGCATTGTGAAGAAAAGGGATTATTAATTGTGAGCATGTAGAATCTACACATATACCAAGAAGTATCTGTTAAAGACGAAGAAGAAAATCCGCATAGTTCAACATCAGGAAACATAAACATCAGGGATGTTGTATTCTCTCGCCATACCAATTTCACTTCATTTAACTTGCCCCACTGAACCAGTAATCTGAAAATCTAGACTATATTCAGAAGAAAGTAGCATCAGGATTATAAAACACATGAACAACCTGCAATATGCAGGTGACACAATCTTGCTTATTGAAAGCCAAAAATTCTTGAAGCATTTACTGATGAAGTTAACTACAGCCTTCAGTATAAACTGTATCTCAATGTAAAGAAAGCTCAAATCTTCACAATGGAACCAATAATCAACATCATAATAAATGGAGAAAACCTTGAAGTTGCCTAGGATTTCAATTTACTTTTGAACCACAGCCAATGTTCATGGACGCAGCAGGGAATAAATAAAACGATGTACTGCAATGGGCAAGTATGCTGCAAAAGACCCCCTGAAAGCATTAAAACATAAAGATATCACTTTGAGGACTTAGGTTCATCTGACACAAGCCATGATATTCTCAATCACCTCATATATGAGGGGGTACCCCCCCAAGGAATTTTTTTGAAAGTTGTGTGTTTAATTTTTTAAAAAAAAACAACCGTATCACCTTCAAAGTACTCCCCATTGCACTTGATAAAGATTTGTCATATCTGGGATTCCATTCTTTTTTTTTTAACCATTTTATTGGGGGCTCATACAACTCTTATCACAATCCATACATA
>NW_022103896.1:11497602-11501824 GCF_000313985.2 Echinops telfairi
GTTTTCTCCTCCGGATTGTTTATCCAGCCTATCTTATCTAGATAGAACTGCAGAGATAATAATATGCACAAAAACAAGACAGGGCAAAACAAAATAACAACAACAAAAAAATCATGCTCAAAAAAGGTCTGTAGATAGTGCAAGGTCTGTTTGTTGACCTTCAGGAGTGTTTTCTGGCCCAGTCTGATGGAGTGCCATACCCTGCCCGCAAAGTCTATTTTTGATACTTCCTCACTCTGCTCCCTTTGCTGTTCTGTTGCACACCCTTAATGTTTTCCTCAGTGTGGTGGGGTCAGATGGGGTGCAATTCCTACACTGTGTCTCCATTGTTGTCCTGCGTAGGGCTATGGGTCAATGAGGGATGTTGTGCCTCATAGTGGGGCCGGCCATATGGTTCTCTCTGTGCATTGGCTGCGCAGAGCAGGGATATCATCCTCAAGAATTGGTGGGCCAGGATGTGCTCCACTCTCTCTTCTTCCTTCATTTGCTCCCGTGTGCACTGAACAAACATGTTCCTCTCCCTGAGCTGTAGCTTCAGTGCTGTCCTCTGAAGTAAATTCTTCTAGAAGGAGGGGCAGCTGTCCACGTAGTTGGGATTGGAACTGGCCCCTCAGACCTCTCTACTGGTTCCTTGCTTCATGCCGGCATGTTGCAGTCACATCTTGGAGAATGGAGTTGAAGTTTGTTCCCGCTTTCTCTGTGGAGATATAAACAATACTCTCCCCTTGGGTGGGTTAGTGACCTGTTCCCCTGCTACACATTTCTTTTTCCCCCCTCCTTTTTAGTTGGCTACCATATGTATCCCTGGATTTGGTCTAGCCCCTGCCATTCTACCTGGACCTCACCCCAGGAATGTTTGTATACAGTAGCTTTTTCCCTATGCCCCTTTTGTATTTTCTAAGCTTATTTCAATAGACTCATGTTGTACCTGTCCTTTTGTGCTTGGCTTACTTCACTTAGCATGATTTCCTCCAGTTCTTCCCATGCAGTGATGTGCTTCATGCTTTCATCACTGCTTTTTAGCGATGCGTAGTACTCCATTGTATGTTTGTACCAGTTTGTTGTTGTTGTTTTGTTTTGTTTGGGGTTTTTTTTGTACCACAGTTTTTTAATCCATTTGTCTATTGGTGGCAATTTGGGTTGTTTCCACCTCCTTGCAATTGTGAACTGTGCCACAATGAACATTGGCGCACAGATGTCTGGCCGTGGTTTGTTTCTTGCCTCTTCTGGGTATACACCCAGTAGGGAGATTGCTGGGTCGTATGGTAGTTCAATTTCCATCTGCTTTAGCTATATCGAGATTGATTTCCATAATGGCTGTACATAGCTATAGGTCTACCAGCAGTGAATGAGAGTTCCTATCTCCCCACAGCCCCTCCAACACTTGTTGCTTTCTGATTTTTTGAATTGGGTTATTTTTGAGGGTGTTAGGTGGCATCTGATTGTTGTTTTGATTTGCATTTCTCTTATGGCTAAAGATCAGGAATATTTTCTCATATGTTTGTTGGCCATTCAGATTTCTGCCCCTGTGAAACTTCTGTTCAGGTCCTTTGCCCACCTCGTCAGTGGGCAATTCGTTTTTTTTTTCCTTTTTGGAAGCTAGCAGAGTATTATAGATTTTAGTAATAAGGCCTTTGTCTGATGTGTCTTTGCTAAAGATGTTTTCCCAGTCCGTGAGCTCTCTTATTACTCTCAGTGAATTCTTTCAATTTACACAGGTGTTTATCTTCAGTATATGGGATTCAATTCTTGGAAACATTTTTCAGACTCACCTGTTTGGATGACTGGTAGACCTCCTTAGTTTTCTTCTTCACCTCTTCTGTGTCATCAAATCACTGCGCTCTCACGTCCCATTCGTGGAAACAAAACAAAGTCACACAGAGCAAGGTCAGATGGGCAAGGTGCATGGGGGAAGAAAGGCATCCTGTTTGTTTGCCCAAAACTGTCGCACTGAGATGACTGTGTGAGCAGGTGCGTTGCCAAGATAGCAAAACCTGTTCCCTGACTGCCACAAATCAGGCCTTTTGTGTTGCACACTGTTATGCTATCTTTTCAGAACCTCTAAAGAGAAAGCTTGATTAACAGTCTGACCTGGTCGAGTGAACTCCAAATGTACTACAAGTCAACAGTTTTGTCTGTTCGGGAAGTTGATGGATGCCCCAATGAGGTTCGTCATCAATCGACATTTCATCTTTTTTGAAATGAGAAAATCACTTGTACCCTGGAGGTTTTCCCCTTGCACTGTCCTTGTAAGCTGTGTTCAACATCACAACCATTTCTGTGGCATTTTTTCTGAGCAAACAAACTTTCATCACTGCATACTGTTCTCTTAAATCGTCCATCACTAAAAATGAGGTTCGAGCGAAACTGCTGTCATGAAAAAATTCACTGTGATCAGAGAGAAACTTCCCAGGGGACACCACTGGGTGCACTAACTCAGAGAGAGTTGCTTGATGCTCACCTAGTGGGGGAAAATGCATACAATGAAGCCTCCACTTCAGCGGAACCCCCTTTTTTGTGGTACCCCCTCATACATGCAAAAGCTGGAGGATGAATAAGGAAGACTGCAGAAGAATTGATTCATTTGAATTACAGTGTTGGCAACGAATATTAGATGCACTATCGAATGAAGAAAGAATGAAAAAACATCTAACTCAGAAGAAACACAGACAGAATCCTCCTTAGAAGCAAGGATGGGGAAATTGATTTCACCAGGACCTCAGGAGGGCTAGTATGAGTAAAAGGACATTGTATTTGGTAAAGTATGGGGTCAATGAGAAAGAGGAAGAAGACCCTTTGTGATAAATATTGACACATGACTCCAATAATAGCCTCCAACAGCAACAGCTGGGAGGATGGAGCAGGGCCACCCAGAGTTTTGTGTTGTTGTACACAGGGGCACTTTGAATCGGAACTGCCTGAGGGCACATAGCAACAACAGCAACAACACAGATAGGATGGAAAGAAAACAAAACAAATGGCCTTCCATTCCTTAAACAATGGCTTGCTACCTGGCACTGTGCTTTACCCATTCATAGGTTGATTCGTTTTTTACATATTTAGGAATCCCTGAATGATATGTTATGATGGTTATAAATAATGTCTATAACTAATGATAGCTGAACATTTTATTGACTAAATTGACTTAGAGTATTCTATCCTTGATTTAGCCAAAATTTTGTAGAAAAAGAGTACCTGAATCAAAAGTTTATGGTGCCTGCAAAGCCAAGGCACCCTAGTGGTGTAATGGTTACACATTGGGCTGGAATCCTCAAAGTCTGCAGTTTGAAACCACCAGCCTCTCAGCTACTCCCATAAAGAGTCACAATCTTGGAAGCCCACAGGGGCAGTTCTGCTCTGCCCTATGGGGCTACTATCAGTAAGGCATCAGCTCGATGGCCGTGACTTTTGTTTGTTGAGTTGAAAGTCAAAGAAGCAGGGGTGATGGGGAAATGGGGGTACAGAAGAAGCAAGCAGAAAATTCAAGGGATGTGCTACCAAGTTGATCACGACTTGTCAAACTTGGTGTCCCAGGAGGTATTCAGAGAAACCATACCAAACACCGTTTCAGGATAATCCATCCATAAAGGGGGAAAGGGAGAATAATAACCTATCTTTGGGCTCCTTCCTAACTTCCATTGATGAAGACTACCTCTTGGAAAACTCCTGTGCAAACTAAGCCCCATGGGACCCTTCTGGCCACTATGTGGACATTATGACCTGTCTTTATTGGTCAGAGTCCTGCTGAGTCTTCTGAATTTGCACCAGCAGCTCTAACTTGAATCCGTGATCACAGATGGGGCACACCCCTCACTAGAATCACTCCTGATAGAAATCAGGAAAGTGGCCTCTGCTGGAGCCAGGAAAGAAGCAAGAAGGGAGCTGCATTCTGTATCTTTAGGGCGGCTCCTGCACCAAAGTCCAGCACACAGTTTAGTTGTACGTGGCCTCTCTCCTTCCCAGGACCCGTATCATATCTCCCAATCTGAACACCCAGCTGCCTATGTTACTCTCCCTTCTGGGACTCTTATCATGAAGTCCAGACACTTGGCCTGATTTTCTCCTTTCAGCGGCTGCAACTATGTAGTCTGCTCTTTAGGACTTTCCTCCCCACATCACTGTCCTGCAGAGTAATGGTGTACTGACTCTCCAAATCCCCTTCTTTTTTTTATCGTTTTATTAGGGGTTGATACAACTCTTATCACAATCCATACATACATCA
>NW_022103896.1:11502696-11510231 GCF_000313985.2 Echinops telfairi
TCCCCACCTCATTTACTCTGATAAGATTTTTCCTTATGACACCTGATACCTGATCCCTTTGACACCTCGTGATCACACAGGCTCCAAATCCTCTTATTTACCTGACTGGACACCCTAGCTCCTTATCCCTTCTCTCTATGATGAGCCTTTGGGTTAGGAAAGACCAGCAACCAGTCATCTGCTTCACAGGGCTGCTGTGGGTTGGAATTGACTACAACAGGTAGAGCAAATCTAGTTTTCAAGTGCTGCAGCCTGTGCAAGCAACTTCACCCTTGTCATGTTTAATTATGAGTTTGGAAGGGGATTGCAATATGATGCATGTGTATGTGTGTGTGTGTTTCCCTTTACTTTCTAGGGACAAGAGGGTCTTTGTACAGAGACAGAGTTTTAAACAAAGTTCAGGCCTTAGTGTTCTGAGTGTTCAGAATCTAGGTAAGTCTATGGGACCCTAAGCAGATCCAGGTGCAGCGAGCTGCTGAATCAAAGATTAGAGAATAGCATTCAGCAATAGGTGTCTCAGCAAAGGTGACAGCATCTTGGGGCAGGCCAGCGTCTCTAACTAGACAGGCACATCTCTTTCTAAAATAAAATGATGAAGCACATAGTCAAACCTAGAGGAAAGAGTTTTGTTTTTCCAATTTTCATAAGTGATGCTGCTTAGGAAGTTACCTAAAGCTTTTAAACTGCCAGGCAGCCGACTTTAATGAGCGCTCAAATCAGTAGTAACCCCTGGCTTTATATCACTAGTATCAGACCAAGGAACACAGCACTCTGTCCACTGCCAGTAATATCAAGCTGCGTCCAGGGCCAAGAAGGGTACCGTGGCAGTGTCTGATGAGCAGTCAGTCTCGGCTACACTTGGCTTGACTCGGAATGATCACCCTCTCCCATGAGGCCTCTAGTTGATTAGGACATAAGAGCAAGAAAAGTCCCAAGGAAGTAGCTATCTGAAGCCTGACACCAATACTACGTGACTGTAGAGTTACAGAGGCGCAAGCTGGGAGTTTTGTGCTCCCAACTGAGTGTGGATGTTGTTTCACACTCAGTTTGGAACTAAAGCAAACAAACAAACAAAAAATCAACCAATCTCATTGCCTCATTGCTACCGAGTCAGTTCTGACTCATGGCAACCTAAATGACAGGGTTGAATTGTCCCTCTGGGTTTCTGAGACTAACTCTTGATAGGAGTATAAAGCCTCATCTTTCTCCAGTTTGGGACGAGGGAGCTAGAAATGTAAGACTTTGAAGGAGAAACAGAAATTAAAGAGAGTCTTAGTCTGGGGTCTTAAAAGCTCACCAGAAGCCATTTAAGGTGCAACATAGGTCTCCCCCTGTCCAGAGGAAAGAAGCAAGATTAACAATAAAAGCAGGGAAACAATTAGTCCAATGGACTAGGGGATCACATAAATATCAGTCTCCACAATCCTGAGGCTAAAAGAACTAGATGGTGCCCTTCTTCCACTACCAACTGTTCTGAAAGGGATCCCATTAGGACATCGTGGAAAGAATAGGAGAAAAATGAAAAACAAAACTCAAAATCATCAAACAGAGCAGTCTTCATGATTGAATGGAGACTGGCAGAACCCCTCAGACTATGGCCTTTACTTATACTTCAAGTCTGGAACTGATGTCAACTCTGGCTTCAATGTTAAGCCAAAGAGTAAACTGGTTTATGAGAAGATACACACCCCTTAGAATAACCAACCATTTGAGACTGAGGGGGGCAGCATTGGCTCAAAGACAAAGGAGAGTTAGAAGAGAAAGAGGCACAGAGGGGAGAAGCCCAGGGAGGAGGTAAGATGAGTGATGTTGCCCTCAGGGGATCACGGTGAATGAGAAGACAAATCTTCACCCAATTCACCAGAAAGAGGTAAAAATAAACAGATAATAGGGAATGTCTTAGATTGCTCCCTCTGCAAACATTTTAATATACACACAAGTATTTGTTGAAAGGGGGAATTGAGCCCTGGTTGTGCAATGATTATGTGTTGGGCTGTAATCCAAATGGTCAGCAGTTTGAAACCACCAGCAGCATTGTGGGAGCACGACTTAGCTTTCTAATCTCATAAACAGTCTCAGGGACCCATGGGGGGTCGCTGTGGACCAGCATTGACTGAATGGCAGTGTGTGTGTTTGTTGTTTTGGGTATGGTTCAGTGGAGGCCTCCAGAAGTTCTTCAGAAATCTATGTAGCTCGATAGGCTTGCAGAGCTGTCCCAGGTGATAGCAAGAGTCTGGATATTTGCATTTCCACAGACCAGTTTTCATTCCCTACTATTATCAGTCACCTTGAATGAAACAGTTCCCTGGTGCCAAGGGGTTGCCCCCACCAGTACCACCACCACACTGCCAGAACTGCCAACCATCAGCAGATGGAGAAATGTGTATGTTGGTGAAAAGAGGGCATACATTAAGAGCACCAAAGTATATTTTAGAAAAAAAATTTGCATAGGTGGGTTTTCCCCAAAATAAATAGATGGATGCATAATACCAGACTATTGCCCTGTTTAAATGCACAGGATTTTAATTTTGGAAATCAGGCACCAGCTGACTGGCATTCTGGTGAGACCATCCTAAGAAGATTTTCTCCTTCACTCCATTTTCTGCTATGCTTTTTGGCAATGGGAATGTTGTGTTCTGGGAACATAATTTTGTCAGTGATAATTGCTTTAGGGGGCTGGAGATAAGCTTGTTTTCCAAGTGTGCTGTGTGTGGGCCAGGGAACATCTGTACATACTGACAGAGAAGGTTGTGTGCCTCATTTTGCAGATTGGTCATCCTGTGTGTTCTCTTAACTCTTTAGATGCTCTAAAAATCAGGCAAGGGGGCTTCCACTTAGAGGAGGATGGAGTAGACATACTGTTGCCTGTTCTCTCCACTGAGGGCAACTGAAATCTTGGGCTTAATGTGTAAAACAAGCATAAGAGAGTCTGAAAGTGGGAGAAAGGGAGACTGGTTAGGAACACAGGAGATGCCGTGACTCTGCATGCCCAGGAATGTCTTTTGGCTGAATGTTGCCCAGACTTATACTAGCCCACTGCCACGAGAATCGATTCCCTTTCAAAGTACTACTATGTAGCATTCTGAGACTGTGCGTCTTTATAGGGGCAGGCAGCTTCATCGTTCTTTCATGGGACAGGCTCATGGGTTTGAGCCACTGACCTTGCAGTGATACTAAGAAGGCAGAAAACAAAAGACACAAAATAGATATGATTTTAAGACACCCCCCCAAAAAAAACCCCACGTTATCTAGATTGACCAGGAAAGGGAGAATCTAGAGAGACTAAGAACTTTAAGATAATTATTCTCACCAAACCACACACACACACACACACACACACACACACACACACACTACATCCCTACCCCAGCTCATGCCAACAAAATACAACACCTAGACTATCACACTCACAAAGTTGAGATATGGCCGTCACACACCTGACAAGATGGTATAGAGAAGACCAAGAAGTAGAAAACTTCTACCTCAATCTCACATCTTATAAATAAGGTTCTGAAAATGAATTGCAGGCTTCAATGCAAAACACAAAACTCTAACAGTCTTGGACGAAGGGGGGCAGAAAAAAACAGGAGAAAATCCATGGACTCTGCATAGTCGAGGATTTCTTAGACTTAACACTGGAAGTAATTCCCATAAAAGGGAAAAAATATGATAAAATGGACTTCATCAACATTGAAAGTTTTATTTTGGAAAAGAAGCAGTGGAGAGGATGCAAAGACAGCTACAGATTAGGAGAAGATATTTGTTAATGTTTAGTATCTAATAACATTTTTAAAAGCAACTTTCCAATCGCAGTACAAAACAAACAATGCAAGTAGAAAGTTAGCAAAGTACTTTTGTAAGCATTTCACTGGAACGGATATTCTGACGGCAAATAAGTATGAAAAGAAGCTCACTATAATTAGCTCTTGGGAGAATGTAAATTAAACCATAATGATACATCATTACATACCTATCAGAATGACAGATAAAAATAGTGACAGCACCAAATGCTGGCAAGGATGTATAGAAACTGGATCACTCACATGTTTTGAGTGGAAATGTAACATGGAAAGCTACGCAGTATAACACACTTACTTTAATAAAAGTGGAAGAAAGCTTGAAATTTACTGTACGACCCAGCAATGGTAGTCCTGAGTATTTACCTGAGGAAAATGAACACTTATGAAGTAAGAAACTCTAAGTGCCCTGCTGCTAACTGAAAGGTGGTTGGTTCAAATCCAGTCAATGGCTCCAGGGAGCAGGACCTAGTACTATGTCCAGGAGAAGTTCTACTCTGTTCCCCGGGATCACTATGTGGATTTGATGGCACAACAGCAACTAATAACGGACATAATCCCCTAAATTAATCTCCAGACAATTCAGCTGATACAAGAGATCAATCCTAAGAGGTTACATAATGTATGATTCCTTCTATACAACTTTCTTGAAATAAAAATATATAGAGAGAAAGTGAAAACCATTTAGTGGCTGCTAGAATTTAAGGAGAGTTGTAGGTAACAAGTGAGTCTGGCTATATAGAAAGGTAACACGAGGAATCCTTGTAATGATGGAAATATTCTCTCTAAACTCTCTATTCCTAGCCTGATTGTAATATTGTATTATCGTTTGCCAATGAAGAAACTGTGTAAAGGGTACACAGGATTTCTGTTTTATGTCTTACAACAGCATGCACATTTATAATGATATCAAGAGTTTAGGCAAAGTAAATCAGGTGTCCTAGGGTGTTGACATTGAATTAATTCAACTTTGAGGCCTTGAAAAACCACTTACTTTTCATTCTGCAACTGCTGCAGAATTCTCAACTCAACTCTACTGCTCTAAGACTGAGCAGAATTAGAAATTGGGAAAAATCATAATTTTAGTGCTTTTTTTTTAACTAAAAAAGTGAACCTTAATTTTAAACTTCCTTTAGGTTCTTTGAATATGAAAACCTCATCTTTGAACATTCATTTCCCTGGCCCAAACTCACTGCCACCAAGTTGATTTTGATGCCCAGTGACCCTGGAGGGTAAGGTAGACCTAGCCCTGTGAGTTTCCAAGACCGGAACTCTTTCCGGGAATAGACAGTTTCCCCCACGGAGCAGCTGGTGTCTTTGTGGGTTACAATTACTACCTTTGTGATTTAGGCCCAGCTGGTCAGTTCCTATACCGCAGGGTTCCTCCCCTATCTCCTAGGGAGGCCTTCATTGCCAGGGGATGAGCATTAGGAGCGAGGGTCTACTTACTTTGGGGGGAAGTTTGATAACTTCTTCATTGCTGGAGTGTGTTTAGGAGTTTTAGCTTCATGTTGGCATTTACTTCCTTGCAGACCCTCCTATTTGATCAAGAGATCAATGTGATGGACTTAGTATGGGTTGGCCAATATAATATGAAATGAATTTTCATATTTAGGAAGAAAGTATCCAAAAATACAGAGATGTGTACTGATGATTTTACCCATTTCAGAACGTTGTGGAGCAAAATCTAGATTCATCAAGAATGGCTCCTGGAGAATCCGTGAGGAAGCCATGGTAGATTGTGGTTAAAGACCTCATCAGAACAGGAGTGAAATTGTCCCAGTATGTTACTGATCACGTGTTCACTGAGAGATAGCTACGCAATTCATGATTTAGTTCGATGACGTAAGAAAATATGTGGAAAAAACATAGAAAAGATGTGTTTTCTCTGTTCCTGAGATGTTAGTGTAATTTTCTTTTACTAACCTTCCGAAATGTCCCTGTCTCTTCTTCCATGCCTCCTTTCCTGGGATACAGTGACTTATTTCAGTGGGAACTTGAGGAAGAATACTCAGACCTTAGCTTGGGAAGAAGCAGCTCAGCCTTCCTTTTGAGGCCCATATCATGTTCTACTACAGATCTATTAGTACTTTGTATATTTAAAGTAAATCAGATAGTGATGCTCTTTGGAATAAAGATCAGTCACATTTGTTTTTGTATGTTATAAAAATGATTCAGTTTCTCTAAACGTAGGGTTTCCGAAATCTGACGACGACTAACTTGATGCATAGTATCCACCTGAGTGTATAGTATCCACATGTTGCTCCCATGGAAATTAGCGTATAATGAGATTGATACAAATATGATCATGTTCATGCTGCTTGTTAGGCCAGGAGTAATACTGTCCTTTGTCTCTGACCCAAGTGTCTCTATCTTCTGCCCAAATCCATGAAACTGGGCTAGACAGACTTGACCTTTTAACTTGCAAATAAAGCGACAGTCAAAACGTTCAACAGGCTTTACACAGACTAGTGCAAATTAACCATAGCATAGTCGAAAATACTAAAATGATTCAAATTAAATGTGCAACAATTGTGGGGATGTGTTTAAAAACTTTGGGAATAGTATGTCACAATTGGAAAGAGTAAACTTGATATGCTACCTATGAAACCAGTCATTTTTATAGGTAAAAATAAGTGAATGTTGGATATTATTTGTGGTTCAATATAACGTTTGTAGCAACATGAAGTGATCCCCAAAACATACCATTGAATTTTAAGGTCTGATTTGTCCAGTATAAAATAATTTATGCAAATATTTAAAGTATAACAATGGTCTTTCTTTTCTCACCAATGGAGTAAAAGTGTTATACCTGGTAGTGGAAGGAGAGCTAACAACCGCAAGATAATAAAGGTCTTTGGAACAAGTGAAAAACATGATGAAAATACAAATGGTACTTTGTTTGTAATCTATAACATTTTAGTTCTAAACGTTAAAGATCAGAGATACATAGTGTAATGTGCTGATAGCTTTGAGCACATGCCATCAAGCTCTCTTTTTTCTTCTCTCCGCCGTGCATACTATTTCTGAGCAAAAACACCATGCTAAAGCAAAGCAAATGTACCTATGCCCAAGATGCTGTGCCCACACTTGGAAAACATTCAGCTTGACTAACTTTTCAAGTTGCCAGAAATAAGCCTGGCTCCTCTGTTCTTTCGTCTCTTCTCAGAAGATCTATCTCAGTTTACGAGGCACCATTAATTTTTTTTTTAGAAAATACATTATGAGTCACTCAAAGGGATTTAGACGTACCCTAAATTTTTTTACCATGTGTCATTAAATGTCATGTATTTCAATTGTAGGAAAATTTCTTCTTCTTCTTCTTCTGAGAATGAGATATGCAAAATATGAGTTAGCTTCAGATTTTTCATTTCTTTTAGTCTTGAAAAACATATGAATGAGTTCATGTAGTTAAAAACTGTCTTTAAAGTGATAATGATCTCTCTAAATGGTTTCTCCATCTGCCATATTACTATACATTTTAACTCATTTACATTTTTTGCCATGTCAACTTTTGAGACAAGCCCAAGTTGCCGAGATAAAAGTAAAGCATAGAATTACATAATTGCTGAGAGGTTAAAGCTTTTCTTTTTTGGTATATTTGAATTTGTTCTTTGTCAGTGGCTTGATGTTTTTGCTGTTTTGTTGTACATTGTTGCTTGGTTTTGCTCTGTCTTGTTTTGGTGCATGTTGTTGTCTCTGCAGGTCTGTCTGGATAGGACAGGCTGGATGAACAAT
>NW_022103896.1:11511424-11520994 GCF_000313985.2 Echinops telfairi
AGAAAATGTTTTGAGAATGATGTGCAAATGCGCTTTACACAATTGATATATGTATGGATTGTGATAAGAGTTGTATGAGCCCCTGATAAAATTATTTTTAAAAAATAATTTAAAAAAGGAATTTTACATTTATATTTCTTGTACAGGTGAAAATATGAAAGCATCTCTGAGTGGTGCCCATGGCAAGTGACTATGCATGCCAGCTTTATTAGTCTTGTATGTAGTATTTCATTCTTGTACATTAGTGTTTTCTCTATATTCGTTTTTAATATCATGTGCAGTGAGTCTATAAGCCAGCTCTCGTGGTGTTTGCACACGAGCGGAGGATGAGAATGAGAGGTAACCATTCATTGACTGTTCACTATGTGCCTGGCATTTTCTAAGCATGTGTTACTTCATTTGATTCTCATGATGAGCTGTGGTTAAGTATTCTTTGTTTTTTCTATTTTGCAGATGAGAACACTTGGTACCTGAGAGATGAAGCTTATTTCTACCACTGCAGAGGTAAGATATTCGTATGGACACTCTTATTCCGGAATATACCATGGCCTTCATTATTCTTCAAGAATAATTGAAGACAACAGAGGCTTTAAGGAGTCTCTGCCTTATTATCAACTTTCAACTTTGAGATTGATTTCTTTCCATCACAGTATTTGATCATGGGGGAGGTGGGTTTTTTTTTTCATTTTAATAATTCCACCTGAAAGGAACTGAATGGTAGAATAACTAACCCTTTGATCCTTGGGCCAGGAACCATGCGCCGTTGGAAACAACACGCCTGAGTTTTAGACTCTTGGTGTTTCAGTAACCAGGGTATAGAGGAGGGGGAGCTACAGAAGAGGGTGGAAGAAGAAGGCTTTCCTTCCAATAGGCATACATCACCTCAAGGTTATTAAGTCATTGTTTAGGTATTGCTTGGTTGGGCTAATGAGTTAGAGAGAGTGCTTTATTCTTTATTAATAGTATGCAACTTCATCCTGAAATAAATAACTTGTATCCAGGGCAACACCTTGAGAAGCTTTTGTTGTCTTGCAGAAACTGAACTAAGAGTTTCACCCATTGTATTTCTTTAGCATGCATACATAGTCGTTATGGTATTTTGAGTACTGCTCTCAGAGGCTTAGATATGTGTGTGCGTTTCTTCTTTTAACAGTCTAATTGGCATATAATTCACATACCATACAGTTTACTAGTTCAATCATATTAAGAAGATCAATTTCAGAACATTTTTTCTTTCCTGTATTCTTTGTTGGAAGCTTTCCATATCTCCTCAACCTCCCCTGACATGCTGTGAGGTAATTAGTAATCCAGTTATTGTTTGTAGGTTTACTCATCCTGGATTTCATATACAGAAAATCATACACAACACAGGTAAGAAACAAACAAAAACAACAATAACCAATAAAAAAGAGGGGAAAAACCTAAAATGAAAAGAAAGCAGAAAACATTAAAAACTAAAACAATTTCAAAAGGGAGATAAAATGATATGGTTTTATATTTTAACCTAACTACATCGGCCATAATCAACTTTATAATGCTCTTTGTCTGATAATAAGGCTATTCCAATCCCTGGACTATGGTCAAAGGAGATTCTTAGGTGCTCAATCCATGTGGAGACTCTGCAAAGAATTTTGGACTCCCACAGTAATCCATAGCCCTCTACAAACTAGATACTCAGAGCTTAAACTCTGATAGAATTCCTTCCTTTGAATCTGAATTTAACTATTTACAATCCTTTGATCACACAGGTGGCTTATGTGCTTCTTCTGGGTGGACTTAGTTGAAGCTTCACTTAGCTGGATGCTTGCTTTAAGAGAAGCATCTAAGATCCCTGACTTTTTTCTTTCTGATAGCCGGGCACCATCTGGTTTCTTCACCACACTCTTTGATGTAGCATCCATATCTTCAGTGATCTCTTCATGAGTGCTGAATGCTTTTTTCAGTATTGTCGTTAGGTGAGCTTGAGTTAGTTCTGAGACATAGCAACCCCATATTCAACAAAACAAAGCATTGCCCATTTCTGTGCCTGCCTTACAATCATATTTGGGCCCATGGTTGCAGTCACAGGTTCAATCCATCTTATCTAAGGTCTTTTTAAAAAATTGATTGGCCCCCTAACTTACCAAGTATATTATCCTTCTCCAGGAATTGGCCCCTTATGATCGTATGTTCAAATTGGTGAGACAGAGTCACATCATCCCTGTTTCTAGGGAGCATTCTGGCTGTACTTCTTTTGAGACAGCTTTGTTTGTTGTTCTAACAATCCACAGCACTTTCAATATTCTTCAAGAGTACTATCATTCAAACGCACCACTGCATCTCCAGTCTTCCTTATTCATAAAATTCCCACAAAACTTTACGAAGTTGATACTGTTACTGCTACCTTTTGGTGTATGAGGAAACATGGTATTTAAGAAATCTGTATAGTGGTAGTTTGGAAGTGGCAACGGCTGAATCAGACCCCCAGCTCTCTATCTTTAGAAGCAGCCTCAACCACCAATTGCCATCTGTCATGCTCATCATAAGAGTAGTACCAGAGAGAATGTACTCTTCTTCACTCCAGGAAGAAGTTGACATGCAGTGAGACTAAGCAAATGACCCACGTGTTGTTTTTTGCATTGCTGAGATTAGAACAAATATTATTGAAGCCCAGCATTTTGCCACTACAGTTTTATCCAGCACATTGCATGCAATTGTGTTGTCATACAGTCTCTCTCTCTCATTTTTTTTATGTGGTGGAGGACACTGAGCATGTAATAGGTTTGGCTTGCATTCTACAACTTGAGAGCCCTATCTCCGGCCTTCCAGCCTTATCCCTTTACAATTCTGCTCCAATGTGCACATCCCACTGTACCTGCAGGAAGATCTGTGCTTCCCACTGCCTCATTTATAACTACAAACTACCAGTGCATACCCCTTAGTTTCCACCACTCCCTCAGAGCAGGGGGGGAACACCATGAGTGACCGTGACAGGGATTGAACAGGTCTGTCTCCAAACCCAAAGCGAAAACCTCACCTGGAAACTGGGCTGAAGAGAAAGAAGGCTGTGCTCTGTCAGCCAGTCATTTCTGACTCTTTAAAAACGGCACTCATTGGCCTTCGACACAGAGCCTAACTCTGACGGTAGAGACTTGAGTAAAAGATGGTGTCATTCTGAGATTCCGTGGTTCTAAACGCTGGTTCTTGCCTGTCCCAGACCCACGAGCTTAGTCACTTTAGAAAGTCATTAACTGTTCATTTCCCCAGTTCTAAAATGGGGGTGGTTGATCCATGCTTCACAGCTGTTTCATAAGGATTTGGGATGACTTATTTAACTCTATGGTACGGTGCCTCATAAAGGAGCCCCGGTGGTGTGCAGGGTTCAATGTTGCGCTGGTCAGCAGCTCAAAACCATCAGCCATTCCACAGGAGAAACATGAGGCCCTGCTTCTGTGAAGAGTTCCAATTTTAGACACCCACAGAGGCAGGCCTACGCTGTCCTGCAGGGTTACAGAGTCAGAATAAACTCTATGGCAGTGAGATTTTTTATTTTGATATTATGTAGGAATGGGTCTCAATTGAGAACCTGATATCAAACAGATATTCAAGAAATAGAAGGCCTTTCATCCTTTCATGTGTGCATGGGAAAAGTCTACATTTGCTGACTTTCAAGGCATACACCTCAGTCAAACGTGGTGCCTTAAACCATTCTGAAGGATCTCTACTCATTGACACTCTGAGCAATGATTTTCACTGACTCAAGTGAATGTTAGTATAAAATAATTTCTTTTGGCCATAGAACATTTTGAGTGCCAACTTTTAGAAAGACTCACCACAGACCCTCCTTTACAGTATCAAAAACAATGAATTCACAACAAGGCAGAAGTCTATAGTTTGCTGATGGCTCCAGGCCTTAACTCATAATTCCTTCCCTGGAAAGGCATGGCCCATAAGGAGAAGTCAATGATGTACATATAACCCCTCCCAGGGGGATGGACAACATAAAAGTGGGTGAAGGGAGACATCGCTCAGTGTAAGACATGAAAAATAATAATAATTTATACATTATCAAGGGTTCATGAAGGTGGGAGGGTGGGGGAAGGAGAAGAAAAATTATAAGCTGATACAAAGGGCTCAAGTAGAAAGAAAATGTTGTGAAAATGATGATGGAAGTAAATGTACCGATGTGATTGACACAATGGATGGATGGATTGTGATGAGTTGTATGAGCCCCCAATAAAATGGTTAAAAATAAAAAGGAGAAGTCAAAAGGTAAATGATGTTTATGGTTTTGTTTCTCCCTACCTTTTGCTACCAGGTCTCCTTTTGCTATTTCTTCACTCATGGTCACTAAGCTGAGGCACTGGAGAGCAAGCAGCATTTACAGAGTCCTGATATTTCAGAGTAATGATCAATCCAATGAGCCTCTCTCTTTGGGTGAACTCAATTGGCCTGCTCATATTGGATTAAATAGAATGCTGTTCTACCCAAGAGAAATGCTTTTCTCCACAAACCATGCTGGTGCTGACATTGTGAGGCTCTGACTGGACTGGAGGAACAGGCATCTCCTCTCTTGTTAAACTCGTGCAGCATTTCGGTTAAGGGGAGCTGGAAGTGTTTCCCCACTTCCTCTCTTTGTGTGACTAACTAATTCTAAAAGCTGAAACTTCACTGAAGTCGAGGGGATCTTATGCATGGGAAAGGAAGGCTGTGATCTCTCAGTGAAACCAGTGCACACAACAAGTGAAGCATTTGTGGCTTCATGATTTGGTTATTAAGGGATTTTTTTTCTCTTTGACATCAAAAGGTGACTTATGATTTGACAAAATGCCTTCACCACTGTTTCAGTGGTGCCCGGTGTGTCCAGTAGGTAGACCTCATCTCACCAATTCTTCCTATGACAGCTTTCTGAAAGGAAAAAATGAAACTATGTTACTAAACATTATTTATCTAATAAAAACATTTTTGATAAGCTCTTATCTTTTGAAAAGCACTGGGGTTACCAATAAGAATATTTCCATGTGGCCCTTTCCTTCAAGGAACTTATATTATGGGCTCTGGGGTATGAGACCCAGTAACTGCGAAAGAGAAGACAAAAACGAAGGACAATTCCTTCACTTCTCAGAATGTTGATTCCTTCCTAGCTAAGAGGGTGGCTAGTGCTAATTAATACCTCTGAGCTCCTATGATTTAAACAAGAAAATACGTGAGTGGCACAAGTACCAACACAGCAGACATTCAATACAGGAAAACCAACACAATGATTATGATCTTTGTCTTTCTTATAAAGTCCAATCAAAAAGAGGTTTACAGAGGGAATGTGTGGTGTGACTTAGGAAGACTAGGGAAAATCCTCATGTAGAGAAAACAAGTTATTTCCAAGGAGGACAAAGGAAAGAGTCAGGACAGGGCTAATTTCAAGCAATAATAGACAATAATAGACAATAATCAATGTTAAAACAACCACAACAAGTCACTGCTATCTAGCCAACGCCGACTCATACTGACCTCCTCTGGGTTCGCGAGACTTTACGTGTTTATGAAAGTGGAAAGCCTCCATTCTCTCCCTCGGAGCTGACTTTGGAGATCACAGCCCAACATGTAACCACTACACCACCTGGGGTCCACTTCAGTCAATCTTACTGAGTTATTACAAGAGTAGCTAACATTCATGCGGAACATTGAAGCATGAAATGAAGCCAAAGAGTGTTCCAAGCAAAGGAAAACATTTGTGCAAGGGACAAAGGCAAGATTTTGTGGTCTGGGGGTGAGAAATGATCTGATATTGAGGCAAGCCCTAAGTGATAGGCAGAGACAGCTTCAGACTCTGTATTGAAGTTCAGGGAAAGGCGCTTATGCTCCATCCCAGAGATCAGAAGCCACTAGAGGATTGTAAATACATTGGCACATGAACAAGTGTGTGTTCTCCATTGGCCACTTGAGTAGCAGGAGAGACGTGGCGTAAGCAGGCAAGAAGCAGAGAGAGGAAGGAACACCCAGTAAAATTGAAATAGACAAGAACCTAACCAAATCCACCCCTATTTATACTATAAAAATATACATACAGTACACGGTACAGCACTTGTCCATTTGTTACAACATTGTTAACAATGCAAAAACAGTGGCAGAGACCTAATCAATAAGAAAATATGAATATGAATTTTAATCCAGTATTGTCATGGAATATATTCTACATTAAAATTAAACACTTAGCCCCAAATTATTTGCAGATTCTCCACATGGACTGAGCCTCCAGTGAATTCCCTCTCACCACTGATGGGAGATGTGAATAGTCTTGTCTTCCGAATGAGGCCATTCCTTGGAAAATGGATTTCTTCCACCCCTGACCATCGGCCTAAACAAGGAAACAAAACTCACTACCATCTAGTCAATGCTGACTCATGGTGACCCTACAGGG
The DNA here is from genome assembly GCF_000313985.2 of Echinops telfairi. Taxonomy (NCBI): domain Eukaryota; kingdom Metazoa; phylum Chordata; class Mammalia; order Afrosoricida; family Tenrecidae; genus Echinops; species Echinops telfairi. The sequence goes on from NW_022103896.1 coordinate 11,517,822, forward strand.
CAGATAGAACTGCCCCTATGCGTCTTTAAGACAGTCACTCTATATGGGGTTAGAGAGTCTCTTCTTTCTCCTGTGAAGAGGCTGGTGTTTTTGAGGGGACTGTAGCCTACCATGCAACCACTAAGTCAACAGGGCCCCAGCCTACCATCTCAGGAGAGGCAGTCTCTTACAGGGGCTTACCTGAGTGTGTTCTTGACAGAGAGCACTGTACTGGGGCTACTAGGCATGAGCCATAAATTGATAGCTTCTAGGAAGCCCCTAGACCAACACTGTAGTCTTCTCTGTCTAACATAGTGCACATGTCCCAATTATGGGAGTTCTGTATTGGTCAACTGCCAACTGTGTTTTGTGACATCTTCTTTGACCACCCATGTCCTTTTTAAAGCTCTGTACTTCAGCAAACCCTTGGAGAGCATCATGACCTTGGGTTAATTGTTCCTTTCATCTGGATGATATCTCTGTAGTTATCTTGTTCTTGTCCCTTTTAAGACTTAATAACTGTTCTCTTTCAAAGCAAACAAACACACAAACAAAATTTAAGATTAGTGTCTGCTATCCATAAGTCCTACAAAGTCATATGCAATTGTTGAATTACACAGAGAGAAAGAGAGCGAGAGAGACCAATCCAATAAAAAATGAATTGTGCTCAAATGGAAAAAAAATTAAGCACTTACATTTCAGTGAATTAAAAGGGTCAGAGGGTTGATCAAAAATATTTGGGAGGAGAAAAATGAGGACCTAATGTCGGGGGTTTAAATGGAGAGAAAATGTTTTGAGAAATGATGTACAAATACGCTTTACACAATTGATGTGTGTATGGATTGGGATAACAGTTGTATGAGCCCCTAATAAATTGTTAAAAAAAAAAACAAAAAAAACGAAAGAAATGGCCGCAAAACCCAATGGCAGTAAAGTATCACAATGAGCATCAGGTGGCTCTGTAATCTAAATAAAGGTTCTAATAAGTACGTCAAAAAAAAATATTTAGAAGTTTAGAAAAGTCAACAAGTGCTAAATACAATCTAATGGCATATATATAAACACATAAAAGGAATGTTTGCGGACACATGGAACAAACATGCGAAACAAGAAGATGAATTCAGCTTGCTCATGAAAATTATTCTATCGCGGGTGGGAAGAAGGAACTGCATATTGTAAAGGAAAGTGAAGAAGACTTCAAATTTGTCTTGGATGTTCTGTTTTTCGATAAATTAACATGTGAAGCAAACATGACAACATATTTAGCATGCGTCATTTTCAGTGTGTGAAGTCATGTGTTTGATTGTGTTTATACTGTGTGCATGTATGTTTGTGTTTGCAAGTTACAAGGTTTCCGGCTTATGCAAGTCTTAATGACGATATCTGATTATATTAAGACCTGCTATTGACTCTTAAGAGCCCTGGTGGCACAGCGGTTACCCATTGGGCTGCTAACCCCAACATCAGCAGTTTGAAACCACCAGCTGCTCCTCAGGAGAAAGATGAGGCTTTCTACTCCCGTAAAAAGTTACCATCTTGGAAACTCAGAGGGCAGTCCTACCCTGTCGTCTAGGGTTGCTATGAGGTGGCACCAACTCAATAGCAGTGTATTCGTTTTGTTTTTGTCTTTATTAACTCGCAAAGGCAGGAAATAACGGAGAGAAAGTAGTATGTCAACGTGGGCCCAAGAATAGGAAATGCACCCTACTAGCTGCCAAGTCCGTCTTTCAGATAACTCGGAGACTGCACAGTTTTCGAATCAGGCAACGGCATTTGCTCCTGAGGAGGAGGAGACACTGGACAGCAGGTTCGTGACTGGCAGGCCGGCCCGGGTGGTTGGGATGGACTGAAGATGGACTACAGGAGTGAGTCAGCCTGGAGTTTGGGGGAAACGGGGCAGCACCTTCGTTCTTTCTGCCAAACGGCTTCACTTCACCGCCCACCTTCTCTGACAAATAGGCTTGAAATTCGGTTTTTGAGGGCAGGATGGAAAGTGCTATATTTATAGTCCCAGAATAATTTTGAAAAAATAGACTCAAAGACCCCAAGGGAAGAGCCATCCTGACAAACAAGTTCTGTTTTAAAACCAGAAAGAAAATGCCCTCTTAGGTATTTTCAGTTTTCTTCAAGCCAAATAATTCAATTTTCCACCTTAGTCAATGTTTTGAACATAGTTCTGGATTCTTTTTTTTTTTAAATCATTTTATTTGGAGCTCATACAACTCTTACCACAATCCATACATACATCAATTGTGTAAAGCACATTTGTACATTGATTGACCTCATCATTCTCCAAACATTTGCTCTCCACCTAAGCCCCTGGCATCAGCTCTTCATTTTTTCCCCTCCCTCCGCACACCCACCTCCCTCATTCTGGATTCTTAAGAAGGGACAACCCATAAGGAAAGAGAACTTTCCTCTTTAGAGAACTTTGAAACAGACTATGGTGCTGTAAGTATGTGCTAAGAAGAATATGACTCATGTAAACTGTACTAAAAGACTTCAAATGGGGAAATCACCTGTGTATGAAGAAACAAGTAAAAGGAATATGAATAAGGTTTACTCTTCTGCTGGATTTTAAAAGGGTAAGAGTTTCAACAAGGAGAAGCCAGAGGAAAGAATATTTGAATAAAAGATATGGGCAGAATAAAATAAAAAGGAAGAGAAATTCACTATTTGTAAATATGAATGGGCTTCAAACAGCTCATGGAAAAATGTCACTATCTTTTCCTTTAATTTCTCATGAACTGTGAGAAGGCTCCTCGTATACAAGAAATTCAAGTCAGCAATACAAAGAGTCTAAGGAGAAGTGGAGAGGGGGTGATGAGTGGAAGGATCCAGAACCCAAGGCCTCTATCACGGAGGGCCTTGAGTGCTTTTGTTTTTTTAAATCATTTTATTGGGGGCTCATACAGTTCTTATCACAATCCATCCATCCATCCATTGTGTCAAGCACTTATGTACATTTGTTGCCATCATCATTCTCAAAATATTTGCCTTCTACGTGAGCCTTTAGTATCAGCTCCCATTTCCCCCCTCCCTCCCCACTCGCCCCTCCCTCATGGACCCTTCATAATTCATAAATTATTATTATTTTGTCATATTTTACACTGTCCGACATCTCCCCCCACCTTCTTTTCTGCTGCCCATCCCCCAGGGAGGAGGCTATATGTAGATTCTATATGTAGATTCTT
>NW_022103896.1:11522010-11549482 GCF_000313985.2 Echinops telfairi
ATGCTCAGCCTTCATTTGGGTTTCAGTAATTTCTCTCGGTTACATTGCCCTTGCTGAATTCCTACCAGGCCTCTCACACCCTTCTTGTCACTGATTTTGGATCACTTGTTTCTCCCCTGTGCCTGGGTTGGTCAGCACCACCTCCTTACCCCGGCCTCCCCCTCTCCCATGTCTCCCCAGAACCATTTGTCCCATTGTTTTCTCCTCCAGTCTATTCATCTAGCCTATCTTATCTAGATAGGTCTGTGGAGATAATAATATGCACCAAAAATCAAGCTATAGCAAGATAGGTGATGAATGAGAATACATCAATGACAACAAAAAGGAAAGCCAATAACCCATAAAAGAATAAATTAATTAAAAGGAAAAAAAATTTAAAGAAAGAAAAACCTGTAAATAGATCAAGGTCTGATTTTTATCTCTAGGCGTGTCCTTCAGTCAGGTCCTATGGGGTGCCATCCTCTGGCCCCAGAGTCTGTCCTTTGTACTCCCTCAGGGGCTCCCTGCTCTGCTCCCATGGCAGCTCTGCTGCATGCCTTTAGTGGTTTGCCTCCGTGTCATGGGGTCAGTCCGGGCCAGTCCTGACACTGAGTCACCAGTGTTGTCCCCCTGAGGGCCCTAGGCCAGCAAGGGATGGCATGTCTCATAGTGGGATCAGCCATATGATCCACTCTGTGCACTGGCTGTTCAGAGCGGGGATATCGTCCTCCAGGCCTGGCGGGTCAGGATGTGCTCCACTCTTTCTTCCTACCCCTTCATTTGCTTCCATGTACTCTGATCAGACATGCCGCTCTCTCCTGGCTGCAGCTTCAGTGCAGTCCTCTAAAGTAAATTCTTCTGTGGGGAGGGGCAGTTGTCCACATAGCTGGCATGGGGGCTGAGTCCTCAGGCCCCTCCACTGGCTCCCCACTCCTTGCCGGCATGCTGCATTCATCTGGCACTGGCTTTAAGAGTGGTCCCTCTTTCCCTGTGGAGACACAAACAATACCCTCCCCTTGGGTGGATCAGTGCCCTATTCCCCCACCACACATTTTTTTTTTCTTTCCCTTTTCCTCCCTCCCTGTCCCCTTTTTAGTTGGCTACCATATGTACCCCTGGATTTGGTCTGGCCCCTGCCATACTACCTGGACCTCACCCCTGAAGTGTTTGTATACAGTAGCTTTTTCCCTGTGCCCCTTTTGCATTTACTTTCCTGTTCTTTCTTTAATATATAAACTTACCTCAGCAGACTCATGTTATACTTGTCCTTTCTTGCTTGGCTTACTTCACTTAGCATAATTTCCTCCAGTCCTTCCCATGTGATGATATGCTTCATGCATACATCACTGCTTTTTAGCGATGCATAGTACGCCATTGTATGTATGTACCACAGTTTTTAATCCATTCATCTGTTGGAAATTTGGGTTGTTTCCAACTCCTTGTGATTGTGAACTGTGCCACAATGAACATTGGAGCACAGATGTCTGACCATGGTTTGTTTCTTGCTTCTTCTGGGTATATGCCCAGTAGGGGGATTGCTGGTTCATATGGTAGCTCAATTTCCATCTATTTTAGAAATCACCAAATCGATTTCCATAGTGGCTGTACATACTTACAGGTCCACCAGCAGTGGATGAGAGTTCCTATCTCATGACAGCCCCTCCAACACTTGTTGCTTTCTGATTTTTTTGAATTGGGCTATCTTTGAGGGTGTTAGGTGGTATCTCATAGTTGTTTTGATTTGCATTTCTCTTATGGCTAATGATCGGGAACATTTTCTCATATGTTTATTGGCCATTTGTATTTCAGACTCTGTGAAACTTCTGTTCAGGTCCTTTTCCCACCTCCTCAGTGGGCAGTTAGTTTTTCTCTTACTATAAGCTTGCAAGGTATTGTAGATTTTAGGAATAAGGCCTTTGTCTGATGTGTCATTGCTAAAGATGTTTTCCCAGTCGGTGGATTCTCTTATTACTCTCTTGGTGAATTATTTCGATGTGTCTTATCTTCAGTATATCCCACTTGTCTATTTGTGACTCCTCTGTATTTGTATCCTTCCCTGTTTCTGATAGCCTATGTATTCCCTGTGCCAAGGTTCTCAGTTTGTCCCAATTCCCTCATTAATGACCCTAAATGTTTGGGGTTTTATCCCAAGGTCTGTGATCCACCTTAAGTTTATTCTTGTGCATGGAGTGAGGTAAGGATCTTGCTGCATTTTTCTGCAGGTAGATATCCATTTTTTCCAGCACCACTTATTGAAGTTGGCATCTGCTTCCCATTTAATATTTTTGGGCCCTTATCAAAGATCAGTTGCGTGTATGCTGATGTTTTTATTTCTGGGTCTTCAGCTCTTTTCCATTGGTCTGAATATCTGTCATTATACCAGTACCACACTGTTTTGACTACTGTGGCCGTACAGTACGTGCTAAAGTCAGGTAGAGCAAGCCCTCCCATTTTTTCCTTCTTCTTAAGGAGTTCTCTGCTAATTCTGGGCTTCTTCCCTCTCCATATGAAGTTGGCAATCTGATTTTCCAATTCTTTGAAGAAGGATGGTGGTATTCGTATCGTGATTGCATTAAACTTACATAGTGCCTTGGGGAGAACTGACATCTCTACTATATTGAGTCTGCCAACCCACAAACGGGCATTGAGTATTAAGGTGAGGAACCTGTGCTTTACACAAGTTAGTATGTTTGGGAAACATGTATTTGAGTATAACATGCTTGCCACTTTGTTAGTAGCTAGTGTCCTTTGACAGTACCATATGATATTAACCTGGAGTTACGGGATCATGAAATGGATTTAGGTTCTCAACTACAGTAATTTTTATCCCAAGGGGATATTTGATATAATCCAGAAATAATTTTGTTGTCACAACTCTAGGGAGGGATCTGCTACTGGTATCTACTTGATAAAGGGTAAGGATTTTGCTAAACATCCCCAAGTATACAAGACAGCCCCCACAGCAAAGAATTATCTGCCCTGAAGTATCAATAGGGGGAAGGCTGAGAAGACCTGATTTAGCTGGCTTCCCTGGAGCTATGCGCTGTAAGCGATTTCCAAGAAATGAGTAGAGATGGTAGACCCCTCATGTTAAGACCTGACAGAAATAAGAGAACTCCAATCATGGAAAGGATCATTCTGTTTGCAGCCAGGAACTTAACCACTGTCACTACCAGGGCACCTAGTAAATTTCCTCAGACATTGTTTAATTCTGTTCCTGGCAATTTCTGGGATAATGCTCTTGGGTTCCTAACTAAACAATGATTGATGTCCAAGGAAGAATTTAGGAGAAAACAGTACAGAGTGAAGGGAGAACTGAAAAGTGATATAAAAATACTGCTTGAGGAAGGAACCCAAGAAGTCTGTACTAAACTCTTCTTAATTTCTGAGGGATGTTGTTGGCCTTGGGAGAAGTTGTTTTTTTAAATGTCATTAGTGCCTTAAAGCTAAGGCATGTTTCATCCATGTTCTGAAACTATATTGTTCTCGAGACCTAAACAAGTTAAATAAGCTTGCTAATAAATTCAACTGTATTAAGAAAATGACTCATCCAAAGAATATGATGTTATGATTTTATTGTGAAAGGAAACTAAAACTTGTTGAGACTGCCATCGGGTCAAGGAACATCTTCTCAGTCCCAACACAGTGACCTTCATGATCATTTATTTTTATTGCCAACATCTTAATTCAAGTGCATCAGTTTTCTCTGGCCTTCCTGATTTACTGTCCAGCCTTCACAAGCATAGGAGGAGACTGAAAATACCATGGCTGGGTAAGCACACTCTAGTCCTCAAAGTGACACCTTTGATCTTTAACACTGTAAAGAAGGCTTTCACAGCAATTTGGCCAATGCAATATGTCCTTTGATTTCTTGACTGCTGCTTTCCGGAGAGGTGATTGTGGATCCAATACAATGACATTCTTGACAATTTCAATATTTTCTCTGTTTGTCATGATATTGTTTATTCATCCAGTTGGATTATTTTTTCGTTTTCTTTACATTGCTTTATTGGGTGAGCATTGGGCTGCTATCAGAAAGATCATTTCATACCCCACCAGCCACGATGTGGGAGAAAGCTGAAGCTATCAGTTCCCATAGAGAAACCCTAAATGGGTGACCACGCATTGGAATCAACTCTATGACAGTGGGTTTGGATCGAAGTATATTCCATCTTGAAGAACATAGCCATTGATCTTCATCAGTAAGTGCCCCAAGTCCTGTCTCTGTTTTCAGGAAGCAAAGTTGTGTCATCTGCGTATTACAGGTTGTTAATGAGCCTTAACCTTCTTCCTGTCCTAATACCCATTCTTCTTCAGATAGCTTCTTGGATTATTTGCTAAATATAGTAATGAAACACAATGCCGGTGAACATCTTTCTTGATATTAAACCCTTCGGCAGTGACCCTTTGTTCCATTTGAATGACTACCATGTGTGCAAACAAGGAGGGTCTGATCCTCCTCGTGTTCAGTGATAGGAACTTCTTCTAATTGGCAATAACAGAATCCAGATGAGAGGTTGATCTGATTTGGGTGTCAGAGACCTCTGGATTTTTATCTTGAATGTCAATGAGGGAGGATTAGCTTACATTCCCCAAGCTTCATTTTATTTTTTTATTTCAAAAATTAAATTATGGCACCTATTTCATAGATTTCGAGAGTTACATGAGACTTATTCCTATAAAACCCCTTTCTTCATGTTATAGTTACAACCTCCCTGGACATTTTGTATTAATTATCTTTCAGACTGGAAATCTCTTTTTCTGGATGCTCACGTGACGTACCCCATCACCACATTCACACCACATTCCTACCATCACTTCCTCAGTGTGGCTTTCCATCATCTAGCAATTTAAAGCAATGAGTTGCTTCCTTTGCCCTGTCCTCATCACTCTTTAGCCCTCTACCCTGTAGTAGTCACTGTTACTCCCACCAACCATCTCTGAACTCTTTTGTGGCACATGTAAAATTCTCATTTCTGCCCCTTCAAAGGTAGCTGTTGTCCTGTAACTTGTGAGCCTAAGTGAGGTATGCCAATACTGAGCAGATGGAATAAGAGCTAGCCATAGTAGCGATGGTCATTGATGTGTGTGCCAGCATGAAACCCCTGCCAGCCTTGGCCACCCAAGTAACACTGGAGAACAGAGCCTTTTCTCCCATCACCAATGGGAAGTAAACTTTTACTGAGTTAAAGCACTGAAATTTGGGGATTTTTTTTGTCTAATCAGCATAACCCTGGCATCCTGACTGATATATCTATTAAAATTCAACGGTATCTATCATAATACAAAACCATTGCTATTGTTGGGAAGTTTTTAACCTGTTCCTCATTACCTAGACAATGAAATTCATGGTGACAAAAAATGGTTTCTTAATCACAAGTATATCCACAGTGATGAGAAATTTAATATATACTTGTGTTTGTTCAGTGAGTGATGAAATAGATATGATCAATAATACACATGCACATACTGTCACCAATGAGCAAGTTTTGACTTGTTCACTATTATCTCACCCTGATTTCTCTATTTCACCATGTGGAAGATTTCAAAATAAGTCTCCCCCCACCCTTCTGAATTTGTACTGGCTAAAGATGAGGTAGTCTATTCCCCAAAAGAATTTCAGTCTTGGAACCCCACAGGGGCAGTTGCTCTGTCCTATAGAGTCGCTATGAGTTGGAATTGACACAATGGCAGTGCATTGGGGTCTTTGGAATGTAGCAAAGAGGACATTATATGAGTTTTAAAACTAGACTACATAATAGTGTCCCCTCTAGTTCTTTTGGAAACCGCTACCATGAGAATAAGGTCAACTTAGCCTGTTGGATGATGAGAGTCACAAGGCCCAGTTACCGCCACGGCTCTGTAAGATACCAGCTCGATGAGTAAGGCCATTCTAGAACTACTCTCAGTGACTTGTGGGGGCTCTTCTCTGTACTAGAGAGTCCCTTTGAGTTGGCATCAACTCAGTGGTAATGGGTTTTGTTTTGCTTTGTTCTAGATCATCAACCACAGCGAGCTGATCAGAGATTCTTGAGAGAACCTAACAGAGACTACTCCACTAACCGTAGAACCATTTGTTTAATGGTTGTGATTTTAAGTTACTAGGATTAGGGATGTTTTGTTTCACCACACTGATATCTGCCTGGTAAATCTTTATCTGGAACTGAATGATACCCAAGTTGTAGCATTAAGATGTTACCATGTTTTGTGTTTTAATGTGACTGTGATTAAGCATTATATTTAGCAATTCCTTGTGTTAGGAATCCTAAAGATCATGGAGCTACAGAGATGAAAGACACAGGTTTTATGACAATCGAGTGTTCGTTCTACATCATAATGCTACTTCTCTAGCATTCTTGTATACAGAGCACATGCTATTTTCTTCTCATCATCTCTGATGATAAAACTTCTCTATATTCACTATTTATTAGTGAGTATATATCTTCCAGGGAAAATGTGCATCTGGGTTGTATCTTCTCACCATACATGTTCAATCTGTATACTGAGAAAATCATCAGAGAATCTGGATTATATGCAGAATGTGACATTAGTGATGGAGGAAAGCTTACTAACGACCTGTGATATGCAGATGACACAAACTTGCTTGCTGAAACTGAGGAGGAATTGAAGCATTTTCTGATGAAGACCAATGATTGTAGCCTTCAGTATAGATTATAGCTCAATGTAAGAAAGACAAAATCCTCACAAATGGACCAATAGATAGCATCATGATACAGAGAAAGAACAAAAGTTGTCAAGGACTTTATCTTGCTTGGATCCACAATCAATGCTCATGGAAACAGCAATCAAGAGGTCAAAAGACATATTGCATTACATACATCTGCTGCACAAGACCCCTTTAGAGTATTAAAGAGCAATGGTGTTACTTTGAGGACTAAGAAGGTGCACCTGACCCAAGCCATGGTATTCTCCATTTCATCATATGCATGTGAAAGTTGGGCATTGAATAAAGAAGCAAAAGAAGAATCTATGTATTTGAATTGTGGTGCTGGAGAAGAAGATTGAAAGTACATGCACTGCTAAAGGGATAAACTAGCCTGCTCCTTAGAGGCAAGGATGTAAGTCATCCCCTTCCTTGCTTTGGACATATTGTCAGGAGAAACCAATCACTGGAGAAGGACATCATGTTTGGTCAAGTAGAAGGGCAGCAAAAAAGAGGAAGGCCTTGGATGAGACAGATTGACACAGTGGCTACATCAATGCCCTCGGGCATAGGAACAATTGTGAGGGTGGTGAAGGACTGCGCTTCCTTTTGGTCTGTTGTGCATAGGGTCATTATGGGTCAGAACCAACTCGATGGCCCCTAACAATAACATACTTCTACCAAAATAGAGAAGAATAACTTTCAAACACATCTAAATGTTTGAACACTACAAATCGAAAAGGGTGTTTTATAGAAAAATTGAGGCCAGAGAGGCTACAGGATTATCTTCAGTTTGCATGGCAGGTCAAAAAAGATTTAGAACAAAACTGAAGACACTTCCCCTAAAGTCAACCCCCACCCCCCGACACCTATTGCATAATATGAAGACGGGATAGTTTGGGGGTAGTTTTGTAGACCTGCCCTTATTTGCGGGGTGGGGGTGGGTGCAGTGTGCAGTACCTGTCATCAGTGCATTGTTTTGACATCCAAGCAGTATAAAAAGGAGGCAGTAGTATTTGGTGCCACTTTGCTGCTCATCTCCCCATCTGTTGGACAAAGCAGCAGCTGCCAGCCAAGGCTGTTTTGCCTGGCACTATCCAATCTGTTGCACCCAAAGCCATATGCCAGCTGGTGCCTGTTTTTGTCAAATAGACCTTGTTTGGGTAGGGTATGGCCCCAATTGTTCTACCCTGCCCTCATGTACCTCTTCCTCTCAAACAGGAGTTAACATCACAGCCCCCCAATAAATCCGACTTATCAATGCAAATTATTTACTTCCCATTTTGCCAAACCAGAAATAGTTATAGTGTCAGACATACCCGTGTATGAGCCCCCTACTCTCCACTTCTCGGCTGGGTAACTTCAGACATGTCAATTGGTCTCACCCAACTTCAGGTTCCTTTCTGTAAAATTTGGATCTGGGGCTTCCTTGAAGGTTTTCCTAAAGATAAAATGAATTCTTGTGATGTGTCTTTGTGTGGCCTGACCTCTCCTTGGATCTGAACTGGATTGGAAGGCACTTCAGTCTTGAGTTGGGTGCATTCCCCAGAGGAGGTGTCTCTCAAGTGACATGATGATTTCAGAATCTTCCATTGTCTACAGAAGGAGGGGTGAGCAAAACACTCAAGTGATTCTGCCTTGTGCTGGCGAGAACAAGACCAAAGTATGAGAAGTTGCAGAATACATTTTAGCACTAACTTAGAAGCAACTTTCTAACTGTAGAGTGTTGGAAGAGAGGAAAACTCCGAGTGATGTGATGATTTCTTCCATTGTCTACAGAAGGAGGGGTGAGAAAAACTCTAGAGTGTGGGAAGAGGGGAACACTCAGAGTGACGTGCCTTGGAAGGAATCCCTTTTCTTCTCTCTTTCTTCCTTTCCTCCCCCCAAACCTCTGAGCATTCCTGTGCCAGGTTAAAAGTGATGAAGAAGTAGTCACATTCCTATGGGATGCACATCACAAGTCAATGCATTCAAAGAGATTCAGGAAGTGTGTTGTGGAAGTTCAGGGACATGAGAAGCAAGGATAATCTGTAACTAGTCATCCAGAACAAAGTGTTTGACCACTGGGGAAGTATAATGTGGGCATCCTTCCCCTACCCCCACCCACACACACACCTGCCCCAGGTCTACCTCCCACGAAATGAGGGAACTCCATCATGTTTATTTCTAACATCAGACCCTTAACAAAACTAAACACTGAACCCTCTGCCCTGGAGCCCATTCTGAATCACAGGGACCCCATGGGACAGCATAGAGCCACATAATCCAAAGGGTTTCCAAGACTGTACATCTTTATGGGAGCAGACTGCCACACAGTTCCCCTTTGGAGCTAATGGCGATTTTATACTACTTGCTTTGGAATTAGCAGCCTAATGTTTAACTCCCTGTACCACTGAACTTTGGACAATCTGCTTCGGGCAGTCTGGTTGCCTGTGTGTGTGTGTGTGTGTGTGTATGTGTTTGTTGATATGTATGACATTCTGTTGCAGTGCCTACTTGGTTGATGTTATTCTGAGCTGTTCACTTGCAGATGTTCAAAGGTCAGATTTACAAAGGCATCGGTCATAAAGCAAAACAAAACCCACTGCTCTGTAGCCATCAATTGCAACTCAGACCAACATAAGGCAATAACAATGGAAATGCTAAAGGAATGATAGAGTTGATGTGTCAAAACAGACTTCCAACAGAATCATCGACAAGAAGCCAACCCTGTAGAAAGTCAAGGACTACCTGTCTATGGCCAATTGGTCAATAATTCTATGTGCACGCCTGCAGCCAAAAACAAAGCATGATTAAACCCCAGAGTTAGAAATAAATGGACGAACCCAGCCATGCCTCTCCGTACCTGGATCTGCTCTGAAGCTTCTCTCGGGCTTGAGTACTTCCAGGAACACTTATGGGAGGTCAAGCCAACTCATTGATTGACTTCCATCTCAGAGGTTCTATGGATGTGTGAGCAGGTGGGGGAACAAATCTGAGGAGGAACTATGCTCTAATATTAGAAAAGAATGATGGCAACATATGTACAAATATGCTTGATACAATTGATGTGTGGATTGTTATAAGAGCTGTAAGAGCCTCCAATAAAATGATCTTTCAATAAAAAACAAACAACTTAAATCCGTTTGCTTACTAAACTGTTCTTTATTAAGCAGTGATGAATGATGCCCAATCAGAAGCAAAATTATTAGAAAACACCGCTTCATGTTGACTGTGCTTGGTGATGCACTAGACAGGATCTTAGGAACATAGTGGGATTCACTTGAAAATGTCGAATGGGCAGGGCCAACATAGCAGCTTTCCCCCTGCAATCCTGCTGCTGTTGCAGCCAGGGACCTTTCCTGTTTGTGAAGCCTCACAGATGCCCCCTGGGACTTGGCCCTTGGGGCAAGTGCTCTTTTCTGCTTTCTCATCAATGCCTCAGGTTGCCTACTGTGTTTGAGAAAGGACCTTGGCTCAGGCGAAATTAATAGAAGCTGCTGAGTCGTGCCTCCTTCAGGTGGTGCTGGGACACCTGTCTCACCTGCCAGACCTGAGACAGGCTTCTGCACCTCCTGAACTGTGTAAATGCCTCATCTGGCCTCTTATTCCCTCCTCCCCCTTTGCCCCTCTCTGGGTGAAGGGGAAGGATAGAGAGGAAGATGTTTGTATGCATATGCAGGTATAAAACCCACACATTTCAAAGGGGAGGGTGGGAGGGGTGAGGGAGACGGGCATTAGCTGAGGAAGAAAGGAAGGCTCAGCAGTTCATTGTTTGATAGGCAGGCAGCTGGTTACTTAAAACCCGCCTTCTTCCAAATTAGTTGTGACTTTCACCAGCATTGAGTAATGCAGGATGACTGAACAATTCACACAATTCCATTTCCTAGAAAGATACCTGGCCGTGGTCTCCTCTTCAGGGGTGTGAGCAGGCCTGGCAGCTGTGCTGAGGTTTGCATCCTTCCGTGGGGCCATGCCACAGTCCCCAGGAAGCCTTTTGGTGCACTAACTAGACGAAGGTGCTGTTGACATGGGGATCGTCTCTGGCTCTCTAGACAGATGAGGTGACAGTGAGCACAGTGCTGTGATGGTTTCCTCAGGAGCGCTGTACTCCTTTCTACTTCTGGCCCTCAGAAAGCAGCTCCGTGAGTCGGACTCAGCTCACGGACTCAGCTCACGCAGCAGGAGAGCGCTGACCCAGCCGGCCGACCTCACAGGATGCTTCCCAACAGCATGCCGTGCCCTCTACACAGAACCCACGGGAGGGTCCAGCAACACTCTTCTCGTGCCACCATTTTTTTCCCAGTCCATGCTGAGACTACCTACTTCCTCACATGGCTCCTAGTTTAGAAAATGGCCTGCAGAAGATTCCAAAGGACCAGCACCAAGTGTCCCCTTTATCTATTGGCATACTTCCCGTTATTCAGCAGACCTGCGTGGAATGCCTGTTCTGACCTAGAGAAAGCCCTTTACCTGTGATGCCACAAGCTTAGAATGTACACATCACTGGTGTCACTTCAGAGGGGGAGACAGAAGCCAAGCAACAGGCCAATGCCACACTTCCTTTCTAAAGCATCAAGCTGGCCGGCAGAAGCTGGCGGGGAGGGGGGGTGCACTCATTCATTCACCCGTTCAACAGATACCTTGAGAGCCGCCAGTGAGGAAAGGAGGGGTCCTAGTGGCATGGAGGCTGAGCGTTCGGCTGATCAATGAAAGATGGGTGGTTCCACCACTTGAGCTCTGTGGAGAGTGATGTGGTAGTGAGCTCCCATCAAGAATTATAGACCTGATAACTCGGAGTCAGCTCTACTCTGGCATCTCTTGACACCCACCACATCAGAATTAGCTTGGCACCAGCAGATTTGATTTTGGGGGGAGGGGGGCTTAGTGATGAAGATCCGCCCTCTGCCTGTCAGCGTATCATACTGTGTGGCTTCCATGATGCTACAATGAGGCTGGGATGCCAGTATTTCCCATACCAAAGGGATGGTGGTGAACTTTCAGCGGGTGCCTCCCAAGGAAGACTAAGAAGAGCAGTGTGGCACTCTACTTCTGAAAGTAACCAAAGAAGCCCCTGTGACTCACAGAGATCTTGTTCATTACAGTGCTGGAAAATCAGCCCCCTTGCTTGGAAGACAAGGCACATAACCTCGATCATGGATTCAAACATATCAGCGATCTGAAAGATGGCACAGCCCCAGCCATATTTTATGTTCCTATCCCTAGCTTCCTCAGGACTCAGAGCCGACTGTACAGCAGCTAGGAACACCAACAATGGTGAAGGTACAAACATGTACACAGACAAGGCAACTGCATGCATGGCTCCTACAGTGTTTTAGAGAAATATAATCACTATATGGCTATAATTGTGATACATAAATTGTAAGTGAGAGTTCATATAAAAAGAGATGCACCCTAGCCTGAGCTCCTAAGATAAGCCATCCCGCAGAAGTCATATTCCATCCACAACACGATAGATGAGTAAACGCTGGCTGACAAAGAGAAGTGGCAGAAGGAATCATAAGACGGGGAAGAGCTTCGTGTACCAGGGGCATCTATTCCCACATCATATTTGAATATGATCGATGTCTGAAGAAAAATAGGGACCTGGTAGTGTAGTGGGTGACATGTTGGGCACTTCAAGGTCAACTGCTTGATACCACCACGCTTTCCATGGGAGAGTGATGAGATTTCCTACTCCCACAGGAAGAATTCTGTTCGGTATTACGGGGTCACTTTGAGTTGGAATCAACTTGATGGCCATGGGACAAGGGAGTTACAAAGTCAGAGGAGCATTTAAGAGATCAATCACTCTTGCCAAAATACATAGATGGAAGGCAGAGGAAAAGAGGGCTAGGTAGGCTGCTGGAAAGATCTCATGGAAAAGATGCTAGTGGCTTAGATGAGAGCTGTGGCTGTTTACACATAAATAAGTGTCTGGGTTAAAAAATACTTAAAAGATGTTTTCCAAGGTTTGAATATTAACTGGCTGTGCATTTGAAGATGAGTGAGGTGTTCCAGTGAATGAGGGAACAACTAAACGCAATGGGATAAATGCAGGGGTAACTGAGATAGAAAACATTTGAAGATGGGGGATATTTTCCATAAAAGATTATATGAACTCAATATAGGTTGTACAAGGATTTACTTACCTGGGAAATACCCCAGACAGAAGTGCCAAATGAGTGGCAGGGTATTTTGGTAGGGGAATCCAGTCTCAAAAAGAGTTATAAATTAGAGACAGCATTCTGGAAGATGCAGCCTTGGAAGTATGAACCGAGCTCTGGGCAATACATGAACACATGACCGAGGGACCTAGCCCAGAATGAAAAGACAAGAGGACCGCAAGGAAGCCTTCGATTTTAAGTGTCTTTTTAGTGGAGGAATAAGAAACAGGAAAGGCTCTGAAGGTGTGGATGCAAACAGGGAGATCTTGTCATAGTCAAGAATGTTTCGAGGCTACAGTAGTGGATATTGCTCATGGCTGAAGCCTAGTGATGAGTGTCAAGGCCACATGGAACTGGCAATTTGGAAATCACCGGTATCTCCTGAAGCATCATTTCCAAGAAGTCAGTGACACAGAAGTTGGGACGGAGTAGGAGGCAAGATGATGCATCAGCATATATTGTGGCCCAGCTGACACAGGTGGACTTTTCTCAACCAATCACTGTACCAAATGATCTCCAAGAACTCAGCCAAAACTCAGCCAATTCCCAAACCCCAGTAATGTAGCCTAACTCTTTGTGCTCCCAGTAGTCAAAAAGAGCCTTGATGGGTATATTTCTTAAGGCAGGCATCCTCAACTCCCAATCCAGAGCATTTCATGCTGCTGTGGCTGCTGAATGTTTGTTGAAAGAGTAGTTGTTATTGGCAGGGTACATCTTAAGGTTCATGAAATACCCACAGGAAATGGAAAGACTGTTTGACAAGAGGTCTGATCAGAATACAGGCCAAGGTCTCTGAAACCCTAAACTGTGATACCCGGGTGAGTGGAATGAATGACTAGGTGAGCAATAAGCCGGCGGAGCTCCTGGTACAGGAATCCGCAGTTTGGGGCCAATGAAACCCCCACTGCAGATAAAGATACTTGGAAGTGATTAATTTTAAAACTACAATGGCCCAGCAGCCAGCAGCCCCAACAGGGTTTCTTGCAACAGCCAGTATTGGAATGATCTCTTCTCACACTTGCAGAATGACCAAGAGATGGCTGTGAAATTAGTTTCAGACCTCAAGCTATGCAAGGAAATGATTGAAAGACAGAGTAAAGATGAAAGTGTCGTCTTTGAGTTTCTCAAAACTATATTGACTTGATCTCTTATCAATAACTGTCTAGTGACTGGGTTTCAAGTATGAGGTTTAGAAACACTTGAGAAAAATTTTAGGGATGATTATCATCTCATATGCTTTATATCTGAGGACCAACACAATCCTCAGAAGGTTGTGTAGTTTGCTGTATTTGCCACCAACCTTGAGAATAGCAGGCCTAGGCTCTAAGCTACTAAGAATGGTTGTTAAGATGCAATTTCATCCCTCTACCCTTCTATAGTGACTGTTTCTTTTGTTTCATATGTAATTTCCAGAATAACAACACAATAGTAAAGTTGTTAGGAGCCAAGACTGATTTAGTGCTTACTGACAGGGAGGGGTGCATGAAGAGTGTACAAAGGACGCCATCTGGAAGACTTCAGCCAGTGAGAAATTCCCTTTTGCAAGTGCGTCTGTAGAACTCTGGGAAGCTACGAGCTCTCTTCTGGGCCCATTTCTTGGGCCTCTTCCTCTGTTGTGAAACTCACCTGAAAACATGTCTTAGAGTTTTTCTATGCACAGGGCGATTTCTTCTTCACTTTTCTCTCTCCCGGTTTTTAAATGAACAAAAAGTCATTGTGGTGTTATGCTAAACAAAGGGCCATCTATTTGGGGCTCTCAACTTTTGACAGCTACTAAGTTGGAGGAAGATTGGGAATGATCATCCTTTCCCCACCACATGATTTAAGCACTAGCGTGGCTTCACTTGGGTTCCAAAGGAAGGCTAAAGCTTTCCCCTCCCAATGACAGGCTTCATCTAACCTTTGGAGAGCAAATGTGGTTAAGCTTAATTATTGATGAAAAGGGTTAGATATGTTTCTTTTCACTACATTTTCCTTCCTGATGACATTGTGAAGGAAAATACATGCGTGTTTGGAGGTAGATTAACTTTGAATTTGTACCCTGATCAGGTATACTGAGTTATTGGACCATAAGCAAAATACAGCAGAAGGCACAGGCCCGTTTTTGTCATCAGCAAAGTAAGGACATTGAATAAGACCAAGAACTGACGCATTTACATGATGGTGCTGGTGGTGAATATTGAGGGTGCCACAGACTGCCAAAAGGACAAACAAACTGTCTTGGAAGCAATGTTCCTGAGAGGCAAGAATGGCAAGACTTTGTCTCACAAACTTTGGATATGTTCTCAGGAGAGACCAGTGCCTGGACCATTCCCAGACCACATCCTGCTTGGTAAAGTAGAGGGGCATCGAAGAAGAGAAAGATCCTGGACAAGATGGATCTACACAGGGGCTGCAAATATGCTTTGCTCCTGCAGAGCAGCTGGGGGTTGCAACAGGAGGCTGTCGGGTTTGTCTCAGTGGAGCTCTTTAACCTTTATGGACTAAAACATAAGAACAATTGTGAGGACGTTACAGGACCAGGTGATGTTTTATTTCGTTGTACTTAATGGTCACCAGGAGTTGGAATCAAGTCAATGGCACCTGACAGCAATAACAACAAAGTAGGGCAAAAATATCTACCTTATCCATGATGGGTAGCATCACAGATAATGAATTCTAATGTTATATATTTAATCCTGAGCATTTACCTGATAAAATGCATTTATAATTAGGTCCAATTAGCTCCCAGAGAATAATAAATACAGAAACTTCTAGTAAACCCCAACGATGTGTCAGACACTGAGTCAGATATGTTATAAACAGTATTTATTCTGCGTAATATGTGAAAAATTATTATGTCCTTATTGTATAGCTGAGAAACTGGGAACTGCAAGTAATTAAGGTGATAGAAAACGGAAACATATAAATAAAACGGTGTGATCAGTAACATCATTCCCAGGGTGATAGAATGATGGTGCTACATGCTCATTCCTCTCTTTCCCTCTGATTTCAGAACTGGTGCACCAAGGAGTCCACCTCACAATATATCTGAATCCTTCCACTGCTCAAAACCTCCACAGGACTTCCCCCAGGTCAAAGACACCCCTTTCCTTAATTATGTTTCTGCAAGTGCCTACTTTATATTATGCCCTCCACTGCCTATTTTGCTACGTCGGAGACAAAAGAACAACTATAAAATGCAAATTCGATCTTTACATGCTTGTATCAAGAATGCCCCCGGCACTCCTGTCTGAGAAGAATGCAGGCTCTGCTCTTGGCTCTGCCGTAACATGCGGCACAATCGGCTGCTGTGGCTTGTGCCGCTCCCTCCGGCATTCCTGTCGCTTCTGACGATGCAAAATTTGATTCCTCTCTAACACTTACATGTCATTCCCACCTCATGAGCCCATTTAATGGATCATTTCTATCCCATATATTGCTGTTAGGTGTCACTGAGTTAATTCCAATGATAATGACTGTGTGTGTGTGTGTAACCATAGATAAAACAAGCAAATCCAAACACAGTCCACTCCCTGGTCATGCACCATCTTTATAACCATGAGCACATTCTTGCAGACACTATCTCAATCCATAACGTGGAATGTCTTCCTCTTTTCTGATGGGCGGAAATGTTGACTCGTAGTGCATTTAAAGTTCGTTCGACCAGGTCCAACTGTTAATCAAGCTTTCTATTTAGAGGTTCTGAAAAGATCGCATAACAGTGTGTGGCAAAAAGGGCCTGATTTGTGGCAGGCGGGAGACTGGTTTTGCCACCACGACAACGCACCTGCTCCTGCCGCTATCTCAGTGCACCACTTTTTGGCAAAAAAAGCATTCCTCTCTTGTTCCATGCACCTTACTCACCTGACCTAGCTCCGTGAGACTTCTTTTTGTTTCTGCAAATGAAGAGGGACATGAAAGGACAGAGAATCGATGAAATAGAAAAGGTGAGGAAAAACTGGGGGAGGTGCTGTCAGCCAACTGAACAGATGAGTTTGAAAAATGTTTCCAGGAATGGAATCACAGATTTGATGAATGTATTACTGTATATGCTCAAGTATAAACTGAGGCACCTAATTTTACCACAAAAACCCTGGGGGTCATTTTCAGCATAAAATGTTGAAAAAACTCGGCTTATGCTCCAGTATATAGGTAAGTATAATGGAGAGTGCTTTGATAGTGATAATGTGGTTTGGGGGAAAAAATTACATAGCTTTGAAAAAAATTCCAGTTTTTTTGGGGGGTACTCCCTCATATAGTTACATCTACCACCCACTTGTCAGTTTTCTGTGCGGTGGTAGGTTTTGTGCTGCTCTGCTGCTACGTATGATGCCATCAGTATGCCAGCAGGATCACAAGGGCGAACAGATAAAATAGACAAGGAGGAAGGTTTAGAGATCTACTTCTGAATATCAGCCAATGAAAACCTCGCAGTGTAGAACCAGGCAATGTTTCTTCCTGTTATTTATAAGGTCACCATGAGCAGGAGCCAACTAAAGGCCACTCTCAACAACAGAATAGTTATGTGGTTACATATCGTTCTGAAACAAGTGACAGTATCCTGCAGATATCTCGCCTCTTTGCCTCCAACTACTTTTGGGTGTATTTCCTAAGAGCAAAGCCATTCTTTTAATAAGTGACAGTCCAACACCCAAACCCACTGCTGTCAATTTGGACACATCTAAACTCTATAGGGAAGGACAGCTCTATCCCTCTCCTTCCATAATTTTATGGGAGCAAAAAGTCTCATCTTTCTCCCACAGAGAATTTGGTGGGTTCAAACTGCTGACCTTTCAATAAGAAGTCCAGTTCATATCCCACTGTGGCAGTTACACAATCTACTGTCAACTTGAGGAAGGGGTGGGGTCTAGCCTGTCAAACAGGTCGCAGCTTGGTCACCTCATTTGGAGGCCTGATGGAGATAAATAGTTCACTGGAGGACAGATATTCTCTCTCTGCTAGACATTCCTGTTGACAAGCCACATGGAACTACTCTGATGGAGCCAGAGCCTGGAGCTGGAGGAGCCACATGGAGACCCACGCCAGTGCTGAGATGCTTCCACCACCACTGGATCCACAAGACTTTCCACCCACTGGCCTGTGATCTTCCTGCACCTGTCATCAATGCATGTGGTTTGTGAGTCTGAAGAGGAATTTATAGACTGCTTCCTGCATACGGGCTAATATAGAACTTATGGACTTGATCTGGACTGGGCTGGGATATATTCTCAATATACAATTACTCTTTTATATAAAACTCTTTATTGTACACATATGAGTTGCTATTTGTTTCTCTAGTCAACCCAACACGCCCACTATGCCACCAGGGCTACTTTTGCATCAGAGAACAATATTGACAAGCAAGGCATTTCACCCAGGTGCATCATTAATATTCAGGTCTCACTCAAATCCTCCCAGTTACCTCAACCAATAGTAGGTTGGTTGGGCAATAATAAGTTGCTCAGGTCTGTTTCTGGATCAGACACTGCACTGAGATGGCAGGCCCCTTAGTCTCTTTTTTATCAGCCTGACTTTGTCTTGCACACTTTTGAAGAAATAGGCACTTTGAAGAAACAGTCCATTTACACTGTGGACAGTTTGGGCTTGCCTGATATTTCCTGCTGATGACTATTGGGCAGAGACACACAGCACTAACGTGAGGTCAGAGCATCTATGCAGGAGTCACGTGGTGCCTGCACATCCCATTTTCGATGAACCTTTCTCTACGAATCCCATCTATCTTTCAAAAGAGAATGACAAGAATATTTTTTCAATGGAGAACCCTGAGGACCACTATCCTGGCCAAAAGACGGCACTCAGCAACGCCCATAAGCTGATGAAAAGCAAATGACAGCAAACGAGAAACGACAATCAAACATCCAGCTGCTTCAGGGATGTACTTGCCAACCCGTGAAAATGGTACAATCTGATAATATGCACAAGTGCCTCGGTAGTGTTTTTGAATCCCTGATGTGTATACAGCTCCGAATGTGAAAGATCTAGAACAATTTTGAGGCTGTCTTTATTGACAAGGGACTTTCCACTACACACACTCACTTATCTTATCTGACCCTCCCAAGCCCCCCATGGACCATCGAGGAGACAAATGGAGCTTGGCCAAGGTGATGAGGCTCGAGGATAGTGCTGGGCGGTGAGTGCTTCTCATCCTGCATCGGTTTATTTACATTCTACTAGAGAACTCCAAGTCCCCCCTGAGAACAGTATTCTGGAGAGAGGACATGGAGGAAGGCTGTTACTGGGGGACAGAGTGAGGACTAAGCATGGAGGGTGGTGGACGGAACAAACATCCCATTGCCGCCCCACCACCAACACACACACACACACACACACACACACATGCTGTGGTCTCTGAGAGACAGCCCACGCTGGCCTGGATGCAGATATTTCTGAGGGCCATGGGCCCCTGCTTATGAGCTCAAGCACCCTTTTCAGAGAAAGCAGGAAGCTGTGTTTCGCTGTAGATATGAACTTAAAAGCAGCAGCTATATATAGCACTCCCGCTATGAAAACGCCTCCGAACAAGCCCCAATTCTCTGTTTCAGTGATCTCAAGTTTCTAGATAGATCTGGTTTGATTGGAAGGAACCGTTTGAAGCACAGTCTGCTTGGGGACAGCCCAGTGATGTCTCCCAGGCCATTCCCAGAGAGATGTGGAACAGGTGTAGAGCAAGCGAAGGAAGCCACAGGGCTGCCTGCTCTGTTTGCATGGACTGGGCGCGAAGGAGTTTCCTTCCTACACCATGGGCCGTGAATACAAACGAACACACATCTGTGATGCTAGCAGTAGTTGGAGCTGCTATAACGAATTGGGTTTTGTGAGAGTCATTTAAGTTCTCCAGAAGATGGGTGGGGCTAGAAACTTCTTCCAAAGGCAAAGTGAAACCACGAACACTCGGTAGGTACCGGGCTCCTTCAAAAGGAGGATGCAATTGGAATCTTCTATTTGGAATCTGCCCCCAAATTACACCTTTTCTTCCTCTTTTTTGCCTTACTGGAAGACTAGGTGGATAAGCCATTAGATCATTCTCTATTTTCCGGTAGCTTTCTCATGTTCTGTCCAGCAATAGCCAAAAAAAACTCTCTCTCCGGAGTCTCTACCCCATTTAGACTCTCGAGGGGTGTAGTATTGCCCCCTCACTGGCCCCAGAGATTGTGCCTATTTTTCTCTTGTTTAGAGAGGCCACTGGCAACTTCTCTGTGGTAGCAGCTCCTTGAGAGAGTCTAACCCAGTCTCGCCAGATGCGCCTCCCCTGCCTCCTTTGAAGATCAGCCCAAAGACTAGAAGTGCAAGGCCAAAGAACAAGACAGAGAATAGGCAGAGTGACTGTTAAGAGGCCAGACTCTGAAGTCAGACATACCTGGTGTGAATACTGAATGCCACCACTTATAATATTGTGTGATCTAAGGCGGCTTTGGCATCTATCAGAGTGGCATAATCATAAAACTGATGGCACAGAAAGCAGGCAAAATTCTTACCACCTCTGCCAAGAAACCCAAACCCACTGCCTGCATCAAATCCAGCCCTAGTGACCATAGATGACAGAGGAGAATCACTCCATAGGGTTTCTAAGGCTGAACATTTTATGGAAGTAGACTGCTACATCTTTCTTTGAGTGGCTGGTGGGTTTGAACTGCCAACTGTTTGGTCACCAACCCAACTCTTAACCACATGCACCACCATGAATCCTTTCTTGGCACACAGTAAGGGCTCAACTGTTATTGCTGCTGTGAGGTGCTGTTAGCTTGGCCACTGACACAAAACTTTACAATCTCTGGTTCTAGGCCATCTGCAAGATCAGTTGCATACCAAGGCTCATTTCAGGAAATAGATCACTAGGTCTTTCTTCCTAACCCATCTTAATTAGGAAGCTCTGAAAAAGCCTACTCAGTATCATAGCAACACGCAAGCTTCCACGGGCAGATGGGGTGTAGCGTTCATGCTGTGCATGATGAAGCACTTTGGTTGGGGATCAAGCCCAGGTCTCCTATATCTAAGGCAAGAATTCCACCACTGAATCAAGAATAAAATAAATTTTAGTTATTAGTAGTAGTAGCATGTATATCATTGCCATTATCATCATCACCTTCTTCTTTTTCTTTAATTCTTACGAGGAAGAAAAAAAAAGCCAGGAATAATAAAAATCACGGGCATGGAAATTGCCAACAATTTCAGAATTCTACTGGCTTTCTTTAGGATGGTCTCCCAACCTCCTAGTTGGATAAAGTGTCTATTGCCTTCCTGAGAAGATGGTTTCCAGAGAGGATGTAAATTTACATAGAGGAAAAAGAAAGTAGGAGGGGAAGATCCATGTCCACCCACTGCTGTGACACCTGGCACCGCTGGTCCAGGTGAAAGCCAGAAGGAGGCGAGCAGGAGTGAGGTCACTCAGAGTCTTCCGGCACTTTCTCAGTTCCCCTTTGCACTGGGTCAGGGGTCAAATGTCAGTACTTTAGTCACCTCTGCCTTCACATTACAACATTATGTTCCCAGAATGCTCCCATACTGTGGTCCCTGTTCTCAACTGTTCCCTGACAACGAGATTACAGGGAGCGTGCTCTTAGCCCAGAGCCGTGCACTCAGGAAGAAGGAGCCCAGCTGATGGTCCTCGAGTGACAGACCACCAGAAAGGCTACGCTTCCCACTCCATTCTCAGTCTCGTTTTCTGCTCCCCTTCTGTCCATGTACAATCCCATTGAAAGAGAATCGTAGATGTATATGCACAGCACACACACACACACACACACACACACACTTCACTGGACAGCTGAGGAAATGGCCCCAAAGAAGGAATATCCTGTGTCTAAAATCAAACAGCAAATGAGTGAGTGACTACAAGAGTCTGGGCTGAGCGTCAAGACCCCTGGGCTGCATTCTCACATAATCTCTGAATTCAAGGGTTTGTAGATCCCACAGGGTATCTGTGACTCAAGGGGGGAACCCCAGACAGGTGACTCACCACAGAGAACTACCCCTCCTTTCCACAGGAAAGATCACCTGTGCTTCTTCATTCACACCCTTCTGGGTGAACAATGCCCCTGACACCTAATGACCATATCATCTCTTTACCCCTGTCATTTTCACCTCATAAGGGCCTTCCCCTTCCTGCCCCCTCCCACCTCCACCTTCAGCAAAACAGCTCTTTCTGAGTCTAAGACTAATTCTCCAATGCTCATGTGAGAGTCGGTACTGAAATGATTATATCTACATGTATTTTTGCTGGGGACTTACAAAGGACAGCATCTCTCACCAAGGGAGTATTTGCAAGTTTTAAGGCCAGAGTTGGTGGAATGTTAAGGAAATAATGTGGTCAGAATTAGAAAAACACTCAGCACTCTACCAAACCAGTAGCACTTTCAAGAACCGGCACTGTTTACCTTGGAGAAAATACAATGAGTGTCAACTGATTTTTAAAATATTGAAAGGATAATTACACAGCCATGCATCACACAATGTCCATTCAGACACCACCCAACTGTATGTATGTCTACGGTCCCAGCCCCCATAAAGCCTGTGATATTAAAAATTCAAGGTACATGCAATGACTCATAATAATAAACAGGCACTATATCAAATCAGCATTCTTCATAATTTTCACTGTGTTATTATGTTAAAAATGGTTTCATGTATCTGGAAATGAATTTTTAAGGTTTTCTACTCATAAACATTTACCCTCTATACTAAGACAAACATTTGATTACCTGATTTTAGAGATGAACTGTACCTGACTGTTCTAACATACATACACATTGGACTTATGGAAAAACTTGGGAATGGAGTTTGTTCATAACCTGGGGGTCTGCCTGTATATAATATGATGTTCACACAATGTTTGAATCACATAATATTTTATTTCACATAACAGATTGTAGACATAAAACAGTACATGTATATATACATATATGTGTGTGTGTGTGTGTGTGTACATTTTAAATGAAGTCCACCCCTTAGTGAAAACTTCAGAGCACAGATGCTGAGGCAACTGGAAACACACACACACACACACACACACACACACACACACAAATCGACAAACAAACTGTCAACTAATTCACAGAGAATTGGTTGAGCTGGAAGTAGTGAGGTCTGGTGGAGGCAGACACCTGTAGACCGGTTGGCCACATGGTGGAGATGTTGTAGAAGGCATGCAGGTATCACCAAGGGGGTTGGGCTCCATGACCTTGACAGTCTTTTTGAAGTCAGATTTTTATAAGCCTATAATTCTTACTTCCTTGTGTCTACTCTATGCTGGCTCCAGGACTGGTGGAAGGCATATGGGAGCCTTCAGGAACCTGCTTTAAGAATGGATCCAAATGTTGGAGCTGAAATGTAGAGTATTTGTGAAGTACAATGTAAACATGGGCACCTGGAGGGAAAAGAGTGGAGGGGCCCTACCCAGGAAGACACAGGTAATTATCCCAGGATCGGCAGCTAAACTATGAGCCAAGATGCAAGCAGAGCACTTCCAGAGAGGAAAGCCCTTCTTTGAACAAGACAGCCGCGGTGACGAATCACTTCTCCCGCACTTTATTTTCTTAGTCAATATGGAACGAACGTACTCGCTTTTATCATTATTATTATTCACCAAATGATCTGCAGTCAACAAGAGGGAGGGAGCCAGACATGCTGAGATTAACTTTGTCTGAGTCCTCAAGCTTAAAAAAATGAGCGTGAAACAGAAAATGTCCAAGATCGCAGGGGGCCTCCAAGGAGATATTTCTGCACTTGAACTGCTGCCCTGGCAGACATTGGCGAGCAGACATGGGCCTTTGAGGGAATGGAGGCAGCCTCTTTCAGGTAAAAGCAGTCAGTCCACTGTCTTCACAAAAAGTGAAGGAAGTTTACAAGACGCTTCCCATGGCATCAAAGCCCCGAGGATGCATGTAGCAGCGGGCCTTTTCCAGAATGTGTGTGGAGCCGAAGAAAGTCCCTACCTTCAGTCTTTTGATGGAGTTGAGAAGTAGCAAAAAAAAGAAAAGGGAGGGGGTGGGAGGGCCTTCAAAGCATTGGGGCAAGGTAATTGATGGAAGCAACTTTAAAGGCTGGTATAAATTGAGGGGATTCCACACAATCTCTGGATATACGCACCATGGAAATAAGAGAACAGTCTGGCATGGGTCCCTGGATCTACTGAGATGTTCTGGTTTGAAGACCGAGTTTCAGGTCTGGTCATCTTTGTATTTCTAGTGCCTCTCACCAATGGCCGTCAAGTGCGTTCTGACTCACGGCACGCCCCTATGTGTTGAGTAGAACAGTGATTCACAGAGCTTTCAATGACTGACCTTTTGAAGGTAGATCAGCCGTCCTTTCTTCGGAGGTCAATTGGGAGAACTCCAGCATCCAACCTTTTGGCAAACAGTTAAGCAAATTAACAATTTGCAGCATGCTTCCAATAAAGACACTAAACCAAGGAACACTTTGAATGAATGGAAAACCTGCAACACAGAAATGACCAACACTAATAGCCCAGAGACTGAAAAAAAAAAAAGAAAAAAAGGTCAAAGTTAGGTTTGAACTGCTGTCCTTGCTGTTACCAGCCTCATGATGACCCCACTGCAGGCAGGGTTCTGAAAAAAGAGATTCTATGTTTAAAATGCCTAACGCCATGTGTGCCAGATAGAAGTAATTCATCATGATCAACAAATGACTTTTGCATCTTCATTAGGACCTGAGTTAAGATTCAGGTGGGATTCTGGTATTCAGGAGAAAGTATCTATTAACCAACCCTTCCTACAGGCCAGTGTCTCAGTAGTATCTATCCCTGTTTGGATTTGCTTCCCTGGAAAATATGATGGAAACAAATTATGTTGAATAGAACACCTGTGCACTTGACAGGTAATTTTCTCCATGCGTGCAATATTTTCTGTCCTTTCTTGTTTTATTTTGTTAGATTTTTCAAATGTTTCCAGCTTAACTTAGCTGATTTTTTTTTTTTAGTTAGAGCAACTTTAGACTGCTCTAACTTCAGAGTGGGTTTTCCCCCAGTCTCTCGGTTCTGCTGAACAGCAAGTTCAGGACTTGTCGCACAGAGAATGAGGATGCCGTAATCAAGAGCCTTCCATCTCTGTTGTCAATATAACATCGACTGAGAAAAAAAAAAACGGAAGACAACAAAAGTTACATGACTCCTAAGACACATTATGAAGAGGCAAGTGCATAATGCGTCAAGAGAAAAACTGTCAAGACCCCTGCACTAAAAGTTTGTATCGCTTGATGAGCCAATTGCCTTCTGTGCCTCTGGGTTTCTGTCCACAAAATGAAAAGGCTGGACTCTGAGTGGATCTAAAGGTTCTCCCAGGGATTCCTCTCTCACAGCCTTTACGTAATTGGGGCTTTGAAAGTTTCAAGTATTCAGGGAGAATAAAAACACCAAATAATAACACTCCTGCTAATTAGGAAGATCTCAGTAAAGCACAGTTTGAATTTGGAAAGTATTTGAATGTCTTTTTTAAGTGCAGATAGGCCTTTATGACAATGGATTTGAAAAACACATGAAACATTCCCATTCCTGCATAATCAGAGGCCAGGGATAGAACATCAGCCAAGATGCTAATGGAAGAGGCTACTTGAACCTTTCTAGGGAATCTCATCTTCTTCCTTGAGTCCTGACAGTCCTGAAACCCTCCAGTTACAACTTAGAGAGAAGACCACGTAACATGATTAAATATTATTCAAAATAGTGTAGTTTCTTTCAAATGGAAAATATGAAAAGCCAAGGCAGTTGCTGAAAACAGACATAGTCTAGAAGACTCAACCTGTGGCTTCTGCTCGGATGACTTATAATTCAGAAAGGGTTAAAATAAGAATTCAATTTGAATGATGTGTGTATGCCATATTGGGGGTTCACACAGAAATGCAAACTGATCTGCTGATAGAAAATCAGGGATTTGGAAGGGAGGGGAAGCACTAATGTTCATATATGCATACTATGAACATCCTACGGATGTTGGAATAGAGCCACCATCAAATTCTGGCATCAGAACTTGTGGACTTGGTTGTACAATGCAGTCAAATGGCTTCAAAGCTTGAAAATGAGTAAACAAATCTAATGTAATTGATCCAAAGTCCCAAAGTCCACCCAGAGATGTTTTGTGCTGTTGATTGACAGCTAGGATAAGCACAGTGCTGGGGTGAGCAGATGGTCCCAGGAAGGTGGAGGAAAACAAGAAACTCTGTGAACACTTGCAGTTGTGAATGTGATCTGAGAAGATTTAAGGAAGTGAAATATGTGTGTGTGTGTGTGTGTGTGTGTGTGTGTGGCGTGCGTGACAAGAACCAATTTTCAGCCAAGAATCAGAGACACAAAACTTGAAGTGAGACTGGGGTTTGATGAGTTTTCCTCAGGCTTTGAAAGGTATTCAGTGGGCTTCTCCCTGCCTGGGTCAAGCTCAGGATAAGTGAGAAAAAATGAGTCACTCAGAACTAACTAGGCTCCCAGCCTTAAGGAATGCCTTTCCCCATGATATAAATCTGTAGTCCACCAGAAGTGAGCAATCTTCAACAACTTTACATTTCTTTTTGCCTCTACTGAAAGCTTGGGTAGGATTTTGACAATGTGTGTGCCCTGTATAGGAATATGAAAGTCAGCACAAGAATGATTATAAAGATTTTCCACTTGCCATCTAAATGGAATTTATTAATAAGCTCACATTTATTAACAACCTTCCTTTAAAAATCCCAAGAACAGGTTTCTTGGTAAAAGGTACTCATACCTTTTGGAAATTTTGCAGAGAAAATACAAAAACACACACGAAACATTCTCAAGAGAACTTCAGAAATAGCACTTTCTGTAACTCACTGCACTGCTCACAGCTTTCATGGAAACCAGTTTTTTTAAAAATTATAATTAAACTTTGAGAGAAGAAAGGCTTATCAATCTATACTAATATGTTTCTTACTGTACACAAAATTTCTCCACACGTTCATGCCTTTACCATGTAGTATTAGCGTGCCAAATGGAGAGGATTAGGAAAAGAAGAATGGAACTAGCAGGTATTGAAAGAGTGCCATTTTTAAAGCACTCTATCGAATATCTAACACCCATGATTTCGTTGCATTTGCCCATGATGAGCAAACTAGAGGCCCCTAATAGCTCTTAACTGATTCACCCGCAATCATACACTTTGTAATATGTAGAAATGAGGTCTGAGCAACTTCTGAAAATGTTTCAGGGTTTCCCCTGGAACTTACCCCTTGCTCTACCAAATAATGTCTGTGAATGCTAATTATGAGAGGGATAGAGTTTCTGAGAACTCCGTGTTTCCTGGCAAAATAACTGAGTAAAGATTCTGAGATGGGGAAAAGTTTGCTTTCAATAGAAAAGTCAACATAGCCAATGAAACAGATGAAGCTGAGAATTCAACTGGTTTCAAGCTGTGCAAGATCCTATGAGCCATAGCAAGAGTTTTAATTTTTATACTGAAAAACGTAGGCAGTTGTTTAATGGAATTCTCTAAGATTATGATTTGAGCATGTCTATGATTTAAGAAGATGGGCCCCTGACTATAGAAAATAGATGCAGAAATATAAGTCAAGATGACGGTACCTTGGACTTCACTATGGCCTATGGAGCAGGTAAGAAGCAGATGGATTAAAGACATAAAAATTAACTCAGCTTGGTGATTAACTGAATGAAGTTCAAGGAAGAACCTGATTTGAGCCATGGCATCATATTCCTGTCAAA
>NW_022103896.1:11550143-11552355 GCF_000313985.2 Echinops telfairi
TTAGACTCAAAGGTACCAGCACAAAAGGTAAAAGAAAGAGGAGTCAATACAATGAAGAAACTGAATGAAGAGGCTTCCCGCTTCCTCCCTTTGTTAGGGTCCAAGAAAAAGGTCAATTATTTACAACCACCGCCACCCTGTCTCTTTTTCCTCAACCATCTCTTGCTCTAACAAGGAAATGAGTAAAATATTCACTGGAAACACTAAGACATCCCTGAAAATTGATGTGCAACTATTGTAATAGAGGATACCTCAATGAGCTACCATGGATCTCATTCAAAAGTTCACCATTGGATGTGCACACAGAGATTCCCATAAACTTTGTAGTGCATCATTCTCAAATATGAACAGATTGTCAAGCATCATCAGTATATTGAGAAAAGCTTCCAGTCTGGCCAGCAAAGACCAGGTAAAGGAAGTAAGCAAATTGAATGAAACAAACAGTGCAAATAATAGCAAAGCATTTTCAAAAATCTGCAAATTAATATTGTCAGATAAGTAAAGGAAGGTAGTTTATCCAAAAGAGAGGCTGTAAAAACTGGAGCATTCAAATAATAATACTTTTACATTAAAAGTATGAATTCAAAATAACTAATATTAAATTTGGAAATGATAATTGATGCAGTCTCTCAGAAAGTAAAGTCAAAAGAAGGAAAAATTGGGGAAAAAAGAGTAAAATTGATTCATCAAGGCAAGATAACTAACATCCAAATAATAAGAATTTCAGAAGAAAAAGACCCCAGAGGAGAGGAAAAAAATTTTTAAAGATAAATCAAGAAAGATTCCCATAACTAAAGAATGTGTGTTTCTGGAACACTAATGTCAATAAATGAAAAGAGATGCACACCAGAGCCCTGCAGCGAGTACTGAATAAAAGTACAAACTTACAAAACTATGCAGAGTCACAAGCAAGTTCACAACATTATCCAAAAGTAGGGGATGTAGTTCAGGGTAGAGAGAAGAGAGATCCTAGCAGGAAGTTGTGCAATTGCTTCTGCCTTCCCCTTCCCCCAAATCACTATTCCAGGGTAAAGAAGTCGAAAATAGATCTTCTGGAGGACTAACTCTTTAAACAAAATAGAAATTGCAAAATGTCTGTTATGTTTGACCATGAGGTAAAAATCATGCAGAAAAAATTTACATGTAAAAATCTTGAGAATAAATATGTATAGAAACATAAAATAAAATAATAACTACAGGGGGAAAATCAAAGTAAACATTGTACAGTTTTTCTGATTAAGAATGAGCAATAATTATACACCTAGACAAATTGGAACACTACATATTCATTTGTCAAAATTTTATTTAATAGTGATATTGGGATCATAGAAGCAGATAAGAGAGTTGGGTAAGAGTTATAAATAGTCATCATGAAGACCAAAATATCAATAGCAATATTTTAAATTGATCAATCAAAATGGTTTTGCAAGCAGAACAGTTAGGGCGTGTCCAATCACTGGAAGGAGCCCAACTGTGAGTGTCAATGGCTGTCTTTGAGTGGAGGAAATCAGCATCAGAGAAAGAACACCTTGGTTTTTAATTATCCCAGGATTCTGATTTGATTTAAAACATAATATCTGGTAGATAAATGCAGCTAATAAATGATAGCTTGATGAAAAACAATATTAGGGAAAACAGTTGAAAATCCATTTTGTAACTAGATTGAATTTTGCCTTTGCCCATTATGCCTAGATTTTAAATAACAAAATCTTTCCCCAATGCATTTGCAATTTTAAAGAGCCTTTTACATTTTCTCTTGTACTTACCTCATCAAATCCAGAATGAGCTGATCTTACAGATAAGCAACCACAGGAGAAAATTTTCTGAACCAATCTCGAGTTGAGCAGTTTTCACATGAAATGGTAAGCGTCAAAATGGTTTTGCCTCCAGAGCATCATTGTTCACCATCATCTAGACTTGCTTTGAGCAGCCACTGGGTCAGGAGCACTTGAGGAGCAAAACAGCTATGAAAACAAAGTGCTGCACTTGGCCTGGGATCAGTGACAGCCGGGTCATCAACAAGGAAGAATGGTTCAGAGCATGCGCAGAGGAATACTTCTTGTATTAATTGAACAAATATTTGGTGAGTGATTTGTGTGTATTAAAATGGGAGCTTGAATTGGATGTTGATCATCAAAATGGATTCTTTCACTTATTTCAGAAACCACTTCATCCAACACAGGCACTCATAAGAGGAAGAAAACTGGTAGCC
>NW_022103896.1:11553078-11555423 GCF_000313985.2 Echinops telfairi
AAAACAAACAGAAGAAGACTGAAAGGTCAGGAGACTGAGTGGGCATCTTGAAATTCAAGGAATGGCAAGCGAGTCAGCTACCCATGTCTTCCTTTCAGCTCATCTATCCCAGACTTAGAGCAGAGAAAGCCAGCACCCCAGAATGGCCAATGGGCACAGACCAAAAGAAGCCAGACGAGCCAGGCTCTTTCTGGCCAAAAATTCTAGGAAAGGGGCAGCCTAGCAAGACAGAAGATTCTTATGCAATAACTGCTCCACTCCAGTAACAACACAACAACAAACACCCAGGGCATTTGACCCACGCATGAGAGTAGAGAGGGTAACAATGCACAGCAGTTCGTCCGCCCCACCTGGGTCAGAAGAGGGAACTTTTACCACACTCGAGCATATCTTCAAATATGAGGGTCAGTCAAAAAGTATGACAACAGGATAATAGAAACCTTTGTTAAACTAACTTATCAAAATGTGAAGTGATTGGTTTCTCACCATATCCTCTATGTAGGACTATACTCTTCTGAAGGTGGTGTTTCCATCTCCCTAAGCTTCCTGAGGAATTTTGTTTAAGCTGTTTTGACATCCTCAAGACACTCAAATTGTATTTAATATTCTTTGAGTTTTGAGAACAAAAAGAGGTCTGAAGTG
Source organism: Echinops telfairi (assembly GCF_000313985.2). Taxonomy (NCBI): domain Eukaryota; kingdom Metazoa; phylum Chordata; class Mammalia; order Afrosoricida; family Tenrecidae; genus Echinops; species Echinops telfairi. The sequence goes on from NW_022103896.1 coordinate 11,553,721, forward strand.
TCAAGATTAGGGGTGTGGGGTGGATGGTGTAAAATGTGCCCATAAAATTCTTGTAGGCCAACCCTTGCTACCCTTGAAGAATGAGCAGACAATGCTCTGATGAGAAAAAAATTTTTAAGCACAACATTCTAGGATTTTGTCTCACCAGTGCGATTTTCAATTTCTGATAACTTTTCATAACATGCCCCCATGATCGTCCTGAACCCTTTGAGAAAACCTATCTGGTTTACACCACCTTAATCCCCGCAAATAGTCACTGTAACCTTCTGAACTGACTTCTCTGCCTTGGATTGAACTGGCCACATAGATTCCTTCAGAAGTCAACTGTTTTTATGAATAAATCCAACACTTGTCTCTGATGGTGTTTCATTCCATAAAATTGTCTTTAGTAGTTCCTATTTTGCTTAAAGACTTATGAAAAAGTCAGCTCTTTGAGGTAGTTGAGTTTTGTACTCTGGGCATCCAATGGGCCCCAAAGCATACTGAGGTCAAGATGTTCACTTACAATGGAAAATGCTGAACCATGTGAACCCAACTTCAATGGCTATAGTATGAATGGAAATTCTACACCTTCTTCAACCATAGCTTTTTCAGTTATCACGGTTGACAGTCTTTCCTCTCTTGGCTCATGTTTGAGGTCTTCTGGACCTCACTTCAAATCCTTGATCCATCTAAGGATGTTTCACGTGGGGTAGAATTCCTATAAACATGTTTCAAAGCTTCCACAATTTGGGATTGCATCTACTGCAGTTTTGTGAAAAAGTTGACATTAGTCCTAACTTCAAAATTGTTTTTCTTCAATGGCACAAACATATCTTGATTTTCAAAGGCCAACAGAAGTGTATTACTAAGAGAACTTGTCTGCAACAACCACTGATCACAAAAACATGTGCGAAACAAATTTTATTTGGAATATGCCCATGCATGTATGAACTGGAACACTGGTAGCAATACCTTTACATGTATATTCACATGTCAAATTATAAGAATGTATTTGTAGAGCCTAATTACAACAAACAAACAAAAAACAAAACTACCCCAAACCTACTATGATCAACTTGATTCCAAACCCATGTCATTAAATCAACTCCAACTCTTAGTGACCTTATAATCTAGTATAGAACAGCTCCTTAGTGTTTTGGACACTATAAATCTTTGTGAGAACAGAATTTTGTTGTTGTTGTTCTAAGATGCCATTGAGTCGATAGCCTCCTCTTTTTCCAGAGAGTGGCTCATGGGTTTGAGTCACCACTTTTTCAGTTACCAGCTCAACACTTGAATCTCTGACAATGGGTTTCAGAAAAAGTGTTATACAAATGCAAAATACGTGATAGGATACGTTAGAACTGTGAACAGTTACTGAGCATCAGCTCCTTACTGGACATGTTTTGCATCATGTGCAGATGAAGGGCATGACCACTGTCTTCTCGAATAGCAGAGTTAGTCTGAAGAGCAGGATAATAGAATATTGCCACAGGGAGGGAAGCACAAGATGCTACGATATCACAGATAGCTACTATCTACCCCTAGTTTTGAAAAAGACACAAAAGACTGCCTAGAGTTTGGGTCTTAAAGGATATGAAAAAGTAAAGCAGATAAAAATCATGGGTAAGGGAGTGTTCAATAAAATCAGTGAGGCATATAGATAGATAGATAGATAGATAGATAGATAGATAGATAGATAGATAGATAGATAGATAGAT
>NW_022103896.1:11555523-11559860 GCF_000313985.2 Echinops telfairi
GATAGATAGATGATAGATGGATGACAGATAGAGATTTTTTTCAACAAAATTGCTCACATGGTTGTAGAACCTACAAGCCCTTGTCCAGGCAGGTTCTAAGTCTGGGTGTCCGATGTTAAGCAGAAAGGTTCTCCTGGCTTGTGATGAACTCAAGATTGACAGGAAGACCACAGCTTGTTGGCTCCAGAGGCAAATAAATTCCAGGTCAGAAGATGGGCCTTGTGGTTGCTGAGGGGAATGAGTCCAAGGGTGGCATATCCAATGGCAGGTCAGACAGCAGACTGCTGCTGAGTATTCCTAAGATGGGTGGGCTATGTGGCATCCACTGACTCCAATCCAATGAATGAAAGAAAGATGAGCTGGATGCAGGATCCATACCCAGCACGAAATAGGTAACCTACCTAGAACGGCAAGTAACTAAAGATGCAGTCCACAGCACTCTCACTGGTATAATGTGTTTTGAGATACCAGTATTGATACTTGGGCAATTTTCCAACAATTCTCATTTATCCTAGCATCTTCTTTATTACTGAATTTGTAAGTTTGCAATAAGATACAAGCAGGAGTTACTAGAACTTGCCAACACAGTCAACTAATCAATTTGAGGAAAGTGTACTGAAATTTTCCTCAACGCTACTAACCAGCTGCAATCAAGTCATTTCTGATTTGGGGTGACCCCAAGTCATGAGGCAAACTGCGCTTCCACAGCACTTCCCTGATTGGGGCCCTTTGAAAGCGAATTGCCAGAATTTCTTCAGAAATGCTTCTGGGGTGAGGCTGAGGGTGGCCAGTGTTGAACTTCCAGCCTTTTGGTTCATAACTGAATGCTTAGTGATTTGTGCCACCAAAAGATGCCTCAGATACTAACGACCATTAAAGATGCTATTTAAAGTCATTTTGGTTCTCAGGAAGACAAATCGTTGTGCACCCTGTGACTGTGAAAACCTCTAAAAGTCCTTGAACCCAACAGGCACCTAAGAAAGGCCCTCTTATGATGGGTGCAAAGGAGGCTGGGGGGAGGCCATCCTCAAAGGCTTTTGTGCTGTAGACCCTCAAAGGAGAGCTGATTGTCTGCAGCACAGTCGAGGTTTCCACTGTAAACATTTCTTCAAAGGGATCAGGAGGTTAACCCCAGAAGGTAGGCTATTAATGACTTTGCAGGACATTGCCACCCCTATGTGGGCCATTCAGTAAATGATCCCTACATGGGCAGACTGATTTTAATTAAGACGAAACCCTCATCCTACACGCTGGTCAGGACGTTTGGGTCTCACCGCACTGCTGCCTCTCTCTTTCATCAATGGTTATTTCCTCTTTGGCTCCCTTCCAGGCCCTGAAGAACCATTGATCACCAGTGAGCGGAGGCCTTTGATAGGTGGCCAAGGCCAAACAGAGGCTTGCCACGGATGGTTTGGTTTAAGTACAGTTTATGAATGAAGAGGATGAGGGGGGAATGTTCCACCAGACCTTTCTGGTTTGGGAGTGAGAAATTCAGCAAGAAGGAAAAGAGCAATTAACATTGCTAATTAAAATTACCTACTCAGAACGATGTGATGTTCCTCACAGAGTTGCTTCTTATCAGCCTGGGCTCCTACTTTGCTCTAGCTTTCTTCACGCCATGCTCACGGTGGACATTTCTATCCATTAGTGTAGAATGGTGGGCAGTTTCCTGGGTATGCTGTGCTAGTTGGTGCCTCCCTGCCGTTGTTGTGTGCCTTTTGATTCAGTTGATTTGTATGAATCAATTTCCACTCATTGTGACCCTATAGATCAGAGGAGAATTGCTCCTTAGGCGGTTAGGCTGTAATTTCTACAGAGATAGATTGGCAAGTCTTTCTCCCATAAAGATACCTGAGTCTTGGATCCCCTGTCCCAGCATTTCAGTTAGCAGACCAGCACTTAACCATTCTATGACCAGGGCTCTTTGGATTCACACAGGCTCTTTTTCTGAATGAACTAGGTTTACTGCTCTAGGCTCAGGCAGGATGCCATCTAGAATATTCCCTTGCCAAATAAGATTAATAATTTCTTCTTCAACCCATACTATACTCCCTCTTTACGTTAGCTTCCCTTGCCTCTTGAGCTAGGTCTATGGACTCCCAGAGGTCTGTGAAGGTCACATAAACCACATGTAAGTTTGGCACTATTTTGTCCACCACATAGGGGGGGCAAAAAGGACATCTGAAAAAAAGAAAAGCAACGATGAGAAGAAACAGATATATTATGGTGGATATTTTTCATTTGTTAAAATATCATGTAAAAATCCTGAAGATTGTTTTTCTCTGCGGCTGTTACGGATCCTGGGTTCACCCTCTTCAGTGTAGACAGTCTTTCCCTTCACGTTGGGTGGAAAAGTTTGAGAAATCGAGGTGGAAATGCCTGTGAGTGCCCACCATGCCCTTGGTTTTATTCATGTGTTTACATACCTGTGCTGCCGAGCGTGCCTGGGAACATGTGGCATGCAGGCGCCCAGCACCAATCATTCATCAATGTGTCTTAGGATTTTGTATACTGAACAGACCCCAGTGTCTCTCATATTAAACTGAAATGAAGCATATTAGATTTAATCATGCATAGTAAAAATTAATGACCTTAGATAACTTAGTTAATAAACTTATTCTGTGAAGTGCTGAATGTGGATGCAGCATAAAAATAAGATCAGACAAAGCTGGTTTACACAACAGCCTGTCACACACAACTCTCTCGACTTCATTGACACTGATACTCAGATGAATTTCTGAAGCATAAAACAGAGGTCATCTTTGATTAAACCGTTTTCTTAAACTCTCAGGGCTGGCTAAGGATTTGGAAACTACCTGGTCCAAGGAAGACTAATGTATATGTATGCTATTTGTATGTTAACATATATATATATTTGCCTAAATATATATATATATTTGCCTCTTCTACTTTCTAACACCCTGGCAGACAGAATTATCAATCATGAGACTTCTCACTGTACCAGACTACAAATGCAAAATACTTCTTACAATGTAATTGGCACTACCATCAGTACGAAATGGTGAAGAAGAGTAAATCTATCTATGATCAATCTCAACCTTAACTCCAAAGAATAAACATCTTCAGTAATATTCTGAACAAGCACACATCAAACTTGATTGAGCACCCCTAAAGGGAGGTATTCCAAAATAGCCTATTTACCATGTGCTAATTAATTACTCATGGAAATGTGTATCCTTAATAAGAAGCAAGTAATAGGCCATAGGTATCACTCAAGCTCCAGACTAATAATCCTTAAAGTGGAACAAAGTAGGAATTATCAACCTCATTTTATAAATGAGAAAGAATCGACTTGTTAAGACAGTCATAGATCTGTATTAGTTTTCCTGCTTAGTGTTTTAAAAATAAACTTGAGCTAATATTTTAATATCTAAAACTTTATATAAAAATTCAGAACAAATATTTTGGTGCATGGTAACAATCAGTGAGTGCACGGTTTCATGCTTCCTAGTTTTCCACAACTCCTGATGTTAACACAATTCCCCATTGTACATTTTTCACTTTTGCCTGCTCCACTATTGTCCCTTCACCGCAGCTCAACTCTAAGCATTTGAGTTGAACATTAACTTCTCCAAGTTCCCTGTGCGGAATACGATGCCACGAGTGCCTTTTGTGCCGCTGTACTTGGTGTTCGCTCTGAATGAAATGCCTTTCCCTTCCATTACCACAATGCTGAGACAGGAACTCCAGGCTCAATGAGAAGGTTAGAGAGTTAACCTCACACCGGCAGCCACCTGAACCCTGGGCCATTTGTGGAGTATTTTCTGGGGCAAGAGCTGAAAATCTAGGCTTTTATCAATGGGGGCACTGACAGGAGCCGGGGTGGCGTGGGAACCCTTCAGAATCTTCGGCAGAGATTTGGGGAATTCCTTTAAGCTAGATGGAATCCTTGGGTAAGCCAGGTGGTTAATATTCTCAACTACTGACTGAAAAGGTGGAGGTCCAAGTCTCCTCCCCAGCCCAAGGCATATTGCCACGGGAAGAAGTGAGACGTGTTCCCGTCCTGCATCTCTCTTTCCTCTGTGCTGACACCAACTGTACCCCACCACCCCCCAGGACACTCTACTTTTCGGCCAGGTTCAATGATTCATTGTGATGTTCACATAGCACTCAGAGGCAATACTCACAATTGTGAGGGTTTATTAAGGAAGTGAACGTGTTTCCACAAGGCAGCATCAGCAAACACCAAAGATGCAATCATTGATTGGCAGCAGCATCTCTTCGCAGCTGGTTGCCAAGACTCTCTCTCTCTCTCTCTCTCTGGTCCTCAGCCTCTTGGCCAAGTGGTCCCTTGGCCTCTGACTCTTTGGGCCAGA
>NW_022103896.1:11561213-11569207 GCF_000313985.2 Echinops telfairi
AAATTAAGTGATCTACTTGATGCTTATATGAAGTTGAGGTTACAGAACAGAACGAGATCATTTTCATATCAGTATTTGCTAAGTAACATGTCTCCTCCAGGTGAGATAGGATAGAATTGGAGTGGAGTTGAAATTCTCTTACTTAGCTGCTGTCTTTTCTGTCTGATGTTGTCTCACTTATGTTTGGTTATCAGTTTTTCAGGCACACTTTTCCCTTTGGTTCAGAAGAATGACTGGTTATAATTTTATTTTCATCAAACAGTTCTGTGGCTGAAAGAGTTATTTCACTTCTATTACCAACTGCCTTTCAATATACATCACAGACTAGAGTAGGTGGAGCAGGGAGGTGGGAGAGATGGATCAGGTAAATCCTTATAGGAAACATATTATTTTCCTTCTTTCTAAAGGTTAAACCTCAGATGTGCCTTTCAGAGTTTTTTCCCCCTGACTTCCTTCCTAAGGTGGATGATGATGTCCCATGTAAAGCTCAACCCTTCTTATAAAATGTCTTAGGGCACTTTTTCATCAATGAGCCAGATATTATCAGATATAAAATACCTAGTGTAGACAGATAATAGGTGGAAGCAGGAATTGTTGGCCACAGAAGTATGTACAATTGGGCAAAATAATAAATGTGATAAATTGTACTGGAAAGAAAGATGAAACTGAAGAACTTATATTTCTGTTCAGGTGAAAGGACGAATAAAAGCTCATGAAGACAACCAAAATGAAAATCACTCCACCCAGATTGGGAACCATTCCATGTTGTTATGGCAAAAGGACTGGCTGGAAAGATATGGCTGAAAATTGGAGAACGACATTAGTACTCGTAAAAGAAAGAAAGCAAAGGAAGGAGGGAGAATGAAGAAAAGAAGGAAGGAGGAGAGAAAATGGGAGGAGGAAGATTGGATGGGGCAATGTCATAAATTACATCTGCGTTTAGCACTGACATCTCTCGCCAGACTCAAATTCAAAGAAAAGAGTGTTTGCCCAAAGTTGGAAATCAGGGCAGTGGTGAAGCTGAGCTTCCACATAAGTTATTTGAAATATATAAATAATACATATGTAGCATATATTATATTACACACAGTATATATAATGTAATATATATATATAATATAAATAAATAAAATATGTAATATATATTTAACTGCCCGATGCCATTCAGCACCTTCTAGGTAAGTGGGTATCCTTCTTAGAGAACTATTTGGACAGGACATAGCTCTCATTGAGATTAGTAAGTTTTGATATATTTGATTACAAATTAGTTCTGCTTCTTTGTAGTAATTTCAACTGCTTGAATGAGATGGTTACTGTCCTATGCCAGAAGTGGATCTCCAGCTTGCGAAACTCTTACAAAAAGCATGTTCAAGAAGAGACAGTGTAGCTGTAGTGACTGAAGCATAGGTCTGGCGCTAATGAGACTTAATGCTCTTTGGCAAGGCCCATAAACTATGTTGATCAAGTTTCCTTTTATAAAAAGGAGTATTTAAAGAGACATGATGTGGAATATTGAGTCCTGGGTGCTATCAATGGTCAATACATTCAGCTGCTAACTCAAAGTTTCAAGACTCAAGTCCACACAGGGGCACCTTGGGAGAAAGAGATATAGCAATGTACCTTTGAAGAGTCAGCTATTGATAACCCAAGAAGCATAGTTAGACTCTGACTCACATGGAGCCACCATGGGTTGAATTTGGCTTGATAGAAACTGGTTTAGGAGCCAGCATTCAAATATCACAGAGATCCTTGTTTTCATCTCCATTTTGCCACTTTCTACCTGCTCAATGGCCTCACATGCATATGAAAGTTGGACATTGAATAAGAAAGACCAAAGAAGAATCTATATGATTGAATTACGGCATTGGCAGAGAATAATAAAATTACAATGTAGTACCAAAAGAAAAACAAATCTGTCTTAGAAGAAGTATAGCCAGACTACTCCGTAGAAGCAAGGATGGCCAGACTTGTTCTCATAAATGGTGGACCTGTTGTCTGGAGAGACCAGTCCCTGGAGAAGGACATCATGCTTGGTAAAGAAGAGGGACAGTGAAAAAGAGGAGAGCCATCAACCAGATGGGCTGACACATTGGCTGCAACAATGGGCTTAAGCACAGGAAGGATTGTAAAGATGTGCGGGACAGGGACATGCTGTTGTAGATCGGATCACTATGAGTCACAACCGACTCGATGGCACCTAAGGACAACAACCTGCACAATTGGAACTGTGTTAGGTAGCTACCCTGCCTTTGACATTTCTCATTTATAAAATGAAGACAAGCGTATATTTACAAAGTATTGTTATCAAGATTAAGTAATCCCACATGTGCAGCACTCCAACCTCATTCTGAGACCTCAATCGACACCTTTATTGTTTGTCTGCACGGTGCCACATAGGAAGTAAAAACAGCCCCCGCCTCCCCACTAACCTCAGTTATGGAAGGACTGGGCAGCTTTGGAGACTTTCCCAGGATCAGTGGAGAAGATGTGGGAAACCCCCTGTAGTGCACATCTAAAGTCAGAATCTCAATTCAAAGAAGTTTCACTGGGCTTCTGACTCACATTATTTCCATTATTTCTCCTGCACCCACCTTAAATGACTTTACTCACCTTACCCACCCTGCCTGCACCCTCTGCCAGTCCACACTGAGGTCTTGGAGGGGAAAAAGGCAGAATGTTTTATTGAATAACAGCTATCCCTGCTCCAACCTCACAGTAGGACCTCTTTAAGTCAACTCCTAGGCTGCTCCCAGGTTGCAGGCTGGTGGAGTCAGGAATGAACGCCAAATGCTGTAGCATGGGCACTGTGTTAATCCGGGTAGACTAGGGAAACAAATTCATAGAAACTCATGTGTGTATGGGAAAGAGTTTTAAATAAAGAGTAATTGTATATTAAGAAAACATCCCAGCCCAGTCCAGATCAAGTTCCTAAGTCCAATATTGGCCCATATGTCCGATATCAATCTATAAAGTCATCTTCAGACTCACGAAACACATGCAATGATGCCGAATGCAGGAAGACCACAGGTTAGTTGGTGGGAAGTTGTGTGGATTCAGTGGCATTGTAAGTATCTCAGAACTGGCAGAGGTCTCTACATAGCTCCTTCAGCTCCAGGGCTCTAGAGTAGCTCCATATGTCTTGCCCACAGGAATGTCTTGTAGGGAGTCTATGTGTGTCCTGCCTCTAGCGAGGCATTTATCTTCTTATCACCTCCAAATGAGGTCATCAAGCTGTGAATTGACTGACAGGCTAAACTTCACCCCTTCACTCTTAAGTCTCAAATTGACAACAGATTATGTAACTACCACAGGTGCTAACTAAAGCTGGTGCTGGTCAACATAACAAATATAGCCGTGCCTGCCTCTTTGAACCAGCAACATGTTGGCCATGGCCAGTGGAGAGCTACACCTTGGGAGGCTTATTTTGACTTTGGTTTAATACAGAAGTGTTAAACAAGCAGTGAAAAGGTGAAATTGAGGATACCAGGAGGCAAGTACAGAGTCCCCAAAGCCATTAGCATAGGTCCTTGAAGATGGATCTCTGGTTCATAATTGAGCAGTCCGTGCTTAGGGAAGACCTTGTGATCAGTATATATCAAAACTTGGTGCCTCTACCTAAACACACGAAGATCCACCATGTTGCCATAATGAGGAAATCTAGCCTGTGTTGTAGTTACATGGAGCCCTAGGTTGGTATAGTGGGTTTGAAGTGGGTGCTAATCACATGGTCATCAGTTTGAACACACCAACTGCTCCAAGAAAGAAAGATGAAGCTGTGTGCTCCTGTAAGGATTTATAGCCTCTGAAACCCATAAAGACGGTTCCACCCTGTCCTATAGGTTCATTATGAGTCATAATCCACTCAATGGCAGTGCAATGATTTGAGCGATCATATACTTTGAAGTACATTTCTTAGAACAGCAGTACTCAGCTTCCTAGTAGAGTAAACTTGGCCTAGGCCCTCTGAAGTGCTTGTTTAGCCACTCTATCCCAACCAGGAGCCCTGGTGGTGTAGTGGTTACACATTGGGCTGCTAACCCTAAGGTAAGCAGTTCAAAACCTCTCCTTGGGAGAAAGATAAGACTTTCTCCTCCTGGAAAGAGTTACAATCTTGGAAACTCACAGGGGCAGGTCTACTCTGTTTTGTAGGGTCGCAATGAGTCAGAATCAACTCGATGGCAATGAGTTGGGTTTTAATTATCCCAACTACACTTTGTACTGTCCAGTGGCCATCGTGGCTGGATGATTTGGGTTTCAGATCTCAACTCAATAATTTGAAATTGAATTTAGTAAATTATCTAAATTATAGAGATGAAATCTCCAGGGGAGAAAATGTTCTTTTCAAGATTAGCCTTGCTTCAACTCCTTAAGATTTTTCTATAGTCCCAGTGCATCAATACTTGCCCAATGTTTTGTGGATATTGAAAAATAAAAAGATTAAAATCTTAACTTGGACTAAAAGGTTTATGAAACCCTTAGTGGCCTCTCCATCTTAATTTACTTCATGCTCTAAAGTGGGTTGAATAGTATCCCTTCAAATGGCATGTCCACCTGGAATCACAGAATACAATCTAAATTATAAATAAGAATTGGCAGCTGTCACTCATTTACATGACATTATAATGAATTAGGTTAGGCTCTAAATTCAACAAGTGTCAATACAAGAACAAAGAACAAATGTATACACACAAAGAAAAGAAGGTTGTGTAAGATGGAGGCAGACATAAGAGTGATACCACTAAAATCCAGAGACTACCAACAATTGCTGGGAGCTGGACATTGAATATTGGGCAATGAATAAGCAGGACCAGAAGAAGAATCAATGCATATGACTTGTGGTACTGGAGAAGAATACTGAAAGTACCACGGACTACTAAAAGGACAGACAAATCTGTCTTGGAAGGATTATACCCAGAGTGCTCTTTAGATGGGAAGACTTCAACTTACATACTTTGGACATATTGTCAGTGGAGACTAGTCCCCGGAGAAGGACATCATGCTTGGCAAAGTGGACAGGCAGTGAAAAAAAGGACGATGCTTGATGAGATAGATTGACAGAGTGGCTACAACAATGGGCTATGGAGTGGGCATGATTGTGAAAATGGCACAAGCACGTGTGGTGTTTCGTTCCTTTGTGCATATGCTCATTCTGGGTCAGAACTGACTTTATGGCACCTAACCACAACAACCACAATGACAATAACACTACTATGAAGCTAGGAAGAGACCAGAAGGAATTCCCTCCCAAAAGCCTTTGCAAAGAGCATAACCTTAACAGCACCCTGAAGTCTGGAGAGAAATTGATGCATCTGAGTTATGGTGATGCCAAAGAATGCCGAGAGTTAGGTGGACTGCCAGAAGAACAAACACACCTGTCTTAGAATAAATATAAATACATCCAAGATGCTCCTCAGATTTGCCTCATGTCCTTTGGATGAGTTCACAGGAGAGACCAATCACTTGAACAGGATATCATGCCTGGGCAAGCAGAGGATCGTAGAAAAAGAGAAAGACCCTCAAGGAATAAACTGGTTGCAACGATGGGCTCAAAGTTAACAGTTGGGAGGATGGCGCAGCACTGGGCAGCCTTCCATTCTGTTGTGCATAGGGTTGCTGTGTATGGGGCCGCTTGACAAATCCAACCAAAAACCATAACTCCAAAAATTTGAGATTCTAATGTTTTAAGCCACCGAGTTTATGGAGACTAATGAATGTTTTATACTTTGGTCCCAAATGCCTTTTCTTGGTACCTTCATGATTCCTATTCAGAATAACTTCTTTCTCTGCTTCTTCTTTATGAATTCATCTTCTTTTTCTTTTTAAAAAAATTCTTTTTTATTAATGTGAATTCATCTTCATATATCAAGATCAGAGTCAGTTCTCCCAAAGCTTTTTGAGTGCTCAGTTTAGACTTTGTTTGTTTGTTTTGCTTCACTGTTTTATATTCAGCACCTGTTCTTTTACTAAGGAAAACACAATAAATTAATTATATACATGAAATTGAAATTATTTAATTCTGGTATTTGTTTCTGCTATAGAATAAGTCATCAAGGGGAAAATGTGGCTTCTATTGTATCATTATTAACATAATCCCCCCTGAAGAATAGACTAGACTTTAAAAATAGAGAATCAATGGATTGGCATGGATTTTCTTTGTAAATCGCATCTTCTTTTTTCCTGGAGTATCAAAGAAATCTTCTAGCGAAACTGACTGGAAACCTGATTGAAAAGTCTAGTAATCTTTCTCGCTTTTGATTTTCTACACTATTTTTAACTTCTCTGACTCATTTTGTCCAAATGAATAGTCTGGTGTCTTTTCATACAAGCATTTCTTTTTCTCCAACAATTTTATTGAAATATGATTTATATATCATACAATTTGCCCATTTAAAGTACACAAGGTGATGGGTTTTAGTATATTTACCAGGTTGTATAATCATCGCCATAATTTGTTTTGAATATTGCCATCAACCCAGAAAAGGAACTTCATATTCTTGCCAAATGGCTTACCTTTTCCATGGGGCACTGATCTCATTTGTAAATATACTTTGTAACTTAATGAAGATTTCTTTTATACATGAGAGTGTTGGCCTGAGATCAAGGACTGGGTCTTTTGGGGGGTTTAATAGGGAAATATGTGTGTCAGTGTTGTATCTTTTGGTCAATGTGTGTGCTGGAAAAATAATCTGACAAGCTGGGTTATCTGAAGAATGTGGCATCAGGATTGGATGAAAGCTTGATAGCAGCCTGTCATGTGCAGATGATATAACCTTGCTCGCTGAAAGCCAGGAGGACTTGAAGTACTGGTTGATGGATATCAAACACTCAAGCCTTTGCTATGGATTGCAACTCAATGTAAAGAAAACAAAATTCTTCACAAATGGATCAATAGAAAACATCATGATAAATTGAAAAAAGATTGAAGTGGTCAAGGATTCAAGTTTGCTTGGATTCAATCAATGCTCATGGAAGCAGCAGTCAAGAAATAAAATAACTTATTGCACTAGGCAAATCTACACAAGACCTCTTTAAAGTCTTGAAAAGCAAGGATGTCACTTTGAAGACTAAAAGGCACCTGAACTGAGCTATCATTTTTAAATACTGCCTCATATGCATGTGGCAGTTGGATCATGAATAAGGAAGACTATAGCAGAAGAGGTGCATTTGAATTATGGGGTTGGCCCCAAAATATTAAAAGTACCTTGGATTACCAAAATGAATAAATGTGTCTTGGATGAAGTTCAGCCAGAATGCTCCTTAAAAGAAAGCATTGTTGAACTTTGTCTTGTGGACTTTGTACATGTTGTCAGGAGAGACAGACCAGTCCTTGGGAAAGGACATCATGCTTAGCAAAGTAGAAGGTTACTGGAAAAGAGGCACCCACTCAATGAGATGGATTGACACAGGGGTTGCAACAATGGGCTCAAACATACAAACTGTTGCAAAGATGGTACAAGACTGGGAAGTGTTCCATTCTGTGGACACAGGGTCCCTGTAAGTCAGACTCAACTTGCTGGCACTTAACAACAAATACAATTAATAAGGAACCCGGGCGATGCTATGGTATAGATGTTGGGCTACTAGCTAAAAGATACACTGTTTAAAACTACTAGCTTCTCCTTGGGAGAAGGATGAGGATATCTGCTTCTTTAAAGTTTTACAGTCTCAGAAACCAGCTATGAGTTGAAATAAACTTTTTGGCATGGATTAATAATGATCTATACTTACAAAAAGTAAAGGTCTACTCTGTCCTATAAAATCCTTAGGGCTGCTGAGAGGCAAAGGGCATTTATAAAGGTCTAGATAAAGACATGTACATATGCAAATATATGTATATGAGGATGGGGAAATAGATCTATGTGCCTATATTTATAGGTTTAGTAATAAGGTAGCAGAAGGACATTGGGCCTCCATTCAAGTACTCCCTCAATGCAAGAATACTTTCTTCTATTAAATTGGCATTCTATGATGCTCACCTTCCCGACACAACCGCT
>NW_022103896.1:11570240-11576747 GCF_000313985.2 Echinops telfairi
ATGGATTGTGATAAGAGTTGTATGAGCCCCTAATAAATTGATTTTAAAAAATCCTTAGGGCTTAGAAGCAATTGACAATGAGTTAATTGATTAAAGTTAGCAGAATCTCTAGCCTATAGTCTCCAAAAACCAAATTCACTGCCATTGAGTCTACTCTGACTCATGGTCACCCTATAAGACAGGGTAGTGCTGTCTCTGTAGGTTCCTTATGTTGTAAGTCTACAGGAGTAGAAAGTCTCCTCTTTCTCCCACAGAGAGGCAGGTGGCTTCAAATATCAGCCTTAGGCATCACAGCCCCTCACGTAACCACTGCACTGCCAGTGTTCCTCCATACAGTAGGAGCTCAATAAACATTAAAGGAATGTATTCATCAGGCTCAGTGTTATCATCTGTAAAGGCAGAGTAAAAACTCATGTTGCATGAGGTGTTTTCAGAGTTAAATGATATAGTGCATATGAGAACACTTTGTGAACTGTAATGCATTGTAAATCTTAGATATTACTTTATATCTCTTTTCAACTCAGGAAAAAATTCTGGGTTAGACATACAAGGATTTGGGGTTGCAGAAACCTGTGACTAAATGATACTCAATCTCCTATTTGTTTGTTTCCCTGAGGATAAAAGAAAGTGGTATTTTCCTAACTACAGTCTGACTTTTGTTGTTGTTTTGTGCTTCCAAGTGGGCTCGAACTTGTATAACCCTGAAGGACCGCACTGAGCTGCCTCATAGTGTTTCCTAAGCCACAATCTTCATAACAGTAGATCACCAGTCCTCTTCTCCCGTGACATTGCTGGCAGTTGCACACTGTCAATGTTTTGCTTAGCAGTTCAGGGCTTAATCATTTTGCTACCAGGGCTCCCTCAGCCACATCACTACACTGGCCACTGGAATGTCAGCAGAGTGCTCTGCACTATTTATAAGCCTGGATTTGAAGCTCATTTACAAGTACTTGGCTCAAGTTCTTTCCCTCATCCACACATTGTTGTTAGATGCCATCGGATTGGTTATAAACCATAGCCACCCTATAGACAACAGAACAAAACACCACCCAGTCTGATGCCATCCTCACAATCATTTTTATGCTCAAGCCCATTGTTGCAGCCACTGTGTCAATCCATCTCATCGAAGGCCTTCTTCATTTTCACTGACCCTTCACTTCACCAAGCATGATTTCCATCTCCAGAGAGTGGTGTCTACTGACAACATGTCCAAAGTACAAAGATGAAGCCTAGCCATTCTTGCCTCTAAGAAGTATTTTAACTGTTACTTCTTCCAAGACAGATTTGTTGTTCTTCTGTCAATCTCTGGCCCTTTTCATTATTCTTGGCCAGCACGATTCAAATACATTGATTCTTCTTCAGTCTTCCTTATTCAATGTCCAACTTTCACATGCAGATGAGGTGATTATAAATGCCAGGCATACCTTAGCCCTCAAACTAATATCATTGCCATTCAACACTTTGTGTAGTAGATTTACCCAGTGAAATGGGTCATTAGGTCTCTTGACAGCTGCTTCCATGAACAATGATTGTGGATTCAAAGAAACACACAATCCTGCCAAATTCAACTTTTTCCCATTGATCATGATGCTATCTATGGGCCCAGTGATGAGGATTTTGGTTTTCTTTACCTTGCATTGTAATCTGTACTGAAGGCTGCAACCCTTGATCTTCAACAGCAAGTGCTTCAAGTCCTCCTCACTTGCAACAAGCAAAGTTGTGTCATCTGCATATCACAGGTTGTTAATAACCCTTCCTCCAATGCTGATGCCTCATTCTTCTTCATATGAGCCAGTTTCTCTCATTGTTCACCCAGAACACAGATTTAATATGGTTGGAATCAAAAGAAGCCAGAGATTCAGAGGATTGAAAAATTCTGGATTCACCTCTTTGAAGAAAACCATATGCCTTTCAACAGATTCTGACATGAATGAGGATTCTTTTTACCTTATGTGCTAAACCACTGGAATTTTAGAATGGTTGTTACATTATCTAATACAGAAATAGTTACTTGACATGACAAAGAGGAAGTAGCAATGGCTAAGTGTTCAGAGATGGGCAGCAAAGAAGCAGACACAGGATACAGGAAGAAGAGCTCTATGGATTCTGCAGGTACAAATAATGCGGCTGCATTTCCGCCTGTGGTCATTTGGGATGCAGACTGCATTCCGATTCAACCAGCAGCTCCAGCAGAAAAGTGTGGAAAGCAGAACTTCCGTGGTGTGCACTGGCTACTAGTTTGACAAGATATTAGAAGATATGAGCTCACTCAAGAATTAGACTATTTCCACAGAAATGAAATCAAATATCGAATGGCCAACAATACATGGTCTTTCAGGATTTGGAATGTTTGAGAATTCTAGCCCTGGAAAAGACAGATGAAGAGTTCTGATATTGCAATGATTCAGTGATTGAATGCTACTTAAAAGATCTCCAGCCCAAACTTACCATCAGCTCCAAAGGAGGTACAAGCAATCTGGTCCTGTAGAAATTGACATGGAAACGTTGTGGGTGATTCTACTCCATCCTTTATGGTCACTATGACTCCGAAATCATTTGATGGCATACAACAACAACAACAAAATGTAAGATGTGATTTTGATATTTTTAAAGTCTTTGATAAGCACTCATTACCATCGAGTCAATGCTGACCCATCGTGACCCTGCTGTAGGTTTCTGAGACTCCTGTTTACAGGTGTAGAAAACCCATACTTTCTTCTCCTGCTGAGCTGCTGGTGGTTTTGAACTGCCAACCTTAGGGGTCACAGCCCAACACGTAACCACTGCACTATCAGGGTTTTTTACAAAGGTACAGTGAAATCCTTCCGTTAAGGGAAGTGACTCGAGACAATAATCAATCCCAATTTAACTAATTCAATTCATTTGTGATAAGCTAGAGGTAGTTTTAGAGAGAAAGGTTGCAGGGGGGTGAAAAGTTCATAAAGTAGCTCTACTATTGTGCCTAGAATGTAGTAACTAGACATGGCACTGGGAGGTACAGAAATTGGAAGCTTTTATGATATCGAAGGAATCATGTTGCCAATTATATGGTAAATTCCTTGAAAAGCTTTGGGTCTTTGAGACTTGAAGAAACCCCATGACCTTACCTTCCACAAGCAGAAGGTAAGTGTCAGAGCCTCTCAGACCTATGTACTATCCAGTACTCGCCTCGGATCTCCCCAAAGAGATTGGAGGACAAAGAAGATCTACCAACACGGATCTACAAGCTATGAACTACAAAAGACAAGAGAGTTTTCCCCTGCAGAGAGCAAAACAAGGAGGCAGTTCTTATTCTTTGCTGCCCTATGTAAAACTGCCAGTCTTACACTATCCCAAAAATTATGATGTTTGAAGCCCATTGTTGCAACTACTGCGTCAATCTAACTCATTGGGGTTTTCCTCTAATTAAGGAACTACCTCCACCCACCCACCCAGATGTCACAATATCTCGTCAGTGGGATTTCAGAATGGCTACGAACAAGGTCATAGGTGAGGGTACCCAGGAAAACAGATTCCCAGACCTTGAGATATGCATTTGCAAAGCTATGGAAATCATCTCTAAGGGACAAGGGAAGCAGATGTGGGCAGAAGAAAATGCTCAACTGCAAACATTGTAACAGAGACTGCCACCTGTCCCACAGGAATAAAGGTTCTGGAAGTTGTCAGGGGGGGCTGTTGAGTCACTTCTGACCTTGTATACGACCCCTGGGGTCTGCACTTCATGATGACTATTGCAGGTCCTCTTTCAATCGCGTTCATTGTGGATCTTCGTCTTTTATGTTGACCATTCACTTACCAAGCATGAAGTCCTTTCCTAGGGACTTATGTCTCCTGACACATGCTCTAAGTATGTAAGAAAAACTCTCCTCCTTCTTGCTTCTAAGGAACAGTGGCTGTACTTGCTCCATGTCAGTTTGTTGTTCTTGTTCTTCTGGCAGTTCATGTTACTTCCAATCTTCTTCAGCAGCAGCATGATTCAAATCTTCTTAGGTCAGCCTTCCTTACTCATTGTCCAGACTCATTGTTCCTGAAGAGGACTCAGCTGGGAGCATTCGGCAGCTGACCTTCTGTAATGTGGAGAGAATGAGGACACTTCTGCAGAGAGAGTGGGCCAGTGCGGTGCAGTGCAGCATCCACTATAGCTTGCAATGTATGTGGGTCGCCTGTTCTTCCTCTTTGTAAATGAGACTATACAAGGTCACTTCATCCCTCTTTTGTGACTGCATACTGGCCAGTAGTAACCAGGATGTGAGGCACATATTCTATCATTTTATCTCATGGCCAATGGACCATGAAAAGCCACATCTGGACCTAAAAGAAGACTGCACATCAACCGGAGATTCAGGGTGTTCTGTGCAGCAAATAGCAATCAGAATCTGATTGGATGTTTACGAATCCAGTTTCCTCTTCATGGGAATGCAGGAGGGCCTCATTTCCCATCTTCTTTGACCTTAGATTGTAATTAAGGCCAATAGATTGGTTTTAAAAAGCCACATCCAAGCATGGTCCTGAAAGTTTTCCTCAAGAACCTCAGTTTATCATTTTACCCATCCAAAAGACTGGAAATGAAGGACTCTCAACTCAGTGAAGCCAATATTTTGAAATGGCTGAGACCCCCAAAATATACTTTGGCAGGAGAGCCTCCCAACCCCATTGGATTGTGATGTAAGGAAGGAATAAGTATTTCATTTATTAGACCACTGCAATTTAAAGCTTGTCTGACAATTGAAAGTAGGAATATTTATCTGGTATTTATAGAAAGCATGCCTTTATACATGGCTCTAAAGCCATGAGAGTAGATAAGGTTGCTCAAGAGTCTGGAAAAGGCAAAACGTTCCCAATATCAAGGAATATCTTCAACTAAAATAAGGAGAACAAAAGTGCTGGAAGACATGTCGTTACTGTTGGTATGTGCTGACAAGATGATTTCAATGCGTAGCAACGTAGCCCAACAGAATAAAACACTGCTCAGTCCTGTGCCGTTCACATGATCGTCACTGTGTTAGAGCACATTGTTGCAGATGCCATGTCAATCCACCGTGCTGAGCATCTTCCTTCTTTGTATGATGCTCTTGTTTAGCAAAGGTCTTCCTCAGAGACTGGTCTCTGCTCTTAACATGGCCAAAGTAAGTGAGAAAAAAATCTTGCCGTGCTTGCCTCTAAGGAGCATTCTGGCTGTACTTCTTCTAAGACATATCTGCTTTTTCTTCTGATAATCTATGGTGTCTTCAGTATTCTTTGCCTACATCATAGTTCAAAGGCACTACATCTCTTCGGTCTTCCTTATCCATTGCCAACTTGCCCATGCCCATGATTGAAAATGCCTTGACTTGGATCAGGAGAATCTTGTCCTTAAAATGACACCTTTGCTTTTTAGTACTTTTAAAGAATTCTTTTGCAGCTGTTTTTTTCCAATGCAATACATCATTTGACATCTTTGCTGCTTCCATGGGTATTGACTGCAGATCCAAGTAAAACGAAATCCTTGTCAGTGTGTCTTTTCTTTGTTTTTCATGATGTTGCTTATCGGTCCAGTGGTGAGATTTTTTTTTCTTTATGTTGATATGTAATCTGTACTAAAGCCAGTATGTAATCTTTTATTTCCATCGTAAGTGCCTCAAGTCTTCCTTTTTTTCTTGCGTTGTCTGTAAACCACAGGTTGTTAATGAGTCTTCCTCTGGTCCTGATGCTATGGTCTTCTGATAGTCCAGACTCCTGGTTTATTTACTCAGCAGGTAGCTTGAATAAGTATAATGAAATTATACACCCTTGATGCATACCTTTTCTGATTTTAAACCATGAAATAATGGTTTGTTCTGCTTAAAGTCCACATGAGCACAATTAAGAGTTCTGGGATTTCCATTTTTTTCCTATGATGTGTTATGATCCAGAGAGTCAAATATATTTCCATGATCAATAAAACATCTTTCTGGTATTCTCTGCTTGCAGCCAAGGTTCATCTGACATCAGCAATGATATGCCTTATTCTAAAGCCTCTTCCAAATCTCAGTTGAATTACTTGAAGTTCCCTATCAGTCCTTCACTGCCATCATTTTTAATTCTTTTTAGCTAGATTTTACTTGCCTGTGATACTATTGATATTACTCAAAAATACAGTATTTTCTTGCATCACCTTTCTTTGAAATGGGCACAGATCTCTTCTAGTTTATTGGCTAGGCAGCTGTCTTCCCATGGTCTTGACATAGATGAGTGAGCGCTTCCAGCGTTTAATCCATCTTTAAGGCTTATTCGTTGGAATTCCAGCAATTCCTGGAGCCTCGCTTTTGACCATTGCCTTCAGTGCACCTATGATTTCTCCCTTTATTATAGCATCAGTTATTTACCATATGCTACCTTCTCTTATGGCCGAATATCAACCAGAGTTTTTGGTACAGTGACTCTGTTTAACCCTTCCATCTTCATGCATTCCTCAATAATTTGCCCATAGAACTTTTGATATTGCAACTTGAAGCTTGAAATTGTTCCTTTAGTGATTCAGCTTGAGAA
>NW_022103896.1:11578505-11591515 GCF_000313985.2 Echinops telfairi
CTGAGCCTTGTGAACGCTGGCAAGCTTGGAGGCATGCTCTACGGAGAGATCACTCCCTTGTTGCTGAACTCCTGCAATTTGAGTTACGGATGCCAATCAAAATCAACGAATAGAAGCCTTCCCATCTTTTCCTAATGGAACTATCCCCAAGATGCAAACGTAGTCAATACAGCACAGTTAGAAGTCACAAATAATCTTACATCTTCTTGAATTTTACAATTCTGAAGACCAAAACAGGTGTTTAACATGATCATATTTGTTCAAAGGCCTGGAAACAGGAAACAGACTCTCTTCTTCAGCGTTCAAGAATCAGCGGCCCAGAGGAGAAAGACTCAGCCAATGAAACGTATATACTCTAGTTTTGCTATTTATCATTAGTGCCATGGCGGCCAAGGTACATGTTTCTTCTGTAACCACTGGGGCAGGGGGTATGTCTTGAAAGGGGATATTTTCATCATGATAAGTGATTCTGCAGTTATATATAGATTTTGTTTCACTTTCTTCCAACTGTGAATGTGATTGTGTTCATGTGCTTGGGAAATTTGCATATAATGCATGCTATTTGTATCCAGGCCAAATCACTTAAATTCAAATTTAAACTGCTCACTGAAAGGGGACTGAACCCCACTGAGATAAATATACTTATCTTTTATATCTTAAGGCCTGACTCCAGGGAAACCTCTTTGCCTAGTCCCAAACTTATCCTTTGGACACATTTGCCAATAATTAACAACTTCTCACTGTTTGAAGAGCCAGCAATTGATTGAAGCATCAAGAACTGTGGTGTTCAGAGAAAAAGAAGCATACAGTCTTCTCTAAGGATGCAACAAAAATTGATAAAACCAGTATCTTTCTTGAGGAAAAAGTTCAGTAACGTTAGAATAGAAGTAAAATTCTTCCATGTGATTCCGAGCAAATATGAAAAATCAACAGCCACAATTATACTTAATGGAAAAAGACTGAGAGTTTGCCCCCTGAAATCAGGAATAAGACAAGGGTGCCTGGTTCTTACCACTTCCATTCAATATTATATTAGAAGTCCAAGCTAGAGCACTAAGACAAGCTAAATAAAAGGTAGCTGGATCAGAAAAGAAGGGGAGATTTTGGGGATGATATGATTCTATAAATACAAAATCCCATAGGGTTCAAAAGAAAACATCTAGACTACTAGAGGAATTGAATGGAGTTGTAGAGTACAAGGGCAACAAACAATAATCAGCTGAGTTTCTATACAGCAGCAATGATAAATCGCTCATATTTTTTCTGAAAGAAAAAGTAGGGAAACAATGACAAAACACCAAGGAATAGATATCACCAGGTATGTGGTTTCAGGGAAATTAGGAAAACAATTACTACATTTATAATAGTGTCTCAGGTAATGAAGTACTCAGGGATCAATTTAACCAGGGATATGAAGGACTAAGACAATAAAAACTATAAAATCTTGCTGAAGGAGATTTAAAAAGACTTAAATAAATAGATATTCCATGTTTAAGAATTTAAAAACTTAAAGTTGTTAATATGTAAATACAGCACAAAGCATTCTATAGGTGAAATAGAATCCAAAAACATTCCAGCAGTCTTCATTACAGAAAAAAATGAAACAAAAAGCACTGAGCTTTCTGTGGTCTGGCAAAACCAGCCAATTCCCACTCAAAATGACCTTACATTAGATTAGATTTCTTCTTAGGGTTTCTGAGACCGTACATGTTTGTGGGAAACTACAGCTTCATCTTTCTCCAATGGGGTAGCTGGTGTATTTGAAGTATGGACTCTGTGGTTAGTTGCCCAATACTTAGCCCACAGTACCATCAGGGTTCTTTATGGAATAGCAAGAGAACTTGAATAGCTAAAGCAATGTTGAAACAGAATAACAAAGTAGAAAAACTCATACTTCTTGATTTTAAAACATATTACACAACTCCAGTAATCAAAATAGCCTGATACTGGTATAGAAATAGATCCCTAGATCAACAGAATAGAGCTGAGAATCCAGAAATAAACCTGGATACCTATGGTCAACTAACTTTTGCAATAGTGTTAAGTCATTCAATGGAGAAAGAAGCATCTCTTCAGTATATAGATCCAGAAAATTGGATTTTCACTTGAAAAATAATGCAGATCCCATGCTTCACACCATACAAAAAACAAATTCACAAAAAACAAACAGCGAAATACAAAATAAGTAATTGGGACCTCATAAAAGTTAAAACATTTTGTTCATCAAAGACTTTACCAAACAAATTAAAAGACAAGATACTGACTAGGAAAATGTCTTTAGAAACAACATACCTGAGAAGAATGTAATAACATTGTCTTAGGCTGGGTTGTCTAGAGAAACAAATCCAGTGACACTCATCTGTGTATAAGACAGAGTTTTTTATCAAAAATTAATCATTTGTCAAGAAGGCATCTCAGCCCAGTGCAACTCACGTCTGTAAGTCTGATGTTAGTCCATAAGTCCCTCTTCGGATACACATAACCACATCCCGGTGACGCAGAAGGGTGAACCAGGAAGATTACAGGGCAGAAATTGCAGAGTTATGTGAGTCCAAAGTCGGTACAAACATGGCAGGGTGTCCACAGCCCTCAGGGTCAGCGGTAGAGTCCAGCAAGCAAGAAGGCGAAGTCACAGAGGGAGAGGAGGTTCCCAATTTTCACAAGAAGGTCATATCCCCAGGAGGAATCGTCAGGCTATGACCTAAATGACAGGTTGGATTCCACCCCTACACTTTCATAAAAAGTCAAATTGGCATAAAAATCATTGAACTGCCACACACACACATACACACCCATAAATACATACATACATATATATTTAATGTTCACAACTTAATAAAAAGAAAAACAATCCCCTCCTGAAATGGGCAAAAAATGTGAATAGACATTTCACCAAAATAGAACATTCAAATTGCCACAAAACAATGATGCTCACTATCATCAGCTACCATAGAGATGCAAATCATGACCCTTTCGTGAGATACCATTTCACTTTCACTAGGATGGTTAAGATAAAAACAAACAAATACATAAGTAAACACAGCAGCAGAAAGTAAAACATATTGGTGAGAATGTGAGGAAATTACCAATGCTTATCCATTGCTGGTGGGAATGCAAAGTGGTACAATATTGTGGGAGATATTGTGGCAGTTCTTCAAAAAATTAAAAATAGAACTGCCATAAAATTCAGAAATTCCATTCTAAGGTATAGTCCCAAACACTTGAAAGCAGACACTTGTACACCAACGTTTACTTAGCATTCCTCACAGCAATTTAAATTCCCATCAACAGGTGAATGGATACACAAAATAAACATACTTAACATACAATTGAATATCACTCAGTCAATAGGAGAAATGAAGTCTTGATAAGATACATGCTACAGTAAGGCTGAATCTTGATGACCTTATGTTGAAAAAAATAAGTCAATCACAAAAGGACAAATATTGTATGATAAAAAAATTATTGTATGATATCCCTTATATAAAAAGACAAGGAAATGCAAATGCAGAGAAAACAATGCTTATTAGTGGTTGCTAGGGATAAGAATGAGTGGAAAGAGGTTAATGGTGATGGAAGTAACACAGGAATTAAGGGTAGATTTTCACAGCCAATTATTGTAACTGCTGTCAATAACTTGTATATTTGTAAAAAGTAGAATTGACAAAAATTGGGTGATAGACTTATTTATAACAATGTAGGGTGGGTGGGGGCGAATAACTGCTGAAACTGCTTAAGTACATACAACCCAAATACTCATGATATCTGGTTTCTTGATTTGGAGGTTGAGGGTCACGGTTTCATGGGACATTCCAGTTAATTGTCCTACAAGCATATTTAGGCCTTCTGTTCTACCTCCCAATGTGTTGTATAGTGGCTGAGATTTTAAAAGCTTGTAACCATGATGCACACCATGTCTGATTTAACAACCACATAATAGTCCCTTATTCTGTTCAAAAGACTTCCCCTTGGTACATATTCCACATGAGTGTGATGAAGTTTTCTGAGATTTATTTTCTTAGCTATGTTATCTGCAGTACTGTGAATTATTTATGGCTCTGCTAATCAGAGTCATAAATACAGAGACTAGTCTTCTAGTTTCTGTAACTACCATCCAACAACGTTTCCTGACAGGTCTGGTTTAGAGAAAGTGCGGGGTGATCTTGATAGGATTCAGTAGTGATTTCCAACTTCCAAAAACTCACTGCCATTGAGTGAATGCCAACTCATAGTGATCCTATAAGACAGGGTAGAACTGTCCCTGTGGGTTTCTGAGACTGTATATCATGATGGGAGAAGAAATCCCTCTCTTTCTCCAGATTGCCATCCTGCTGGGTATAAAATGAGTTGTTTGAAAATCAGGAGAGGGGATGTCACTAACAGCAAGAGCCAGGTGTGGAGCTTGTCCTCTGATAGCTGTGACATCAGAGGAGTGGGAGGGGAGCGGCAGTAGCAGAACCAGGGGCCAGAGCATGAGACAGAGTGGTGGCCTTCCTGGCCTACAGAGCAAGGAAAGCTGAGTCCTTTGGGGAAGGAGTCTGGCTTTTGGAGTGGGGTGCCTCTGGACACTTAACTTGGGGAACTAGGTTTCTGACACCCAGAACGGGAGCAAAGTGTCTTTGGATTGAGGCTTATCAGTGATTGCCATGCCCTTTGGACATTTATTAGCACCCTTAAAAGAACTTTGTAACAAGTTCTAACTGAAAAACTACATCCTAAGCACGTTTTCAGATGCATTATAAACTTCCATAATAGACCCTGAATCATGAACCTTTGATATGAGTTATGTGTGGCCATTGCAATGAATCATCAAACTCGGTAGCTGAAAAGGTAGAATGTGGTCTGAGAAGGACGTTATCTGTAGTTGGGTCTAACTTGCACAGGTGAGTACCTTTTCACGGTCAGTAGCACATAGGTAAACATCTCTGATATGTTCTGCTTTCACCCAAGTTCTTCTGACATCAGCAAGTTCCATGCCCTTTTCTAAAACTGACTTGAATTTCTGGCCACTCCCTGTCACTGCACAGTTGGCATCTTTATTTGAGCTCTCTTCTGTAAAATATAGCTGGCATGTGATGTTCATAATATTGTTCAATAATTCCTACACTTGGTTGGGTCACTTTTCTTTGGAATGGGCAAAAATATGAGTTTCTTCCAATCGGTTGACCATGCAGCTGTGGTCCTAATTTCTGACCATAGATGAATTAATGCTTCTATTATGGTCTCTATTTATTGCGACATCTCAATTGGTATTCTGTCCATTTGATGGGTATTCTGTCATTTCAAGAACCTTGTTTTTCACCAGGGACTTCAGTGAAGCTTAGAAATCTGCCTTCAATGTCATTATTTCTTGATCATATGCTGCCTTCTGAAATGATTGAACATGAACTGATTTTTTTTGCACAGTGACTCTGAGTATTCCTTCCATATTCTTTTGATATCTCTGCCTCTAACACTAAATTATTATTAAATGCTAATTTTCTTATGGTGGTTAAACATTTCTCTTAGATTCATGCCTACCATGTATATTATTTTGAATTCTGTCTCTACAGAAAGTGGACATATAGAAGTCTAAGTGATCACAGATGTGACATTAGTGGCTTTTTAATGAATGAGGTGTCTAGAAGTGATTCTTCTCTCTAAGATTAATTAATTCTCTGGGTCAGCCACAAACATTCATCTTCTTGAATTGTCTTTGCTTTTAAAAAGAAATTCATTTAACGTATAAGTAAATGGTGATGTGAAATGATGTCTACCAAAGACCAGGCTATTAAAAGAGCCAGCCAAATAGGGCAGGGGCTGCATTATCCCACCATCTGATTGGGCTACTTGTTTCTGTCTTTACTCCTTTCTATAACATACTCATCCTTTTAAATTTGGGGTCACTTCATTCCAAGTTGCCTAGTGGTGTGAGGCAGTGGTCATTGAGAGGCATAAAAGTTCTAGGAATCTACTTTAGAAAGTATAACACACACCACTGCCAATCTTCCTTTATTTTTTCATAGGCACTGTGATTGTGCTCATCCGTGCACCCAGATTGGGTGTTCTGAGAGAAGGAACTGGTTTTATGCTCTTTCAAGAGTCTGCACTAAGCATTTAACCCGTGTGTAAATAATTGTCATCTACAAGAACATTTGGAGACCCAAGTCAAATGCCACTTTATTCACGGTATGCGTTAGTCCTTCTAGAAATATCATCCTTCTGTCTGAAGTGATTCATCACTTCCTTTGTATTTAATGAGTCATTCTTCATAATCCAACTCAGACATGCCATCCTCAAGTCCCCAGACTCTCCCTTTCCTCTACTGCGACACTAGACTTGCTTACCGAGGGCAAAGCTTTCTCCTAAGACTTTGTCCATATGCTTTGAAATAACCACAATAAATATTTTTATTTCTAGTTATTTACTTACAAGTCTGATTTACCAATAGGCTTGCAACTATTCAAAGAAAATAAAGGTATCTCTTTAATAAGTTTTTGCATAATCTAGCCCAGTGCTTGGCACGTGATAGGCACACCAGGATATTTCTTGACTACAAGTGCATGGAAATGACTTGAATTATACTGAGTTCAAGTTCACAAGAAGCTTGCCTGTTACTTTGAAAGATTTGGGCATAATTAACACTGTCAAAAAAGACCAGAAATGCAAAGTCTATAAAGATAACCCCTCCTTTGGGGATTTAGAAGTTATATATATAAATAAAAATACAGCTATGCTTAAAAAATTAATGAAAAATGGAATGGAAAAATAAGGGGATTTTTTCATGAACTTTTTGAAATTCAGGTTTCAAAGGGTTACTGGGAAAACACTATTTCCTTGTGATTCCATTTTACCTTTCCAACTACTTTTGAAGTCCTCAACTAAATATATGTCTGTGTGTGTGTGTGTGTGTCTGTGTGTGTGGACAAGTCAACAATATTGCTACAAAAACATAGAAACTTTTATTAAACAAAAGTGTTGAAAGTGTAAGAAATTGTTTCTCAACATGAAGCTGTATGTAGTTCTGGAGGGCATTCTTCCCATCCCTCTAGCCATTCCTAAAAGAATTCTACTCTCTCGGTTTCCACCGGGTCAAAATGACAGCTTGGGCATCCTGAAGGGACTCAAATCATGTTCCTTTACGAGTGTGGGCAACATAAAGAAGTCTGAAGGGGCAAGATTACAGCCCTAGAATGGATAAGGTAAGGCTTCCCAGTGGAATGCTTATAAGACAGCCCTTTCTACCACAGAAGAATGAGCAGGTGCATGGTGGGGGAAAAAAATTCCTCAGGTCCATGTTCCTGAACTTTTTGTTCCCTAATACAGTTTTGCATTTGCTTAATTTTTTTCATACCAAGTCTCTCCTAAAGCATCCCGTGTGCTTCAAGAGAATCTATCAAGATGACCCATCTGGACCCTCAAAACATGGCACCATAGCCTTTTGAGCTGACCCCCCTCCACCTTGAGCTAAATTTCCCAGCAGATCCTCTCAAAGCCTTAGTTTGGATACAGTCTTTTTTTTCTAAGGCATCATAAGGAGATTAACACAAGTGTGTGACTGAGAGACCTTGTCTGCCTCCATCAACTGATCAGTGAGACATATTTTAACCTATTTTGTTTGGAACAAACCTCTGCCCTTTCTCTGGGTATGCTTTCTCTGGGTATTTTATATATATATATATATAAAATGTTTTTGGAAAATGAAAATTGAAAAATAATGGAATTTTCCCACAAATGTTATAGATGTGTGTGTATACATATACGTGTATGCGTGTGTATATGTGTAGATAGTTATCAAGAAAATGGCATATACAGTTGTAAAGGTGGGTAAATTCCAATTCCATGGTCAAATATTAGGTATATGGCTTCTTCTGACTTGAATATCTAGGGAGACTGGTGAACCCAGGATGAGCAGGAAGACAACAGGCTTGCGACATCAGAGGTCAGCTGATAAGATAAGGGGCCAGGATAACTCCCAGGATCGGTAGGCAGTACAATAGGCTATTGGCTCAAGTGAAAGAACTGGGGGTCAACAAGCCAGATGAAGAGCCCAGATGCACCAAAAAGCAAATAAGCTTTCCCACAGTATCTACGAATATTGGGAGCCGGCCACACCACAGAGTCGATTCCCTCAGCGGGGATGTCTAGGTCTTAACTGCCAAACTAATGAGAATCTTGACCCAGGCAAGTTGATACAAAACCTAAACTATTGTGCAAGGTAAGTGTGGGTGTACTTGTACTTACTTACTAAGATTTAGTGAACACTTTCACATATTTATCACTGTGAATTAATTTTTTTGTCCATTTTTATGTTTAACCTTTTGGGAATAGTAAAAAAAATGAAGACAATTGCTAAATTTAAATTGCTCAATACTTCCTTCTCACGTGTCCTTTAAGGAGTTCTTAAAGGTTAAGTAGGCGATGGTTAGGCAAGAAAACAACATCTCTTTCATAGACACAGCTTGACAAACTCACGTTCTAACCTCCCCTCTAGCATTTGAGCTCTTGTCTCCTTTCTTCTTTCCTCGTGCTTTCTTAAAGGACTTTACATTTCCCCCTCTTCAGACTACTTAGAGAGATGGTCCCAAATACTCTTTCATGCAATGTCCCTCTCTCTCCTCTTTATATAATTATTATTTGTTTTCTTCATGAGAGCATTATCCAAATACTTGACTTTCTGTTTAGGCAGGCTCCTTCATTTTTAAATAAGCTGACCGAGTTTAGGGACCTGTCAGGTTTTATTCACCAGTGAACCCCAGTACCCACTATAACTTATGTGGGCCGTGCGGAGATGTCCGTCACATCTCCCATTGATTGAGTAATTAAAGGAATGAATGAGTGAACTACCACATACCTGAGCACTTGTTATGTGCCAACAGATGGATGTTGGGTAACATAGATATCAAAGGTTAAGTCCTGGCCTCTGATATAGTATCAGATATCAGCCCTTCTTCCTTAACTGTAAGTCAGTTTTTCATTCTTGCTTCATTCTGTTCTTGCCCTTTCAGAGAAGATGGTTTAGTGCAGTGAATTAGAATTTGAGCCAGGTGCAGATTCCGTGGAGCAGAGGTCATGGGTCTTCCCTGGAGGAGAACCAGTTATCTGTGTGCTCAAAAAAGCCTCTAATTTGGGGTACTCATTTTGTGGTCACCTGGATTTCAAAATTAGATGGCTTGAACAGTTTAGATCTATTACATCCCTTAATTAGCTCTCATCACAAGGCATTGTGGTTAATGGTTTACATACCCACCTTCCTTGCTAGACTCGGAGCTATTCAATGGATGGCACTGCACCTTATTTATTTTTGTTCCTACTCTTTGTCTAGTGTCAACATTGACCTGGTAGTTGTTTTATTTTTTGTGTGTGTATTTCCAAAACAACAAAAATTAAGGCACGTGATTAATTGTTTTCAGAGACCGTAACAAGCTTTCGAAACTATGTCGGCTATCTTCTTCTTTTTTTAGATGAGCTGAGAAATATGATGTTTGAAGCAAATCACAGAGATAAAGCCATGACTTAGGTTAATGGTTCTAAGGGCTGTGGGCTCTCACAGACTCCTGGTTCAGGTCACACCTTTGCCTGGGAAGAAAGCATCCTTCATGGGAAACCTCTGCTCTCATGGGACAATGAAGCAATCAGGAGACTGGAAATGATCATTTAGCTGGCAGGGTTAGTATCATTGAGAGAAGACTCAACCATGTGCCAATCTGACAGCAAGGAAATCCTGCAAACTTTGAGATTAAATCTACCTACCAGGTGATGCTGGAGAAAACATTCCTTTCTACCAACTGGTTAATATGCAATAACAAAAACAGATTAAACCTGTGAGTGAGCTGAAGACAGGCAGTACAACTCTCTTTCCCAGCCTTAGGTCCGTAGAGGTTAATATTTTCCAAAGAACCTTGCTGCTGCTGCTGTTGTTGTTAGGGGCTATTGAGTCGATTCTGACTCATAGCGACCCTATGCACCAGGGAATGACACATCGCCTGCTCCTGTGTCATCATCACCACTGTTACTATACATGAGCCCATTGTTGCAGCCTCTGTGTCCATCCACCTCATTAAGGGCCTCCCTCTTTTTTGCTGTCCCTCTCTACCAACCATGACGTCCTTCTCTCGGGACTGCTCTCTTCTCACAACATGTCCAATGTAAATGAGACGAAGTTTGGTCATCCTTGCCTCTAAGGAGCATTCTGGCTCTACTTCTTCCAAGACAGATTTATTTGTGCTTTAGACAGTCCATGGATCTATCAATATTCTTCATGAATCTATCAATATTCTTCATGAATACCATAGTTCGAATGCACCAATTTTTCTTCAGTCTTCTTTATTCAATGTCCAAATTTCACGTGCTTATGAAAATATCATGGCTAGAGTCAGGCACCCTTTAGTCCTCAAAATAACCTCTTTGTTTTTCAACACTTTAACGAAGTCTTGTGCAACATATTTATCTAATGCAATGTGTCTTTTGATCTCTTGATTACAGCTTCCATGAGCATTCATTGTGAAATCCTTGACAATTTTAAATCTTTCACCATTTATCATGATGTTACCTATTGGTCCAGTTTTGAACATTGTGTTCTTCTTTACATTGAGTTGTAATTCATACTGAAGGCTGAAATTCATCAGCAATTGCTTTCAAAGGATTAGCACAGAGAATTCCAATTGTCCAATAACCTTGTAAGTGACAGCTGCCAAGAGTTATGGATCAAATTGTGTTGACCTCAAATATGTGTTGGAAACCTCATTTGTATACCTGTGAATGTAATCCCAATTGAGAATAGACTTTTCTTTGTTATGTTATGCTAACTTCTCTTTGTAATGTTAAAGCCATATCAATACAAGATGCGCTCTAAAGCTGTTCACTTTTGATAATTAAGCAGAGCTAATTTGGCATAGTGCAGTAAGCTCAAATGGAGAGAAAGATACAAGCCACCTGGAGATTGCCGAGAAACCAAGACATGCCACGTCTACACAAAAGGAAAGAGATCTTCCTCCAGAGATAAACTAGCGAAAGCCTTTCCTTTGAGCCTGAATCCAAACTCCTAGCCTCCTTAACTTCGAGAAAATAAATGTCAGTTCTTTAAAACCACCAATGTCTGATATTTCTGTTATAGCAACACTAAGAAACCAAGACACCAAGTTAACTAGAACACTCAATTACCTGGAATATTCCTATGTGCCAGCTTTTAGAGAAAAAAAAAATCTTATTTAGTTGTTTTGATTTTGTTCAGATATATGGTGACAAAAAAATAAGAGAGACCATAATAAGTCAGGATTCCAACATCTATTGACCATCACTGTTAAGGAGGGCTAGCTTCCAATAGAAGTTCCCTGGTCATGGCAGTCTTAATGGTTTATTTAACAACTTAAGTCCTCATTTCTTCTCCCAATCTTTAATGTCAGTTCCCCATAGGTCCTATTATATTACTATGCTGTTTAATCAATCAGATTCCATCTTCATCTCAACAACACTGATTCTTGACCTTCTATCATCTGGTCTACTGGTGTATCCCTGGGTCCTACTTAATGCCGTTGTGCTGGTTTAACTATGGGTTGACTACAAAGGTCAGACAGCAGGACTGGGGAGACCTCCCATCTGGGCTTGGCAGTTGTCCCTCCTCAAAAACTGTTTCATTAGCCCAAACAATTTGCAGTAAAGCCAAAAATAAAGTCACCTTATTTTTTAAAAGTAGATTCTCTCTTGCGCTGAGGCTTCTACTCCTGAGAAAGGAAAAGGTACTTAATAAACTCTCCATTCCCTTCAAGTTGAAAACAACAGCTTTCCTGTTCTGAAGCCTTACTCCCGCAAGACATCCTGTAAATTCAATGTTAAAAATTCCTAGTAAGGCTATGTTTCTCTTCTGTGATGAGGACATCCTTCCATATTTCCTATCTCAATAGCATCTGAGCCAAATGGAATCCTCCATATTTCTGTGCTCTATTTGGGATATCTTGTCCCTCTTTTATTTTCAGTGAAACCCAGTTCTTGTGAGCCCTATGAGGAATGCTCTACTAGTGAAGTAATATCTTTGTGTAACTGATGCCAATTTTTTTTTTTTTTTTTGAAATCCACATTTGCGTTCATTGATGCTGTGGAATTTTTAACTGGATTGGAAGAATATCCTATGTGCTAACTAAGCAATCTTGGCTCTCACCCTTCATAAACTTACCCTCCAGCACCCCAATGGCCTTTTGAATTCCCCTGTAAGATATGCTTGTGGTGCAATGATTATAAACTCAATTGCTAACTAAAAAAGTGGCTGTTGGAGCCCCCCACTACTCCACTGGCAAAAAGACTTGGTGGTCTGCTTCCGTAAAGTTTATAGCCTAAGAAACCCTATAGGTCAGTTCTACTCTATCCTATGAGTCAGAATGGACTCAACAAGACATACCACAACCACCTACAAAACAAGACATTCAGAAACTTCTGAACCTAATCACACAC
Organism: Echinops telfairi; assembly: GCF_000313985.2. Lineage (NCBI taxonomy): Eukaryota > Metazoa > Chordata > Mammalia > Afrosoricida > Tenrecidae > Echinops > Echinops telfairi. The sequence continues at coordinate 11,590,932 of NW_022103896.1, forward strand.
GGTGTTGAGGAGGTCGAGAGTTGGAAAGTGGTCTCTGCAGCCCTTGTTCTCTTCTAAGACGTCACACGACTTTGTACTTGACTTCAATTGCCTTATTTTGTAAAGTTTCCCTCAGATATAAAGGGGAAATACATGTTCCATCTGCTTTTAGCTCCATTCCTAACTCATTCACTGTCTCCATCTATATCCCTCCCCCAGGTTGTGACCTTGGATGCTAGAGGTTCTGAGCTTCTCTGTGAGGCTGAAATAGAATCCCTTCCAACTTTTTATTGCTTCAAAATCTTTCTAATACTATTTCCTCCACAATGTACTGCCTCTTGAAGTAAGAGAAACTTGTTTGGCCATATTCTCAATTCTCTCTATACATAGCTCATAAGAATGTATTATGTTCAAATCTCCAAGACTGTCAAACAAGGAATATTATTTTTAATTTAGAAATCCCTTTTTCTCAACCAGTAAAATCATCTTCTAAGAATTGTCTTCCTTTAGGAGCTTTAACATTCTATTCTATAAGACCAAAGTCGAACATTGACTCTTTGCCCTTATTTTGCTATAATTCAAATATTTCTGAAGTATATTAGATG
>NW_022103896.1:11592452-11613389 GCF_000313985.2 Echinops telfairi
ACCCTGGTCCGACCATCAGAAAGCAAGAGACCCGAGAACTAGAAAGGTGAGGCTCACCGAGCCATTTCTCTCTTCACCCTTCAATTAATCCCACATGTGTTTATCGGCCACGTTTATAAACTTCATCTCAGATGGTTAACAGCAACTCCCTCATTTCCCCCCTCACCTCTTCTACATTGTCAAATTGCTGTACTTTCATGTTCCTCCTTATGCATGGGAACAAAAAGAAGTTGCATGGAGTGAGGTCAGGTGAATAAAGTGTGTGGAGCAAGAGAGGTATACTGTTTTGGGCCCAAAACTGGCACACTGAGATGTCTGCATGAGCAAGTGCATGTCATGGTGGCAAAACCAGTCCCCTGTCTGCCACAAATCAGGCCTTTTTGTGTCCCAAACTGTTATTTAATTTTTTCAGAACCTCTAGATAGAAAGCTTGATTAACAGTCTGACCTAATGGACCGAACTCCAAATGCTCTACAACTCAACATTTCTGTCTGCTCAGGAAGTTAATGGACATCCAGAACAAGGTTTGTCATCAATCTACATTTCACCTTTTTAGAAATGAGAAAACCACTCGCACACTTGAGTTTTTCCCATGGCACTGTCCTCGTAAACTATGTTCGACATCACAACAGTTTTGGTGGCATTTTTCCCGAGCAGGAGGCACAATTTCACAGCCACGTTCTGTTCTCTTAAATTGGCCATCACAAAAAATGTGGTTTGAGCCAAACTGCTTTTATGAAAAATTTCACTGTGACCAGATAGAACCTTCCCAGGCGAAGCCACTGAGTGCACCAACTTAGAGTGAGTTGCTTGATGCTCGCCTGGTGGGGAAAAAATTGCATACTACGAAAGTTGCACCCAGCAGAGCTTATAATTTGCATATTATAAGGCTAGAGCTCATGCTGAGACACCTTGCTTATTTTCTAATCTTCCCTTTTTTTCAAATATAGCCAGTAGTTCCATGGGGGAAAGATCTGGTGATGTGTGCCTGTAAATATTAAAGCCTAGAAAACTCTATGAGACAATTATACTCCATGGGTTCACTATGGTTTTAATTGACTCCATGGAATCTAACAATAATTCCTGTTCCCCTTGCCTTAGCTAGAAAAGATTTATCACTGCATCTTCACAGTGCTAATTAATCAGATACACAAAAATGTTTCACTGTTTCCTGTCCTGCCCAAAGTCCACCGAGTTGCACGAATTCTAATACCACCATTTCAGTAATGTCTTGTCAATCACAGAGGTTTTTTATCCCACAGGAAGGAACATTGGTGGGGTACTGACCCGCTTATGGGGTACTGACCTTGCATACCCAGGCTTAGCATAGGAAAACATGTATAGAACAGGGGAGTAGAGCTTCAGTAGGCTAGCCTGGGCTCACTCAGATCTGTGGGAAACCCCAGCATTAAAATGATAAGTAAGGTGCTCAACCTTTCATAGTCTCATTTTTTTCCTATGAAAATTAGGGAAATAATATACCCCAACTTGTTGGGGTTTTCTGATAATTTAAGGAGATAATATTTATAGACTGTTTAAAATGATGACTTAATAATCTGTACATTTTGGCAGGTCCTTGGATCGTGCACATATCTTGTCCTGCTAACCTAAAAGCTGATCGTTCAAACCCTCTGAAGGGGCCTTCTAGAGGCCCTGGCAATAGACAATAACCAAGATATCTCTAGGGAGCAGTTCTACTCTGTCACACATGGGGTAGACATGATACAGAATGGACTTGAAGACAGCAGGCTGTTGTCTTTTTTGTGGATGTGATTATTGTATTATATTAAAGGAACATATTAACGAAGAAGACATTAGCATGATACTCATTTTACACTTCCCGGAGCAGTGTAATAGATATGAAACATATCGACTGAGGTGGCAAAAGTCCAGAAGTCTTTGATACAGATGCTAAACTCCAAGGTCCTGTCTTCTTTCCAGGCTCATGATGTTTGATGAAGGATTGGGGCTTGGGACTCCTAAGAAAGTGAGTCTGTGCCCATAAGAATTTCTGGCACAAAGCCTTCTTTAAGAGGAAGTGGAAGTAAGTAGGGCACAGCTGCCTACTCCTGTGAGGATTTATAGTGCTCGGAATCCATAGGGAAAGTTCTATCCTGTTCTGCAGGGTCCCAATGAGTTAAAATCATTTTGAAGGCAGTGAGTTGAGTGAAGAGAGCTTGTCACCCCTCTATTTCTATTTCCCTCTGATGAACAAAACCATTGGGCACTGCTGCTCCAGCTCACAAGGATTTTGGAACTGCTGGTACTATTTGTGTTACTAATGGGATAGCAAACAAGTCCTTTAATTTACTTTGTCCTTTGATAATGTCTCAGCTCAAAGGGTCACATAGGCCTTTCCAAACATTAACTTCTGTTCCCCTCCTCATGAAGCTAAGGGGTCAAAGAAGGTGAGCACACTCTTTGTTTCAGTGATGAGAAAACTGAAATCTGAAAAAGTGTCCTACCAGGGTCACCCTGAATGGCAGTGTGCAATCCAATGCTCTGAGCTCTGGACATGTCTTGAACCAATGCAGGGAAATTTGTCTGGCATATTTTTCATCCTGACCTAGAATTGCCAGTCAATAGCCTTGGCGATGCATTGCTATACATCTCAAGGAAGGTCCTAAACTAGCCAACCCAAACTAGCCAACCAAGAGTATATTGCCAGCTGCTTCCTCAGCATTGTAAAGTTGAAGAGTTGACCAGCATAACCAAGTCTAAGTGAAAATTCTGTTTATTTCAAGTCAATGTCACTTATCCACTAACAGGTGAGTGAGGGACTGTGGTTGATCTCGTTGTTCTAAAATGAGGGGAGTAATTTGGGAGGGGAAATGTACATATAGTTGAGCTCATAAAGAATCGCATCATCTGCGTAGAGGGAACAGTCTCCTTCCATCAGGAACAGGCTTTACAACACTCCAGCATGAGTTTGCCTGGTTTTACTTTGGTTATCTCATTGAGTCATCATAGCAACCCTGGTTTCTGTAGAGTAGTATGTTCACTTTTGATACAGAATACAGAATAAAAGGATACAGAAAGGCTAAATAGGTCTTTTTTTTTCCATTTCCTTCCGCAAAAACCATCTTCACACTGAGTCCTTCCCACTCCTGCTCTAAGGCACCCTCTCTAGAATCTTGGCCTGCTCTTTGGTCCTCCCCTTCCCAGTGTACCGAAAGCGTAATCACGGTGTGGGCTAGATAAACAGGTGGCAGAACCAGACTTCGGCCTGGGATAGGCATGTGCTACTCTTATTTCCCTCACTTTAGCAGCAAAGAATGTGCTGCTCGGTTTAAACCAAAACCAACCCCATTGCCACTGACTTGATTCTGACTTAGTGACCCTGTGAGGACAGAGTAAAAGTCCTTAGAAACAGACGCCCAAGCTTCCTCCTGCACAGGATTCAGACTGCTGACCTTTCGATTGGCAGCCACATTCACTACTATGCCACACGGTTCGTCATTATTATCCACTCAGTGTAAGACAGTGTTATAAATATTATACATTATATATGTTTTTATATATATATGTGTGTGCGTGTGTGTATTTGTATTGCCCCTGGTGGCACAAGTTAAGCACTCAACTACTAACTGAAATCGGCAGTTCAAACTTTCTCAAACATACCACAGGACAAAGAAGACCTTGAAATCCTCTGCCATAAAGATTACAGCCTGAACAATCCCCTAGGAGAGTTCTACAGAATAACCGTGAGCAGAAACCTGGCTTGACATCACCTAACAACAAGTACATACAGCATATACTCATATACTTATGGCTTGGTTCCCAAGAGTCTGTTGCAACAACAACATTGTTATGTTTAAGCCCATTGTTATAATCCCTGTATCATTTCATGTTGTTGAACATCTTTAAAAATTTTCATCACTGTCCCTCTACTTTAGCAAGCATGATGTCCTTCTCCAGGGACTGATCCCTCCTGCTAACATGTCCAAAGTAGGACAGACACAATCTCATCTTCCTCACTTTCAAGGAGCATTCTGGCGCTACTTCTTCCAAGATCGATTTGTTTGTTCTTCTAGCCGTCAACAGCATAGTTACTATTCTTTGCCAACACAATCATTAAAAAGCAACAATTCTTCTGTGGTTTTCCTTGTTCATTTGCCAGCTTTCTCATGATTACGAGTAATTTAATTGACCACGGCTAGGGGATCACCTTAAATTTCAAAGGAACATCTTCGATTTTCAACAACTTAAAAAGGTCCTGTACAGCAGGTTTGCACAATGCAATGTTTTACTTCATTTCTTGTCTGCTGCTTCCATGTATATTGATTGTAGAGCCAAGTCAAATGAAAGCCTTGGCAATTTTAATCTTTTCTCTACCAAGATGTTGCTTGTGTTAGTCTGGGTACATTAGAGAAACAAATCGACAGAAAATCATATGTAGAAGAGAGAGTTTTATATAAAGGGTAAGTGCACATCAAGAAAACATCCCAACCTAGTGCTGTCCAAGCCCAGAAGTCCAACATTAACCTAAATGTCCGACACCAATCCAAAAGGTCCTCCTCCATCTCACAAAAGACACATAATGATGCGGACCACAGGAGGAAAGCTGAGTCCGTGAACGTGTAAGCATCTCAGCGCTGGCAGGAGTCTCCACACAGGTGCTCCAGCACCCAGGGCTGCATCGGGCTAGGTCCATGTGGCTTCTCCTCAGGGATGTCTTGCAGGAAGTGAGCCCTGCCAGCTGAAGCAGGGAACTGGCTAAGGCAGCAGCACCCTAGTCTGACTATCAGAAAGCAAGAGACCCAAGAACTAGAAAGGTGAGGCTCACTGAGCCATGTATCCCTTCAATTAAACCCGCATGAGTTTATCGGTCAAGTTGGCTCAATAAACTGCCTCATTGCTTATTGCCCTCTTTGTGAAGCTTTTGTTTTATGTTGAGATATAATACATTGAAGACGGTAATCTTTGACTTTCATAAATAAGTTGTTTAAAATCCTCTTTGCAGCAAGCACAGTTTACAATACGTAGATAAATCACCAGACCCACTGTCATGGAGTGGATTCTGATGTGTAGAGAACCCAGGTGGCCTAGTGAGTTATGCATAACTAACTACAAGGTCAGCAGGGGCAGGTCCTGAAGGGGCACAACTATGTGTTGTGGATACCGTGTTTTCACAAGGTTCATATGTAATCCCTGTCGACCACACAGTAAGATGCCATTGCAAAGTCAATGAAACACAGGTAAATATCTGTATTGTTTGGAGAAACAAGTTCAATGACACTCATCAATGTATCCAAAGGACCTTTGTATCAAGCAATAATTATATATCAAGAAGGCCTTCCAGCCCAGTCCGACTCAATTCCGCATTTCTCAGGCTAGTCCTCAAGTCCCTCTTCAGGGTCCTGCAGCTGCACCCTGGTGACACAGAATGGAGAGCCAGAAAGCAGGACGATCACAGGCTGGTAGGTGTGGAGTTGCATTGGTCCAAAGTTGGTGGAAACATGGCAGGGTACCATCGACTCCAGGGTCGGTGTCAGGGGCCCAGCAAGCAGAAAGGGAAAGTTGCAGAGGAGAGAGAGAGAGGGTCCCAGTTTCCCCACTTCTAAGAAAGCCACAACTCCAAGGAGGCCTCATCAGGATGTGACCAGATTGACAACTGGATCCCACACTTACACTTTCATAAACATTCAAAGTGACATACAATCATCTAATGACCACCATGTGTTTCTGGTATTCTCTGCTTTCAGGCAAGATCCATGTGACGTCATCACTGCTGTCTCTCACGCTAGATCTTCTTCTGAATCCTCCTTGTGTTTCTGCCAGTCTCTTGTCAATGTACTACTAGGGCATTTTACTTGTGTGTGATATTAATGACATTATTTGATCATTTCCACATTCTGGTGGGTCACATTTCTTTGGCATAGGCACAAGTATGGACCTCTTTCAGTTAGTTGGCCAGGTGATCTATTTCCCAAAATCAGCCACCGAAGACACTATGGACCACAGCAGAAGATTTTCCCATATCATGCTGCAATATGAGTTCCTTTGATTAGAAATTTGTGATGCACACAAAAGACATAGTGGGTGCAACAATGGGCTTTAACAGATCAGTGAGCATGGAGATGGTGCAGGAATGGGCACCATATCATTTTGTGGGTCTGGCCTCTCTATGAGTGGGAGCTGGCTTGATGGCAACTAACAAAGGCAACACACACATACTTATGTCTGTATGTATATAATTATACATACTTACATATTATATGCATACTTCTGTCTGTATGTATATAATTATATATTAGTCTTCTGTGTCTTCCAAATGGGAGTTCAAAGTGCCTCTTGGTTCACTGTAACATCCCCACCACCTAAAACACTGCCTGGTATGGGAGACCCTCCATATTTATTTGTTGAATAAATGCAGAGAACATGGAAGCAAGCAAGGGCACAAATAGATTTTTTTACATTCACATTATACCTTAAATGCTATTACCTGTCTCTGAAGGTTTTTTTTAACATTTTATTAATTCAATATACATTTATTGAGGGCTCCAAACTCGTGGCCTTGAGGGATTTATATTTCACTTAGAAGAAACAGACATGCAAATGCATTACATCTATAAGATGTCAGATGGGGTGCCTGTAGAGTCCTATTCTCTCTTTTTCCAACTCCTCCAGCTCATATATTTAAGGGAAGCTATGCTTTAAAATGTTACCAGGCCCTGCTTTCATAATCAAATATCCTTTTCTCTTTATTCCACTTGTGACCAGGGATCTCAAACAGGGAGCTCTTTATCAAGCCTACCCCGTACTTTGCAATGAAAACATTTCCATGTAAACAATGAACGTTTGTCCACAGTGGACCCTCTGTTTCTTAAGAACTGGATACCAGCTCAAATGGCCACTGCTTCTTCTGCAGGCTAGCCCTCTGTTCCTGTGGCACCTCTGTCCTCCCATTCAGCTACTCGGCCTTTGTAGATATTTGAGTTGGAGATCTTCAGCAAAGCTGTTCACACTCACCAGTATTAGGGGCTGTGCACAGTGGAATAGGAACTCTGGTGCCCTAAAACTCAAGCACTCAGTTGCTAACCAAAAGAATGACAATTCTGGCCCATCAGGTTTCTGCAGGAGAAAAACCTGGCAGTTTACTCTCATACAGATTGTATCTTAGAAAACTTAATGGAACTGCTCTACTCTGTTGCATGGGGCAGCTATGAGATGAAATGTACTTGATGGTACCTAATAACAACCATGCATTGAGTTACCATTAATGTTATAAAGTTGTGCTCCTTTCATTAGCCCATACACCATCTGGATTTATTCATGCCTACATCAACAACTGCTAGCATATCCCCAGTACAGGATAGATATTCATGGTGTTTTTTGAAAGAAAAGAAATTAAGGCATTGCAACCATGTTTTCAACCCATGGCAGCAGTCAGTAACAGTCGTTTTAGGGAGCCATGTTGTTCAAAATAATGCGTGAGCCCTGAAAGCCTTACAGAGAAAGACAAGGCAGCAAATCATAAAGCATCAGCCAGAACAACAAAACCATCACCCCTAACACAGTTCTACCATTTGTCCGTTAATTTGGCCTATTGTGGTGGCTGGTGTGTTGCTGTGATGCTGAAAGCGTTGTCGCTGGTATTTCAAATAGCAGCAGGGTCACTCAAAGCGATCAGGTCTCAGCAGAGCTTTCAGACTAAGAACAAACTGCAAGGAAGGAATAGGCTGTCCACTTCAGAAGAAATGGCTACTGAAAACCTAGGGATAAACCAAACCAAACCCTATGGATAGCATACCAAACACTGCAAATTATTGAAAACTTAACGAACATTTAAGTCCATTAAGAACTAAAGGAAGCAGAACATTTTCAGACATAGAGTCAGTGAACGGGTGAACCTTTGGTTCTAAAGGAACTGAAAATAAGACTAAGGAAGAGATCTGCCTTCTCAAAACAGCACTGATCATAATGGCATGGACAGAGTAAATCCAGAATAAAGGTTTCAGGATCTTCATTTGCTGATGGCATGACTCAAAATAAGAAGTAGCTGCAAACATCAAATAACAATTGAAACTTAGAATGTACAAAGTAGGAATCTAGGAAAATTGAATGTATTACAATTAAATAGAATGCAAAAAGATACATATTCTAAATGTTAGTGAGCTGAAATGTACCGGTATTTGTCACTTTGAATCAGAAAATCACATGGTTTGATATGCCAAGAAGGACACAATCAAGTAGAAAGATGCTACATTCGTGGTCAAGAAGGATATTCAAGAATTATCTTAAAAAGTACAAGACTGTCTGTGGTAAGATAATGTCTGTTCACATGCAAAGAACTCCATTCAATACAGCTATTATTCAAAACCATGTACTAACCAAAGCCAGTGACAAGGAAAATGAAGAATTCTACCAATGTTTCCAGTCTGAAATTGATCACACCTATGATCAAGATTCATTTACAATTATTGGCAATGAGAATGCAAAAGTTGGAAACAAAGAGAAAGGAAAATATGTTGGAAAATATGTTCTTGCTTATAGAACTTTGCAAGACTCAAATTTGTTGATAGCAAATACCTTCTTTCAACAATACAAAAGGTAATGTATGGACATCTCCGAATGGAATATACAGAAATAAAATTGTGTATTTGATTTCTTCCCACTATATCTGTGGGAAGAGACGAGGGAAAAACTCAAAACCAAGAGCTAAAACCAGGCCAAAGGACCTACTTTGGAATAGATCATCAATTGTTCATTTGTAAGTTCAGGCTGAAGTTGAAGAAAACAAAAACAAGTCCCAGAGAACCAAACCACTACCTTTAGAGTATCTCACGTGAGGTTTGAGAACATCTCAAGAACATTCTTGTCGTGTCCAACACTAAGGACTGACGATCTGATGAGCTGTGAGATGACATCAAGTTCAAGAAAGAAAGGAAAGATACAAATGGGTGTCAGAAGAAACACTGAAACTTGCTCTTAACAGTGGTTTAGCTAAGGCAAATGGAAGGAATCATGAAGTCAAAGAGCTGAACAGAAAAGTTCAAAGGGTGGTTCAATAAGAAAAACTATTTTAAAATAAAATGTGGACAGACCCAGAGTTAGAAAACCAAAAAGACCAAACACCAAAACCAAAAAGACTTCAACCCAATGCCCCATGATGTGAATGCAACATGCTGGCATGGAGTAGGGAACCAGTGGAGAGGTCTGAGGGGCCGGCCCCAGTCTCAACTACGTGGAAACCTGGCCCTCCCCCAGAAGAATTTATTTAAGAAGACAGCACTGAAGCTGAAGCTCAGGGATGGGGACATGCCTGGGAGGCAAATGAAGGAGGAGGAAGAGAGAGTGGAATACATCCTGGCCTACCAACCCTTGCGGACAATATTCCCACTCAAATCAGCCAATCCACAGAGAAGACCATATAGCCGGCCCCACTATGAGACATAACATCCCTCACTGACCCATAGCCCTACGTGAGAAAACACTAGAGACACAGTGTGGGAATTCTGCCCAATCTGATCCCACCACACCTAGGCAAAAACACTAAGGGTGTGCAACAGAACAGCAAGGGGAACAGAGCAACGAAGTCCCTAGGGAATACCAAAAATAGACTTTGGGGCCAGGGCTTGGCACCCCATCAGACTGGACCAGAAAACACTCCTAAAGGCCAACAGCAGTCTTGAACTCACTACAAGCTTTTCTTTTTTGTTGTTGTGGTTTTTTTGTGTGTCATTAGTTTGTTGTTGTTGTTGTTGTTGTCTTGTTTTCTTTTGTTGCTTTGTTTTGTTCTGTCTTGTTTTTGTGCATATTATTAGCTCTGCAGATCTGTTTAAATAAGATAGGCTGGATGAATAAACTGGAGGAAAAAAAACGGGACCAGCAGTTCTGGGGGGACATGGGAGAGAGGGAGGTGGGGGGAAAGGAAGCGGTGTTAACAAACCCAGGGACAAGGGAACAACAAGTGATCCAAATGGGTGGTGAGGAGGGTGTAGCAGGCCATGTAGGGCGGGATCAAGGGTAATATAACTGAGAGGAATTACTGAAACCCAAATGAAGGCTGAGAAAGTGAAACAAGAGGAAAGTAAAAGGAAATAGGGGAAAGAGTTAAGAGGCAAAGGGCATTTATAAAGGTCTAAATAAAGGCATGCACATATGTAAATATATTTATATATGAGAATGGGGAAATAGATCTATGTGCATATATTTATAGGTTTAGTATTTAGGTAGCAGATGGACCCTGGACCTCTCTACTCAAATACTCCCTCGATACAAGAATACTTTGTTCTATTAAATTGGCATTCCATGATGCTTACCTTCGTGAAAGGATCACAGAAGACAAAGCAGGTGCATAAGCAAATGTGGTGAAGAAAGCTGATGGAGCCCAGTTATCAACAGATATAGTATCTAGGGTCTTAAAGACTTGAAGGTAAACAAGCGGCCATCTAGCTCAGCAGCAACAAAGCTCACATGGAAGAAGCACACCAGGCTGTGTGATCACGAGGTGCTGAAGGGATCAGTTATCAGGCATCAAAGAACAAAAACTCATATCATTGTGTGTTCACCTCCCCAGTACGATTGCTGAAGACAAAGTGGATGCATAAGAAAATGTGGTGAGGAAAGCTGATGTGCCCGGCTATCAGAAGATATAGCATCTGGGGTCTGAAAGGCTTGAAGGTAAACAAGTGGCCAGCTAGCTCAGAAGCAACAAAGCCCACATGGAAGAAGCACACCAGTCTGTGTGATAATGAGGTGTCAAAGGGATGAGATATCAGGCATCAAAGAACAAAATATCATATCATTGTTAATGAGAGAAAGTGCGGAATGGGGACTCAAAGCCATCTGTAGGCAACTGGACATCCCCTTATGGAAGGGTCACGGGGAAGAGATGAACCAGTCAGAGTGCAGTGTAGCAATAATGAAACATACAACTTTCCTCTACTTCCTAAATGCCTCTCCTCCCCCCACCCCACTATCATGATCCCAATTATACCTTACCAATCTGGCTAGACCAGAGGATGTACACTGGTATTGATAGAACTGGAAACACAGGGAATCTAGGGCGTAATAACTGCCTTAACTTGGCTCAAGCAACCAATCTTCTCGAAGCCTCAGTTTACTCCTCGGTAAAACAGAAAGGATAGCACAATACCTCCTTCCTAGCGCTGGTGAGAGGATGAGTCAATGCTGACTCTTAGCCTCCCTCTGTGGTTTTCCGAGATGGTAACTGTTTATGGGAGTAGAAAGCCCAGTCTTTCTCCCATGGAGCTGCCAGCGGTTTCGAACTGCCGACCATGGGAGTCACAGCCCAACTTGTAACCACAAGATCACCAGGGCTTCCCTGTTGAGAGGATTAGCTGAGGATATATATATATATAATATATAATTTATATATTATATATAATTTATATATATAAGTTTATATATTATATATATAAAATCTCGCCAGTCCCACAAACAAGAGGAATATATTCAGTGATGTGGATTGACAACTTGTAGACTGTGTGTGATTGTCATTCTGTGGTACATAGGGTCACTCTGAGTCAGAACTGACTGGGGGCGCTAACAAGAGCATCATGTGTGTCATCTGAGAATCTAGACATAAACCTAGCTTTGGTCTTCCTCTTGCTTGCTTTCCCATGTCTGCCCTTACCTCACCTCCATTCACATGGACACATTTTCCTCATCTCCACCACAGAGTTCCAAAGAGGCTCCACAGTGCTATGAGGAAAAACACAGGCTCCATGCACATCCCTCTGGAATTGCCTGCACTCCCATCTTTGCATTTCAATCCTACCCACATCTCAGAGCACAAGCTGTGTCTGACCACTGGCCTAGCCAGAGCTGTAGTGAGAACTGGGACACCGTGAGGCCTTTTCAGAAGGAGCAAAGTTCCCTAGCTAGGATTAACCAGCTTTCAGAGGACACCAGCATGCTATCAGTGAGCAGTATCAGAGCTTCAGAATTATCAGCATAAAACTAGGGTGAGCAGGATGGGAGCGAGCTCTGAATAAGATTCTATCACTTCCTGCCTACCAGGGAACAAAGATACCAGGGTCATTCCTGCAGCAGTGTTTGGGTGTAACAGCCTGCCAACAGCCTCCCAGCTGAGAATCCTACCCATGCTTTAGTTTCAGAGTTAAGCCTCCCTGGAGCATAGGTTTGCTTGAGTCCAGAGATGCAGATTTCAGGAGCACATCCACTTATGGAACAGAAGACCAGGTAATGGTGGAAAAGAAAGAAAGAAGCAGGAAGTGGGCGAGGAATAAAAGGCTGACAGATGATTGTCTCTGAAATACTTGGTATTGCAAGAGTAATTTCTAAGTATTTTGCTATCTGTTAAGAGCTTGCATCTTCCTCTGATTTCTACTACACCCATTTAGCAAAGGAGACAAAAACAAAACAAAGAAAAATCCTAAACCCTCAATGAATTATCATAAAGGGTATGAACATGGAGACCAGAAGAGGCTTGCTTTTAAGAGAATTATAGCAGGCAATTAGAAATTTAAATAGCTGGCAAGTTTTCAGGCATTCCAAATTTATAGTTAAAATCCCCTGCTTTCTGGAAATAAGTGACTCCACGGGACCAGATCTTCTTCATAACTTAGAATTCAGTCTCCTAAGTGTGCATGGATTTATTTTTAGCACTGGATACATTTTTCTTCTACCATATTCTTCACCATCATGGTCTTCAAAGCTTTCACAGAGACTCCACCCAGTACACTGAATGTTATCTTAATGCATGAACATGCCCATTATCACGATCAGATTTTATATTGGGATTCCAGCATTAGAAGGTATATATCACATTTGCCCTATAATATTTAGTCTTAGACTGCTGTGTAATCTCAACAACAACTCATATTACTGACATTCAGTCAATTCTAATAGCATCACATTTCCAGACTAAGATGAAGTAGGAAGAAAGGTCTGGCAATTTAGCAATCTACTTTTGAAAACAGAGCCAGCCTCCACAGACCGGCCGGAGCTGGCTATACACGGGAGGCATTGGGACAGGATAGAATCATGTCTCCTGCTTGGAAAGGGAGCGTTCCCTGGCAGAAGAGAAATGACAGGATGCATAAGGCACCTACTTTGGAGTTGTTGGAAAACGGAATAGTAAAACACTTCAAATCTACGGAGCCCCTATGACATTGTTCACTCTGCTTGATGCGTGAGTTCACATGTGTACACATGTGGGTTACATTCAGATCAGGGATGGTGGAGATCATTCCTTGTTGGGGGCGAACAGTACATTTCTGAGGTTAGGGACTTTGCTCAAAGATACAGACCTGGTGAGGGATAGGTCTCATTATCTGGGGCATGCCCTACAGCCATTTTGAGCTTTATTTCAGCCTCCCCCTATGAAAGCTGACCACAATAAACACTACCACCAGGAGTTGGAGAAACACTGGACTCACTCTGAGCATGGTGCACATGCTGAAATAAATCTGACCCTACTTAATGCCCAGTGCCACCCGTAGGGGGATGAACACAGGAGGGTTCAAAGAAGCAATTCTCTGCCATCCTCGGTGTACCCTGGGTACCACCAGCAAGGTGACAGGATGTGCTACTGGGGTGGATTTTCTTTGACACAAGGTGAAGTCCAAATACAGCATGCCCCCTTAAGTAGGTTCTAATTGAACTACAGTATAACCCCTACTTGGTAGAGGCCCTTTGAAGTCTCATTCTCAGCAGCCGGCCTCGTGGGAATCGGTGCCGTTACCACCAGAGTAATTGTTGAAGCAACTGACACATTGCCAGCAGCAGTTATTTCAGCAGGTAGGAAAGGTAATTAGGAGGAGATTTTGATCTCGCTGACTTATGGCGAATAGCAAGGTATCAAGGGATGTGCATACAGAGACAATCAAGTCGTATTAAAGCTGACCATGAAAGCTCCCTTTAATAGGAGGGATGAAGATGCAGTGAAAACAAAGCTATTTATTTTAGGATTTTTGAGAGGAAAGAAATCCCATCCGTTGATCCCTGGGATGCTATGACAGGGAAACAAAGGCCATGGACAAGGCCACCTGTCTGGTCACTTGCTTCCTTGTTTGAAAAGTTGTGTGTGGTAATCGAGACAAGCCACAGCTTTACAGATTTCATTCACTTGGCTCATTCAACACACATTTAGACGTGTCTTTTACACACCAGGCACTGTGCTAGGCTCGTAGACCTGAGCCCTCCCCCTTCACAGGGTCCTGGGGGAAGTGACATGGTCTTCAGAACCTCCCAGTACAGCATGGTGTTGTTAGGCGGCACTGAGTCGCTTCCGTCGTACATTCGAGACCCCATTTACAACAAAAGGAGACACCGCCCAGCCCTACGCCATACTCACTACTGTGGCTCTCTTTGAGCCCAAGAAAGCACTCCGTGTGTTGAGTACTTTCCAATGAGATGTGCCATCTCTTGGCACTCTCCCTGTCAGGGTCCTGCGTCTAGTCACAAGGCTTTGACTGACGATCTTTTCAGAGGGAGTCCTCCTGCTCCTTCTTCCTAGTCTGTCTTAGTCCGGAAGCTCTGCCAAAACCTGTTCACCATGGGTCACCCTGCTGGTCTTTGAAATGCCAGTGGCAGAGCTCCCACTACCACATCAGGCCAAGCTGACAGAGCAGTGTCTTACAATGTAGCATGTTCGGTGCCAACACAAGGCCATACAGAGAACATGGTCCACAGGGAAGACAGGGATCTCAGGAGACTAGTGCGTTGCCTTAACATGATGATGCTCAGGTTGGCTTCCTAGGGGACTGATCAGATGATCAAACGGGATTCGGTTGTGTGAAGAGGGAAAGCTTATTTCTCACAAGGAGAATACTCTGGAAAGGCAGGGAGGCAGATGGAAGCGGAGCGGGAGCCGAGAAGTCAGATTCCCTGATATGTTGCGGGCAGAAGGGGGATGAGAAGTGGGATTGGTGGAACCAGTCTAGGGATGTGTGTCTGCCTAGGGGGGTGGGCCTAAGGGAAATGGGAAATGTTGAGTGGATTTGTAAGATCAATTGGTTTTTTTACAATCAACAGATATTGGACAACAAATGACTTCAAGAGGCCTTTGGAGGTAGGGAAATCGTTCCGAGGGTTGTTGCAATCAGCAGGCAAGAAAGTCTAAGAGTGTGGGCTTAGGTTCATGGCAGGAAGAGTGGGAACAGGAGTAGGGAAACAGCGAATAATCTGTCTTCTTGAGGTGGGGGTGGGAATTCAGAGTTGATTTAACTAAGCCCAACGGATATATTTCATGAAGAAATCGCGGCTTCTACCTGGCCTATATTAATCGAAATGGTAACTATAAAATCAGACGACCTCTGCTTAATATGTGGGTTATATATGGTCTTGAAAATCGTCTGTATGCAGATTAGGTTTTCATAAAGTAAATCTTATATTTGAATATGTCATAAGGGCTTGTTATTTAAAACACTCCTAGGCAGACTGATTAGAGTATAAATAATAACTCCCGGGTGCATTGGTTTAGCTCATTTAAAATACCTGCATTTGGGGTTAACTCAGAACATGGTTCGGGCACCTGTGCCACCAATTCTGTTTTCTTCGGTGGAGGATTTGCACTTGTACAAGGGTTGCTGTGGCGGAGCTGTCTCATTGGTTCCAACCCATAAGGACCCTACATACCAAAGAACACAATATTGCTCACCTTCATCTTCACAGTGACATTTGGTTTTGTTTTTAAACACAAGCAAAGGGTCTTTCGCAGAGCTTTGCAATACACTATTTGCTCTGGTAGCTGCTGCTCCCAGGGGCATTAACTGTGGACCCCAGCCAAATGAAAACCTTGAGCATTTCAATCGTGTCTCCACTTATCATGATGTGGCGTATTGGTTGAGCTGGGAGGACTTTTGTTTTCTTTTTGTTAAGGTGTAATCCATACTCAAGGCTGGCGTCTTTGATGTTCATCAGTTAGGGCTTCAAGTCCTAGGTATAATAATGTGTAATTATTATAATGTGTAATTACAATAACATTTATTAGATAAAGATATGTAGTATATCTCTCATGGACTAGAGTCGATTTTACTCTGATTGCATTAAAGTTAGCAATGGTTTGGCTAATACTACTTGTCTGCCTCCAGCCCCAAGTGATTAGTGAATGATCCATTTACTGTAAAAAGGTCATTTTGTGAATGGCATAAATATTGTTTGCAAATGGAAGACAGATGGATGGATGAATGGATAGATGGGAAGACAATGATAAGTAGAAAGATGTAAGAGATCTGAGGGGGCTTAAAAAATTCAGGGAACATTTCCATGATCTCTTATTTCTATTTTCCAAAAAAAGCCCTGAGCCCAGTGCCATTGACTCCCTTCCATTTATAGGACAGAGCAGAACTGCTCCATAGAGCTTCCGAGACTGTAAATCTTTATTGGAGCAGAAAGCCTCATCTTTCTCCCTCAGACCAGCTGATGGGTTTGAACTGCCTAGCTTGCAGTTAGCAGCCCACGCTCTAATCCGTGGCATGACCAGGGCTCCTTAACCCTTAATAAACTCTAAATGTGAGTGTCTTAAAATGAATCTAGAGTAAATAAAGACAAAAATAACTAAGCTCAAAAATTGTTAGTGGCAACCAACAAACGGGAATCCAGAGCACCTACTTAATTGTTGACTGTCAGGTACCCACCTCCTACTGGTGGTGACTCTGTAGATGCTGTGGGGGAGCCCCCGCCCACCTGCCCCCTGACTCCATGCACTCTCAGCTGGTGTCATCAGAGGGTTTTCACTGGCTAATTGGAGTTCAACACAAGACCAGCAGTTTGAACTGACCAGCCACTCCTGAGAAGAAAAGGAGGCTCTCTGCTCCCCTGAAGACTTACAACCTCAGAAACCTTAAGGAGCCGTTCTCCTCTGTCCTATAAGGTCACTGTGACTCAGAATGGACTCAGTGGCAGTGGATTTTGTTTTGTGTTTTTAAGGTCCATCCATAGGTCACCAGACAGTTCTCCCTGTTCTGTCTGAGGCTGACCACACCATTGAAACCTGCTCAGCACAATAGCAAGCTCCGGTGGCACATGGGGGTGCCTGAAGTGCGCTGGCTGAGAATCTAGCAACAGGGATCTCCTACGTGGTAGACACACTACCCCCTATACAAATGTTAGATGCTCGATATTTAGATGTTATATGAAAGATAAAGTGATGAATATATCTTAATAACTGTGCCTATATTTCTATAGGCAACCCTGATGAATGAACTGCTAACCCCAAGGTCAGTGGTTCAAACCCACCAGCTTCTCTGAGGGAGAAAGCTAAAGCTGTCTGCGTCCCTAAAGAAAATTATTCTTAAAAACTCAACTCGAGGCCACTGCTTTGATGCCGACTTATAGTAACCCTAAAGGACATTGTAGAACTGCCCCTTTGGGTCTTGTAAATTTTTGAGATTTAAACTGCCAGCATTCTTCTTCGGAGCAGTGGGTGGTGGGGGGGGGGGGTGGGGGCAGAGTGGATTGGAACTCCTGCATTTATGGGTAGGAGGCCAAAAATGTAACCCTCTATGCTACCGGAGTCCTTATAAAGATTTGTAACCTCTGAAACCCTCTATAAGGTTGAGTTGACTCAGAGTTGACTGGACAATAGTGGTGTATTTTGGGGGGGGTAGGGGTGATAGAAA
The DNA here is from genome assembly GCF_000313985.2 of Echinops telfairi. Taxonomy (NCBI): domain Eukaryota; kingdom Metazoa; phylum Chordata; class Mammalia; order Afrosoricida; family Tenrecidae; genus Echinops; species Echinops telfairi. The sequence goes on from NW_022103896.1 coordinate 11,610,008, forward strand.
ACCCCAAAATGACAAAAGAAAAGTTTAATACAGACTTTGGTACGTCCATCCGTATTACACGTTCCCCCCCCCCTCCCACCACACACACACACACAAAGCTAATTTCAAAATAGAAAAAGGGCTTTGCATCAGAAAGGTGGAGAAAGGGATTCTAGGCACTGCACATGCAATTGCTCCATGTAATCTGCACAGCTGTCTGAAAAAGGAACACGGGAAGCCCACTGCTGGTGAGCCCGTTCTAACTTACGGCAATTCCATGGATGACAGCACAGAGCCCACTTCTATGGAGTTTTTCTTGGCTAGAGAGAGAGGAAGATCATCCAGGACACAGACCGATATGGTGGCTGCCACAGAGGGCTCACCTATGACGATGATTGTAGGGATGGTGTAAGACCGGCCAGTTTGTCACTATGAATCAAAGCCTACTGGACAGCACCTAATGACAACATCACGCTTCGGGAAGTCGATTGTCAGAACTAACCTTTGGCAGTGCAGAATCCAGTGGGTGGATTCCATCAGCCAATCTTCAACTTAGTCTCTAGTGCTTAAACTTCTGCACCACCCACGCACCTATAAATAGACTAACCCGTGGGTATTAACACCTTCCTTTTACAAATGAAAAAGTGAGAGAGAGACGCAAAGAAGTTAAACGCTGTGCTACACAGCATCCCTTTGTGAGAAGTGAAGGAGGAAGTAGACCCGGTTTCCTGCGGTCAGTTCTAGGCACTTCCCCTTTGACACTGAGGTCTTGTTAGCCCAGTTCTACTGCTGTGCTGATGGAAAGAATCACCATGGACACCTTCTGCTTAGGGGCATGGACTTGTCTGAAATGCTCTCCAGGTGTGAGTTACTTGAACATCACCTTAGTTAACATTTCATAGGCAATACTTTCCCCCTAATAATTCCAACTGGAGTGGGGAAAACTCCAAATCTCCCTGTGTGATATTTCCAGACACCCACCCCCCAGTACTAAATCACATCCCCCTGAAGGAGCACAAGTGAAAACATGTGGATCAGAGAAGGGCCCCTTCACCCTGTGCTCATTCTGACACCAAAGGGGCCTATGTCATGTGGACCCCAGAGGATTCAGTAGCTGCCCAATCCAGTCAAGCATGTCTTAATTACAGAGCCTAACTTAGCCAGTCATCATTTTAGCGCCGGCCTTTAGAAGGTATTGGTAGAGATGGATGCAGATGCTTATTCACTGCTATGTTAACTCAGAAAATAAAAAATTATTGAGCACCTTCTTTGTGCTAAGTACTTTCCAAGGTGCAATGGATCCAGGTGGTGACTCCACACAGGGCCCACAACAGGTTGGTAACAAGGATCCAGGGACCCTCTTTAAATTGCACCCTCACCCCTGCCTTCCTCCCCAATGTCACAATGGATAGGCGTGGATAGTGGGGGCTTAGCAGCAGAAATCCCTACCCCCTAGTCTTGTGCTTCAGTCGGGGACTTTCATTTTTGCTTCCCCTTGAGATGTCCTTCCACATCTTTCTGGTACCCCTTGGACTGGTGCCTGGGGCCAAGCACCTCAATCCCACCTACATCTCTGGCAAAAGGCAAAGGGTTGTATTAGTGGCCGAAAGGATGGCAGTTTGAACCCACCTAGAAGTGCCTCAGAAGCCAGGCCTGGTGTTCTGGAGCCTTGAGAAGCTCACGGAGCCCAGTTGTACTCTGCGCACATGAGATCACCATCAGAGATTTGTAGGCAGGTTTATTGGGGAATCTTTTTGAGAGCTACACTGAAAGGAAGTGATAGGAGCAGGAAGAAGGTGGACTGTGATGGTTTCTTACGAGAGAGATACAACGAAGACTACTAGTATTGGGGCAGGAAGTGTCCCATTTCTGATAAAGTATGCTGGCATCTACAGCTTATTGGGTATGTGCTTCCCCAAGGAAGGGGCCATAATTTGGGGCCTGTCAATTCTTTCCTAAGGCAATTCCTGTCTATCGTCCCTGAAGGGACATCTGCATTCACTACAAATGGTAAATTAACTTAACTAACTTGACACTGAGTGATGTAAAATTAGGAAAGGGGTGTGTCAGCGTTGTATTCTTTCACTATACATATTCAATCTGTATGCTGAACAAAAAATCCAAGGTGCTATACTATAGGAAGGTGAATGAAACAATGGAAGCAAAGAACGGGTTATGAACAACCTGCAGTATGCAGATGACATAAGTCTGCTCGCTGAAAGCCAGGAGGACTGGAAGCACTTGCTGATGAAGATCAAAACCTGCCACCCTCAGTATGGATTTCAACTCAATGTAAAGAAAGTCCACATCTTCACAACTGGACCAATAGACTTCATGAGGAATAGAGTAAAGATTGAAGTTGTATAGGATATAATTTTGCTTGGGTCCCCAATCAATGCCCAGGGGGCAGCAGTCAAGGAATTAAAGGAAATCATATTGCACTTGGCAATCTACTGTGTAAGACCTATTTAAAGTGTTTGCAGAGCAAAGACATTACTCTAAGGACTATGATGCACTTGATCCAAACTGCAGGGACAGTGATCTTCAATTTTCCCTCTGTGCATGTTTGCACATGCATGTCAAAGCTCAACAACAAATAGGGAAGACTGCAAAGGAATTGATGCATTTGAATTATCGTCTTCGTGGAAAATATTGAAAGTATCATGAACTGCTGGATAAACCAATCAATCTGTCTTGTTATAAGTAAAGCAAGAATGCTCCTTAGAGGGAGGCGAAGAAGCAAGGCAGCAAGGAAGAGGCTAGACTCCCTACTTGGACATGTTGTCATTCGCTGGAAAATAACATCACGTTTGGTCAAGTGGAGAGTCACATTAAGGAGATGGATTGACACAGTGGCTGCAACAATAGGCTCAAACACAGCCAGCAAACGTGAAGATGGCTCAGAACTAGCAACGCTGTGTTCTTGTGTTCTATTTTACAGAAAGTCACAATACATTGGAACCAATTTAGCAGCAACTAATAGCAATGACAACTCGACACTAAAAGGGCCCTGGTGGCACAGTGGTGAAGCAGTTGGATAGTTGAAAAGAGAGGATTCTTCATGCAAACCGTAGGTGTGTACGACCTCAGCATGGGTAGAACGTCTCTCGTTTTGCATCTGTCTGATGTTTTCTCCTGGCTACATTAAGCTCATAGATTTGAGGGAAGTTGACTACAGAAATGATGTGTGTCTTTCATCGCATCCTTATTCAGGAGGTGCATTTTATAGACTTCACTTGTTACTGGTGCTAATCTTGAGCATTTGTTTAAAATGATCTCTCCTACTTTTCCTCCTTTATCATCTATTTTCATTTTTTCAGTGACATGAAGTGTGGAGCTTGTTATAGAATAGGTAAATAATTTTCACTTGACAGATGAACAAATGGGTGGGTGGATGGATGGA
>NW_022103896.1:11614300-11652674 GCF_000313985.2 Echinops telfairi
TGGATGGATGGATGGATGGATGGATGGATGGATGGATGGATAGATGGATGGATGGATAAGTAGGTGGGTAGGTTGGTGGATAGATAACTTTCCTCCAGGATCACCATCCTCCTTCACTTCCTGCCTATATCCAGATATAATTACTTTATGGATGTCTCATTTCATTAATTCAAGTAGGAAGCATGCATTCCCTGATTCCATTCATTCATTTCTTCACTCAATCACAAACACTTATGAGGCAGGAACAAAGCCCTCACTTGCTGCCATCTAGTCAAGTCCAAGTCATGGCGACCCTATAAAATAGAATCGCTAGATGCTGTATAACCTCTACATCTTGGTTGCATGTCACTTTTGCCCTTGGGAGATCTTGCCCAGTCTTGTGAATAGTTAATTCAACGAGGTTTTAGGAAATGAACACAAACACACTCACCCCCTTTTAAACTGACATCAAAATTAAAACAGGAAAAGACCTGACTTACAAGCCAAGTTCCCCTCAAAACTGCCGAAAAGCCTTGAGGGACAAGAAGACCCTTGTGTAGAGAGACCAAGTCTGCTCATCTCCCTAGGAAGCCACATCGTGTGGGCAGGAGCAAATTAAAGAGTATACTGTGCTGGCTCTTCTCCTTGGCCAGGAGGCTCTGTGTCTGAATAGAAACCAGAATCTGGCTTGGGTTGCTTCTAATTTGCCTTTGCATTAACTGTACACACTCTTCTAGACTCTTCTCTGCCACCATGGGTGGGGGTTGCTCTTACTGTGAATAATCACCCGTTAAATGAAGTGACTCTACAGAAAGTAGATTGGAAAATAAAGACAGATCTCAATAAAAATGGCCTAATAGGTAAGAAGTCCTGCCAGTATTTTTCCACTGGGACCTTTAGCCCATTATCCATCAATATTGAGGGCTTAAAGTAGACAATGTAATTAATGTCACACCATCCAAGAAAGCCTCCACGGATGTGAAGAAGCAGAGTTCTGGCTTTCAAGCCTTGCTTGTCAGCAGAATACTGTGAGCCAGGTTATCAACAGAAATACTTACTCAAGACAAGCCGAGCTGTCTTTTCAAAGTTGGCCACTTTGAATCAAGTCGGATGTACAAATACCATGTCAATGTCTGAAGCTGTTATTGCATTTAGTAAGAGACTTAGCAACCCTACGTTCTGGACAACCTGATAAAGTAAAAGCAAAGAGAATAAGAATGAGTTGGCTTAGGAGAAGAAGAGGGAGCTGGCATTGAACGAGGTCTAAACCGGAGCTAGATTATTGCTGGTTGAATTCCTTTTAGGTCCCCAATCAACAAGGTGCACCCTTAAAGGGAGTACATACAAACTCTATGGACACTAAGAAGGACAGGTCACTCGCTCAGTCATTCATCCTCTAACTCACCAATATGTACTGAGTACCTACGAAGTGACAAACGTGACTTGAAGAAGTGGAGAGAAGGAATGGAAATATACTAGTAAGGACACATGTGGGTTATTGGAAATTAAAGCTGACTAATGGTAGAGCACATAATGGGGTGGGGGAGAAAGTCCTGGATTTTAGATAAAATAGGAAATAGAGATTTCTCAGAACAGATGGCCTTTGAGCAATTTGAATGAAGAAAAGGAGTATTCTATAGAAATTTCCGGGGAAAGAGAGCACTCCAAGAAGAGGGGACCAATGGGGGGGCAGGTGGCAGGTGGTGTGAAAACAAGTTTGCCAGAAACGAGGGAAGTTTGGCAAGCCAGCTCATAGTCTTTTCTGGAAGCTTGGTGGCCTGGTGCCTGGCTTCAAAGGAAGGGTTGCCTGGCCCTCATCTGTAGCCTCGGCACTCCAGAAGCTATGTGACCCAGAGAGGGACCAGCAGGAGATGTGACTGGCAAGAGCCAGGCCCTAATGTCCTTGACAAAGCAATACATCCAAAGTCAGATGTCCTGGTTTCTGATGCAGATGCCAATGTTCTTGTTGAGGTGATCTGGGGCCAGGGTCTGCTCTCTGTAGATTGTCCATAACTTCTTCACAAAATGCATGAGCTGCACTTGATGCCCCACCCCCTCCCCACCCCCCACCCCCCACACTCTTGGTGTTCCTGTGAGCCAATGTTTAAAGTGCAATTTAAATTGGGGGCCTTAGAACTTCAGGGCCACAGAGATGCCGGCGGGTAATTCTCCTGTGTGATGTTTGGTTTGGTTGGCTTAGTCTAAAATAATTAACTCAATTATCTTTTACACAATAGTTGGCCAGCAATTTTTGTGTGAGGTGAGTAAGGGAATTCTGGACACCAAACCTGATGGGGAGAGAAGATAACGTGTGGGTGTGGGTCCTGTGCCTCGGCTGAAGAACTCTGGGCCTCCCGTGTACCGTGTGGCCACTGACGGCATGAGTTTTCAGGATTTCATGATTCAGATTGTTGTTCTTTGCAGATTGTCAGGAATTTTTCTTTTTAATAAGGCAGGTAATTGGATCAGATGCAGTTAGAGCCTCCACTGTACGATGATCGCATCTGCATTTGTCAGAGTACTACGTGAACGCATTTTCATGCAACTTAAGCAGGTTAGACTGAGCTGATGCCTTCGTTCTATAAACGAGGGAGCCAAAGCCCAGAGTAGCTAAATAAATGCTTCAGAATTGGTGATTTCCAGAAAAGCTGGTAGTAGAACCCAGGCTTTCCAAACCTGAGTCTTGCCTCTTGAATATGTGTGATTGACTGACATTATAATAGAGAGATGGTAGTAGTCAGAGTGGACTTTATAGTACTCTGATTTGTGTTGTGCCATCCAACCGTCTGAGAACTCAATGAGTCCCTGTGTGTGAATTAGCAAAAAGAAATAAAGCGAGCCATGTCAGTTTACTGAGCTTACCCAGCAGAGCTCAGATTGGATTGTAGTTTGCCTCCATCCTACCTTACCCATCAGCTGCACAGTGTACAACCTGCATAGTTATATATGGTATCTCTGTCAATGACCCATCAGCTACCTCTTGGCCAATGGACAACATGGCGGACTCTACTTTTTCTGAAAAGACAGCAGGAGGGGCAAAGGTAATGATGATTACTTACACTTGCTTTGTGCTTTTCCCTCTACTGAACTCTCCCATAGAATGCTACTTGATCCAAGCTGTAATGTTGAGAGTCAAACGAGACCAGAGGGAGGACCCAACTCTGAAGCAGCTGATTAACAACAACTTGTTTTGAAATGTTCACATTCAAGAATATTTTTTAAAAACCTGGGCTCATCTGTACAGCATTTCTCCTAACTTCTCTTGCACAGCTCCCCTATTTGTTGGATGAGGAAATGAAGATGCAGTGACAGTACAGTGGTTACGCGCTGGGCTGTGATTTGAAACATTGGCAGTTCAAAACCACCAGCTGCTCCTCTGGACAAAGACAGGGCTGTCCAAAGAAAGAAGACCAGTAAACAGTCACAGTCTTGGAAAGTCACAGAGGCAGCTCTACCCTGTCCAATAGGGTTGCCATGAGTCAGTATTGACTCCATGGCATGGAGTGAGTGGGTGTTCAAGTAAGCTTGGGGTACCTGAATCTTGGCCCCAGGCTTTCCTACTCTAAGTACAATCATTTCCCTCACCTCATTTCAGGGAAGAAGCTTTAGCCTGCAAATTTTTATCTTAGTCTTTACAGCTCCAGGAGAGGAGTTTAAAGTGTGATGATTTAGAAAAAGAAAACATGAGCTCCCATGGAGTTCTCTGACATGCAGCCTTTATTCCCCCGGGACATCTTTGTCTGTGCTAGGTAGAAGCAGCTACTTGGTAAAATCAATTCCTTTCCATTTGTGACTTGAACATGTCCAGATACAAAAAAAAAAAAGTAATTCTCCCCATGAAGCATATACATGTAATTGAAAAACAAAAGCAATTACACCAGTTAGGAGAGTTGCTTACTTTGGGGGAACACAGTGGAAATGTTCACAGTCCCACCAAGAAACCAAACACTCACACATTCTGTACTGTATTTTGGAATGTCTGGGACTCTGGACCTTGGACCCTTAGCCTAGTTACTGAGTGGAAACCAGGATGATCAGGTCAATGCATCTCAGCACTAAAAATGCAGAAGGCAATATTTTGGTTAAAGGAGAGCATTGCTGTGTGAAGATTCACCTTGTGACACAAGTAGTTATTCCAGTGTAAAAGGTTGTCCCATTATGTTTGGAAGTGTGTTTGTTGTAGTTGTATATGTGTTACTATGATGTTGGACACTGTGCCACTGCTATTTCAAATGCCAGCTGGATCACCCATGGTGGACTGACTGGTTTTAGCCAGGTTTTCAGATCAAGACAGAGTAGCAGGAAAGACCTGGGGTATTGTTTGATACAGTGCTGGAAGGTGAGTCCCCCTAGATTGGAAGACACGCAAAATACAGAGCGGCTACCACAAGGCACTCCAATATCCTAATGAGGGCAAAGCCGGTTCAGGACTGTTGTTCTGTTGCACTGAGTCTCCATGAGTGGACCCAACTCCTAGGCAGCCGATAACAACACTTGTTTGGAAATGTGTACATTCGAGAATGTCATACAAAGCATGGGCTCCTCTGTACATCACTGCTCCTAGCGCCTCTTACATGGCTGCATGACAGAAGGCATCATTCAGTCTCAGAGCTGCCAGCCTTAGCTGCTCTTTGTTGTAGGTCCCTCATCAAATGCTTGCTTCTCCCATGCCACCCAGGCCTACCAGCATTTCAAACGCTGAACCCGGGGTCTCTTCAGCATTGCAGCTAATAGTCCAAGGCCAACCATTTTCTCTTATGCCCAGCTGTGCTCCCAGGACTCCTGGGCCATGCAGAGAAATTCAGATGAAGACACTAAGTCACTGGGAACCCTTGAAAATGATAAAGCTAGCTATTAAAGTACAAACCATTTTAAATGAAACTGTATGGACCACCTAAGAGAACATCTAATCATCTCCTTAGGGCAGTGGTTCTCAACCTTCCTAAGGCCACGACCCTTTAACACAGTTCCTCATGTGGTGGTGACCCCCACCCATCAAATTAGTTTCGTTGCTACTTCATCACTGTCATCTTGCTACTGTTCTGAATCAGGCGACCCTGTGAAAGGGTCGTTCACTGCGTGAGGGGTAGGATGGTGTCTCTCTTTTCTATTAAAGCAGGAAAGTCACTATTTCAGGAGTAGAACATGAATAGAACAGAAGTTTTACTATCAGTGTGAAGACTCTGTTGTAAAGGAAAGGACTGGGGAAGGTTGTAAAGGAAAGGACTGGGGAAGGCAGAGGAGACCCAGGGTGACACAAAAGCTAAGGGTGCAGCTAGAAACTAATAGCTTGGTAGTAGGAATCTACTACTAAATGCCTCAGCAGGAAGGCCTGCTGGTCTATTTTTGAAAATTCAACCACTGAAAGCCTTAGGGAACAGAGTTCTACTTTGAGCCACATGGGTTCACCATGAGTCAGAATTGACTTGAAGGCTGTTGCTGTTTGTTGCTGTTGTTGTTGAGGAAACAGACTGTACATCTCTCGTCCAGGTCATTGCTTTGGGATAAAAGTCTAGTGCATCAGAATGCACATTCAAGCAACCTGCTACGGTCCACTGGCCTCCTAAGTTCATAGCAAATGCAGTTGCACTGAGCAGTATTTAAACTTCTAAATAATGGATCTTCCAATCTAAACACATCCATTGCAGGCCACACTGTTTGATTGGTAAGTGTATCATCGGAACGATAGCCCATCAACCAGGATGAACTCCTCAACCGCAAACCAACTAAGCCTCCATGATTAAATCTCATAATTTGGGAAGTAGATGGCCAGGATGTGTGTGTGTTGAGGTGGAAGCTGGGAAGGGGAGTTGAAGAATTAGGTTATTTATTGGCTCCCTTCATGGCACAACTACATTTTTTTTTTTTGCAGAGTGAAAATTGGGCCAGAGCAACTTTATAAAGAAAATCCATATGCACATATATTTACCTCTACCGTAATAATTGAGGAAGGAGCTCTGGGATCAAAGGGCTCAGATTCAAATCCTGGCCCTAGCACCTCAAAACTGTGTGATCCTGAGCAAGGTGTGATCTCAGCTTTAGGTGGGACACCCATAAAACCAGGGCTAGAGCATGACATGGGCTTATTACACAGATTAAAGGCTATTATACATATATGGAACATCCTTAGCCCAGTTTCTGTCATCCAAGAGATGGTAGCGATTATAATTTTCCCTAAATTAGAATGAAGCCCAATGTGCTGGAACCACTCAAACAAGCCGACAAGCATCCTATCTACTGGCCAGCACCCAAATGCTGGTGGATAAGGCGCATGCTGGAAGTAGCTGAGACGAGCAGGAAAATGCTCCAGTTTTTGTAATCACAAAACCCGAATTTCAATTTTTCTCTGTGGGAGCTTCAGCGACTTGTTGATCCTCGCTTTGTCTCTTCACCTAGAAGATAGGGGTGATAAGACTGTTACCAGGATTCAGGAGAGGGTGTTACCAGGATTAAGACATGCAGAAGCCCCCCAAAAATGAAGAAGGCGTGAAATAAACAGTAGTTGCCTCACCCTCTTCCCTTCCTCCCAAGTCACAGGCATGCATTCATTTAAATTGGAGACCACAATGGAATTTTGCAGTGAAGTTTTAGTTCAAGTCCCATGATTCCAGAAACCAGTTCAAGGAGCTCTTATTGGAAGGGCCTCAGTTTTGGGACAGATAGGACAGGATGTTCCGTGTATCCTCTCCCAGAATTGGTCTAGTTCCTGCTCAGGGGTTTCACATCTCTAGCATGGCGCTTTGTGAAAAGGAGCAACATCAATCCACTCATGGCATTTTCACGGTGTTTGATGAAAGAGAAGCAAAGAGATTTTGTGAAGCCGAGTCATTATCTCTGGACTCGGGAGCAATCTGGAGAATGGATCACCACCGCTGTCACTTTTTATTTAATTGGAAAAGATCCCAGGTGTCTCAAATGGTTTGCTTTGCACTACCAATCTAAAGACTGGCAGTTTCAACTCACCCAGGGACACTGTGCAAGAAAGGCCTGCCAATCGGTTCAGGAACAAGTACAGCCACTTGGTGCAGCTGGCAGGAGCTATAGTGGTGGTATAGTGATTACTCATTGGGCTGCTAACTGCAAGGTCAGCAGTTCAAACCCACCACCCAATCTATGGAAAATATGAGATTTTCTACTCCCATAGAGAGTAACAGTCTCAGAAACCCACGGGAGTAGTTCCATCCTGTGCTATAGGGCCTCTATGAGTTAGAATGGACCCAGTGACATTGAACTCATTTGTTTAAGCAGTTGCAGTCCTTCACAGATGAGGTGGTCACCAGTCAGAATCAAATGGAAAGCAAGGGGTTTTGACTGGGTTTGTTTTCCATTGGAAATGTCCGTGGGTTTAAATAGTTGAGGGGTGCCGTTCTTACCTGTTGAATCTCACCTCTCCCGCTGATTCAGACAGTTTTCAGGAAGCTCACTGACAACTTCTAGTCAAATTAAGTGGACCAGCCTGGGATTTAACTTTACCCACTGCTTTGCGAACTTTGAAGAAAGTTCAACAGTGACTCATGTGCTCCAGTTTCAGGGGGACCGGGGCCAGGATAACCCCTTCCCAGAAAGCCAGGGCACTTTCCTCAAAGACTGAGAACTGCGCTGTGTGCATTGAATGATCAGTTAGGGATTTCCATTCTGGCCGGAAGTGGAGGAAGCACATGCTAATTTTCAAATACTGGGCTGACTCGGACTGCTACGGAGAGTCTGTTCAGAAGTGAATGGAAAATCAATCCCTGGCTGTTTAAAAAATAATGTGCTCGCTTACTTTAAAAAGTGAAAGAGCCGCAACCCCGACTTCCTTTTAAACTTGAACCTGTCAGGCCACAAGCGCTTCCTTAGTAAAATGGGGTTGCTTGTTTTGCTTCCCCTTTCTAGTACGCACGGTATACAGTGAGTGTATCATGACCCATTCACGCTCATGATGTCTCTATTCAGCCTACACAAAATGAGTTTTCATCCCTCAGGAAAGAATTTGAATCATTTTCTAGCATTCTGAGTCCAGCACATTTTTCCTCAAGGAGATTCAACACAAAGCTCTGGCTCCTGGTCAAGTTGACTAATCTAGCATCCCAATAATGGTGCGAAGATGGGTGCAGAGTTACTTCAGCAATTCTGCTGAACATACCTCCTGTGTCTGGAGATAGAGATAGTGTCTTAGTAGGCCTGGTAACCTGGCGGGCTGCTGACTGACAGACCAGCTAGTCCAGTGGGTCCATGAGGCTGTCTGCTCGCCTAACCATTTAAGGATGTGGCAGTTTTACTCTGTCCTCCAGGGTCACTCTGAGTTGGTGTCAACTTGATGGCAGAGGGTAAGTTGTTGAGGCCTGCTGTAGCAAAACGCCACAAGTCAAGCCAACTGTCTTATCTCACACTCCAGGGGGCTAGATATTGAACTGCAGGTCCCTGACTCGAGGGGAAACCTTTCTGGAGAAACCTTTCTGTCTGCATTGGCGTTAGGAGAAGGCCATTGTGCCTCTGGTACTTAGAGAGCCTTGTGCGTTCTGGCATCTCTCCTCCCTCATCTATGGTTTGCTCACTGGCTCATTTCATCGCTTTGATATCTCACAAGAGATTGAGCTAGAACTCACCCTACATTGGTACTGTCTCTGTAGCATAACAAAGACAACCTATTTCCAACTAGGATTTAAAGACTAGGATTCACCGCCCATATTTTTGAGGGACACAATTCTGTTCTCAACTGACAGTGAAGCGTGCTGTTTGGTCTGGGGGACTAGGGGAGCTATTTGACGCATCCCAGACACTGTCACTAGAGACTTCATAATTGGGGATCATGCCTTTTGTCTGTTCTCATTTTGATTCTTTTGAGCAGTGATTCTGACTCAGGAGACATTTGTTGGAAGTCTCTTACTATGTGAGTTAGTTAATTGTGCCAACCTGGCCGATAATCACATGTGGGGCTAATTGATAGGCGGAGGGATAAATGGGTGGTGAGCCTTGCCTTTCTAGTTCTCAGGTCTCTTGTTTTGTGATGGTTACACCAGGGTGCAGCTGCCTTAGCAGTTCCCTGCTTCAGCTTGCAAGATTGACTTCCTACAAGACATCCCCAAGGAGAAGCCACATGGACCTATCCCGATGCAGCCCTGGGTGCTGGAGCAGCCGTGTGGAGACCCCTGCTAGTGCTGAGATGCTTATTCATTCACTGACTCAGCTTTCCTCCTGCAGTCGGCATCATTGTCTCTGTTTTGTGAGCTGGAGGACTGTGTGGACTGGTGTTGGGTTAATGGGTTAATGTTGGACTTGTGGGCTTGGGCAGCATTGGGTTGGGATGTTTTCATGATGCACACTTTCTTTACATAAAACTCTCTTATACATGGGTTGCTGTGGATTTGTTTCTCTAAAGTACCTAGACTAATACATTATGGTACCGGGTCTAGACTAATACACCATGCAATCAGCACGCTGACCCGTATTATAGCTATTTTCCCATTTAAGCCTCTCAAGGCTATTGGAGCATCTATTATCCCCATGAAATTTGGAGGTTAAAAATGACTTGCTCAAGATCACTTAAAGGAGCCCTGGTAGCATAGGGATTATACTTGGATTGCTAACTGAAAGATCAGCAGTTCAAACCACCAGTTGACCTTGAGAGAAACATGGGGCTTTCTACTCCCATAAAAACTTAGTCTTAGACACCCACAGGGGCATTCTACCTCAAGGTCACTGAGTCAGAGTGGACTCAAGGGCAGTTAAGTTTGGTTGTTAAGAAGACTCTATGCTCTCTAAGTGCCTATGGCAGAGTCTAGAAAATGGCAGAGCCAGGATTTGGTTGTCCTTCACCACCTCTGTGCTCAATAGAACACAATCTAATTAAAAAAGCACCCTGAAAACAACCCAGACATCCTGGAACCAGAGATATTCAGGAAGCCTGGAACAAAAGTTTCTTTGTTTGCTTCTGGCCTTTTTTACTGTGGTTTGGGGGAAAGTTGATAAAACAAATATACTTTCCATTTAACAATACAAACACATTTTGTTTTCCTACCTTGGTAGTAAGCACCCCTTCGGTGTAACAGCACTCTTTCCACTTCCTCCCTGCATTTCCATGTCCTTTCTTCCTTCTTTCCTTACTCTACCTGCCTTCGGAACCTTGTGCAATGGCAAATCCTGCCGTTTGGGTGTCGTGTGGCTGTGCAAACTGGTTTCTTCAACCAAAGCTTTTCTTTGAACCAAGAAGATTTCTTTATGAGCTGATGGTTGGATGATGTCCCCACACTTTTTGCCAATGGAACGGGTTCTCTAAGGGCCCACTGTTGGGGAATTCTGACTGACAGCCAGCTCAGTTTGTCATTGTCCTCTATTTTCTGAATGGTCTACGGCATCCTAGAGAGTAGCCGAATCACTTTGGACCATAACGTCATCCCAGTCCTCAGGTTATTTAAAGTATAGCTGGGAAAATATGGACTCTCCCTGTGAAGCCCTCAGAAGGCCATAGAGTAGGCACCACACTCAGGGGTAGAGAGCTGACGGAGATGGCTGAGTTATTTCAAGGACTCCACCCTAAGCATGCGTGTGGGAGCTCCCGGGAGAGAATGGCATCACCTCCACCTTCTAAGAATGTAGAGTTCCAGGAGGCCCCGCGGGACGTTTCATGTTCCGGTCTGTGATTCTTTTCTGCTTTAACTTTATGGGTATCAAGGTTCTGAGGGAGAATGAGAAGACTGTGGGGTTCTTTGTCTCCTGAGGACCCTCCCTCTGTGAGCAGGAGTCAGAAGCAAAGTGAAATTAGGTGTGAGCTCAGTGCCCCAAATCAGCTGGGAAAGCATCAGCGAAGGGACGCTGCAGAAGCTGACTCTCGATTTGACACGAAGGTACCAGCAGTTGAGTCCACAACACTTCCCGAATCTTTCATGTCCTGTACTTCTCTCCCCCCACATTTGGGGCTGGTTCGTGTGGATTTGCAGATGTGATGGGAACTGGAAGTTATGGGTACGGGGTGGGAGGGGGGGGAACTCCCTACCCATTAACCGTTCTTAGCAACAAATGAACAATGCCACACAAAGGGAGTGGTGAGTGATTAATTCCCTGGCTCGAGGTTATCGTACCCACCCTCCGAAGATGCCATGGAAGCTGCCCGTGCTTCTCTCCCTGTGAATGTGCCTAGGGTGGTCGATGGGAAACAGCGGTTTCTTGCACATTACTCTGTAATGTCTGCAAGAGGGAGGGCCAGTTCTTTGGAAGGTGGTGGCTATAAGATTCTGTGCAGCTCCTGAAGCAAACGCTCAGCCTTCTTCCACCCAGCAGTCACCTCAATACCAGAGTATGCCATGGCATAGTGGTTACACGTTGCGCTGCTAACTGCAAGGTCAGCAGATCAAAACTACCAGCCACTCCATGGGAGAAAGTTGGGGCTTTCTACTCTGGTAAAGGGTTGTAGTCTCAGCATCTCACATAAAGCAGACCAAGGCTGTCCTATAGAGTTGCTCTGAGTTGGATTCAATTCAGTGGCAGTGAGTCTGGTTGTTGGTTTGGCCACTCGGGTCTAGGAAATGTGGTGACTGCCCTTCCCAGGTTTTTGCCTTTGACAACATTTCCATGTTTGGGGAACTATTTGTTGTTGTTGTTGTTATTGTCACGGTTGTTGTTAGGTGCCATTGAGTTGGTTGTGGTGCATAGTAACCCTACATACAGCAGAATGAAACACTCCCAGGTCCTGTGTCGATCCACTGTATCAATCCACCCTTCAACCTGATCGTCTGCTTTACCATTGTCTGGTCCCTCCTAAGAACGTACCCAAAGCATGTGAGTTGAAATCTCACAATTCTCCCTTCTGAGGAGCATGCTGGACATGCTTCTTCCAAGACACATTTGTTTGTTCTGCTGACAGACTCAAACCTCACTGCCATCGAGCAGAATTTGACTCGTAGTGACCTTATAGAACCGAGTAGAACTGCCCCGTGTGTTGCCAAGACCCTAAGTCTTTATTAGAGCAGAAAGCTTCATCTTTCTCCCGCAGAGCAGCTGGTCAATTTTTCCTGCCCACCTTGTTAGCAGCCCCACGCATAACTACCAGAGTATATTCAATATTCTTCACCAACGTGCTACTTCAAATGCATCAGTTATTCATTGGTATTCCTTATTTACTGTCCAGCTTTCATATGTATATGAGGTGATTGAAAATATCATAGCTTGGGAAAGAAATGCACACACGTATACACATACATTGTCATTGTATGCCATATAGTTGATTCTGGCTTACAGCAAGGTTCTAGAACAGTGATTCTCATCCTTCCTAATGACGTGTCCCTGTAATACAGCTCCTCATGTTGTGGTGATGCCCCAGTCATAGAAATTATTTTCGTTGTTACTTCATAACTGTAATTTTGCTACTGTTATGAATCGGGCAACCCCTGTGAAAGGGTCTTTGACTCCCAAAGGGGTCGAGACCCACAGGTTGAGCACCACTGTTCTAGAACAAAGCAGAAGTGCCCAATATGGTGTCCTAGGCTGAAATCTTTATGGTCTTTCTCCTGCAGAGTCATTAGTGCGTTCAAACCTCTAACCTTCCAATTAGCCCCCAGGTATTTAACTCCTGTGTCACTTTGCTCCTAAATCCACATATAGGCACATAGGAATAAAATGCTTTGGATTGCATACACTCAGACCCAATACCATTGAGGCCTTTCCAACTCATGGCCACCCTAAAGGACAGAATAGGACTGCCCCGTAGCATTTCATAGGGTTATTTTGTGTGTGTGAAGGCTAATGGCCACACCTTTCTCCCTTGAAGCATTTTGTGGGCTCCAGTCATCACCCTTTGAGTTAGCACTTTAGCTACGGTGACACCAGGAATCCCCAGTGAATTTATGAGTGTGTGTGTATTAACATATGTGTAGTTTTCTAGGGCTGATGACTTTTCAAAGCACCATAAGGTCGATGGCTTTAAACAACACAAATGGATAGTCTTATTGTCTAGCAGTTTGCAGACTCCCTCACTACCATCCAGTCCAGTGGTTCTTAACCTTCCTCATGCCGCAGCCCTTTAATACAGTTCCTCATGTTGTGGTGATCCCCCAACCATAAAATTATTTCCGTTGCTACTTCATAACTGTCATTTTGCTACTGTTATAAATCAGTTGACCCTGTGAAAGAGTCATTTGACCCTCCAAAGGGGTCGCGACCCACAGGTGGAGGACCGCTGCTATAGATGAAGGTACCTGCTCCTGTGGATTTCTGAGACTGTAGCTGTTTAGGAAAGTAGCTTCATCTTTCTCTCAAGGAGAAACTGATGTTTCTGAACTGCAGACCTTGTGGTTAGAAGCCCAACATGTTACCACTATGCCCCAGGGCTCCAATTTGGAGGTCAGTCTGAAATCAGCATGCTTCAGGGTCATGGACTCTCCAAAGAGCCCATCCTCGTCTCTCCCAGCTTCTGGGAGCCCCCGCTGTTGCTGGGTTTGCTTATCTCTGTTGTTACGTGGTCTTTGTTCTATGGTTCCATCTCCCTTCAGTCTCCCTGGGTCTCTTTTATAAGGCTGCCATTGAAATTGGACTAGGACCCACTCTACTCTGGTATGAACTCCTGCCAATGGACCCTATTCATTCCAAGACCCTATTTTCAAACAAGATTATATTCAAAGCCAACAGAGGTTTAGAATTCAACCTGTCTTTTTTGCAGGGGCATAACTCAGTACAAAGTTCATGGCAAACTCCATGATCTTTTTATTCAGTGTTTCCATGAGCTTTCAATGTTTTCATGAAGTTCATGGCAAACTCCATGATCTTTTCATTCACTGTTTTCATGAACCTCCTCATATATCTTAATATATGTTAGCGGATGTAAAGGTTCTCCGGGACCTGAGCTGTTTAGAACAGTCCATCTGACATGGTCACACCACAGCACTAGACGTGTGATTTGTTGCAGACATCTTCCATTCTGCAGGAGGCCATTTCCTCCTCCCTGGGGACTCATACCTGGCTCCATGGTGTGTTCTGAGTTTCAAATATGTATTGGAAAATGCTTTGCAAATGGTGATGGGCAAGCTTTTCTCTGCTGTTTTCGCTCATTGATTCAGCATAGCTGCATTGTAACTCTATGATGCAAAAGCACTGGGTCCTGTGTGGGGGATTCCAAACTCAACGAATGAAACCCTGCCACTGAGTCAATTCAGACTCATAGTGATGCTATAAGACAGAGTAGAATAACCCCTTTGGTTTCCCGTGCTATACATCTTTACAGGAGCAGAAAGCTTCGTCTTTCTGCGAAGGAGCGGCAGCTGGATTAGAACTGCTGATCCTGTGGTTAGCAGCCCAATACATAAACAACAATGGCACAGGGGCTTTATGAGGGAGCTCAGACACAAATAAAAATGTCTCCAACCTGACAATTCATAGCTATGATCGGAGCATGTATATACCAATATCTAATTTGACCAAGCAATAGCACTTCTTAGCACCTATTTCCCTCATCTGGGGGTTCCATCTGTGTTTGCCTTTATTCCTCCTCAATTGCCTTTGCCAGCTAAGTTCCTCTATACAATTTCGAAATGTTGCCATTTTTGAGTCTTTGGTTACAAGTCAACCTCTGATCCATCACCTTCCCTACACAACACTATCTATTGGCTTTAAATTGCCTCTCTATGTCAAGACCGCCACAATTTCTCTCTTACCCTAAAGCGTTGTTCATACACTCCAAATTGTGAGGGCAGCTACATGTCGCCCTCTCGCAGGCTTTCAAACAAAGCATTTCCTTAATTGATATTCTTGACCTTCCTTTGGAAATATGTTGCTACTCTCATTTGCCTTATCTTAAGACATGTCACCTTCATTCACCTAGCTCAATGGGCCAAAAATCTGGCCATCATTTATAAGGCCCCAAACACATTCTTCCAAAACTTATTGTCAATCTTTCACACCCCCTACCACCATTATTACGTAATCTGCCAATATCACCCATCTAAACCAGGGCAATGACTTTACAAGTCACCATTGCAAGGCATCTTTTTCAAACATTCACACATGCTTAAAACCTACCCACTGCTCATGGCAGAACAGAAGAAAAACCTTAACATGGACTACCAGGTCAAGATGACCTGCTGTTTTCTTTGGGATCTGGTCTTACTTGGGATCACCCCTGTGCTGCATTGAAACCTTCTATTCTACTGGATTCTCAAACACACAAGATAAGCATTAATTCTACTGCCTCAGGGTCTTACACTTCTAGTTTTTCCCTCCGCCTGAATTGGTATTAACATCTTCCCCTATCATCTCCATCCTTCCTTAGCTAAGACCTACGTATACTTGAAAGTTCAGCTTAATGTCACTTCTTCAAAGAAACTTACACTGTCTATTTACATGAGATCTCCCATTTTGCACTTTATTGTGGGGGTCTTTTTTATTTTCCTTCATGGAACTTGTAACGATCATGATTGTACCTTTTTATTTATTTAATATTTATCTGCCTCACTTGAAATGTATTTAATATTTATCTGCCTCCATGAGGTAAGAGACTGGAATGTTTGCCTGCACTTCATAGTGTACAGCTTCAAACAAGCAGACAAAATGCACTACCAGTCATTAAGTGGCCTTTGACTCATCGTCACCCTATAGAACAGAGTAGAGCCACCTCTGTGGGTTCCCCAGACTATAACTCTTTATGAGAGTAGAAAACTTCACTTTTCTCCCTTAGAGCGGCTGCTGGTTCCAAACTCTTGACCCTGTGTGAGTAGCCCAGTGCATAACCATTGCACCACAAGTTGCTCCTCACCGTCGACCAGCAGTTCTCAACCTTCCTAATGCCTCGACCCTTTAATACAGTTCCTCATGTGGTGCTGACCCCCACAACCATAAAATTATTTTCGTTGCTACTTCATCACTGTAATTTTGCTACTGTTATGAATTGTCATGTGAATATCTGATATGCAGTATGTATTTTTATTGTTAGAAATTGAACATAATGAAAGCATAGTGATTAATCACAAAAACAATATGAAATTATAATTCATCAAGTGTTGTTTTACCTCCAACACTGCTGCTTTCAACACAGTAGCTGCTTTTAACAAAGTAGCTTCTTTCAACATAGCAGCTGCTTTCTACAGAGTAGCTGCTCTCTACACGGTAGCTGATCTCTACACATTTTTTACTGGTCCGCATAAGTCACATACACCTATATTGTATGAGGTGTATATGATGGAATTGGCGCGATGATGTCATCATGCCAGGTCCTCGTATGTGGGCATATCTGCATGTGGGAGGACCCACCTGGAGATGGATAGAGGAGCGGTGTCTCAGTTCCTAAGACCATCGGAAATATGTGTTTTCCGATGGTCTTAGGTGACCTGTGAAAGGGTCCTTCAACCCCCAAAGGGTTCCTGACCCACAGGTTGAGAACTGCTGCTGTAGATCCTGGCAAGTATCTAATAGATTTATTTAGAACATATTTATAGAATGAATTAATGAATAAGATGATAAACACTTTTATTATCACCCAGGTAATTAAAGTTGGACACTTTAAACCACATCATTAAATTAAAATATTGTTGATGATAAGTTCTATAAATACCTACCTTCTTACACTGAAGTTATAAAGCATCATATCTTTTCTTGATGACCAAGGTAGTGAAGAGACCAAGGATGTGGAATTTAATGCAGAAAAGAGTAAAGCCTTGCACTTGAGAGCAAATGCCAACTGGCCCTGGCATAACTTCCAGACACAGCACTTTATAACAGCTAATGAGAAAATAACTCAGGGGGTTTACTTTGACGATAAATTCAAAATGAGTTAACAGTGTACTATGGTGGACAGAATATTATGACAGAGACAAGCTGCATTAGTAGAAAGAGAGATGCTAAAGTAAGGCAGGTGACAGTTCAACTCAGTTCTGGAGGTGAAATAACTTCTGATTTTAGAGCATCAGCATCAAGACCACACAGAAAAGCTGCAGAACATGAGAAAAAGAGAGTTTTATACAAAAAAAACCAACCCCACTGCCATGGAGTCGATGCTGACTCATAATAACCCATAAGACAAAACAGAATCGCTTCTTAGAGTTTCCAAGACTGTAAATCTTTATTGGACCAGACAGCCTCATCTTTCTCCCATGGAGTAGCTGGTGGGTTTAAACCACCAGTCTTGCCATACCATGTGATGAATGACACCTCAGTGGCCTGTGTTAAGGGGTCACCAGTCTGCTACGCCTTCCAGAAACCATTCTTCACCAGGTGAGCCTGGCGAGACCCCGTCATTATAACACTGTTCCAGCAGACAGTGGTTCTGTTGGGGTTCAGGAGTTGGTTGTTATATGATATGACCACAGTCTTTACGGAAAAAAAAGATTTAATGATGTTTACATGGTTTTACTTCCCTTGAGAACACCTGCTTATAATAGCAGCTTCCCTCCCCCCCGTTGCCACTTGCTGAGCCTTCGGAAGGTGGAGAATGAAGTTGCCTGCATTTGCCAGAGAGTAGCACGTATCTCGAGTGTGGATGGGATTCTCTGAGCTCCCCATGGATGTGCAGCACAACCCTTGACAACTAATTAAGGGAGTATTCATTTTGCCTGAAGATTTATGATTCCTAGGAGACCCGGCTTCCGGCCATGCTGTTCCCTCCACCTGTAATGTCACCCTCCCCTCACATATTCTCTTTACCGAGACAGCCCTCATTCACCATTCAAGTTTCAGCCAAGGCCATTTTCTTTCAGGATGTCTTCTCTCACTATTCAAACTAGGGTAAACCTTGATCGATGGTGGCTAAACAGTTTCTTGAACCCGCTTCTACATAATTGATATGTTTGGGGCTGTGCTATAACAGCTTGAACAACCTGGACAATTCCAAAATGCCCACTTGTTCCACAGACTTCTATAGAATTAAAGGTCATAAATAACCATGCCAAGTACTGGGTACATTCCAGGGATTTTTCTCAACACTTCCAAAGATTCTGACAGATAAAGATTCTGGCAGATACAAAAGAGTATCAACATTTCTCTTGTCGCAGCATGCTTTGAACTTTTCCTTTGTCTTCCAATTCCTGATTCCCAAACATCACATGAACGTGGAGGCCTGCTACCCTCCCTGACCTGCTTCCCTTCACAAAGATGCTAGACATAATTACACCTCAGCTTCCTCATACACAAAGAGAAATAAAGGGACCTCAGTCTTGGTAGCTGTACACTTTAAATGCATTGTTACAAACAAAGCTCTTAGCACAGCGCCCCGTATCTAGGAAGAAATCAATGTGTGTAGGCTATTGCCAGTGATCGGAGTGCTCCAACTGATGACTCCGTTGGCTTGGCTTTCAGCAGGACCAGAACAGAGGTCAGAATCCCAGTTGAGTTCTAACGTAAGTGAGAAAGCACCCTCACCATAGAAGCCTCTGTAGTTTTAGGTTGTATGGGTTATAACCTAGCCTGTCCTTGTTGATGTGGCCGATTAGTTCAGCGCTGGGCACAAGACTAGTGTATATTGTTGAATAAATAAACAAATAAAATCTATACTGTGCTCAGCAGACAAGTGGAAGCTAGACATTTTCTTTGGAGGAAAAAAAAAACCCTTCAGATACTGAAAATTACTGATTCCATTTCACTTAAGTCAATTTTGTTGAGGACCTGGGATGCCACCATGGGCATGTGCGAGCCTTTGTTGCTCCATCAGAGTTCACGGCCTGCAGAATTGTCTGGGACAATTGTCTGGGAATTACAATCATAAGTCTCAGATATGATCCTCGAAATGGACCTCGAAGTGGACGTTAGAGACAGAAATAGTCACCACCAGGAAGGACTTGCTCCTCTGCAGTGCGGAGGGTGTGGATTCTGGGACCATGGTCAAGGACATAAAACATCACTCAGCTGAGTTTTAAAGAATCGTGAGAGTTTGCCAGATACATTCCTGGAGGTTGTTATGGGAGAGAAGGGTAAGAAGGGCAGCTAATGAAGACTTCCAATTCAGTTGCCTGGGAAACAAAACTACAGAGTTTGTAGCTTGCGGCAAGATAGCACTGGCTTTGAGTGTCTAAATGTCCATGATCCAATACGGCATTCATGAGTGACTTGAGACAATTAATACTTGCAACCTAGCATGCAATTAAAGACATATTTTTTTCATTTAAAAACTGAAATGTAAAAAAAAAGTTTTCCCATTTAACATGATTTTATTGTAATGGTAAGACTACATTTCAAATTAAATGTAGCATCTGTGTTGTAAATTTTAAATATATGTGATGCATATAAAGGTTCAATCCATAAGAAAGGAATGTAAAATATTTCCCTAATAATTATGTATTTGGTCATATATTAAAAGGATCCTTTAATATATTAGGCTACATATATTATTAAAATTAATTTCACCATTTCTGACTTTACTTTTAAAAATATAGCTGCTAGCTTACTTGTGTGCCTTGTGCTCTATTTCTATGACCAGTGTTGATCTTAACAGTCATAATAACCTATACAGATGTTCTAAAAAAGACAACATTCAGATGACTGGATTTCATGTGTACAGAGTTTCAAATTCAGTGGGTCTGAGAGGAAGCTGAGAATTTGCAATTCTAAATATTCCCAAGATGACACGGAAGCTGCTGGACTCTGCCCCACACGTTGAGAGGAGCTGGAAACGGTTGTACACATAATAAGAAAGAGGAAGCAAAATACTGCCAAAATATGTCTGCTCTTGTGGCTCAATTCAGTCTAGTGTTCAATCAGTAGTCCAAAGGTTGGTGGTTTGAACCCACCGAGAGATGCTTCCATACGGTCACAGTCCTGAAAGTCCTATGGCGCATTCATGGGGTTGCCATAACTCAGATTTGACTGGAAGGCAAACAACAACAACAACACTAGCTTTGAAGAGGTGGTTTCTTTTGTTAAAATAAATAGGTAGAAGGATTCTGTTGTGATAGACTCAGTTTCATTTGAGTTTGTAACTTAACAGACAGAAACATGGACATAATGATAGCCAAGGAAATCAAACTTCCCTTGTTGGGTTTTGAAGGTATACAAAGGGCTCCCAGACAGATTCCTGGAGGCTGGGCAGGAGAGGAGAAGACAAAAATTCTAACTGTTTCATTTCCATAAGAGGTCGTTAAAATTGATGGTGTGTTTTTGAAATATGAAAAAAATTAAGTTATGATAAAAACTTACCCTTATGATTTAAGATTTACATATCCAAGCAAGGCTTGTAAATAATATGATCCAAGTCTAAAGGCGGGAATGGTATCAGAGCTTACATTGTGTACACCCAGTTAACAGAAAGTTATGAATGACAGGGGGTAACCCAAAATCCATTTGCGGGGTCCATACATGGATGAAGCCTTTTGCAAACCCCTCCCATCAAATTTGAGGCCCTTGAAAAGGCCAGTTATCAGACAGAGAGCATTTCAAAGTTGATTGTGGCAGACATAGTTAGGCCAAAATGTAATATTTTATTATCTGATTTCTCTTTTTGCCCATTTTTAAACCTGTGTCTTTAAAAAAAAAAAGTGGGGGGTGATGCAAAAATATATGTGGATTAAGTCCCTGCTGAATTCCCGCTGAATCCCGCTGACCATGGATCAGGGATATGAATAGCTTTGTTAACATGAAGAATGTATTGGAAACCAGATTGCTGCAGATACACTTTGGTTAGAATGTCATACCCCATCATTTGATATCCCTTATGATCCTTTTAAATGTGTTCTAGTTTTTAATATTATCTGCTTTCTTGTCTATTGAGATATTTATCTGGTTTACTTTGTTATTCTTGTTAGTTTTTGTTTGTCTCTTAATGTTTTTCTGTATATGAAATCCAGGATAGTATTTGGATCAATGGTTCCTTGGGGGTATGGTAGGGGAGGTTAGGGGGAATTGGGGAGCCACTAATAATGAGCACAAGAACAAAGAAAATATTCTAAAATGGACTATGATGCTTGTACAACTCTTCTTGATGTGATTGAACGATTTAATTATATGATATATAAACTATATGCCAATAAAACTGTTGGAAACAAAAACAAAACACCAAAAGCCAAAGAGCACATAAATGTGTTTAAAAGCCCTCGTTTCCACTGGATGATAATAAAAACTAATTGTCCTTCCCTCTTCTCTGCTAACCTGCATCCTTGTTGGTCCACACGCCTTAGGGGACATTGACAAACTGGACCTCAGAGGAGAGAGCAGTCCAGTGGGCAGTTGTTGCTCATTACCATCAAGTCCATTGGACCCCTGGACTCCGTGCATGCAGAGTGGACCTACTCCACAAGCTGTGACCTTCCAGAGGCAGATCTCCAGATCTATTCTCAAAAGAATCTCCAAGTGGATTTGAACTACCTACCTTCTGTCTTTTAGTTATTAGTTATACCCTTGACCCTTTCCCAAGGACTCCCAGGCAAGGAGTAGGCATCTAATAAAATATCAGTAAGCAAAGCAGCGCCACCTGGAAGACTTCCAACAGAGATGCAGTCGAGGACGGATCATTCTAATTCATACGTGCTACATTCTCATTCTTTGGCAAGTTTTTGTCTGCCTGGAGTTTCTGCTTTCAGATGTATTATTTCTTGTGACAATTGGAGCTTTTACAAAAAAACATAGCTTGGGGCCTGGAAATGCCTAATTCTGGTCCCGATGACATCTTAAACCATCCCCTTGCTTAGAAGTAAACCCTTTCCCCAGTCCACCAGAGCTTGCCTTTCCTCTCATGGTAGGAAGTTCCGAGAAAGGGACTCAAAAGAGCTAACTTCTTTTCACAATGCAAAAAGTTAGGTGCATAATTCCTCATAGTGTCCGTCTTTTTGGTGTTGTTGATGGGTATCCACGAGTCCCCTCTGACTCATGAGGACTCTGTGCACTACAGAATGAAATGTTGCCTGGGCTTGGGCCATGTGCACACTTGTTGTTCTTGAGCACATTTCTGCAGCCACTCTTTCAATCCATCTCACTGAGGGGCTTCCTTTTTTATTTTCACCTCTGACTCTCTATCCAAAATTATGTCCTTCTTCAGGGACTGGTCTCTTCTAATAATGTGTCCAAAGTAGGTGAGATAAAGTCTCACACTCCTTGCGTCTATGGAGCATGCTGGTTATACTTCCTACGAGACAGATGTGTGTGTTCCTTTGGCTATTGATGGTACTCTTTGGCAATACCAAATGTCAATCCACCAATTCTTCTGTGGTTTCCCTTATTGATTTTCCAGCTGGCACACACACGTGAGATAACTGAATACCGTAGTTTCAGAAACCACCTAGCTTATGAAATCATATAGAGAATTAGGAAATTTTATAGTTTATTATGCCTGGAATAACAAAATCAGGAGGAATGACGTTGCATTAATCATCAAGATGCGGCATTTTGAACGTGAATGACAGAAGACCTGGTGAATGTATGGATGACAACAAGAACATCCTACAGGAAGAAAGTAAAAGATCATTAAAAAGATGGGAAAGAAAGAAAAGATCAAAGTA
This sequence comes from Echinops telfairi, assembly GCF_000313985.2. NCBI lineage: Eukaryota > Metazoa > Chordata > Mammalia > Afrosoricida > Tenrecidae > Echinops > Echinops telfairi. The sequence continues at coordinate 11,636,662 of NW_022103896.1, forward strand.
GATGTCAGAAGAATCTTTGAAACTTGCTCTTAATAATTACGTAGAAAATGGAAGAAAGGACAAAGTCAAAGAGCTAAGGAGAAAACTTTAAAGGGCAGCTCAAGAAGACAAAATAAAATACAATAATGAAATGTGCAAAGACCAAAATTAGAAAGCAAAAGTGACAAATAGCTCAGCATATCTTAAACTGAAAGAACTCAAGAAAAAAATTCAAGGCTTGAGTTGTTGTGTTGAAAGCCTCTATGAGTAAAATATTGAATCATGCAAAAAGTATCAGAAGCCAGTCAAAAGAATTCAGAGTCGCTGTACTGAGATGAATTAGTCAACATTCAAGCTTTTCAAGAGGTGGGATATGCTCAAGAGCCAATGGTACCGCAGGAAGAAGTCCACACTGCACGGAAGGCATTAGCCAAAAACAAGTCTCCAATTGACAGCAGGAATACCAATTGAAATGTTTCACTAAGGGGACAGAACTCTGGAGACTCTCACTGGCCTACAGCAAGAAATGAGAAGAGAGCCATTTGGTCAGCTAACTGGAAGAGATTCATATTTGCACCCATTCCAAAGAAAAGTGACCTAACAGAATGCTCAAATTATAAAACAGTATCATTGATATCACATAAAAAAGTAAACTTTCGATGAAGATCAGCCAACAATGGTTACAGCAATACATGAATATGGAACTTCCAGAAATTCAGGTCAGGTTCAGAAGAAGACTTGGAACAAAGGATATCCTTGCTGATGGATCTTTGTCAAAAGCAGAGAATATAAAAAAGATGCTTAATTGTTTTTTTATTGGCTATACAAAGACATCGAACTGTTATGTATCTATGGATCATAACAATCTATGGGTAGCCATAAGAAGAATGGGAATTCCAGAACACTTAATTGTGTTCATGTGGACACTGTACGTGGGTCAACAGACAGTTTTACACATAGAACAAGGGAATGCTTCATGGTCTAAAAACAACAACAGCAAAAAGTACGTGTCAATCTGTATGTTGAGTAATTAATAAGAGAACCTGGACTCCACAAAGAAGATTTGAAGAAAGCTTGTTAACAACTCGAGATATGCAGATGAGACAACCTTACTTGCTGAAAATGAGGATGACTGGGAGCACTTCTTGATAAATGTCAAGGATTGCAGCCTTCGGTCTGGATAACGACACAATGAAAAGCAAACCAAAATACGCATAACCAGAGCAATAGACAACATCATGATAAATGAAGAAAAGATCAAATTGTCAAAGATTTCAACTTGCTTGGGGACGCAATCTATGTTCATGGAAACAGAAGTCAAGAAATCAAATGACACATTGCATTAGGTAAATTTGATATATAAGATCTCTTTACAGTGGTGAAAAGCAAAAATGTAACTTTGAGGACTAAAGTATGCCTGACCCAAGCCATGGTATTTTCATTGCCTCATATAAAAGTTGGACATTAAATGAGGAAGGCCAAAGAAGTGATGTATGTGAATTATGATGCCAGCCAAATATACAGAAAGTCCTATGGACTGCCAGGAGAACAAACAAGTCCAGGTTGGAAGAACTACAGTCAAAATTCTCCTTAGAAGCAAGAATGGCCAGATTTTGTCTCACATACTTTGGACATGTTATCAGGAGAGACCAATCCCTGGGCCGGGACGTCAGGCTTTGTAAAGTGGAAGGGCAAAGAAAAAGAGAAGACCTTCAAGGAGATGGAGAGACACAGTGGCTGTGACTGTGGGTTGAAACAGAACAACAATTTTGAGAGGACGGCCCAAGACAAGGCAAGGTTTTTTCGAGGCAGGTCACTATGTGTGAGAACACACTTAAGGTGCCTAGCAAAAACAACAACAGACTAGCCAAGGGGAGATCTCAAGGGCATTCTATCTTCCAAAGAATCTAGACATCTCAATCAACAGCCATGAAGGTCCCCTGGAGAAAGGAAACAGGAAAAAATGGAAAAGTTATGGGGCGTCTTGTCCAGTTGCTTTAAATTAACTAGCTTAGTAGAAGTTGAAGTCCTCCCCACAGGAAACCAAGTGCTGTCGTCAGCTCCAGTTCACAGGGACTTGTGTGTCAGAGCAGAGTGGTGCTTCATAAGGCTTCCAGTCACTCAGTGGTTTGAACTATTCACCAGGGTTCTCACCCAACTCATCTATGAGCGGAATCAAACTTTCCACTCAGTTTGCTTTGTGGACATTCATGTTCTATTTGCACCACCCATGGATGTTAAAACAACAACAACAAAAACCTCTTGTTGTTTGGTACCATGGAGTCCATTTTGACTCAGAGTGACCCCATCTGACAGAGTAGAATTGTCCCACACACAGGGATTCCTAGGCAATGGTCTTCATGGGAACATTTCACCAGTTCTGTCTCCCATAGTGTGAGTGACTGGTGGCTTAGAATGGCCACCTTTTCAGTCAACACTGAATGCTTACATCTCTAGGGTTCCTTAAATACCTTCCTGCTAATACCTGTAACTGGTCCTCCTCATACAAACATGCGATTTACAAATAACTCCTATTTGCCTACAATACGAACTAAGTTTCCCCTCATTTTGAGATGCTTGAATCAATGCTCGTGATGTGCCATTGAGTCAGTTCCAACTCATAGTGACCCTATGAACAACAGAGCAAAACACGTCCAGCTTTTGTGGCAACCTCACAAGGGTTCTGTCTGAGCCCAGAGTTGCGGCCCCTGTGTCAATCCATCTCATTGAGGGTCTTCCTCATTGTTGGTCACCCTCTGCTGTTCTGAGCATGATGTCTTTTGCCAGGGACTCTTCTCTCCTGATAACAAAGATCGACGAGACTTAGTCTCCTTAACCTTGCTTCTAAGAAGCATTCTGAGTATACGTCTTCCAAAACGGATTTATTCATTCTTCTGGCAGTCCACAGAACTGTCAATATTCTTCACCAACACCATAATTCAAATGCATCAATTCTTGCTCGGTCTTTGTTATTCAATGTCCAACTTTCACATGCATGTAAGATCTTTGAAAATACCATGGCCAGGGTGAGGGGCATATTAGTCCTTAGGGACAACCAACCCCTACTTGCAATGCTTTGTCACAATCACCTTTACTGGCTTCATGTGCAGCTGGATAACATTTAAATCATTGGAAAGACTTTACGTTTTCTCTTGCACTGATGTAAGGTCAAATAAGAACCATATGCACTTGTTCTGATTCACTTACAAATTCATAAAGATCGAGTTAGGAATGAATCTTGTTCATGCATGGGCACTGCCTGTACAATACTTGGTTGTGAAATTTCACCTCCGAACCTTTGTTTCCTTGGAGGGGAGGGAGGGAATCAGAAGAAAAAAGCAAATTTACAAGCCAAGGGATCACAAAACTCTCTGTTCCCTAATCCATTTCAGTCAATTGATCAGAAACTTGATTCCATCAATACATCATGTCTGCTTTGGATGTTTTTCTTACCAAATGCCTGTCTTCATCCAATATCCAAGTGTTTCTAGCTGCCTTTTTCTTTTCTTTTCTTTTTTTGAAACCTACAAGTGACTTTTTTGGAACTGTACACTGCCTGAGTTTGCCTACCTCCCTTCCCTCCTGTCAATTACAAAGTCATTGAAACGCAGAGGCAACCACTACAAAATTGACCGTTTGGCAGCTAAACTCAGCAGTGGGAGGAAGGGGTGGCAATTTGCTTCTGTAAAGATTACTCCCGTGGAAATCCCAGGGAGCACTTACTTCTACTCTGTTCTCCAGGCTCTCTCTGAGTGGGAAACAACTTGAGGTCAGTGGTTTATGAATGGAAAGATGGGTAAGAGAGATGGATAATAAACTATCTGTGCAGTTATGAAAAACGTTTTCTTAATCTGTACTACTTCTGATAGAGATATATAACACTCTGACTCTTTTCCCTTCCGTTCTATGTCTCCCATAGCCTTAGACTCTCCTCTTGCCTGGACTCTGGAGTTTCCATCCTACCTGATCACCATTACCATAAGTAATGGGTTAAACAGTATCTACCCCAAATCCATGTTCTTTCAAAACTTGAGCTTATTTGGAAATAGGGTTGTTGTGGAAACAATCAAAATAAGGTCGTATTGGAAAAGAATGGGTCCTAAATTCAAAACCGTGGGTGTCTCTATCTGAGGATGAGAAGAGATGTAGAAGCAGAAAGCCCAGAGAAAACACCATGTAATGACAGCGTCAGAGACTGGAGCGACACATCTGTATGCCAAGGAACACCATGTCTTACCAGCAACACAGACACGAAGAGAGAAGCCTGAGAAAGATTCGTCCAGGTTGCTCTCAGAGAGATCAAAGTCTGCAAACTCCTTGTTTTGAGAGTCCATCTTCCAGAGCTGTGAAAGAGTACATACCTGAGGTAGTTATTTATTGTGCCAACCTGGCCCATAAATACATGTGGGGTTAATTGAAGGGTGGAGGGATAAATGGCTTGGTGAGCCTATCCTTTCTAGTTCTCGGGTCTCTTGGTTTCTGAGCCAGTTCCCTGCTTTAGCTGGCAAAGCTCACTTCCTGCAAGACATCCCTGAGGACCCGATGCAGCCCTGGGTGCTGGAGCACCCGTGTGGAGACCCTTGCCAGCGCTGAGATGCTTACACATTCACTGATTCAGCATTCCTCCTGCAGTCGGCATCATTGTGTCTGTTTTGTGAGATGGAGGAGGACTTTGTGGATTGGTGTTGGACATATAGGTTAATGTTGGACTTGTGAGCTTGGACAGCGCTGGGTTGGGATGTTTTCTTGATGCCCACTTAACCTTTATATAAAACTCTCTCTTATACATGAGTTGCTGTGGATTTGTTTCTCTAAAATACCCAGACTAACACAATACCTGTTGTGTTTAAGCACCCGGTTTTTGGCACTTTGCTACAGCATACTCCATACTCTGCTACACACCATCATGTATAATGTTCTAGGACTTGGATAAAGGATTTCTAAGTATTATTCTTCAAGCCCAGCCTTTTCTGAATGAACTCTTTATAAGCATTGTTCCTTTGACTGTGGAGCCCATACTTTGTGCCCACTTGCAAGTCAGAACCCTACTGGAAAACCCACCTTAAGACAACTGTGAACACCAGTTATGTGCCAGGCGATATAACATAAAGCCGAATACACAAGAGTAAACTCAGTTAATAGGAAGTAATCTGATAGCTGTGGCTAGGGAGAAGAATAAGAGGAGACCCTTTTCCTAGTGAAGCTCAGAGTTCATCTTTAGGAGACTGGTCAGGAACGATGACCCAGAAGATGAAAGAGGTGGAGTGAAGTTTGACTATGAGAAAAACAATGGCCTGGGATTGAAAAGAAATAGACGCCAGAGGGATCCATCTCATTAGCACCATCTCTTAAATACTTAACTTTGCGGAGCACCAGGTGAACTCTGGAGAGGACTCACCTGTTCTACAGAGACCCATCTTTCCAAGAGGCCATCTAGGCCATAGACGCCCGGTGTGCTCCTGAGGGGAAGAAGCAGGACGGGGAACGAGGGCAAAAGCTCTGAAATGCCTGCCAGTCTCGTGGGGGGAATGGGCTGCAAATGTCTGGAGGAGGAAGGTGCTGAGGAGATAAGCTATCAGGATGGAGAGCCTTTGCGGTCATTCATGAGCTCCCCAGAGGAGTCCTGGGCAACTCACTGTGTTGGATTTAAGGCTTCCTAGGGAGCTCAGCCGGAAAGGCAAACCAGAGAACTGCGTACAGCTGCAATCGAGGCTTTGTTTTTAAGCAGACTGCAATTGAGGCTTTGTTTTTTACAACTCCTGCCTGAAGCATGGAAGTAAAATGTCACCAGCAAGACTATAAAGGAATCAACAGAGCCATCAAATTCTGACGACCTTGTGATCCAGGATGTAAATTATGCTACAGGTTTGCCTGTAGCTCACACCCATCCTAATAACCAGGTAAATGGGCTGGGGTTGGGGGCGGGGGAGGGGAATAGAAAGGGAACCTGCTCTTCGTCTTGGTCTGCCCGAATGCCAGACTCCTGCACACAGAGCACACCTTGTCCCTCCCAAATCTTCAGGTGCATGAGACCCACCCACCCTACGTCATCTAAGTCACCTAATTTTCGGGCCCTTTGGGGCTTCATGATCCTACCTCTGTAGGCCCATCGAGTTTCTCAGATTCTTCAGCTTTAAGGTGGCAGGCGTGGTTTCCCCTGGAGCCTACCCATTCACTTTAAGATCCAGTGTTCTCCCTGGGAGATTTTTGCAAGTGTCTGGAGACATATTTGGTTGTTACAACTCAGTGGATGTGTTTCCGGATCCCACTGAGTGGAGGCCCGGGTTGTTACTCTATGTCCACAAGAAAGAATTATCTGATGGCGAATGTCAATGCCATCAGGTGGAGACAATCTGCTCCTGACTGTGCGGATGATCTTCCTTCGAGTTCTCCTCTTAGCGGTCACAGGTGTTTCAAGTCCCCCTGCCTGGCTACTTTGTGGCAGGATCACAGTGGGCTCAATGCCAGTGGACGGTGTAAACACATCCCTTGACTCGATGCTGAGTCCCCGCCTTCTACCTCGCCTGCTTCCCTCCCCCTGAGAACTCTGATTTGTCCAGACATGGAGACCTTACACTGACTTCAGCTTTCACTCGACCTCACTGTGGAATCCCTAATTTCTAACATCCAAGGTGGCAATTCTGTTCTCTCCCAAGCGTTCACTTTCTTCAGAACAGAGCGCTGGTGTGGCCCCAAAGTCTTTTTGTTTCTGTTTTTGCTAATGTCAATTGCCTCTCGTGGTACACACTGATATATTTTTATGCTTAAACATGCCTAGGAGTGGGAAGGCAGAGGGACAAAGATGGTGCGGTGGCCACACAGCCAATCCTGCCGGCTCCCGTGTGGGGAGGGGACAGGCAAAGGATGTTGGAGGGAAGAGGGGTCCTCCGGCCTGGTGTCAACATACTGCTTCATCCCAGACTCTCAAGTCCACCTGATGGTTCCTCTGTATTCTCCCCTTTCCCTGTGGTACCTACCCAGGGGGTATAGAAACTCAACATGGTTGACTCCTAATCATGGGGCTGGGAGGGTCAAGTGTCCACCTAAGGTCACCGCAGATGACGGTCGTGCTGGTCTACTTCTGAAAGATCAGCCAATGGAAACCCGATGAAGCACACCTTGGCTTTGACCCACGTGGGGGCTCCACCAGGTGGTGTCCATGCAATGGCACCTCATATTCATTTTGTTCTGTTCCGTCTTAGTCTTTCTTACCCCGTTTATTTTTTGGATGAGTTCCTCTCTGGTCTGTAATGAGACCACCTTAACACTGAGCAGTAGATAACTCGTACTATGGTGGATTCCCCCACTATTTCTTCCTTTGAAATATCTCCCAGAGGAGACAGGCCATGTCCTGATTATTTTAATACCTCCAAGATAACTTTAACCCCTGGTATACACACCATGGCCACGATATGACCATTCTTAACAGGCAGATCTTCACTAGGTCAGCGTGCCTTGTTTTAGAGGGGAGGATAATAACGGTTCTGCAGTATATTTCGGTAAAGCCCTAGTACATTTTGAGAAATCCTTTCATTGCAAATCTCTGCAGACAATAGTCTAAGTATAGTACTAAAACCCATTCCATTCTTTGAACTGACAATTCATAAAATTGGAAATAGAATTGGCTAGGAAAGATATGAAAAAGCTTAACCTCATGAGTAATCAAATAAATACAACTTTAAGGCAATTAAATGGGATTTATACCCACCAATTAAAAATAAATACGACGAGAATATCTAATGTCAGGCACATAGCCATTCTCATTCATTTCTTCCAAGGCCTACATTGTTTTACAAAATGTCTTTTTAAAGCCATTCAGTAAGCAAGCACGTAAAGTCAAACAGAACAGAGCGAGACACATGGGGAAAACCAAGCAAACTGAAATCAGCCATGAAAATGGCCTAGAGAATGTTCTGTTCGTGTCATGCAAAAGCATCTTTGTTCTTTTCCACCTCCACTTCCCTTCTCTTTCCTTCTCTGATAGGTGGATGACCGCAGCCAAGCAGGTGGAAGTCGCCAGGGGTGATAAGAACCGCAAACCTAAGGAAGACGTACAATCCTAGGGACAAACCTAGGAGAAAAATGAGGCAATCGAATGAAGCCAGCATCAGTCATGGTTTCAAGGACTGCCCAGTGCTGCAAGCCCCTCAAACAGAAAACCACCTCCCCTGGGTAGAAAGGTTAATTAAATTCATCATTAGGATCTGGTTTCTAGCGATGTCCTAGAGGGAGACTGAAAAATGGAACTTGGTCATGTGGACTGTTTTGTTTGTTTGGACTTGGGTATTCCATGCCACCCACTGCCGTCAAGGTGACGGTGACTCGAGAGGACAGGGTCGAGCTGCCTCCAAGGGATTAAACAAGGCTGTCATCTTTACAGAAGCACCCTGCCACAGCTTTCTCCCACGGAGTAGCAGGAGGGTTCAAATCCCCTACCTTTAAAGCTGAGTGCTTAACCGATGTGCCACCGGGGTTCCTCTGGGGCATTCTAATGCTCCCATCTCTGCCTTTTCAAATTCCCCAGGAGGACCATGACACGCCATCATTCTTCACTTTTCCCTCATTGCTGTAGATGATTCAGGGCCGCTACCAGGTTTGACAGAAGGGCCCGGCCATCTTCTTCGTGGGAGGACTTCATTCCATCCAGGGCGGCATGCAGGAGGCATGCATTCACGGAACACTTCGGACGTGTCAGGTACTGTGTCAGACACCAAGCATGCAAACATGCGTGCGGCTCTGTCTCTGTCCTTAGGCAGCTGAGATGGCCCCGCCGTGGAGACATAAACCAACCCCCTGCAGTCAAATTGCTTCCAACTCACGGTGACCCCATAGGGGATTTCTGAGGGTGTTCATCTTTATGGGAGCAGAGACGTCATCTTTCTCCCGAGGAGCACCTGGTGGGTTTGAACAGCCGATCTTATGGTTAGCTGTCCAAAGCTTACTCAACACCACCATTGGGCTCCTTAATAGAGGCATAGATGTACATAGATAGTGACAGAAGAACGTGGAAGATGCATCAGAATCACATAAACACAGTGGAGGAGAGAGGGAAGCAAACGGCTGAAATATCACCCGCAGGATATGATGCTGGGAAGGCCAGATTCCCATCAGAATGGGAAAGGGAGGCCAAGTCCCAACTCAGAAACACATTGTATAAAGAGATATGGAAATGACTACAGGGATTCTGAGGTTCACGACGTGGTTGTCGACGAACAAGAAGTGCAAGGGACTGCATGGGGACAAGGATAGAAGTGAGAGCATGAGATGAAATTAGTGAATGCCACACCGTGTGTCGGAACCGGCTTGATAGGACTTAACCCAACAACAGCACGTTACTTTGCCTTGTAAAAGCCACAGGGAAGCCTGCAGGAACTGACATGGACAATGGGAGGTTCCACATCCTGAGAGTTGTATCCAACCAAGAAAAGCCAGGAAACAAAGTGGAGGTAGACCTGGGGCAGGGAAACAGTGGGTGCTTGGGGAGCAGGCAAGGGGAGATTCCAATGTTTCAGCATAAAAGCTAGAGCCCAAAAGTCAGTCCAAGTGCAGCCTCATTCCATTAAAAAAATCTCCAGATTCCAACACTGTCCCAGATGCTTGGGACCTGTGACAGGTTCTTGTTTTCATTTCCTATCTGATATGTACTGACTCTCCCCTCTCCTGTGCACACACAGCAAATATGAAGGGTCATGGGCAGAGGGCCGAAACTAGCTGGCCTTCAATTCAGAATCGGAAGGATTCTGAAGGTGAAGACCGGAAGGAGCACAAGACTCGTGGACTGGGAAAGCTGGGTTAGCCCAGCAAAGGAATGCACTTCCCGTGGCTTTTTTTCAGCTTGATAGGTAACTATCAGGAATAGCACTTTCCTCGTTTCCCAAGGAATGTTTCTAAAAGGACTTCCACATGAAGATACAGAAGAGATGCTCATTAATTGGCCTGTCAATGGGATGAGTACAGAACTCGTAGATCTAACACCATTCATGACAACTGTCCCAAGGACCATGGGAACTGAGCAGAAGAGCAGAGAGCCACTTGGCAGGAGAAGTGGCATGCAGGGAAGCATCAGATTTAAAGTTGGAGAGACTAGTTGTGTACTCTACCTCTGTGTGATTTGGGGCAACCTTCCTACCCTCCTTAAACGTCATTATCCTTAGCTATACAGCATGGCCAATAAATAGCTTGTGCCTTGAGAAGTTATGAAATGGTTTGGCCTATCTGAAGCAGCACACAGGAAGGGGTGTTGATTGCTGCTGATTCAGAGCTTCAGAGAGAGGACCCATCAGACTGGAGATGCATAAACACAGCACGTATGTCACATGGTGACCGTCCCCACCAGAACTAAAGCTGAGCTATCCTGCTGGTGCAGGCCAGGCATTATTTGAACGGGGTGACTTCTCCCACTGAGCAGTCTAGGGGAGCAGGGTCTATCGCTTCCTCTCTGTTCACAAGAGGCAAGACAAGCCCTGCCTTGCAGGCTGCCGTGTTTCATTCTGGGGTCAGTGAGTGGTGCCACAGTACAGCCTGTGCTTGTCCCATGATGGTCCAGAGGTCTACAGGCGCCACAGAGCAAGTCTGGCTTTTTATCCCCCATGCTACAAAGGCCAGAATTGCACCCACAGCACAGAAGTGTAAACACACGCTGCAAGTCTCTATTTGCTCTCAAATCAGTCAATGTTTCCTGTCTCACCAACCCCATACTCCCACCCTCCACCCCAAGCCTCAAAGATCAGAAGAGAAAACGAGCAGTACCTTTCATGTTTGCTGAGCGAAGAGAAGCTTGGGGCTGAGAACCTAGGGGGTTTAGCTGTGTAGTAACATTCTTAGGAACAGCTCAGACAGTACTTCAATCTCGGCATAGTTTTAGACCAAGTGTGAAGTCTGAAAACAGGAATACAAAATCTGAACCAGAATTATAAAAGGACCGAAGTCTAAAATCTAATCAATAAAACATGTGAACGATCTTAAGGATCTATACGGGTGGTCCCCATCTTATAGGTTTCCATTCTGACAACCCCAAAATAACGTGCTTCTGGCATCTGTTAACCCCGTCTTCCTGTTTAAGGTTCTATTGTGATTGTGTGCACTCTCAGTATCTCTAGAAGTCTAATGGTCATTTGTCTTTGGAGTTTGGCTTGGGAATGATAGCATCAGCCAATGAAGCACTGCATGTGTATACATCACTAAGAATCAGATGGGTAACAGCAACAGAAAGGATGCAAGGGTCGTTTGCCCTAGCTTTAACATGTTATAAATCAGAGACTATCCGTAACAGGCAAAGAGTTAAGTAAATCACCACGCAGCCATATATTGGAATATGCAAATATTACTTGGAAAACTCAGGGCACATGGATACAGTGGAATACTACACACGGTTCAAGAATAACAATATGCTGAGTGAAATGAGTCAATAACCTAATGACAACTAGTGTAGGAGACCACTACTGTGAGAAGTCAAGAAAAGGTTTATGGATAGAAAGAAACATTATTTAAAGTTTACCAAGGGTGAAAGAGGGAAAGAAGGTCAGTCACTAAGAAGAGGGTTGACCTGTGGGTTTTGGTTTTTTTTTTCCAAAAATGAAATGATATGATTTCTGTTAGACCAGTGGCTAATGTGGAAAATTGTTACACTTGTGTTTTAAATATTCCATTCTGTTTCTATCATCTGGGTATCTCCTTGACACATAATCCTTTGCACAAACAGAAAAAGGTCTGGAAATATATACAGCAAGTTATTCATAACTGTTATTGCTAATGGCGAGCCAAGAGTTTTTGTCATTTATTCCCCTCTTTTTGCTTATTTATCTTTTTCTAAGTAAACAGTGTAGTACTAGGAAAAGAAACAATGCAAGTCATTTTTAAACTTAAAGAGCCATTGAGCTTAAACAGGGGCCCTTTCCTTTGACGGAGAAACATAGGATATAAATGTCAGTCTCAGGACTGAGATGTGGGGAGAGGGGCAGAGGAGGATGTTATTAAGGGGCCTTCTTTTTTTTAATTAGTTGGGATTTAATACATTTGTCATCTCATTCCATATTTTAATCAGTTGCTACCACAATCAGTTTCCAAACATTCCTTGTTCTGCATGGACACCTGCATCGGTTGACCTGTATTAATGTGGGTTGAAGGAAAGGTTATATGCAACCAGGGGAGTAGGACTGTCAGCGCAGAATGATCAAGGCAAAGGCAGGTCTTGGGAGGAGCATCGTGCTTACAGAGGTGAGTCCCGTTACACCGGCAGTCGCACTAATGACAGTGATCTACAAGTAGACACACAGACCAGTGGGAAGTGCGTGAGTGCTGGCCCATTGTGGGGATGGAACCACCCCCTCACCAAAAAAAAAAAAGTCATACATTATTGAATGGAAAGCCAATTTGTTCTGTCAATTCTCACCCAAATCACAATAAAAAGTCAGAAGGGACACTTTAGTGCTAGTTTTAGTTACAGGAAAAGGTGTCTAAAACATAGTGGCATGTAAAGATGGAGCTTTGAAAACGGTTTAAAGCAGGATTCCAATGATTAAATGCAAGGCAGCTTCAATTAGTTCATGGGAAAAATGGAATGAAAGGATAATGGAATTTTCCCATGAACTTTTCAGAACTGCTTCACATATATTAACTGTACCCCCAGATCTATTCTGTGTAAGATTACAATATTTATCATCTTATTTATGTTTTAAGCAGATCCATATTTACACACGAATACTTATCATCTATAGTGAAGATGTTTTTAAAATTTAATAAGGTGGCATAACTAATTTTCAGTCACCTTTACCTTTAAGGAGTAGCGCTGGTAGTGTAATGGGCTATGTAATGGACTGCTAACTTCAAAGTTAGCAGTTCAAATCCACCAGGCACTCTGAGAGAGAACGAAAGGCTTCCTGCTCCAGTCGAGATTGGCAGCCTCAGAGCCCTGACGGAGAGCTTCCGCTTGGGGCTAAAGAGTCTGCGAGTCCGAATAGGTTCAGTGGCAGTGTGTTTGGTGGCCGGTTCACTTTAAAGCAAGTCAGAAGTTAGCTAAATTAAAAGAAAACTTAGTTTCTTGGCCTAGAAAAATCTCCAGAGCCATAAAATGGTTAAAGAACTAGAAACAAATATGAAAATGTGTTGAGGGATTATTTTAGTTGGCAAATCTCTAGAGAATGTCGTTCTATTGGCCGGCAGGGAACATTCCTGGATTGGGATTTAGGAAATCAAAGCATTCGGATTATTCCTGTCACTAACTAGCTGTTGAAATTGACAGATGCAGAGCCCCTCTCTGGTTCTCAGTGTTTCCATTTGTAAGATGAGGAGAATCACTCATTCATTCCTTGATTCATTCTTGTGAAAAACTAGTCTGGAGAGTGTCCTATGAGTCAGATAAAACATAAGCACTGGAGACAGAGCAGGGGGTGAAACGGAAATGTTTCTGCTTTCAGAGAACTAAGTTCTAGATCAACAACACACTGGTAAATCCTATGGGGGTGCTGCCTATGTAGGAGACAAGGAGAGAGGAAGCAGCATCCAGGGCAGTCTGTAAGGAGACGTGCCTCAGTAGGTAACTAAGCGATGACACAGGCAGTAAGGGGCGGGGTCAAAGGGGGTTCATTGCCGAATTCTTGCCTGCCAGGGCATCCCAAGTACGGCCAACCACTCACCTATCAGTGCAGGCTTGCTGTAGCTACGATGCTGACCAGGTTTCAGGGCAGCTTCCAGACTCAAACAGATGAAGAAGAAAGGTCTGGTGATCTATTTCTAGAAAGCATCCTGTGAAAACTCAGTGGATCACCATGATCTGGTCTGCAGTCAATGGGGGGGGGGGGCAGGGGGCAAGACTCAGCACCTTTCATGGCAGTGTGTATGGGCTGCCATGGGTGAACAGCAGGGCACCACAACTGAGTGAAGCAGAGGAGCGTGTGCCATTGCTATGTCCACTGTTGTGGGGAAGGATGTCCAGGCTGAGGGAACAGCAGGCGCAGAGGTCCTGCAGCTGGATTGTGAGCGGAGTGGTGAGCCCCAAGCTAAGCATGGTCCATAGAGATGATGTTGCCGCTTTCACTGTGATCTAACCAGGTCGAGTCTCCTGTCGGCAGGCTCAAACTCTTCCCAGAGCACTTGAGATCCAAAGTCCAAGGCCTCCACCCAGGTAGTGCCTTTGCGGAAACTTCACCACCCTGCCGCTGGCTTTGAAGGCCCCGCTGAGCAACTATTAGCTGATCCCACTCAGCAAACAGTGACACAGCCGCCTGGCATGTTTGCACCCCAGCAGGTGAGGATTTTCTCTCCGTTGACTGCAGTCAAGGACTTTCCACTTCCCGATTTCAGGCCCCAGGTGACTTTGGGCACAGGGGGTCAGGTGGCAAGTGGAACAGGTCATGCGCCGGGCAGATGACAGGACCAGTGGCCCTGGGCTCACATTTCAAATAGTCCCCTTCTCCTCCTCTGTGCCAAGCACACGCTTAGTCGGAATGCTGCAGGCAGAGTGGGATGATTCATCAATTTCCTAACCCTGGGGAAAGGAACCTACAGTTTAGCGGGTTTCCTATGTTTTCCTAACCCCTACAGAGGCAGCGACAGCTCTGGAAGATGGACTGGGATGAAGGGAGGGGTGAAAAAGAAGCAATTACTGTCATCCATAATTATAAGCCTTATCGTTTACTGTGCACTAATAGTTGCATTTGCAAGCAGGTATTATGAATTAGGAAAGCAACAAGGCAATTTGCATTCATCCATCTCGAAGCAGGAGAAGTCAAACTACCTAGCTGACAAAACACAGGCAACCCAGCCTCGCTAATCTTTGTCTTTTTAAGAGCTGGGGAAACTAAGGCAAGGAAATTCAATGGGTTAGGGTTGGGGGTTGGGGAAGAAGTTGATTTATCCAACCAAACCCAGGACAGAGGAGAACTGCTCCCTAGGGTTTCTGAGACTGTCAATCTTTGTGGGAGCAGACAACCTTACCTTTCTCCTATGGAGCAACTGGTGGGTTTGAACCATCAGGTGGTTAGCAGACCAATGCTTAATCCACAGCCCCACTAGGGCTCCCAACATTAACCAAAGCTTCATAAGACCAGGATTGTCATCAAGGTTAGCAATGCGCTTGGATAGTCTGCAGAGATGTTTCCCAGCAGATGGAGGAGTGAGTACAGGCATTCCGAGAGGCTGGATTATAATCTTGGTACCTCCACCAGTTTTGACTAGTGATTAAATCTCCCTGAATTGATTTCCCCATCCTTACATTGGGACTATCAATCATACCCTTAATGATTATTCTGAGGAATAAATGAGAAATGTATATAAATGTGCTTGAAAACAGGTATATTTTTTGACATGCATAGAAGCCTCCATCATTCAAGGAGGAGGTGCTGCCTTCCCCTCGAGTGTTTGGGCCTAAATGGTTCTGGAGGGATCTTTATTCGGGGGACACAGAGTCAAGGGAAAATCCAAAATTCTAACGAGGCCAACGTTTGAATTAAATGGGCATTATTTCTCTTCATGTACTATCTGTCCTTCTGGATGATCAGAATCAAACTAAATGGTGGCAGACTCGGTCTATCTATCAATAACTAGAAACCATGTAAGTATCCTATGCTTTCCCCACCCGTGGCTTGCTGTGGATCATATTATTTCATTCTACTTCCTGAATCACTTGAGATGAGAAAGGAGTTAAATCTTCTCGTTAATAATACCCTTATTTATATAAGGCACCTGTCATTCAAGAGTTTCACTTAACCCTGGAAATGTCTTATTACCCAGAGGACGTGTCCCAGTGACATTAACAGCTAAATATTCTCTACAGTCTGTTTCCAAAGGAGGCAAGACTCTTTGATGGCCTTTCTCCCGTTGTTATCCCGGATTTTACAAGAGGGTCTGAATTACTGGTGGTTATTAGCATGACAGCATCCTTATCGCCTGGGAAGCGGCTTAACATCCTCATGTCTCACATCCTGGGTAGGATGTTCTTGGCAGAAGTAAAGAATGAGCCAATGAAGAATGCCACAAATGAAAAGAAGAAGCCCATCTTCTGGTGGCCAGAGACTTCCAGGGTGAACTCCTTCACC
>NW_022103896.1:11653639-11670074 GCF_000313985.2 Echinops telfairi
TCTCATTGACCCATGGCCCTTAATGAGTCATTCTCTGCCTAGGAGGGCAAATTGCCAAAATGAACCACCATGAAGCAGTGTGTGCACACACAGAGACCATGGCCCAGGTAGAAGACAGGCCTTGCTTTTCTTTTAGCCTAAGGCTGCCAATGAATCTACCACAATTAGGGTTTCATTAGCAAGGGGAAAGGGAAAGCATAACTCTCAAGTAAGTAGTTATTATATTTGTTATTAGGATAGGCCCTGGTGGTACAGTGGTTGAGCACATGGCTACTCACTGAAAAAAAATCAGTGGTTTGAACGCGTCCCTTGCTCAGGGGGAGGAAGATGAGGACGGTGTCTGCTTCCATGTAGATTTCCAGCCTTGGGAGCATTACGGAGCCATACTATTTTTTTCTATGGGGTTGCTATGAGTCAGAATCTACATGACAGTGATGGGTCTGTTGAGTAGCTATGACTAAACCCATTTTGAAAATGAGGAAGCAGAAGTTCAGAGCGGTTATTAACTGTAGTCAGAGTAGATGAACCACAGTGACCCAGGTCTTTAAGATATGAATATTAATAAAATAAGTTTATTTCTCACTCATGCCATAGTTTGAGGGCAGTTGTGGGTTGTGTGAGAGAGACGTAGGGCTGTGGTTCATGTAGATTTCCCAGTCCTTCAATGACTCCATCCTCTTCTCCAATTTTGGAGTCCTCCCCATCCAACTGGGAATACAGGAAGAGCAGGAAGCCCACCCTAGGAGAGTCATTACTGGGAAATCTGGAAGTGGGCACTATTCCTCAGCTCACATCCCATTGGCTATAACTCAGTCACCTGACCACACTCAACTGCAAGGAAGGGTGGGAAATGCAGTCTAGTGGTGTGCTTAGGAAGAGAAAGGAATTCTCATGGTCACAGAACAGGTGGCTCAGGTCACATGCCATCAAAAGTAGGTCTGAGTGCAGAGATGGAACAACACTGTGTCTGACTCTGACTATCCTTTTGACACTTTAGGTACCAACTCTTGCTCTTAGCTTGCTTCTCCCAAGGGTGTCATGCTCCCATCATCTATAATGCATTCTGGTATTGTAACATGCCCCCTCCGAGTTTCATTCCAGACCCTACTCAATTGTCAGTCTCTTTGGCTTTTCTGTGACACTAGGTCCCAGTGGCTCCCTGTTCTCGAAGCACCATCTCACCTCAATGCTCAGACATCCCTTTCTCCTAGCATTCTGCCAGCTTCTTTTCTCTTTGGCGATGCTCCTTTCACCTCCTTTCCAAAATCCCACTCCTCAGCCCTCTATCCGTTCACGGAAACCAAAACCCAAGCTCGCGGCCACCGAGTCAAGGCCAGCTCATAGTGATCCTAGAACACAGGGTAGAACTGCCCCTGTGAATTTCTGAAACTGTAGCTGTTTATAGGAGCAGAAAGCTTCGTCATTCTCCCAAGGAGCGACTGGTTGTTTAGGACTGTGGACCATTCAGAGCCACCTCTGAGCCTGACACGCAGCAAGGGTAAGCATTTGCTGGTCAAACCCATCACATCTCAAAAAGCCTGTCCTCTTCGCCCCAAAACCCACTCTCTCCCCAATTCTTCCTATTTGTTCTCCATTTAATTATATTCAAATCGTGCCCTCATAGCTAAAATGTTATTCTCATTAGTGCCTCCAAACAATAACATCGACAAACACTTATTGCATAGTTATCATGTTTCAGGCCATTCTTTACCCACTCCAGCCCCATGAGGCTGGTGGTGGCGGCGGAGGTGCTGGTAGTGGTGTGGGGCTTGGTGCCTTCTAATTGGTTCCAATTCAGAAAGATCCCATGTACAACAGAATGGACCTGTCTGGTCCTGTGCATCTTCACAATCAGTCTCCTGTTTGAGCCCATCAATGCAGCCACTGTGTCTACCCATCTAAACGAGGGTCTTCCTGTTTTCCACTGCCTCGCCACTATACCCAGAGTGATGCTACTACTTTCCGGGGACTGAGCTCTCCAGGCTGAGAGTATGTGAGGTGAAGTCTCAAATCCTTGCTTCCAAGGACAATTCTGACTGTACTTCGCCCAAGACATATTTGGCTGTTCATTTGGCAGCCCATGGTACTTTCCATATGCTTTGCTAGCACCATAATTCAAATGGGTAGATTCTTCTTTGGTCTTCCATATTCAGTGTCCAACATTCACATGCATAAGAGGCAATTGAAAAATACCCTGGTTTTGGTGAAGAATATGCTGGTCTTCAAATTAGGATCCTGGCTCTTCAGCATCTTAAAGGAGTCTTATGCAGAAGATTTACATGATGCAATGTATCTTTTGATCTCTCAACTACTGCTTCTGTGAACATTGATTGTGAATCCACGCAAGATGACACTTTTGACTACTTCAATCTTTTCTCTGTTTGTCAAGATGTTACCTATTAGCCCAGTTGTGAAGATTTTGGTTTCCTTTACCTTGAGTTTTAATCCATAATGAAGACTATTTGATACACCTTATTATTATCCCCATTTCAGATACTGTAAATATAAGGCTAGATACTCATTCCATGAGATTGGGTGATAAACCTAGAAAGTCTCACTCTACCAAATAAATTATTTGGGTGTGAGGGGTGGACAGTGGGGGCTGAATCCTTTTTCAGGTTAGGAGTTAAGCACCATTTGTAATACACAGAGACCTATCCAAAGAATAAGGATTATAATATGTTCTACTTCATAGGGTTATTTTAAGGATTAATGAGATAATTCATGAACAGTATTCAGTATATGCAAGTTTGACAACCATTTGATTTTTTTCTTTCTAGGTGTGTGCGGGGTTTGTGTGTGTGTGTGTTTAAGTTTTTGTTTTGATTTGGGTGAAAGTTTACTGAGCAAACTGGTTTTCCATTCAACATACTTTGTTTTAAGATGTTAATTGCAATCCTCACAATGTTTATACTTGCTGCTTCCTGTCTGTTGACTGTTTCTGTTCATTCTTCTTCCTGCTGTTATCACTAAGAAAGTACTGCCTCTGCTTGATTATTCTAAAGAGGGGTTTCTTCAGTTGATTCTTAGTGTTCACTTACAGGCCTATGAGGTGTATAACTGAGAATGGACTCCTGATGTTATGTTTCAGTTCCAGGCCCTGTTCTCAAGGGTTCCACCAGTCTTCTGTCTGAGCAGGACACCTGCTTTGTTTTTTGTTTTTATTTTTCTCACACTCTGCCCTACACCTCCTATTGTGGTCCTTGCAGAGTGGTCAACAGTAGTATCTGACCACCGTCCAATTCTAGCCCCAGGGTCACAGCACCCACATTGTTATCCATTGGGTTCTGTTGCCGGTGAGAATCGTCACTCACTTTACTGCATTCCTGCCACATAATCTCTTCCGGTTCCTTGTTCCTTCCTCATTCCTCTTGCCCACTCCCAGGATAAACATTCAAGGTCCTGGTTATAGAAAGAGTCTCCTTGTTAGGCTATCACTGCTGCCCCTGCTTTTAGAATTATTGTTATGCTAATAGCTTAATAGTACACATTTTAATTCTTGCTGCAATCAGAACGCATGTTACCTTTAAATCTTGTGCTGGTTTGTGAGTTAGTCCATCTTCCTTGCAGTGTTTTTGCTCCGTTGGAATCACACAAAACTTGGGGTGGGAAAGCCTCCTATGTGTTTGCACAGTCACCTCCAGTTGTTTCCTGGATCTGAGACGAGTTTTTATAGCAGTAGCGCTGTTTGGGATTCCTGCATATGATAGAATTGGAAATCCAGAACCCACAAACTAAAATTTCAGTTTCCTCTGAGAAGCATTTCTTTTCTTCCCCCGGATCTGAAAAGAGGACCAGTTCTTTTTGCTGTTGCTGCTATAGACCAGTCTTTGGAATGTATCTAATACAAATGAACCCCCGTATAAGATCTTGTATCTGCGAGGACACGTGTTTAATGTATACCTTCTTCTCAGGCTCGAGTTTGATTTCCCTGAGCCAACCTCCATGCCATTGAGTTGATTCCAAGTCAAAGCAAACTTATAAAATAGAGGGTTTCCAAGACTGCAAATCTTTACAGAAGCAGATAGACAGCCCCATCTTTCTCCCCAGGAGTAGCTGGTGGGTTTGAACCTCCAACCTTGCAATGAGCAATCCAATGCATCCATGACAGAACTACCAGGTATCCTTTCCTGACCCCACAGAAGTACCCGAACCTTCATTATCAGTCATGAGCATCTCTGTGTGCATACAGTTTCCATTACCAGCCACCGCAGTGATGGCCAGCTCAGATGTTTTACAGGACTCCCAGGATCTTCCTTTGGGGGATTTGAAGGTGAACCTATCTTTTGAGCATGCCTGGGTACCTCGCAAGGTACGCTTTATTTCACTCACCTTTTGTATGTGCTCCTTGTGAGGCTGCATCTGCTTAACTTTTTTTTCCATCTATTCAAAGTCAACACTTAACTATATCTCTTTCTCTGTCTATCTGCTTACCCAATCACCCAGGAGAATGTGAGTTCTATATGGGCATGTCTTTAAACTTTGTATTTACTTGAAAGTGTGCACACATATTTGTAAGTTCTATCTTACCTACCAAATAGCCAGAGCAGTGGGTAATAAACATGGTTGGCTCCAGTTTTCTCATCTAAAAATGGTGATAACAGTACCTAATTCTTGGAAGTATTTTGCAGATGAAATAAGATCAATTCATGAGTGAAAACCAGCACAATCCCTCTTCTGCAGTAAAAACAAAATCAAGAAACACTTATGATCCAAGTAGTCTTGGGAAATGTATTATACGGCAAAATCAAAGAGGTTTGATAACTGATATATTGTGAGATATATATGCCACATGTAAGAGAGCAGAGTTTTCTCAACATGAACTGAAATATCACTTAATTCTCAAACCAAAGCCTTGTGGGTCTCAGCAGGTATCTAGTCATTGGAGGACACCCAGGTTAAGTCACCCTACTTTGGGAGCCAGGTAACATGTCCTGGTTTTCCTCTGTCTCTTTACTGAGTGACAGCTCTCAGACATCCCGCTCCCTGCTTGCTGGGTGTGTGAGCCTCACAGGAGCCATTGCTTCCTACTCGTCTTCTGAAATCTAGTCCCCCCACCCCCTGGGCATTTCTAAGGTTTGATCAGAAAGAGCGATTTGGGTTAACAGGTCTCATGGTAGAGAAGTACAGTTGCAGAGTGAAAACAGGTTAAAGCTTCATAAAGACCCAAAGAGGCACTTCTTCCGCGGAGATCTGAAAAACCACTTCCCATCGCATGTGTGTGGCCCTCAGCCTGCACTCAAAGTTGACGGCTCATCATATGTTTCCACAGTGTGGGCCCCAGCTGTACTTCAAAGGCTGCTTCTTGAGCATTGAGGGTAAAGTCATAGGTGTGCCTCACAAAATATATCTTGTTTGGGCAACGGAAGTGCGGCCAGGGACTTGGGGGTGAGAGAGTCAGGCCTGTTGGAACTTTCTCCTCTTGCTTTCTTCCACGGTGACCCTGGCAACTACTCTTTGTGACCTCCACCAAGAGAGAGGGCTCTGGCAAGAGGCAGCCTTAAGAGAAGATGGCAACGATACAGGAAAGCCTTCTCCTGCTTGCATGAGGCTGGGGTGGAAGTTGACATAGAGGCATCAAGAAGGCCAAGTGCGTGCCATCAATGACGTCTCTCAAATACATTAAGAGTCTGTACTGAACACCTGCTCTGGACTAGGCTCTGTGCTGGTGATAGACATCGCTGGTGGAAATGAAGTCCTGGTAGAATGTTTTATGCCTTGTGTATGAAAGATTGTATTTTATTATCAAACTAGATTAACATTATCCTGCAAGGAAAGTAGTGTCGCTTGTCTCCAGAAACCACACTACGTTGACGCCCAAGGTCTAGAGGGTGGAACTTCAGTCACTATGGAGAATCCTATCATTTAGTCAAAAGTGAATAGACATTTTAGTCAGATGAACTGGGTTTCAAGCCCAACTCTGACAATTATTAGTTCTATTATGACCAACATAAGGCAAATTCTCCTAGGATCGATATATGTATGCACCCAGTGGAGCTAATAACAACTACCTAGGATAGTTAGTGGGTAAAATCGAGATATAGTTATAGGAAGTATTACAGAAGTTACCATGTTCTGAACGTGAATATTGTATGAGCAGTTTATAGACAATGATATGTAATCTTCCAACTCCCCTCAGAAGTGCAAAGAATTCCCATTGTCTCTGAAGAAGCTCAGTTTCAAAAGATTAGGTGTTTCTTTGTGCATGTGTGCATGTGTGTGCTTTACTCTCAATGTCATAGAACTTGTAATTCCAGAGGTGGCCTCCCAGCCAAGTCTCATGGTGGAAACTGTGTTCTGAAATCTGTCTTTCAGAGGACTAGGAAAGCCTGAAAGTGTGTGGAAATGCTTTTCACCTTCAGAGGCTTTATCCCCATGGGCCCTTCAGGGAGAAAGAAGCTAGGCGAGGTAGGCTTGGACAGTCCTTCCAATCCTAGATGTTGACTTCCCTGGCTTCCGATCTAAGTAGAGAATAGGCATGGTGGGCCAATGTAATCTCTCCCCAAGCTACAAACCACTTTCCCACACTGCTCATTGGAAATGCCCACTGCTTCTGCTTCGTCCAAGCTTTGCCACTTAGATTTCTGCTCTTTGGATTCGTTTGGATTACTTTCTCATCCCATAGCCCAAACTTTTAAGCCTTCTGGAAGCTTCCACCAGCTCAATGCATGATGCCGGATTTCTCCTCTGCTGGATTCTGGTCACAACCTCTCATCTCTGAGGCATAATGAACTCAATCCCATTCACACATGGTTGTAATTCTTCAGGTCCACAGACAACCACATGTACCTCATCTCTGCTTATGTCTTTGAAAAAGGAAAAACAATGTGGTAGCGTGATCCCAACTCCTGCTGCCTTTAATAGATACCCCCGTCCCCAAGCCTTCTTACCACAAAATAACTTTCTGCTGGGTCTACAGTCCCTTCTAACAGTAGGGTCTCAAACACTGTACTTGCTGGTCACCAAACATCACCAAACTTATGGACACCAAATGTCATTGTCTATGGCAGTTGCCCCACTTGATTTTGCCCTCAGCTTTGACTTGGCTTCCTGAGGAACAAAGGTCTTCTAACCTGAGTGAAGGAGAGCAGGAAGACCAACGGCCTCCCTTCACGGGGAAGGCCACAGGTGAAGATCTAGAATGGACATTGCAACTGCTTCTTACCCAATTTTTAGTTTTAGTGTTAGTTTTTTTTTAAACCTTACAGCTATGGAAACTGAGGACCAGCCTGAGGAATGTGTCAGAGTGTGTCACCCATAATTTCCTACTTAGGCTGTGTGGCTTTTTAACATTCTCTCTCTGCTTTCCTCTGCACACTCATTCACACCCACACATGCAGCCGCACACAGACTCGCTAAAATTTGAACACCAGGAAAAAAATGATCTGAATGAGTAAACGTCAGTTCTTAAAAATGTGAGTCTTTCACAGAAGGCCAACAACACACCAGACATAGTGCTGTCATCAGATGGCATGTCTCCTCTGAGCACAGCCTGGTGGGAAGTAAAGGGACTCTCAAGTCTATCTGCCTTTGGTTTGCATTGAGGTTCCCATAATCAATCACTGTGGGACCTTGCGTCTCAATGTCTGCCCTGAAGAGGGAAGGCAATCCGTCCCCACCAGAACTCTTTAGAGGATTAAACAAATGTCTGTAATTAAAAGGAACTGGTCTCTGATCAACACATAGTAGGTGCTCGGTCAACATAAGGGCCTTTGCCTGAGCAGAGTGAGGTTCAAGCACAAGAAATAAGTGTTCTGTAAGGACTGTGGTGAGGTGAACTGAAGTAAATAGTTCAAACCTGTTTGAGCTAACCACACCCAACTTCACAGTAGTAGCACAGAAATAAGACGCGCGCGCACACACACGATGTAAATATAACTTGTTGACCTCTAGGTGAGGGAGAGACTTCTGTTAATCTAAATTTGAAGGCATCCCAGGCTCTGGAACCTTGGAATGTCTCCCTCAAAGGGCACTACACACAGGCCCAACATCTTTCAAGTTTCCTCCCAGTTCTAGCATTGTAGGTTCTTTGTGACAAAGACATCACAGGGAGCACCTTATGGCAGAATTCAAACCCAGAAGTCATGTTTGCCTCTTTCCTCTGGAGCCTGGGAACCAGAGTCATTGCCCCTGGAGAAGAGGGCTGGGGCTCTGATAGCCTCAGCCAGAGTGCTCTGAGTCGGGATGAGCCATGATACTGAGTTCCAGTAAAAGCCACAGAATGTTCTGAACTTGTGACTAAGCCTGAGCTAAATAAACAACCCCCAACATCCACCTCAAGAAGGATGGCCGGGTGCGGTGTGGCCTAGTAATCTCTTTTCTCAAAAAATTACAGAGCCAAGAGGTTCTACTTTCCAATTTCCAACATTCTTGCAATAATTACATGCTTCGTCCCTACTTCATGCCAATCATTGTGTCCGGGGCTTTGTGGGAAGGACATGCAATTAATCTGATATATTTGCTTCCTCCATCCTTCAAAGATGAGGGGGAGGCGAGGCCTCCTCAGGACCACCGCTGGGTGCGGGTGGGCTCCCTTAGATGGAGCACTCGCCTTCTATTCACCGCAAACACTTAACCTTGTTATATACCTTATTTTATTGCCTTTCATATAATATCCTGACTGACTGAAAAGAAAAAGATGTGAAACAGTCCTGCCTTTTAAAAGAAAGAAAACATGTGTGAAAATAGAAGTCTAAGGCAACATTAACTTAGAGGAACCATGGGCTTATCATTTAGGGCCCAAGGAAGAGCGGAGGAAAATAAGTAAATACACAGGGCTGGCATTTGTTGTCATTTTTTAATTAACCCTCACATGGCCTTAGAACTGTGACCTATCTTTGGCTCCATTTCACAGAGGAGAGGACTGAGGTTCAGAGAAGTTGAACAAACTTGCTCAAGACAGCAGCTAGTGAATTAGTCCCAATGAAAAGAATACAACCCCACTGGCTTGTAGGTGATTCTGTCATTTAGAACAGGGGCTAAGTCTCCTGATCACTGCCCATCCTTCACAGTGGAAATATGATAGAGGTCTATGGAAATAGGTAGGAGCCCTGGTGGTGTAGTGGTTATGAGTTGGGCTGCAATCTGCAAGGTTGGCAGTTCACCACCACCACCAGCTCCTTGGGTTTTGTTCTCCCATGAACAGTTACAGTCTCAGAAAATCACAGGGGCAGTTCTACCCTGTCCTGTAGGAGTGCTATGAGTCAGCATCGACTCAATGGCAGTGAGTCTATGGAAATATGTACTTTGAGGAGGACCAGGTGCTGAAGAAGAGGGAATCAAATGAGGATTGAGCAAGCCCAGGTAGTTCAGGGTGATAGTCCTGTAGCATAGGGTCAATCTGCTGAATTTTAACTCTCAGCACTGCTATCAAGTAGCAGTCTGACCAAAAGCATGTTTTTTCACAGGGCCACCACTGTGAGGATTGAATGAGAAAGCATCAACATATGGTTCTTTATTATTTATTTATTTCATTCACACACACACACACACACACACACACACTCCTCCCCAGTAGAGCTGGTCCTGGAAAGGGAGCTCAGCTCATGGCCAGCACTCAATCTATATGGCAGATGATGGCATGCTTACTTATTGTTAGCAACCAAAAAACTCTTATATGATGGGAAAATCCCTGGCAAAGGAGTTTGAGGGACAATCAACTAGACGTGATTCTGCCATGTGTGGTCTTGGGCAAGTTGCTTTACCACTCGGGTTCATCTGTGTCCTGTTGCCAAAGAGAGAGGTTGGACCAGATGATGAATGCATCGGCATTTATCTCTGAAATCATAAACAACTTCCCACTGTTGATCTCCTTTCTGCTCCATCCCCAATACGAAACCATTCCGCGTGATTGTCTCATGAAATGCAAATGATCTATTAGGTTGTTGTTGTTGTTGTTGTTGTTTTAGGTTTTAAACTTTGCTTCCTGGGTTCTAGCCTAAATAAAAGTTCTTCAGACAACTCACATCAAAGAATAACAGTTGGTGACTTTCCCAAAGGTGACAGACATTTACAATAGACGATTAATCCTCTCTCTTATCTGGGTCTCCGAGGGTCGTTCTGGATTGGTGAACCTCTTGACTGGCTGGCTTGAAGGAATTCCATGACCCCTTGTACTCGCCCTCAATGAATGGGAAAGGAATGAGATGTATTGATGTTGTCTTGGAAACAACTGTTCTAAGTCCACCTTGGAGAGTTCAGTGGTTTTGTTCCAAGGGATGGGGTCATTGTTGCTTTGATGTGCTGATTTATTGAAAGAGGTTGCTGCCAAGGATTTGCTGCTTTGGAAAGCCTGATTGGTGACCTGATGTGAAAGTTCTGTGTTCTGAACCATCGTTTCCTTAACCAGCATTTCAAAGCAGCCGACATTTGACCTTTGTCCTGCACTCAAAAACCTAAACAGCCCTATTGACTTCTACGAATTCCACAGAGTACTCATTGTTGTGTGAACTGGCATCCTTTGGCCAATGGACCTGGAAACGCTTCTCACTCATAAAACATGCATTATCAGAAAGCCCATTAAAAGCCTCACCTTTGTAATAGGCGCGCGCACACACACACACACACACACACACACACACACACACACGAACGAATACATAGCACTTTTCAGTTTTCAAAGTATTTCCACGTGTATTAGTGGAGCCTCCTAAAGCTGCTGCAGCCTGATATTATTACAGCTCTGTGTCATGTTTTTCATGGAAGGAAGCTGATGCTAAGAATGCTTTTAAGACTTGACTAAGGAGCCCTGGTGGCACAGTGGTTGAAGCTAATGGGAAGCAGGCAATTTGAACCCACTAACCACTCAGAAAGAGGAAGAGGTGGGGCTCTACTTTTATCATGTTTACGGCCTTGAAAATGCTCTCTGTCCAATAGGTTCACTCTGAGTTGAAGTTAAATCGATGGCAATAGGTCTGGATTTGTTTTAAACAGACTAGTGCAGGGGTGACCCAGTAGAAGACCCTCGTTCGATTCCTGCCAAATCCACTTCATGCACAACCACCACTCATTTGTCAGTAATAGACTTGCATGTCACTGGGATACTACACAAGTTTTAGCAAAGTTTTCAGATTAAGGTACTAGCAAGAAAAGCCTGGTGACCGACTTTTAAAAATCATCCAATGAAACTCTCATGGAACACAGATATCCAGGATATTAGGACTTAAATTCCAAACACCCCAGTTTTCAGAAGCCTAGTAGAAGTCCTGGTGAAACAGTGGTTGTGTGTTGGGTTTTAACCTCCAGGTCAGCAGTTCAAAACCACCTGCTGCTCCAAGGGAGAAAGATGAGTCTTTCTACTCCTGTAAAGAGTTACAGTCTCAGAAACCCATAAGAGTTGTTTGAACTTTCCCTCTAAGGTAAACCATGAGTCAAAATAGATTCAATGGCAGTGAGTT
This sequence comes from Echinops telfairi, assembly GCF_000313985.2. Lineage (NCBI taxonomy): Eukaryota > Metazoa > Chordata > Mammalia > Afrosoricida > Tenrecidae > Echinops > Echinops telfairi. The sequence goes on from NW_022103896.1 coordinate 11,665,036, forward strand.
TGGATGACAATTGTAAACCAAAGTCCATTTGCTGAGTCCCCACATACATTGAAGCTCCATTGAATTCCTTCTGATCATTAACCAAGAGATATTCCTGCCCTCAAACAGAGTGCATTGGAAAGTATCGATTACCTCCACTCCTTAACCAGCGAGCCCAGGAAAAGGCAGTCTCTTGGGGGCTTGCCTAGGTGTTTCCTTGGTGGGGTCACATGGTCATGAGGCAAGCCCTATCATTCCTTCTCTGGCTGCCTTGATGAGAAGGTCCTGGACCAATTATGGCCCTATTCCTGCTTCTGTAGTCCCACGAGTAACTTACACTGTGATGTATTGATCAGCCACCAATCATGAGTTTGTGACTGTTGCCTTTGTTCTATGTCTTATTCAATTAGTGTCCCGACTGTGAAACCTTGGAAACTCTCTTGACCTTGTGCTAATTGCCCGTCTTATCTGCATGATGTTTGTATGTCTTTGTCCCTTTTTAAGCCTGAATAAATGTGTTCCTTGAGTTGTATTTGAGATTGGGGTCTCTTTTGTACCCTAAAACACCAGCCACAGCTGATCATGGAGTGGAGCAGGATTGAGTAGCATTTTGTTCCATGGTGCATGGGGCTGACGCCGATGGCAACCAACAACAGGGGCACAGATTGAACTCTGGATCGTCGTACTCACAGCTTAGGAGTAGAATTTAAGAACCAAGAAGACTGGAAAAGAACCTCAACACAGGTCCCTGTGGAGCACAAAGCAAGGGGCAGTGCTGCCTGTAGGCTCTCCTACACTTCCTCACCTCCACAGGGGACACAGAAACTCCCTAGGAAAGGAGGCATGGCAGTAGTGACCAGCAACCCACTTACATAAGCACCAGGAAAATAAGACTTGAGATGCGCCTGCTCCTTCTCCTTAACTCCATCGTAATACGTCTTGTGGGATAGTGGGGAGGAGGGCGCGCAGTTGGAAGGACAACTGCAGTGGAGTCAGCTGGGTCAGGATTTGAAAAGGCAGCTATGGCAACCTGATAATTGTGTGACCTTGTTATTGTTAGTTATCATGCATGATGTTGGCTCAGACTCATGATGACTTTATGTAGCTCCGAACATGGTACCCATGTTGCCAAGCCATCTTCTCAGTCCTCGGTGTGTTTGAGTTATTGTTGTGGTAAATCCACCTTAAGATGCCTTCTTCTAGAGATTGATCTCTCCAAAGTGTCTCCTATTAGCTCCTCATGAACATTCCAAATCCTTATCAATCACAACATAATTGTATGACTCTGGACTTTTACTCTCTTTACTCCTGCAGTCTGTTCAGGGATAAATAAGCATATAGCCTTCACAAAGTCATTACAAAATTTTATATATGATAATATCATATAATAATCTATGTGGTGTGCTCACTTTACTTGAGTTGACCTCAGAACCAAGGTCCATGGAAACAACAGTCAGGAAATCAAGCAGTGCATTGCATTGGGAAACCTGCTGCACAAGAACTCTTTAACGTATTGAAGAGCAAGAGCATCACTTTGAGGACAGAGGTATAGTTGGCTCCAGCCATGGTATTTGAACTGCCTCCTATGAGAGGTAGGTTTATTGTGCCAACATGGCCAATAAACATGTGGAGTTAATAAGATTACAGTTTAATTGAAGGGCAAAGAGAGAAATGGCTCGGCGAGCTTTGCCTCTCTGGTCTCTTGCTCTTTGATCATCAGACCAGTGTGCGGCTGCCTTGGCTGGTTCTCTGCCTCAAATTTCGAGCTATACTACCTGTGTGACACCTTACCTGTGGACTGTGTCACTATAGTTTGTTTCCTTAAAGACCTGCTTCGCCACACTACTGATGTATCCATCACTTGAGCTGGGGACTGTCGGACCCTGTCATCTGGCTGACTGTTGGTGACCTACCCTGCTGTTCGCTGCTTGTAGCCGGATTGCCTGAATTGCTCTACAGAAGACTCAGCTGTCTGCTTCTTTGAGTTGTACCCAGCAGCCCCCTTGAGTTGAAGGGCTGCCAGTGTACTGATTGTCTCATGGAAGTAAGCTGCACTGAACCATTTGTACTGCTCTATAGACTAATTAGCTGTTTATTTCTTATGTTGTACCTATCTATAAAATCATAAGTGCCCTGGTTTTGTTTCTCTAGAGAGCCCTGTCTAACACACCTCCTATACATGTGAAATCTGGGCAATGAATAAGGAAGACCTCAGTATAATGGATGCATTCAAATTAAGGCATTGAAGAAGATTACCTAAAGTGCAATGAACTTCCAGAATGCTCCTTAGAAGTTAGGAAGGCAAGACTTTGTCCCATGGGTTTTGGATATGTTATCAGGAGAGACCAGAGTCTGGAAGAGGATATCATACTTAGTAAAGTAGAAGGGCAGTGAAAAAGAGGAAGACCCTTGGTGAGACGGACTGACACGGTGGTATAACAACACGCTGAAACATAGCAATAAATTTGAGGCTGGTGCAAGATCAGGCAGCGTTTCATTCTGTTGGGCATCGGGTTGTATGAGTGGAGCCTCCTTGATGGCAGCTGAAAGCAACAACAGCAACAATTTGCATGTGATTGTGGTCAACTAATTTCCTTGGCCCTATTTATTTAATCTATAAAATCAAGTGGTGAGACTAGACTAATTAAAAGTTCTTTTAAAGAACTACATATGATTTAAGACGGTGTTCCACGGCACAGAAGCGGGTGGGAGTGGGATCGAGGTGGAACTATATAGAATGATAGATTTGTCATTGACCTGCGAGTGTACGTCAGGCTCTTATGAGTGGGGAGTAGGTGGCTTACTACACCTCAGTGATAAGTAGAATATTAATAAAAGGTACCTTTTACTAAGTACCTAAACATACTAAAATAGATATTAACTCATTAATGTCCCCCATGTAAAAAAACAACTCTAAAGCACTTCATATTACCCCATTTTACACAGATAGAGAAATGAAAGATCAAACAGGTTGACTTCCTCAAAACCGCCTATCTTATCCCTCACCCAAATGAAGGATGGTGGGACCAAGCCTTGTTCTGCCTGCATCTGGTACCAAGGCCCTTTGCAGTCTGCTGTGTTCGCTCTACTTGTAAAGCAGCTATTTAATCTCTACCTGACCTTTATTTTCTGTATTCCACGTCAACTTCTCTTCCCGTGCCCATCCTTCTACCTCACAGGATGCATCCTTTGAAAACAGTACCCTCTGGGCGACATTGTGTGCTTTTGTAAGAACGTGATCTATTATTATCTACTTAAATCTGTGTCTTTATTGCATAATTCAGCATTTTAATATTCACTTTGAAAAGTGTTTTGAGTCACTTCCCTGCAAAGGTGCTGTATTAAATTACATTCATTATTCTTGCTAAATGTAGACAAGTCATGGTTCAGGTGAACTAGAAAGTAACTCCCATTATCCTCAACACATTCCATCACATTCACTATTCCAGGTGACATTTATCAGCACAGCATTTAGACATTGTAAAGAAAGGGGAGAGGGGGGAAAAAAATCACTTTAAATTCCAAAGCACTTAACTAACGCTGAACCAGATTCTGCAGGTGAAGAAGTCGCTTCCTTGCTACAAGTTACATGCTCCTTGAGTTAACGCTTTTGGAGAACAATGAGAAGGCATGAGAGAGCAAGCTAAGACCCAGGGTATGTGACCTCTTAAGCCTGACTAATGTGACTTAATGTTGCACTAAGCTTCCTATTGTTATTCACAACAGCAGGTGAGTGCCCCTGCATATCAGGCACACAAGACATGTTGACATTCTTCTGAGTCCTCTCTGTCACCTCCATCTGAACAATTTCCAACCTTGGGTAGAATCTGTCTTCCAAGAGACATGTTATCTGGTCATACTGCCTTTCAGGCATCTCCTGTGCTGTAATTTACCAATTTCCCTTCTACTCATCAGTCTGCTCTTGACCTCAACGCCATGCATCCTGGGCCCTGTGGTAAGATTCAAGTGTATTAGACCGGGGCAGACCCTGAGATGAAGACGCAGAAACAGGTATTTATTCAGGCAGTGTTTCCCGAAAGAGATGGTGAGGGAGGAGAAGGCGGGGCAAAGGCAAGATCTGAAACAGAGTGCTGTGCAAGAGTTCTAGTCTTTTCCAGGAATCTTCCGAGTACAAGTGCCACCTCAAAGGCTTAAAATTTGGCAGTCCCCACTCCCTCGTCTTTCAGTGCTTGGTCAAGGGTCACTGGGCCTCACGAGGGATGTGGCCCTCTCCCAGGGACTATCTGCACAGGAAGGCAAAGCTGTTCCATTAGCTTGGGGACTGTCCATCAAAGAAGATTCTCAGGTTCCAATGCTAGAAGTGTGGGACTGCCCAATAAGCAAGGTCAGCATGGACTTTCTTGTGCTTACTTACTAATCCATAGTGAACAATTTTACTTATTTCCACCACCACCACCACGTCAAAGATTCAGCTTCCAGGTATGACTAGCATCTGGCTCGAGCCCAGCCCAAAGCACCTTACCATGGAATCCAAGCCTCTTTTCAAATGTGCAATCCCATGTGGAATTGTTCACTACAGATTAGTAAGTAAGCACAAGTAAGCCCATGCTTACCTTGATTATTGGGTTAGCCATCCTGGGTTGGAAGCCAAAGACCAAAGAAATGAAGAGAGATTTCCAGAAATGATACAAGGCCTCGAGGAGCACCGTGTTGTTGTTGCTGCTGCTGTTGTTGGGTCTCAGCGAGTCGGTTCTGACCCAGAGCAAACCTATGCACAACAGAACAAACACCGCACGGCCCAGCGCCATCCTCACAATTGTTTTGATGCCTGAGTCCATTGCTGCAGCCTCCATGTCCAGCCATCTCCTTGAGGGCTTCCTCGTTTGCACTGCCCCTCCCCTTCACTGAGCACGATGGACTTCTCCAGGGACTGGTCTCTCCTGACAACACAGCCATAATCTGCAAGACAACATTTAGCCATTCTTGCCTCTAAGGCAGCGGTTCTCAACCTGTGGGTCTCGACAACTTTGGGAGTCGAACAACCCTTTCACAATGGTCGCCTAAGACCATCAGAAAACACATATTTCCTTTTTAAAAAA
>NW_022103896.1:11670738-11676721 GCF_000313985.2 Echinops telfairi
CTCCTCTATCCATCTCCAGGTGCTCCTCTATCCATCTCCAGGCGGGTCCACCCACCTACAGATACGGCCACATATGAGTACTCGGCGTGAAGACTGTTATCCATGCTACACCATGCTTCAAGACAACATTTCATTTATTTGTAATTAGAAATAAATATTTCACAATGTATAATTACATATTGTTTTTGTGATGAATCACTATGTTTTAATTATGTTCACTTCATAACAATGAAAATACATCCTGCATATCAGATATTTACATTAAGATTCATAACAGTAGCAAAATGACAGTTATGAAGTAGCGATGAAAATAATTTTATAGTTGGGGGGTCACCACCACATGAGGAACTATATTAAAGGTTCATGGCACTAGGAAGGTTGAGAACCACTGCTCTAAGGAGGATGTTGGCTAGACTTCCTCCAAGACAGCTCTGAGTGTCCTTTTAGCAGTCCATGGTACTTTCAATTCTTCTCCAGCACTGCCGTTCACATGCATCGATTCTTTCACTACAGAAATAAAAGTCCCATGGACCAAAGATCCAAGAATCTAACATCATAATTCCTTGACATTCTTCCACTTCAAATATGTCATATTAGAACTCTTAGTCGGTGACCCACTTCCATGGCCACATTCTACATGGCCCCACCTTAGTGTCCCTCTGTAGTCTTTTAACACCCTACCTACTGCCCCCACGGTATCGTTATTTGTCTTTCTTAACGTTGTCACTCCTTAGGGAACATAACACCAGGTAGGGAAGTTATAAAATGTCAAGGGTATCAGTAAACACTTTGTCAACTGCAAACCTCTATCAGCTGTCAAGGAGGCCTGGTGGCACAATGCTGAAGCAGCCAGCTTCTAACTGCAATGTCAGTGCTTTGATCCCGTCAGCTGTTCCACAGGAGGAAGATGAGGGGGTCTGCTTTGGGAAAGACTCTCTGCAGTAGTTCTACTCCACCCTGTATGGCTGTTAGGAGTAGAATCAGCTCAAGAGTGATGAGCTGGACGCATCTATCAGTGTTCATTGTCTGTTCTTATCGTTCCACCAAGAAATATATATTGTGTCCCTATCTTGTATGTAGTATGTTTGGTGGTGTGTTTTTCTGATTTTAGTCAAAACTCTGTATGTGTAGGTTGGGTTACAGGAGGAAAAATGTAATTTTGGGATCATGGTCAAGATGCAAATTCAAACGGGTGAAAGTTGGAAATCAAGAGAGGGTATTCAAGGAAAGAAATCAATGGGCTACACAACCCCAGAAGGTCGTTGCAAAGACTTGTTTGTGACTGATAGAAGGTCGGGGGAGAAAGGGCATACCTGATGCTTTTACGTTTTCACCATCACATAGTACAGGACATCATAACAATAGACAGCAGCCGTATCCTGTCACTATCCAGCTTGCACAAACTTTGCCAACTAAATGCAAATTCTTTAGTGAACTCCCCTCCAGCTCTCGCCTCTGCTTATTGAATTTCCCCATTCTCCCCTCATACCTTGTTTATGCCTTGAAAATTCCATGGAGTTTCCTGGTGTTCTCCAACAGATATCAGACCAGGCTGAACTAGGGATGTCTGCGTAGCATACATTGTAAATGACCTTGGCTGGTAGCTAAAAGGTTACAGGTTCAACTCCACCCAGAGGCACCTGGGAAGAATGTATTCAATCTACTACCAAAAATAATCAGCCATTGTTTTAATCCAGGTTGATTAGAGAGACAAACTCATCTACTCTCGTATGTGTATAAGAAAGAGCTTTATATGCAAGAGCAATTGAATATTGAGAACACATCCCAGCCCAGATCAAATCCATAAGTCTGATATTCAGCCAATCTATAAATTCCTCATCAGACTCATGAAACACATGCAATGATACTGAATACAGGAAAATCACAGTCCAGAGGGTAGAAAGTTTTGTGGATCCAGTGGTGGTGTATGCATCTCAGCACCAGCTGTGGTCTCCACATGGCTCCTCCATTTGCAGGCCTCTGGACCCACCAGCGTAGCCCTATGTGTCTTGTCATCAGGAATAGGTAGCAGAGAGTGTGTGCGTCCCACCTCCAGGGAGGAAAATAGGAGGTCCCAGAATCTTCAGGAGAAGGCAATGCCCACACAGAAGCTTTACTGGCTATGACCTGATTGACAGGCTAGACTCCACCCCTTTTCAAGTTTACAGGAGATTATGTAGCTGCCACAGCCATTGAAAACCCTATTGAGCACAGTTGTACTCTGACTTACCAGGCATCTCTATGAGTCCAGTTGAATCAACAGCATTGGTTATTAATGGCTAGACTCCTCCAATGAGACCAGGCCTCGTTAGCATTGGTGCCAACTTTGTACCTGATAAATGCTCCTCTCACACCTTGTACATTGCTTGTTAGGGTGGATTGTGATCATTTCTCCTGTGTGTGCCCCCCTCATTCAACCATAAACACCCTGATGATCACTGTGTGGCAGATTTATCTTTGCTTTTCCAGGTCTTAGCACAGCATTTTGCCCTTGACTGTAGTCAAGAAATGTTTGCTTGGATGAATAAATGTATGTTGTCACAGAGTAAGTCAGATGCCAATTAATGCATGTCGCCTCACCCCAGGGCTCTTGCAGAGGTTGGAAAGTTGGTGTCAGAATAATTTGTGGGCAAGCTTCCTGACTTGTTTTATAATCTGACAACAATACTGAGGTGGAGGAGGGGCTCCAACAGATTCATGGAAGAAAATCCCATTATCTATTCATTCCATTCCCCCCCCCCCCACAAACTGCTTGAAGCCCCTTTGTATGTAAAAGAGCCCTGGTGACTCTGTCAGGTAAACATTGGACTGCTATCCACAAGGTTGGTGGTTCAAATACACCAGCCACTCTGCAGGAGAAAGAAGAGGCTGTCTGTTCCCTTAAAGATTAAAGAGATGGTAGTGGGTTTGGTTTTTGCTTTGGGATGGTATGTATGTATGGGCTTTTTTATCTGGTGGTGCAGTGGTTAAAGCATTCAGTAGCAAACTCAAACTCTGGCAGCTTAAGCTAACTTCTCCATGGGAAAAAGATGAGGTTTTCTGTTTTCATCAGGATTATAGTCTTAGAAACTCTACGCAATAGCTCTACTTTGTCCTCTGGAGTTGCTGTGAGCCAGGTTTGACTTAAAGACAATAAGTTTTAGGGTTTTTGTTTTTGTATAGCCTCTTCTTATGCTCTAGTGGTTGTAAGCCTATGAGCACTGATCTGTTTGGTCCTGGAAAAAGTCCTTCCTCAGTTACCAAACTCCACCACACTGTGACCCCTCGGCTTCCAGAAAATCAGATAGTGAGCTTCAGACATTCTCTGACTGCTACCGAGGGGGTCCTCACTGGTTGGCCATGCAATCTCTGATGGTGGAAGCTTGGTTGTTGTAGTTGTTGTTGTTGTTGTTGTTGTTGTGTTATACCCAGGCCATGTCTGATTCAGAGACCATACATGATAGAATAGTGCCATCCCCAATGCTGAATTTTTTTAAATACTTTTATCAGGGGCTCTTACATCTCTTATCACAAGCCATACATTCATTCAGTGTGTCAAGCACCTTTGCACGTATACTGCCATCATCATTTTCAAAGCGTTCTCTTCCCACTTGAGCCCCTGATATCCGCTCCCAATTTCTTCCCCTTCTCTTCCCCACCTCCCCTCCCTCACGAACACTTGATAAGTTATAGATTATTATTTCCATATCTTACATCGTCCTCCATTGCCCCTCACCGTCTTTTCCATTATTTGTTCTAGATTGATCCTTGTGATTGATTCCCCTTTCCCCCCCCCCACCTTCCCCTAATCCTCCTGGTGTCTGTACTCTCCTTGTTGGCCCTGAGGGTTTTATCTATCCTGTATTTCCTGTGTTGCGCGCTCACATCTGTAGCAGTGTGCATGCTCTGGTCTAATCTGATTTGTAAGGTAGAACTGAGGTCATGATAGTGGGGTGAAGGAAGCACCAAAGAACTAGAGGAAAGGTGTGTGCTTCATCAGTGCTATACTGCACCTTGACTGGCTCATCTCTTCCTTGTTACCACTCTTTTAAGGGATGTCCAATTGTCTACAGATGGGCATTAGGTCTCCACTCCATGACCACCCCCCTTCACATTGGTATGATTTTATTCTGGGTCTTAGATGCCTGAAACCTGATCCCATCGACACCTCATGATCACACAGGCTGGTGTGCTTCTTATGTGAGCACAATGCCAGGTGTTGCTCCTAGGGTGCACTGGAGGATTTAAACCATTGACCTTTCTGTTAGCAGTCCCCAAGAGCTTAACCCCTGAGCCCTAGGGGTGCTTCTGAGTTACAGAAGCAACAGCTTCTCCTATGCCTGAGGCTGCAGAACTGCACAATTGCCCCCACAGATTAGTTTTTCATTTTCCTGTCCAATTCCAAAACCACACTCACTGCCATTGAGCCTACTCTTATTCACAGTGAGCCAACAGGACACAGGAGAACTGCCCCTGTGGGTTTGTGAAACTATAACTCTTTGCTGGAGTAGAAAGTCTCATTTTCCTCCAGCAGACCAGCTGATGATTTCAAACCATTGACTTTGTGATGATCAGCCAACGTATTCCCACATGAACGTATTCCCACTATGCCACCAGGGCTCCTTTAGGATTGAAACAAAACCAAACAAGCAAAACCTCCTGCAGGATTGAGTCTAACTCATGGAGACCCTATACTATATGTCAGAATACAACTATTCCATAGAGTTTCTGAGACTGTAAACTCACTTGGTCAAATACAACCTCATCCTTCTCCCAGAGAGTAGCTGGTAGGTTTGAACTGCCCACCGTGTGGTTAGCAGCCCAATGCTTCACCCACTACATCCCCAGGGATCCTAATTAGGATGTATCCATTCACAAATGGTCAGAATGTGTTAACTTACCCCAACTTTCTAATTCTTAGAAGGACTCTGTCATAGCATAGTGGTTACACATTGTGCTGCTAACCAGGAGATCAGAAGGTTGGAAACCACCAGCCACTCCTCAGGAGAAAGATGAGGTTGTCTACTCTCATAACAAGTTAGTCTCAGAGCCACACAGGTGCAGTTGGACCCTGTCCTACAGGGTCACCATGAGTTGGAAATGACTTGCCAGCAAGGAGTTGGAGTGAGCTAGAAGCTAGGAAAGAGAGCAGCCAAAAGAATGCCCCTTTGAGAGCGAAATCTGTGTTTTCGAGTCCCTGTGAAGCTTCCTCAAAGCTGTTGACTTTCTAGGAAGTGATTGCAAATCTCGGGCTTTTCACCTGTGAATTAGGGGTCATAAGAACTGACCTTACTGGGGTGTGGAGCAATAATGAAAAATAATGCAACTCACCTGAGCTCTGTGTTTCTCAACTGTTGGAGTTCAGGATGAGGACAAGTCCTCTTTGTGCAAGATGGTTGTACACCTTATAAAATGTACCTGGAAGCTTGCCATAGGATGCCCCAGGCTCAGAGGCAGCCAGAAATCCTCCTCCATAACCCCACCCCTAAATTGTATCCAGCTACTTCATAACAAGAAACAACACTGAGCAAGGGCTACTATCGGTTAGGCAATGATCTAAGAATTTTATTTAGCACATTGCATTGTATCCTCACACAAAAACCCATGAAACATTGGAAGGTTCAATAAACTGCTAGATTATTCAACAGGCAAGTGGAAGGCTGGCTTTGGAGGCATGGGCTTGTCATGTCTGTGCCATCTCACCTAGGAACAAGTAGGTGCTCAGTAAATGTTTTCCTCCATCTTTCCTCCCAAGGCAGCCTCATCTTTAGTACCACACTGAGATCCTGTCTCCCTATCTTCCCTCACTCCTGACTATGGATGCCCATGCCCCATGGGCTCGTGTCCCATCTTGACTGTCTCTTGGCAGGCATCTCAGAGACAAACATGTCTTTCCACGTCATGGCTTACCTATTGAGTTAGTTAATTGTGCCAGCCTGGCCAATAATCACATGTGGTGCTGGTTGAAAGGCGGAGGGATAAATGGGTGGTGAGCCTCGGCCTT
>NW_022103896.1:11679156-11686653 GCF_000313985.2 Echinops telfairi
TCAAGGAGCCCTGGTGGCACCGTGGTTAGGTGCTCGTTGTGAATTAAGAGGTTGCCAGTTTGAACTCACCAGCTGCTTTATGGGAGAAAAGACCCAGTCATCTGTTCTTTTAAAGACTACAAACTGGGAAAGGAGATGGGCAATTCTACTCTGTCCTCCAGGGTCATGGTGAAACCGGATCAGCTCGGCAGCACACAGTAACAGTCCACTCTTCTTTTTCATCTCATAAAATTCTGATACATTCCCCAAAGTGGGCTCAAATTCAATACAAAGACTGCAAAGAGCACAGCTGAGAAGTTTGCTGGCAACAAGAGGCTGATTATGAGGTGAGCTTCATTCAGGGCACACCCATCAACTTCTTGACTTGTGCCCAGTGTCGGGGTGGGGGGGGGGGAGGCGGGGAGACATGGAGTGCAAAGAGGAATGGCATTCTTCCTTGCTGGGAGCTCTCACAGCAGATTCATTAGTTTCTGGTCTAGATGAGTAGAAGGAACAAGGCTGTAGGCTATATCTTTTGGCGGGTATTTTCCTGGATTGCCAAAGGTGGTGGTGGATCGTGGAATGCTGGCACTGGAATCAGGGACCCCTGGAATGGCCCCAGTGCTCCTGTGGATGCCATGGTTGTGCTCTCTCCAACCTGTCAGTTCCCCTGGGAGGTGCACATGGGGTCTGAGAGTCTGCCATCTCCTCTCATCCCACTTTGCTGCTTCGCAGGCTTCTGAGCTCAGATTGGGTGCCTGTGTTCTCCCAGCTTTACCTCCATCCTCTCTAAAGTCCAAATGATACAACTCTCAGAGCACAGTGAGGCTTGAGGAGTCAACATTGTACGAGTATGCCAGTAGCAAAAAGCTGTGCTGCTTGATTCTAGAGCGGAAACCCAGCCTTCCCTGGTGATAGTGGTAGCATAACTCAATCTTTGTAAGGAAGCACTTAGAATCACGTGCCAGCTAAAGGAATGGATTGGCTCACTCATTCACTCAATCTGTGCATCATTAGACCTGCTGTATGCTCCTGATATCATGCATCCTGTTCCCCTGCCAATTGGCCAATCTCAGGACCATCACACTTTTGCACATGTTTATAAAATGATGTAGAGCTGACCAAAGTTATAGTTCTGCAATGGGTAATACCAATGCATTCAGAACTCTTTCAATTCTAACCTTTGAGTATTTGTTTTTAATGGCCCCCAAAGGAATAAGAACCATGAACATTGTGCACAAAGTGCTGTGGTCTTGGGTCAATGGTCTATACGTGACTTCCATCCATCAATTCATATTAATTAGTTCTTCACTCTTGCACTACTATGGGAAATGTGTACCAAGCCTCTCCTCTGTGAATGTGTGAGGCAGCACGGGATGCCAAGGCCAATCAGTGAGCCAGAACCACTGTGCCGTCATTAGAAATCGTGTGTTTTACTCTATCCTAGTCAACCAAAAGGATGGAGACACCCTTGCTACCTCGATAAATTAAAAGAAATAACGTAAAAGAATAGTGCAAATCTCAGCTCTGTCATGTACTGTGTGACTAGGAACATGCTTCCTTCCCATCGCAAACTACGCCTGTTTCCTTTGGGAGGCAATCATATGACTTAAATATGATAATACCTCCAACTGTGTCTTGAGCACGCAGTAGTATAATCTGCATGGAAAGATGTCCTGGTGATTTTACAGAAGTCTCAACTGCATAGCTTTCCCCCAATCTTCTGCATTGGATGCAGGAGTGAAAGTGAGGTTGTTGTATTGTGGTGACTTGTGTGTTGTTGTGATGCTGCAAGCTATGCCATCAGTATTTCAAAGCCAGCAGGGGTCACCCACAGGGCGGATTTCAGCGGACTGTCCAGGTGAAGACAGGCTAAGAAGAAAGGCCTTGTGACCTACTTCCAAAAATGAGCCAAGGAAAAACTTATGGATCACTACAGAGTATCATCCCAGGTGAGGCTAGAAGATAAATCCTTTAGATTAACTCCAGCACAAGCATTGTTGTAGAGTTGATTTTGATCCATGTGGCTGTTAAGGCCCCTTACATTGGCTCGGACTCATAGTGGCCCTCCACACACCATGATGATTGTTATACGTGAGCCATTGCTGTTTCCACAGTGTCAGTCCATCTCGTCGCAGGTCTTCCTCTTTTGTTTGCTAGCATTCTACATTAGGGGAGTAGTTAGCCTCATTCCTCAATGTGGCTGGTGGGTTTGAACTCTCTTCCTTGTGATTAGCAGCCCAATGCTTAACCCAGCGTGCCACTGAAGAAGACCCTCAAAATGGTAGTCACTGCAACAGTGATGATGAAGATGACCCAGAGCTGGCCACTCAATTATACATGAGGGGCATGTCGTGCAGCAAAGCCCACTTACAGGAGGCAAACTAACAGTAACATTTTCATGAGCCTTCAGATGTCCTTCTTCCTTGCTGATTTTAACAATCATCTCCATTCTAGAATAGTGAAATGACTGAATACTGTTCTCCCTCCTCAAGGATTTCAAAATCGCCCTGTCCTTTTATACTTTCTTTTTACACCCTCCCAGAGTCCAAGAGAGGACCAGCTTACATTTATGGCCAGGTGGTGTCCTGCCCATTCAGAGGACTGAAGCTGATAGAGCAAATCCCCACCCGACTTGGAGTTCAGAGTGTTCTCTCTCCCCCACTCTTCGGTGTTATCTAATGAAACAACCTGGCCTCATAATCATTTCACAGCTTCAGCAGAGGTAGACATGAGAGCTGAAATAGCACAATGGGTTTTCGAGAATGTTGAATCAGGAGTCAGGATTAGAGAGCCAGCCGTAAGATTCAGCTCTACCATAGGTGCCCTGTGCAGCTTTGCTAGACCCTTAAAATCTTGTTTATGCTTCTATTTCTTTATCTGGTCTCCTCAGGTTGTTGAAAGGCTCAGATAAAAGAATGGAGAAACCCTACGTTAAAACTCTGGAGGCCAAGACAAAGAGTCCTGGTGGTGCAGTGGTTAAATATTTAGCTGCTAGCTGAAAGGCTGGTGGTTCGGACCCACCAGCCTCTCCATGGGAGAGAGATCTAACTGCTGGCTCCTGCAAAGATGAGGCATTGGAAACCTTCTGGGACAGTTTTTCGCTGTCCTATAGGGTTGCTGTGAGTCAGAATGGACTTAGCAATGATGGTTTGGCTTTATAAAATCTTTGTTTTTTAAAGGCTTGTCCAGACATTAACTTTGTGTATAATTAATACTGGCTCTGATAATAAAACGTAACACTCATTGAGTGCTATCCAGCAAGTGATCTTATGTATTCCTCATGAAAAACTTCTGGGGGAGGCTGGCGATGTTTGCTGATGGCTCTAGGCCACAGTGGAGACCGACACACGAAAGCCTGAGCATGTGGTTCTTTACCATCAGACCCCAAGCTACTCCCTTTGAGTCAACTCCAACTCATAGTGACGACAGAGCTGCCTCAGGGGATCTCAGAGGCTGCAAGCTTATTTTTAACAATTTCTTGTGAATTAGGTAGAAGTTTGTATATCAGATAATCACTTATGTATGCAAAAACTTAAAGAATTGATCAAACCTCCCAATAGCTTACCCTACTCACCTCTCCCTCTTCTTTCCCCATCTCCCTCCTGCAGTACCTTGTCTTCCACTTCAGCCAGGTTAGCATCTGTCTACCTTGGGAGCATTGTGACCCCTTCCCTCTCTTTTCCTCCAATCCCTGGAAATCATCGATGTCTGTTTCTTTTTGTATGGAACTGTTCTCTTGAGTTCTTATTGTCTTTGTCTTTTGTCTATCTGTCCTTTGGTGATTGACTGACTTCACTCAGCATAATGTCCTCCGGTCCATCCAGGTCCTTAGGTGCTTCAATATTCTTTATTGATGAGCAGCCTTCCGTTGTGTGCACGTACCTGAGTTTATGTATCCTTTCATCCACTGATGGGCATTGAGGTTGCTTCCATTCTCTTGCTATTGTGGACAGTGCTGTGATGAACATAGGTGTACCGATATCTGTCTTTGCTATGTTCTTTTGTTCTGTACGGTAGACACTAAGCAACATAATGGATGGGTCACATTTGCACTCCCGTGTTGATGAAGAATATTGAAAGTACCATGGACTGCCAAAAGAACCAGCAGATCTACCTTGGAAGAAGAACTGCCACAATGCTTTTTAGAAGTAAGGATGGTGAGTCTTTGCTCACAGGCTTTGGACGTGTTATCAGGAGAGACCAGGCCCTGGAGAAGGACTTCATACTTAGGAAAGTGGAGGGGCAGCGAAAAAGAGGAAGGCCTTCAAGGAGATTCCTGGATTGACACAATAAATGGGATCACTTGTGAGAATAACAGGGCTGGACCGTGTTGCATTGCGTTGTACATAGAGTTGCTGTAAATTGGATTCAACTCGACATCACCGTACAATGACCACCACAACATGGTGCTCCTGGCCTCAAGTGTTTGAGGAACAACCATGCTTCTTTCATAGGATTTGTACTGTGTTCCAGTCCCACCAGCAGTGTCGGAGGGTTCTCTCCGCACCTTCTCCAGCATTTGTTCTGATTTCGAACTTTGTTGTCAATGCTGGGGAGAGGTGGGATCATGGCATTATTTTGATTTGCATCTCTTGGGTGGCTAGTGAGCACTAGCATGGCTTGGGATGTTTGCTGGCCAACTAAATGTCTTCTTTGGTGAACTGTCTGTTCTTCATGCCCTGTATCCATTTCTTAGCTGGTTTATTCCTCTTCTCCTTGTTGCGGATTGAAGTTTTCTATAGATTTTAGAAACCACATTTGGATTAATCCCTTGCCCAACATGTCATTGCCATTTTCCCTCGTGGCAGGTTCCCCTTTTCCTCTTTTGTGAACCAAGGATTGCTGAAAAGACCAGCAAATCTGTCTTGGAAGAAGTATAGTTAGAGTGGTTCTTAGAGGCAACGATGGAAAGTCTTTGTCTTACGTCCTTCAGACATGTTGTCAGGAGCGATAAGTCCCCGGAGAAGGACATCATGGTTGATAACGTGAAGGGGCAGTAAAAAAGGGGAAGGTCCTGGAGGAGATGTATGGAACCAGGCACAGGAACACTTTTGAGGTTGATGCAGGACTGCACAGGATTTCATTCTGTTGTACAGTCTCCAGGGGTTCAAACCAACTTGGTGGCACCTACCAACAAGCCCCACTCCTCCATCATAGAACTGTACTCTTTCGTGTTATCTTCTCTGTCTACGGCCCTGGTCATACAGGTCTGTCCCTTGGCTCCTCTCCAGATTCAGTTTCCCATGGGAAGTTTTTCTTGGCTCTAGTTGTCACCCATGGCCGGGGGTTCACCTGTCTGACTGAGATAAGCCAGGACGCGGTTGCCAAGAGGATGTTTCTTCAAACAGTTGTCCTGTCTACAGATCTTCAGAGAAACCCAATTCCGCACATAAATGAAAGGCAATGTAGTACACAGGTCAGCATACTGTGTGACCTGAATCTATCCTGCTGCTTGTATTTGCAAATAAGGTCTTTGGGGACCAAAGCCATGCTCCTTTGTTGACGCTTTCTCTACAGCTGCTTTCAACTGCAGAGGCTGAGTAGTTGCGACAGAGACCGTATAGCCTATAAAGACTGGACCTTTTACTTCCTGGCTCTTTACAGAAAAATACTGCTGCACTTTGCTCTAGTAGATAATTTTTTTTTCCTTTCTTGTAAGTCAACGCAGATGTATAGATTAGCTGAAAATTCACTATGATGGAGCATCCAACTCTCAATTGGGGGACAAATGGACCACCATGCTTTTTTCTTCAGTCCCACTCCAAACCCTGACATCACCAAGAGACAATAACTTTGGGGGGCATTGGCTAACTGCATAGTGAAACTCAGATTGTTCTGAGGTTGTTGGAGGAAGAGAAGCTTGGAAAGGACAGGAAGACAGGAAGGAAGGGAGGGAAGAAAGGAGGGAGGAGGGGAGGAAGAAATGTAGAAGGAGAAAGGAGAAGAGAAGAGAAGGCAGCAATGGACATTCCTGATGCTGAAGGGCCAACCCATGGCTGCTGACACCAGTAGATGGAGAGGAACATGGCGACTCAGTGTTCTCTTCCCATTTTTCATACTCGCTACCAACATGCTAATGCACAGGTCGCTGAGCCTGAATCCTGGTTTCCTCCTCTGTAAAATGCTGAGAACAATAGTTACCTGTTAGGCAGTATTTGCCATAGATGCATATGAGGTAAAGAGGGGTGAACTCCTATGCCTTTGGACTTGGGCAGAAGTCTTCCTAAGGTGTCTTGCCTTGGACACCTTGACTCTTCATCTCCTATACTCTCACAAAGAATTTATTCAGAGGGCACTTCCTATTTTCTGATATTTTGATGTCAGGGCAACATCAGCTTCTGCAAATTAGCTGCTAGGACGTGTTGTCACCAGCCCTATGTGGATTGGAAGTGGCAGAAAGTAAATGAATGACATGGCAGTCACAAATCACAGTTGGAGCACATCACAGCTGGGGAAACCTAATTGAACCGAATGCCATTCATACGAAAGGAAATCTGGGAATCCCGCCAGCATCTTCCCAGAATAGTAATTTTTCATTTAAATTCACCCCATTTTCACCCCCCAAGGCAGACCTACTTCTCTATCATTATTTTAACTGCCTAAGTCTGCCTCCTTCCCATCCCTGTGGCAGAAACAACTAGATTCTTCTTGGGCCTTTACAGAGCTATTATTTGTAGACAACTGCACATCAGTTGGAAAGGAGCCCAGGTAGTGCTGGGATTCGTGCTCAGCCACTAATAGAAACATTGGTGGTTCAAACCCACCAGCCGCTCCATAGGAGAAAGATGTGATCATCTGCTTTGTGAAGATTTACAGCCTTAGAAATCCTCCAAGGTATTTCTACTCTGTCCTCGAGGGTTGCTATGATGCACAATGAAATCAACAGCAAAGGGTGTGGTTTGATTGGGGTTTGGACTTTAGCTGGCTTGAACACTGTGCATATGCTTCCCAGAGGACAAGAAAAGAGTCATGGGGCAAGAACCCAGACAGTGGTACCCAAACTTCCATATTGTCATCAGTACCCTAGCACTAAGGGAGGATGGAACATGACCCAAATGGTTCTGAGATAAGCAGTGGTTCCAGGCCTAGTGATGGAATACAAAAGGACTGAACCCAGGTACCAGGGACCCAGTGTGGAATGAGCACCATGGAATTGCATGACTTTCAACCTTTTAGAAACATAAAATTGTCTACAGGGATGAGGAAGTGACTATGCTCATTGGAAGTTCGCCTGAAGTTTGAAAGGTCGAAATACCATTTCAGTTAAGAATTTTGACTTTGAGCAAGAATGAACTTAACCATATTAGACTGTTAAGGACAACATATACTATGGCGTTCCATCTCAGAAATTTACCAATGACCTTACAGATTTAATTCCTGTATTCATTCATTCTGACAATATATTTGAATACCTCTGATAGCAATGATAATACCTAAAATAACATTCATATAAAGCTTTAAAGGTTACTTCATCATGTTTGACTCTTAGACCAATTCTCCAAGGGAGGAATTACT
>NW_022103896.1:11687469-11689019 GCF_000313985.2 Echinops telfairi
GGTTTGGAACTGCTGACCGTGTAGTTAGCAGTGCAACATGTAGCCTCTATGCCACCAGGGCTCCTCAAGTCAAAGAAAGTCTGTACCAATTCAAGAAGCAAAGGTCCACACTAAGAGCCCAAAAGATAAGTGGCTCCCAGCACTTGAGCTGGACAAGAGCTCAATACTCAGAGCCCTGTGGACAAACGAGTCCCAGTAAGGGGTGTTCTGTCACAGATCAGTCTAGGTTGTCTGGATTGAGCACTGGTCTGCTAGCTGCAAGGTCAGTAGTTCAAACCCACCAACCACACTGTAGGGAGAAAGATAAAGCTCTTAGTTTTTTTTGTTTTTTTTTTAATTAATCAATTTATTGGGGCTCATACAATTTATCACAATACATAGATCTTAGTTTTAGTCTTGGAAACCCTAGAGAGAGTTGCTATGAGTTTCTATGAGATGGCAGTGGGTTTGGAAATAAACCAACGAAGAGAATGCTCATTTTTAAGCACCAGTTCAATGCCTAACAACAACTTTATGAGCTAGATCCTATGGAAGCTCTTAGAGATCCTCAATTCTCAAAACCTCTCATGCCTTTCCCCCAACCCCCAGTGACAGTACCCCAGAGGTAGGAGGGGAATCAGTATACTAAACTGAGTAGGTCCGGCCCAACTCTTCCAGCCTGTTCCTGCCCCCCACACCTCCTAGTGCATGCTCCAGCCCAGCAAGCTACCCAGTTACTCAGCTGCCCTCCCTCCTGACTCTGTCCTTCTGCTCTGCCCCCACAGGGCTGACCTCACTCGACACAAGGGCAGCACAACAGCAGGTAGAGGATGTGACAGATAGAGGAAGGGGGCCCTCAAAGTGTTAGAGATGAATCAATAGAGAACATGATGATGCATGGGGAAAACACTGATGATGTCAAGGACGGCATTTTGCTTGGATCCATAATCAATGCTCATGAAAAGAGCAGTCAAGAAATCAAACAACATGCGGCATTGGGAAAAGCTGCTGGACAAGACCTATTTAAAGTGTGAGAGAGCAAGGAGGGAACTGAGGGCTACGGTACACCAGACCCAAGCCACGGTGTTTTATTTCTTTTTTTAAACATTTTTTGGGGAGGTCCATACAACTCTTATCACAATCATCCATTGTGTCAAGCACATTTGTACATTTGTTGCCATCATCATTCTCAAAACATTTGCTTTCTACTTCATCCCTTGGTTTCAGCTCCTCATTTTCACCCTCCCTCCCCTATCCTCTCTCCCTCATGAACCCTTGATAATTTATAAATAAGTATTATTTGGTCATATCTTACACTGTCCGATGTCTCCCTTAACCCACTATTCTGTTGTCCATCCCCAAGGGAGGAGGTTATATGTAGATCCTTGTAATGGGTTCCCCCTTCCACCTCACCCTCCCTTTAACCTCCCTCCACCCTCCCGGTATTGCCACAATCAGCACTGGTCCTGAAGGGATCATCTGTCCCAGATTCCCTGTTTCCAGTTCCTATCTGTACCAGTGCACATTCTCTGGTCTAGCCAGATTTGTAAGGTAGAATTGGGATCATGATA
>NW_022103896.1:11689845-11691507 GCF_000313985.2 Echinops telfairi
ATAATATTCAACAACAACAACAACAACTTGTGTTACGACACACTATTATTTCCCCCTTCAAGGCAGACCTCCCTCACGATGATTGTCTTAACTGCTGAATCTTCCACCCTCCCATCCCTATGACAAAAGTAAATAGTCTTCTTGTAGGGCCTTCTCATAGCTCCTGTGAGCCATTTTGCTTAAGGTCATACAACTAGCCAGTAGTGAAATTGGAATTCAAACTCATGTATGACTAATTCCAAAGTGCACATTTCTTTGCACTGCCATAGAACCGACTCAGAAATAAGCCAGCATCCATATTTGCTGATGCAAATGCTCCGAGCACCAGATAGCTACTAAGGAAATGTTTGTCACTGACACTAATGATCAATACTGAGCTCAGGATTGCCCTGTGATGAAAAACCTAGAGCTGAGTATTTAAGTGATGCAGAATTATTTATTCAGAGCCATTGTCCCTCCTGCTGCTGACCAGTTCAATTAAAAAGACCTTCTGGTTCTTTAAAAGAGGGAAAAAATATACATCGCCAATTCATGTGAGTAGGAAGTTGACAAAACCAATGGCATGAAATGATGAGTCATCTGTGCATGAAATCAGAAGGCCAAGTGGTCCCAGGGCACCTAAGACATCCCCGGAGCTAGGGAACAATAATGATGCCTGGTTCAATGTCTTCGGATGAGAGGGCAGGTACAGCATTAATGTTTTGTCACTCACAACTCTTTCACAGCATCTCTAGTCTTTCTATAACCTGAAAAACACAGCATTCAAAGGGTGTGGGGTCATAGAATATCTTGTAAAGCAGGAATTATTTCTGATAGTTTTTTAAAATTTATTTTTGATAGCAGTATGGGAACTTCGATCTGAATAAATCATTTGTCTGAAGAACATCTAAAAGATGGTAAATTGAACATTCTGAAGTTCAACTCCAAGACCAGGATGAAAGCAGAATTGCCTTTTGTTCTTAGTTTGAGAGATTTGAAAGATTCAATCATTTAATACCTTTGGCCACAGCTACCCCGATTTCTTTCCCTGGAGAGATGACATTCTGAGAGAAGTAGATGAGTGAGACATGTGAGGGGGTGGGGGGTGGGCTTGTGGAAAGTTTCAATGGCCAAATATTTTCAGGAATTGTTTTAATGCTCAATTGCTTCATACCAAACAAGCAGCCCTTGAGAAGGTTAACCATTGGGCTGCTAATCAAAAAGGTCAGAGGTTCAGGCCTACCAACCACTCTGTGGGAGAAGGACATGGCAGCGTGCCTTTATGAAGATGTTTAGCTCAGAGACCCTATGAAGCAGTGCTACTCTGTCTGTAGGGTCCCCATGAGGTAGAACCTACTCTACAGCACTGGGTTGGGTTGGGTTTGGCTGGTCTAGCTAATCCCTCCAAGACTCAGCATGTCTCTCTCAATGGGATAGAAGGGATAAACAAGCCAGAAGAGAGAACAACAGGACAGCAGTTCTGGGGGGACATGGAAGAGGGAGAGGCGGGCGAGAGGAAGTGGGTGTTAACAAACAGAGGGACAAGGGAATAACAAGTGACTGAAAATCGATAGTGAGGAGAGTGTAGGAGGTCTGGTAGGACTTGATCAAGGGCAATGTAACGAGAGGAATACTGAAATCCAAATGAAGGCTGAACATAATAGTGGGACAAGAGGAAAGTAA
>NW_022103896.1:11692346-11693448 GCF_000313985.2 Echinops telfairi
AGGAATGATCAGAATGATCACAATGGCGTATCTATAACCCCCACCAAGGGGGATTGACAACAGTCAAGGGAGTAAAAGGAGACACTGGACAGTACAAGGAATGAAAAAGCAATAATAATTTATAAATTATCAAGGGTTCATAAGGTAAGGATGGGGGAAAAAATGAGAAGCTGATACCAAGGGCTCAAGTAGAAAGAAAATGCTTTGAAAATGATGATGGCAACAAACGTAGAAATGTGTTTGAGACAATGGATGGATGGATGGATTGTGATAAGAGTTGTACAAGCCCCCAATAAAATTATTTTTGAAAAAAGAAAAGATGTTCAAAAATATATGTCAGAAGCAAACAAAACAAACAAACCAAATGACTCAGAAACAAACAAACGAAAAAACTCAGCAGCTCCCGTCCAAAAGTGCTTATTGTCTCACCATTTCTGCGGGTCAGAACTCTGGTCACAGGTCAGCAGGGTGTCCCAGGCACAGAGGCAGCATCTCATGAGACTGCAGTCCAGTTGCCCGTCCTCGTGGCTGCCATCATTTCAAGGCTTGACTGGGCCTGGAGCTGCCCCTTCCATGCCCCGCCCCTGGTGATTGTAGACCTCAAGTGCTTCCCAGGTGGGCTTCACAGGAGGCTTTCTGCTTGTCTCCTCACCATGAAGAAAGACGGCTGCCATATTCCCTCCACTAGAAGCACATCATCAAGTTCATCCAGTCCTCCACGGCAGAGGACTACCAGAGGGCAGGGATGCATGAGGGCCATCTTAAGAATTCCTGCCCCAGAAGTCCTGGGCTAAAGGAAGTTGGAAGATTTCTTCAACACAAACAACACAAAGCTTTTAGCATTCAAGGTGCCTTTAGTCTCTTCAAAATGCATTATTCTTCATTCAATGGTATAATATTCCACCCTGCTCTATGAACCCACCCATGAGCCAGACCTAAACAAATCCATATGGCTGTGTCTCAGTAACACTTTACTTACAAACACATCCTAGTTGGCCAATTACTGAACTACAAGACGTGACATTAGCTGATAATATTCAACAACAACAACAACAACTTGTGTTACGACACACTATTATTTCCCCCTTCAAGGCAGACCTCC
>NW_022103896.1:11695106-11705856 GCF_000313985.2 Echinops telfairi
TACTTTAAAAAACAGAAATGTAGTTTCTCACAACTTGGAGGGCTCGCCTTCTGAATTCAGATTGTGTCTAAGACATAGGTCCTTCCTTGGTCTCCAGCTTTGCCTTCCCCGCGGTGTGGCTACCATGTGCATACTTCTGCTGGGACAATGGGTCAACAGTAGATGGCATTATGCTGACTGCAAACAGCCAGTCTCAAAAGGTCACACACTATGTGATTCTATTTAGAGGACATTCTTCAAAAGACAAAACGATCATGTTGGTGGACAGACCAGTGGTTTCAGGGTGGGGGTCCAGGAAGATGTGATTCCAAAGGACTGGCACAAGATAATTCTTCTGGGTTTTTGAAGCCTTCTGTACCCTCATGGTGATAGTGAATCTATGCATGTGTTACATTTTGTAAAACTGTCTGATTCAAGCAGGATCTCTGGTGGTTCAGTGGTTAAAATACTTGGCTGATAACCACAAGGTCAGAAGTTCTAACCCATTAGCTGCTCAAGGTGAAAAAGACAGGGTAGTCTGCTCCCATAAAGATATTTAGCCTTAGAGACCCCACCAGACTGTTCTGCTGGCACTCAACTTTATGGCACTGGGTCTGATCTGGTGGGCACAAATCTCGCTTGTTTATGTCAATTAAAATATGAAAAAAAATTGCTGAAGTTAAAAAATTACTAAGTATTATATTTTGACACGATAACACTACTTTCACGTTTTGTTTGCCAACTGTTCCCTGCCACCCTGCCCAACTATTTTTGTAAAATCACTACGCTAAGTTTTTACCACCAGCGTTTATTAAAATAGGCACAGCTATGCTTAAGGACCTATCTCCAGCAAGGCGTGGGGAGGAGGCAAGCAAATATAGAAAGCACAGGCTATTTGTATAAAAATATGATACATAGTAAAACATACTACCCTCCAAAAGTGACCGATTACAGACAATACGTCCTCTAATCACTGTCTCTATCTCCCTGGGGAGAGCTCTGCTTCTGCCATGGAAACAAACAGCCTGTGGCCAGAGGCCCTGTCTGGGATTCCACTCCAGAACATGGGGCATTCCAATGGCGAGAACACGGATTGCCCAAAATAATCCATGAACTCTTACCATGCTGCTGTATGCTATGTTGGACGTGTTATAGCATGAATGCCATAAAAAAGGCTCATGCACAGGTGCATGTGGACAGAGATAGGCACACATACATACATGTATTTTTAAGCACGCCTCCAAAGCACTTTGCTTCCACTTGCTTCATGGAAAGAATTTAGAATGCCGTCATTGCTCCAGTTGGATCCTTGGTTCCTAAAAGATTCTGCCTTCCTCCGCCAGAGATCTCATTACTCCCTCAGTCGTGGGTTACCTCTTGTCTGTTGGTAGTTCCCGTACAGAATTCCTACTTTGGAATTGGCTTAAGGAGTCTCCCCTTGCCTGGTATGCATTTACTATGCATTTATCATTCAGCCCATTAGCCTTAGCACATTTGTTTGGCCATTCTTTGGTGACAGCTGTCACTTTCTAGGCAAGTGACTGTCCACGGACAGCCTTTCTCCCTCCCCGAAGCAAGAGTCCCACTGTCCTTAGGATGCTTCCCACCACGCATGATTGTGTTTGTTTATTCCAACAACCCTGTGAGCTTAGTTCTTTGTTTGCTCCAGATTCTAGAAATGGGAAACGTGGAGACGCAGAAAGATTAAAACACCTTATCCAAAGTCAAAGAGTGCAAAAGGACAAGAGCCGATGCCTCTCTGTACCTGAGAGTGTGCTTGTCTCATAGCAGGTGCAAAAGATACCGACATTTCATGACTGTCTGAATTAGTGAATGCGTATATGGCTGGAATAAGTAGGGCAGCACTCAGCTGCAAACCGTACTGTTGGCGGTGTGAACTCACCTAGCAGTGCGCGGGAGGAAAGTTGTGGCTGACTACTTCCCAAAGATCATAGCCGTTGGAACATGGAGGACAACTCTACGATGGCACTTATGGGGTGCAATAGTGACTGGGTGCGATCTGTGTCCATAGGGAAACAACTGGAACTGCTGTGGGAAAATCATAGGGATTTCTGGTCCTTGAATGGGCACATCTTCCAGCCGAGAGTATTCTGTGGATTTTGGAAGAAATCTCAAGAGGAAATGAAGCCCTCGTCCCTGGAGATATAAGAGACGCTTCCTGCTTCCTTGGCTAGAAGACGGTGAAGGGGATTCACAGGCAGTTCAAGTGGGGGATAATCATTGCACTCTTCTCGGACAGCAGGAGCCTGGGGATTTTCTGTTTGGGTGCATTTTGATATCTGTATTTCATCTACGTGTCTCCCCATTGTGCCCATGGACTGTTTGAATTGACATGCTGTTGAGCATTCTGCAACCCTGACATGAATGTCCCCGAATGGTACAGCTTTGTTCTGTCTCCTAGCAACCATTCTTGTTTTGATGGCAAAGCATCCAAGCCCTAACCACACATATAGTAACAACAGGTGCAGACCATTTAAAGATGGCAGCATCACAGTGCTCCTAAAAACCGAGGTTGATGTCACTCGGATGGGCTCCTCAGAAAACACCCATCAGGAGGAGGGTTGGCCCCTTTCTCAAGCTCTGAAACAAGGGCTCATACACTCAGAAAACAATATCAAGCTGTGTTCCTAACTCAATGCCCATGAAGAAAAGGGTTATGCATTGGGCTGCTAACCACAAGGTCCACAGTTCAAAAGCACCAACCACTGCTTTGGAGAAAGATAAGGCTCTCTATTCCCATAAAGTTACAGTCTCAGAAACCCACAGAGGGCCATTCACTTCTGCCCTATAGGGCTACTATGAGTCAGATCCAACTTCGTGGCAATGACATAACTGTGTTTAAGTTAAGCTGAACAGGTAAACAAGCTCCTTAATTGCTGAAGCCAGCTGCTGAAACTCCTACTGGGTAGAAGGACGGCTTCCGATGATTCATAAAACGAAGCTGAGGAAACTCAGGAGAGAATTAGGAGGTAACAAAAACTGGATCTTGTATTTTACTGATGAGGAAATTTAAATACAAAGCCTAAGGGCATATAGGGTAGGAAATAGAATTCAGGACTCCTGATGCTATGTTAAGGAGCCCTGGTGGCATAGTGGTTACATGTTGGGCTGCTAACTGCAAGGTCTGCAGTTTGAAACTACCAGCTGCTCCAAAGGAGAAAGAACTTTCTACTTTCTTAAAGAGTTACAGGCTCAGCAACTCACAGGGGCAGTTGTCCTATAGGATCGCTATGAGTTGGCATCGACTTGATGACAGTGAGAAGGGAGATGCCCATGTCCCTCCATTGCCTACTCCTTGATGTACAAAGGAACTCTCTGGGACACGAGAACTACCTATGTATGGTGGTGGAGAACTCAGGACTCAGGAGAACACGGCAATTTCCCAATTACACACACAATGCATTGTTCCTTATTCCTAAATCTCAGTTTACTGATGATTCATTCCTCTCACCTTTGCTAAAGGTTACGGAAAGCATAAATCTCCTTGGCAAGGGCAGTGACTGCCGTGTCCACTTCATGGGTGCCTGTGAAGGGTCCACTAGACCCTGCTGAGCCCCAGTTCTCTCTTGGAATCCTCTGCTTAGCCCCAAACTAAGTCCAGTTCTAAGTACTTTTCATGCGTTATTTCATTCAAACTTTACACTCCACCCTCTAAATGACCCCTACAGAACAGAGGTGAAAACAGACCCACAGAAGTTAGGCAATAGGTTGAAAATCTTACTACCGATTTAGGAGTGAGGATATTAAATCAGACCGTTCAAGGCAAAACCCTAATCCACCATAATAATTTAGGAAGTATTACCTCCTACTGATAGTTTTGCTCCTTCCTCTACCACCACCACCACCAAGACCATAGCGCTCCTGAAATATTTCACACTCTGACACTTGCTTGGGAAGGACCCTCATCTTATCCCCAAGGAGCTCACAAGCCAGACAAGGAGGAGAGAGACCCGAGCACCTTTATACATGGTGAGAAACACGCACAGTGTGATACGAGTCTCACCAGGCTCTCTGCAGATTTCTTCAGAGGTCACTTACCCAGCTTGCACCTTCTGACCACCAGAATCCACAATGGTGACAACCACAGCATCCTGTGGAAGCTATGCCCCTGTTTCTCAAAGGCATCCACTTAAAACAGAAGTCATGGTGTTATCATTATTCCTGTTGTTTGCATGTATTGGAAACGTACTCTAAGTGGGTGATATGCTAAGTGCTTGCTAATTCTTAACATTTGTTGAGGCAGCTACTACTGCCCTGATTCTACAGAGGAGGAAGCTGGGGCCCAGAGAGTTCCAGTTCACTGTACTATGAGCAGATCCACATTTTAGCCAAAACGTGTGTGTTTCCAAAACCAGCAGGCTTGCTTCAAAAACAAACGAATTAGTGAAGTTAAAGAAATAAATAAGACATTACAACTCGTTTATGTGAAAAAAATAAATGACATGTTAGTCAGCAGATTTGATTATATGATGGGCTATCCTACATGTAATAAAAAAAGATGAAACACATTTATACTAGTAGAGGAAATGACTCACACGGATGAACCAAGTGAGAAAATAATTGAAGCAAGCTGTATAAATGATCACATTGGTCTAAAAATAGTGTACGCATATTATACACATATTTATGTGTATGCACACGTTACAACTGCCTTTTGTGCCATTCTTCCCAGCCTACGGGATCCTTGTCCAATAGTTTACTGCAAACCATAATATTTTCATTAGCTAATTTTCTACTATTCCTCTGACAGTTTGCTGTATTGGGATGGCTTGTGTGTTGCTGTGATACTGAACCCTATACCGCAAGCATTTCAAAGACTATCAGTCACCCACGGCGGACATGTTTCAGAAAAGCTTCTAGATTAAAACACACTAGGAAGAAGGAAGAGGCAGTCATTTCTGAAGGAATGGTTGCTAGGTTCACTTGAGTTGATTTCAACTCGCAGAGACCCTGTGCTCAACCGAGCAAAGTGCCCCCTGGCCCTGCACCACTCTCACAACTCTTACGTCCGTTGTGATGGTCACTGCATCATCCATCTTCTGGGGGGGTCTCCCTCTTACTCGCTGACCCCCCACTTTACCGAGCATGCTGTCTTTCTAACACCTCATGAAGAGCTATAGGACACTGTCTGGGTGGATTGACACCTTGGCTGCGATAACAGGCTCCGACAGGCATTTTTGTGAGCTTGGCATGGGATCTGGCAGCGTTTGATTTTGTTCTACGTGAGATCACTGTGAGTTGTAGTCAGTTTGATGCTCCTAACAACAGCCGTAACAACCACCACCACCCATATTGTATGTTTCTAGGAGGTTCCACATGAAGCTATCGTCTCTGATCACGTCTATGAAGTGGCACTTATATGTCAGGATCAGGTAAGGAGGAATTTTTGCTTTCTTCAAAAATAACTCGATTCAATTAAGCAAACAAATTTTTTCTCGTGTATGGGCTATAAGAAACTAAACTGCATATTATGTGTTGTGGTTGGTGTTGCTGCTACGTGCCATTATGTGGGTTCCCGTACCCAGCCACCACCCCATGTACAACAGAGTGAAACCATGCTCCGCCCCGGACCCTCCTCAGAGCGATCACGTTGGTGCCCATCATTGCAAACACGGTATCAATCCATCTGGTCCAGGGTCTTTCTACTCTTCACTGTCCCTCAACTTTACCAAACAGCATGTCCTTTTCCATCTCTTGATAATATGTCCAAAGGATGTGAGATGAGATCTCACTGTCCTTGTCCATGGTACTTTCAATATTCCTCACCAACACCATACATAGTTCAAAGGCAGTGATTCTTCTTTGAATCTTCTTTAATCGATGTCCAAATTTCAAATGCATATTAGGTGACTGAAAATAGCGTGGTTGGATCAGGCACAACTTAGTCCTCATAGTGACATCCTGGCTTTTCAAAAATTTAAATAGTCTGTAGGCAGCATATTAACCCAGTGCAATGCATTCTGTGGTCAGTGTTCTATTCATTTATTAGACAATTGTTGTTATGGTCGTTAGGTGCCATTGAGTTAATTCCAACCCATAGTGACCCTAGGTGCAATGGAGCTAACCACTGCCCGGGTCTGCACCGTACTCACAAGCCTTGTTGTGTTTTGTGTCAGTTGTTGCAACACTTCATTGAATGTCTCCCTGGTTCTTCTGAACCTCTGCACTCCCAAGCATGATGCGTTTCTTCTGGGAGTGGTCCTCCTGATCACACGTCCAAAGTCTTTGAGAAGTCTTGACATCCTCGGTTCTCAGGAGCATTCTGAATGCGCTTCTCCCAAGACACCCTTGTTTGTTCTTTTGGCAGTCCGTGGCACTTTTAATAGTCTTCACTCACATCATAATTCAGTTATATCAATTATTATTCCCTCTTCTTTTGTTTTCTAGCTTTCATATGAAAAATTGGGGCTATCAAAAAGTTTTATTCATAAAATCTTTCAGTACTGCAACTCCAGTCTTGGGTTATTTCTTCAGTTCTTTCCGTTTAAGCTCAGGTTGATGTACTTTCCCTTTTGGGTTTCCTTCCTTTAGGTCTTTGCACATATCACTAGGATGTTGTGCTTTTTTGTCTTCTCAAGCTGTCCTTTGAAACTTTCTGTGCAGTTCTTTTACTACATCATATATTCCATTTTTCTTAGCTACTCCACAATTAAAAGCCAAGCATCAGAGTCTCTTCTGACATCCACACTGGCCTTTTCTCTCTTTCCTGTCTTTTAAATGACCCTTTGCTGTCTTGGTGGGTAAGGCTCTTGATGATATCCTATACTCATCAGGCCTTCTGTCATTAGTGTTCAATGCAGCAACTTTGTTCCTGAAATGTTCATGGAATTCATCTGGGATATATTCAAGGTTGTATATTGGCTCTTGTGGACTTCTTTACATTTTCTTTAGTTTCATCTTGAACTTATACAGCAGAAATTGATGTTCTGCCTCATAGTCAGTCCCTTAGCTGCTGATATTGAGCTTGTCCATCATCTCTTAGCAGAGAGATTTTCCATTTGATTTCTGTGTATTCCAGCTGGAGAAGTCAATGTGCATAGTCACTGTTCGTGTAGTTCAATCAAGATATATGTCACAAAGAAGCCAGTGGTCTTACAAAAGTCTACCATGGGATCACCAGCTTTGTTTCTATCACCAAGGCTCTATTTTCAACGACTATTTCTTCCTCATTGCTTCTAATGCTTGCATTCCAACTTTTGTATATGACACATAAGAAGGAAAATACTTCTATTATATATAATATAAACAAGACTGGAAAATTTTCTTTGCAAAGCTATTCTGTTCTTACAAAACAACCTTATCTCCTTCAAAGAACTCTCCTTTTAATACATTTGTCAAATCTGCAATTCCATTCTTGAAAATATTGTTCAAGCTCATCTGTTTGGATGGCTGACAGCACCTCGCTTGTTTTTTCTTTCACCTCTTCTATGACTTCAAATCACTGTCCTTTCATGTCCCTCTTGGTTCCCAGAAACAAATGAAGTCTCCCAGAAATAAATGAAGTCTCACAAATAAAGAGTAAGGTGCATGGGGCAAGAGAGGTGAGATAGTTAAGATTTATTGTGCCAACCTGGCCTATAAGCACTTGTGGGATTAATTGAAGGGCAGAGAGATAAATGGCTCCGAAAGCCTCACCCTTCTTATTCTTGGGTCTCTTGCTCTCTGATGGTCAGACCAGGGTGCAGCTGCCTTAGCCAGTTCCCTGCTTCAGCTGGCAAGGCTCACTTCCTGTGAGACATCCCTGAGGAGAAGCCACATGGACCTACCCTAATGCAGCCCTGGGTGCTGGAGCAGCCATTTGGAGACCCCTGCCAGCTCTGAGATGCTTACACACTCACCAATTCAGCTTTCCTCTGTAGTCGGTGTCATTGCATGTGTTTTGTGAGATTGAGGACGACTTTGTAGATTGGTGTCACACATATGGACTAATGTTGGGCTTATGGGCTTGGACAGCATTCGGTTGGGATGCTTTCTTACTGTACACTTACCCTTTATATAAAACAATCTCTTATACATATGAGTTTCTGTGCATTTGTTTCCCTAGTTTACCCAGACTAACACAAGAGATGCTACACATGTTTTCAGAACCTCTTAATCAGAAAGCTTGATTAACAGTCTGACCTGGTGGAAGTCCACATGCACTAGGAAGTTGATGGCTGTGCAGAACGAGGTTTGTCATCAATGATATTTCAGCTTTTCTGAAATGAGAAAACCACTTGTACACTTGAGTTTTTCTGATAATGCTGTCCTTTTAAACTGTGTTCAGCATCACAACAATTTCTGTGGCACTTTTCCCCAGCAGAAAACAAAATTTTACAGCTGCAATATGTTCCCTTAAATTGGCCATCACAAAAAACATGGTTCAAGCAGAACTGCTTCTTTCATGAAAAAATTCACTGTCACCACAGAAAGAAACTTCCCAGGTGATGCCACCAGGTGCACTAACTCAGAGAGTTTCTTGAGTCTCGCCTAGCAGGGGAAGAATGCATACTATGAAAGCACTGCTCTGCCCAGCGCAATTCTGGATTTTTTGGGGAGTACCCCCTTGTATATTTGTTAGTTGCCATTGAGTAGCTCCAGTTTTCATGGACACTTTATGTGTAACAGACCTGTGCCATCTTCATAATCCTTGGTATATTTCAGGTTATGGTGAATATTGTGCCATGCCTTCTGACCTACAGGTTCGTCAAGCACCATATTGAAAAAAGATCCACAACATTTTCATTGACTAGTTTTCATAAGTAAATCACCAGGTCTTTCTCTCTTCCTAATCTATCTTAGTCTAAAATATCCCCTGAAGCCCATTTCCCTAACGACTCTCCTGGTATTTGTAATAACTCTGCCATAGATCACAGCATCGTAGTCATTCACATTACCCTTGTACAACACACTGACCATGGAGAGTAGGCATATGAATATTCTATATATACATCTGCATTTTGAAAATGTTTTAAAATCAAGATGTGTTCTTTTACAATAAAAATGATACTTAGCATTTTTTTAATACTTGCACTGGATACTTAGTGTTTTATCCAGTCACATGGAAAACTAACAAGGTCAAAAATGCACTGCAGACCTCTTAGAAAGTTATGGGTTGTAAGAAAAGGAGCTCTAATTCAGTGGTTACTCATAACAAGCCTGGCTACATGTGACTGGTTTTTTCCTCTGAGGGAAGGTAACACAATTACATGCACTTCAAAGATGAGACTATTGAAGTCACGAGAGGTTAAATAATATAGAAAAAACATATAGCTGCAAACTTAAAGCATGGTTTCCGTCCTAGCTTATCCCCAAATACTGTCTCTCCACCCCTCTAATGGAAGAAAAAAAAACTCGCGCAAGGATTTTCCCACTCTCTGAGAGCCATAGGTAGCCCCGTTTATTGTGGGCTCACTCAGCAGCAGTGACTAAATGAAATGCAGATACAAAAAGGGGGGGGGGCATTGCTATGAATAATGATAAAAAGTTTAAGTTGTCCTCAGAGACAGTGTGGTGTTTGAAAGTCATCAGAATTATTCATCTTAGGGCAAGATTCATTCTCCTATGTTTCTGGGCAAGAATCCCATCTGAATAAGGTCGTAAAGTCATGGCTACTCTGAGGTCATCATGAAAAAATAATAGACCTTGATGATAAAAGAATGGGCTAGTCATCAATTCCATCTCCTTTTCCAGCAAAAGACGCAATATTTAAAGAAAAATCATCATTAGCAGTCAACTCAGACTCAGACTCAGTTCTTGGGAACTAGATCCCCCAATGCTCTATGAACATGATCTGAATGCCAATGGTTTTGAGTACATTTTGAAGACATGGAGATCGTCCCTGTAATTATCCCCTTATGGTTAAAAAAAAAATCAACAGCATAGTGGAGCCCAGCTCTTTTTCAGATCACTTTTGGGGTGGGACTGAGCAGCAGCAGTAGCAGGAGGAGTCGAATTCTATGGAACTGGATTAGAATTCTAGCTCATCCACTTACTATCAGTGTGACCCTTGTGCCTAAACAACACCACAGAGAGTTTGTTTGTAAACCATGATTGCTAAGAATGTTTGCTGGAAAACAGTTCAAGGTTACACTCACCATAAAACAAGCAAACGTGCCTTGTGAAGGGTATACAAGTCAAAAGATACAAATGAATGGACACAAGTCCTTATGATCCCCTCATTCTCAATAGACCTGGCCTGAAGTTACATGGTCTCCTGAGAAGTCGAAGGGGAGAGTCATTATGCCATAGAAGAAAGGCTGGCTGTTAGTTACCCCATTCGACTGGAAGAGAAAGTAGATCATCCTTCAAGGTCAACCAACAACAAGGAAGACAAAAGTGCCATGATCCACATACTTTCAGTTTCCAGTGATCCCTCTGCATCTTGGGGACGACAGCAGGGAAGGGTAAGCGAGATCACCTATGTAACAGTCACATGGCACAAAGGGAATATTAGAACAGATCAGTTTTCTTTTTACACTTGTCTTCATTCTCACCCCCCACACATGGACTCATCTATACAACCTCATTGTTCAAAGTGTCCACATTGATATTAACCCCTTTGAAGAGAAAGGGACACTCCTTCACAGCTGGTTGTTTCTTAAAGAGCTATGACCTGGACATATAAAAGCCCCATCTAGAGTTTATGCAACACCCCTAACTCTCCCATTTAAATAGCGTTTCAGGGGCCAACCCCAATCCCAACTACATGAACACCTGCCCCTCCCCCCAGAAGAATTTATTTCAGAGGACAGCACTGAAGCTGCAGCTC
>NW_022103896.1:11712387-11715180 GCF_000313985.2 Echinops telfairi
TTAATAAAAATAAAATGCAAAAAAAATGCTGAAATTGATTGTGGTGGTGGTTGCTCAACTCTTCATAAAATAATTGAATGACTAACTTGTAGAATAAGTGAATAATCTGCCAATAAAACTATTAATTAAACAGATCCCTTGCTATCAAGTAGACTTCTACTCCTTATGAGTCCATGTATTCTAGAGGGGTGCTAGCTCCATACAGCCAGTTCTTTGGCTGAGTTTTGGGAAGTAAATTGGCAAGTTTTCCTTCAGAGGTGTCTCTAGGTACACTGCAGCCTTTACGTTAGCAGATGGACGAGTTCATTGTTTGTGCTAGGCCAGGTTAACTAAAGAAACATATCCAGAGATACTTATATGTGTAAGAAAGAGCTTTATATCGAGGAGTAATGGGATACCAAGAAAACACCCCAGCCCAGTTCAAATCAAGTCCATCAGTCTAATCCTAGTCCATAAATCCCTCTTCAGACTCACACAGCCACAAGCAATGATACAAATTGCAGGAAGATCATAGATCAGTGGGTGAAAAGTCTTAGAGATTCAATGGCATTGGATGCATCTCCAGGGCTCCTGCAGGGCTCCAGCAGGTCTCTGAGTGGCTGACCAGCATGAAAGTGAAGCAGAGAGAGGCGGAGAGTTCCCAGGACCTTCCTTATGAGGAGGTCATGCCTACAAGGAGGCATCTTATGGCTGTCACCCAATTGACAGGCTTGACTTCATCCCTACACTTCAAGTTGATGCAAAATTATGTAACTACCACATCCAGGAACCACAGCCATTGAGTTGATTCCAACTCATAACAATGCTGTAAGGACAGAATAGAATAACGTCTTAGGGTTTCTGAGACTGTTAATCTTCATGACAGCAGATAGAATCATCTTTCTCGCAAGGAACAGGTCATGGGTTTGAACTATCGATCTTGTGGTTAGCCACCCCAATGTGTGACACACTGTGCCACCAGGGCTTGCCTAGAGACATATAGAACTTTTTGGATGTGTTCAGGAGTTTCACAATATTTGACTCAATTACAGATGATTATGTATATAATATAACCCAGGCTATTAGAAATAAAATAGGTACACACAAATATGTCACTGAAGATATTAAAATATCAGAGACCCTATATTAACTAAGTACTCTATTAATTTGGGCTACCAAGTTATCTAGTGGTTGTGCAGACGCTAAATGAAATTTCTCTCTCCATCTCTGTGCATATAGTTAAAGCAGCGTTCCCCATGGGTTGAAAATGGTTTTGTTGTGACAGATGCCGTAAAATTGGAACAGACCCAAATGTATAAAATGTGAGTGCCAAGGAATGATGATCAAATGAGAAGATTTACAGGGCACGGTCCTGGAACAGAGACGAGGAAGCCCGATGAGGGAGACAGATGCACCACCCAGACTCTGGAGGACTCAGAGAATGAGTCCTGGGGCCAGAGTGGGCATGTGTGGGGCTGTTCACTGCAGGCTCAGCAGTTGGAAGCCACCAGCCAATCTTTGGGAGAAAGACAGGGCTTTCTACTCCGATAAAGACTTACAGTCTTGGATACTCACAGCCACAGTTCCACACGGTCTTCTGGATGGCTATGAGTTGGCATCGGTGTGCTAGCAATGAGTGTGGCTGTGGTTTGGTGGAGAGTGACACCCATTTGAAAACAGTAGGGTCAGCCACCGTCTTGGAGCTAAGCCCCTTTGCTTCACCTCTGCCCATCAAGAGGTTTGATTGCCCCGCAATGTGCACACCTGCCTGGCTTCCTAAGCGGGAGATTAAGTTTCTTTAGCTGGGCTTTGACCCATAATGTCCCCCATTCTGGGTATCATTCTGGAACACTCATATTTCACAAACCCAGGACCATCCTGGTGTTGCTTCATCAGCCACTACTGAACCAGGATGAACTGGGTCCAAGCCCTGCTTATAACTGATGAAAAAGTAACATTACTTAGCAAGCTTTTCCCATGGCATCCTTCTTTGAAAGTCAGGCCTGTGCCCATCCGGTTGAGCACAAAGGCACAGATGATGATACCACTAACCCACACAGTGTGCTCAATTAAATGCCGGGCAGGGCACCTGTGCTCAGATCTGGCTTTCTTAAAAACATGGTACCTGTGGTCCAATAAAACCTGTATCCAGTACTTGGGTAGTCTTTGGATCCTCTTAACTGCTGCCTATAGGGTCTCTGTGAGTCAAAATCCACTCAGTGGTAGTAAGATTGGTTAATATCTTCATGGCAAAAATATATCCAGTAGATAGTCATTGCTATCTATTTTAAGTGATTTCATTTACAATAGAAAATGCCCAATACTCTCTCAAAATTCTCAGCCAATTTAGCCAAGAGCATGCAGAAAATGTTCCACCTATGCTCCCAAATGAACGGAGATGTCCTTGATACTGAAGAACCAAAGCAAGAAACCAAAACCTGAAATTGTTTGAACAGTGAAACGAATATAATTATCACCTGAGATCTTCAATTCTACGTATTTATTTAATCAAAACAGCCTCCATCCTTTCTTCTTTTGTGGACAGTGAATGAAATGTAACAAATTAAACTTCTGAAATAAAACATCAAATGCTTTAAATGGACTTGAAAATAGGCTTACAGCAACAGGAATTGGATGGTGAGGAGTCCTACTAATGTAAGAGTTAAGTGTTTGGCTGCTTCCTGAAAGGTTGGTGGTTCTAAATCGACCCAGTATTTCCATAGCAGAAAGACCTGACCATCTGCTTCTATAAAAATGACAGTTAAACACCTGCTCCTCCCCACAGAAGAATGTATTTCAGAGGACAGCACTGAA
>NW_022103896.1:11716622-11722860 GCF_000313985.2 Echinops telfairi
CTGCCTCCTACTATCATGATCCCAATTCTACCCTACAAATCTGACTAGACCAGAGGATGTACACTGGTACAGATAGGAACTGGAAACACAGGGAATCCAGAGTGGATGATCCCTTCAGGACCAGTGGTGAGGGTGGCGATGCTGGGAGGAGGAAGGGAGGGTGGAGTCAAGAGGGAGAACCTATTACAAGGATCTACATATAACCTCCTCCATAGGGGACAGACAACAGAAATGTGGGTGAAGGGATACATCAGATAGTGTAAGATATGACAACATAATAATTTATCAATTATTAAGGGTTCATGAGGGAGAGGGGAGCGGGGAGCAGGGAGGGAGGGGGGAAATGAGGACCTGATGCCAGGGGCTTAAGTGGAGAGCAAATGTTTTGAGAATGATGAGGCCAATGAATGTACAAATGTGCTTTACATAATTGATGTATGTATGGATTGTGGTAAGAGTTGTATGTGCCCCTAATAAAATGATTTAAAACAAAACAAAACAAAAAATAACAGCTTAAAAAATCCTTTGGGGAAGTCAGTGCTGTCACATACAGTCCCTATGATAAAAAAAAAAATCCACTCTAATGAGGTCTGAGGACCATATAGTTAAGAGTCATATGTCAACCAAGGAGGTGGTCAAAGAGTCCTGAAAAGGTCTTGTAAGGTTTTATAATCCAAAGCACACCTATCCCAATCATGGTCTCTCTCCTGCGCCTGTCCTCCCAACCCTGACTATAATGAATTGATCTGTTGCCATCATGCTTTTTTGACAGCTCCCTTTGTGCTCCACGTCCCATTTCAATAGCCTCGTGGCTATGAATCATTGGGCACCATTATGGCCTCATGTTGATGCTCTCTCATCTAGATGAGATGGATCTCTACAGACTAAAAAAAATACATATGACATTTTGGCAACTAGCCACAAAATAAACAGACAACCCAGAGTTGAACAGAAGGAAAGGTCTTCTCTACATGCACCTACAGATAATAGTAGAAACAAAGATGTAATTTGTCTTGATGCCTGTTTCAATATATAAGCAACACTAATGCATGAAGTAGTATTCAATTCTCCAACTAGATCTGGCTAAGATTTTGTTTAAAAACAGAGCACCTTGCCATACATCTTTTGAAAATAAAGTGAGCCTGAAACATTCAAACAACATAAATGTCCATCAACAGATGAATGCACAAGTTGTGACTTGGTCATCCAATGGGATATCATTCAGCCATAAAGAGAAACAAACTCCTGGTGCATGCCACAGCATGGATGCGTCTTGACAATGTCATGCTGAGTGAAATAATTCAGCCATAATAGGGTGCTTAATACTATTTGATTGCACTTATTTGATATAGGAAAGTACATGGAATACAAAGCTTAATAGTGTTTACTAGAGGTGGGAAGGAGGGGAAGGGGAATTACTATTTAGGAGTCACGGAGTTTATGCTAATGGCAGTAAGATAATTGAGAACAATGGATACTGACAATAGTTGCACAATATAAAGAACATAATCAATGTCCCTGTGCAAGAGAGATTGTGGAATTAGAAAATGGTTTGCTTTGCAGCATTGCACAATAATATTCGTAAAATATAATCAGTGAGCCCCATTCTTTCCCCACACCAGTCACACAAGTCACTGGGGAGGTAGCTCATCTTGGTCAATCTTAGATGGCCCATCTACCAAAGGGGAGGCACCCACAGCTTAATGCTGCAAAGACAAGGAAGTGGAGCAAATAAATGTTGAAATTCCCATTGGAAAAGGAACAATTATGAAGTCATGTAGCTCTGAGGAGGGGGCCTTCTGAGACCTGGTATGTGTTAGTTCGCTTTCAATGATCAGAACTATGTCATCGTGGGAGGCCCACATCAATAAAACACGTGCAAGCCAGAAAGTCCTTCCAGAAAAAGCCAGCTGTCAACATCAAGAGACAAGTAAGTGCCACAACTCTGAGCTTCATTGAAAGAGTCACATTCAATCCACCCCTTCCTTGAAAACGGACTCTATTACCATGGCTCCAAGTTCCACAGGAGAAAAACCACAAAGTATGCAGGAACTAGATGAACAGTCTGTGCTGGTGACAGAGAAAATAAAAGGCCATTGAGGTGCAGAGCAAACCAGACAAGATGTCCTCTGTGCGCTTCCTGGAACCCTCGGTGAGAACTTGGTGCTGGATCCAGACTTGCCATTGGCAGCCTGGAGTGTGGCTGGTCTCCTCCAGGTCTGCAGACGGGCAGGGCATGATTTAGACTCAGACATCAGTGCAGAACAGGGCAATTTTGTGTTACAGTTCCAGGTGAGACAGTATGTATGGGAGAGGAAGAGATTTATTACCTTCCTTGACACCTCCCTGCCTGTGGAATGGGAAGGAGACCATATATTTGCTTGGGAAACATTAGGAATTCATGGAATTAGGGGC
The DNA here is from genome assembly GCF_000313985.2 of Echinops telfairi. Classification (NCBI taxonomy): domain Eukaryota; kingdom Metazoa; phylum Chordata; class Mammalia; order Afrosoricida; family Tenrecidae; genus Echinops; species Echinops telfairi. The sequence continues at coordinate 11,719,038 of NW_022103896.1, forward strand.
TTTTCAGAACCTAATACCGGTGATGAGATGTCAGAAAAGCCATGTAAACTCTCTGTGCCTCAATTTCTCTTATTTGTAACTCTAAAGTTTAAAGTACTAACAGCCTGAAATCTGATCAACCTAAGCTTAGATGTGGATATTGGGAATGTAAAATAAATATTTCTATGATTTTTGAGAATTTTGAGAAGTTAATATTACACTCACATGGCTTTCTTCCATGACAAAGCAGTGAAAAATTGGATTCCCATCTTTTAAATCCTTGGTGCTACCTCCTGAAATGATTGAAAGTTAACAAATTATTTTTGATACAGAGACTATATTCCTTTAAGAGTCTGTTGGTGCTTCCTGAATCATTCCATATTTGCCACAGAGAATTCTCCAATATAGCAAACTTGAAGCTTGAGTGTGAGAAATATTGGACATGTTTTTTCTTTTGGGTTTTTTTAATCCAAATAGTTACACGTGTCATTATAATACTCTGAAATCTTCTTTACAGGAGGCAAAATATGATTGAAAATCCAGTTTTTAAGGGAGAATCCAAGCTACACTGAAAGCATGGACAAAATAAATAAGGCCCCATTAAGGACCAGAATAAAAATGGAAATGTTTCAACTAAACAATGCAAGGCTGGAAGTGCTCATTCATCGATGCCAAGACATTTGGAAGACAGCTATCACTAACTTGAAGAGACCCATATTTGTCCCAATTTCAAGAAAGAGATAACTTAACAGACTGAGATTATGACATTGTGTTAGTCCGGGTTGACTAGAGTAACAAATTCATAGACACCTATATGTATTTAAGAAAGAGATTTATGTGAAAGAGCAATTGTATATTGAGAAAGATCCCAGTGCAGTTCAGATCAAGTCCAAATGTCCAATATTAGCCCATGTTTCCAATACTGCTTTATAAATTCCTCTTTAAACTCAAGAAGCCATGCAATGATGCTGAATTCAGGAAGATAACAGGCCAGTGGGTGGAAAGTCTTGTAGCTCCAGGGGCGGTGGAAGGATCTCAGTACTGGTGTGGGTCTCATCGTGGCTCCTCTAGCTCCAGGGCCCTGGCTCTAGCAGAATAACTTTATGTGACTTGTCAGCAAGAATATCTAGCAGAGAGTGGATGTGTCTGGCCTCCAGTAAACTATATCTGTAGTGCCTCCAAATGATGTAATCAAGCTGCAACCTTATTGACAGGCTAGACTCCACCCCTTCACTCTTAATAGTCTCAAGCTGACATGAGATTATGTAACTACCACAGACATGCAAGTGAGATTTTGCTAAAGATAATTCAAAAGTGGTTTCAGCAGTGCATCAACAGGAAAAATCCAGACATCCAATCCAGATTCTGAAGACAAGGTGGAATGAGGGATATCATTGCTGATGTCAGATGTATCATGGTTGACAGCAGAGAATACCAGAAAGATTCTTACATATATTTTCTTGATTATGCAAAGTCATTCCACAGCGTGGATCATAGCATACTATGGGTAACCTTGCTATGAATGGAAACCCTGGAACACTTAATTCCAAAACACGTCTGCTCATGCAGAACTGATACATAGACTCCTGAGGTGGAAGCTGGACATAGATCGACCTGGGAGGCAGTCATGCAAGCAGATCAAAGGCTTAGTGCATAGTCTAAAACCAGGAAAGGTATCTGTCAGGGTTGTAGCCTTTCATTATACTTTTTCAATCTCTGTGCTGAGCAAAATCAGAGAAGGTGGGCAATATGGAGAAGAACATAGCATTGACTTATTAACAAATTGTGATAATACAAGCTTGCTCGATGCAATCAAGAAGATCTGAATCATTTACATAATAAAAATTACTACAGCCTTCAGTAGTGAATTATTCCTCAGCATAAAGAAAACGAAAATCCTCACAAATAGACTAATACACAATATTATGATTTTAAAACTCACTGCCATCAAGTTAATTCCAACTCACAGTGTCCCTGTAGGACAGGGTTGAATTGTGCCCTGTGTGTTTCTGAGACTGTAACTCTTGATGGGAATGAAAAGCCCCATATTTCTCCCTCAGAGCAGCTTGTGGTTTCAAACTGCTGACAGCCCGATATTTAACCACCCCTCATCAAAGTTCGCAAGGATTTCCTATTATTTGAATCCACTATCAATACCCCTGGAAGCAGCAGTCATGAAATCAAACAATATTTCGCACAAGGAAAATCTGCTGCAAAAACTTTAGAGTATTAGGAAGAAAATAAGTCATTTTGAAGACTAAAGGTGTGTCTGATTGAAACTTCGGTATTTTCAATCACCTTATATGCATGTAAATGCTAGATAATGAGTAATAAAGATCAAAGACAAATGGGTGTATTTGAATCAAGGTGCTGGTGAAAATTATTGTATACACCATGAACTGGTAGATGAGACTTGGTCTTTTGTATTCTGGGTATGTCATTAGGAGGGACCAGTTCCTAGAGAAGGACATCATGTTTGGAAGAGGAAAGAGTTAGTGAAAAAGTGGAAGACTCACTGACATGGATTGACACAATGATTTTAACATTGAGCTCAAACATAGTAAGGATTTGAGGAGGATTTAGGAATAGGCACATTCATTCTGTTGTGCATAGTCAGAGGAAACTCAATGGCACCTTATAACAACAGTGAATCGTTAATTAATATAAAGCATATATAAAGTTGAGAAGAGAAAACAAACTCTGACAGTACCCTTGCATTTGGTATTGTTAGTTGCCAGCAAGGAGCCCCACTGGCATAATGGTTACGAATTTGGCTACTAGCTGCAAGGTCAGCAGTTCAAAATCACTAGCTGCTCCTTGGGAGAAAGTTGGGGCTTTCTACTCCTCTAAAGAGTTACAGACCCACAGGGACAATTCTACCCCATCTTAAAGGGTCGCTATGGGTTGGCATCGACTCAATGGCAGTGAATTTGATTTTTGGTTTTAGTTGCCATCAAGTCCAATGGAGTGAGTCACAGACCAGAAATTTTATGCTTGAGTGAAAAATGTGGTTTGTTTTTCCCTTGTTCCCTTAACTAAGGGAACTTATCCTAGGTTTTCTAGGATTTTTTGTTAGCTAGATAATATAATTTTAAAATAATATCATCTTGTACTATTTGATAAAGCAAAAAACTTTAAAACTAAAAGCAGGTATATCAAAAGGAATTGTCTCAGATAAAAAGCTAATCCTTTTCATGAAAGCAAAGTTAGGAAACATACACAAATATATGAAAATGCATGACAATCCTGGTAGATATTGATAGTTGATAGTCTTAAAGAGAATGTAAATTTCCTTGATAGCTGTTTGATAGTTTGGATATCTTTATTAACACTCCTGAATGAAGTAAAATTAGAATATCCAATCTGATCTGCCGTGTGATTGATGGAAATCTATTTTCCTGTGATGAGGATGAGAGCAATAGCCTGAGTGCTAAACATTCCATTAAAGTCAGACATTGCTCAGAGACTTTAGCTGGGGTTCAGACCCTGATATCTTGGACAAGAGCAAAACTGCTTTAAGACCAGTATTTGAGAACCATTGTGATCTCAGAGGGAGCCCTAATGGGGTAGTGTTTATGTGTTGGGGTGCACTCTCATAGTCGGCAGTTCAAAACCAACAGAAGCGCTGAGGGAGAAAGACTGGGCTTTTTACTCCCTTAAACAGTTACAGTCTCAGAAACTCACAGGGGGTTGCTATAACAGCATTGACTTGATGGCAGAGTGGATTTTTTGGTGACCTAAGAGGGAGAAAGAGGAGACTTTCTACTCCCATTAAGATTTACCATATCAGAAACCCACAGGGACAGTTCTACCCTGTTCTATCGGGTCACTGTGAGTTGGAATC
>NW_022103896.1:11723428-11733571 GCF_000313985.2 Echinops telfairi
CCAGACAATTCAAGCCTGGGTCTTTACACAATGACAAATTAAGGCCTATTACCACTAATTCAATATGTCACTATGAGGTAAATAGGACAATACCCACTGCACAAAGTCAATTCTGACTCATAGCTATTCTATGTCGGGTTTTCAAAGCTATAAATCTTGATAAGAACAGATTGTCTGATCTTTCTCCCAAGGAGCAGTTAGTACGTTTGAACTATTGACCTGATAGATAGTAGCCCAACACTTACCTGCCAGCACCACCCAAACCCCTAACAGACCCATAGGGAGATTAAGTAAGTTATTAAGAGTTGTGCTGTTCAAAAGTGCTGTGTGAATGAAAACGTTGATTTCTGGGCTCCTAACAGTTATTAGGAGCCCTGGGGGCATGTTGAGCTACAAACGGGGCTGGTAGTCATAAGGTCACCAGCTACTCTGAGGGGGAGTTGTGGTTCTCTGCTCCCATAAAGAGTTACAGCCTAGGAAACCCCGTATAGGGTCACTCTGATGATGCTTCCTACTCCCATAAAGAGTTACAGTTTCCAAAACCCATCGGGGCAGTTCCACTTGAGTTGGAATCGATTCCAGGGCAGCGAGTTTGGTTTTGTCGAACATAGTTATTGGTCTCTGTTATGATTAGGGAAGCTCTACTACTGGTACTTCAAATGCAAACAGGGTCACCCATGGTGGACAGGCTTTAACAGAGCTGTCAGACTAAGATAAATTCGAGAGAAAAACGGGCTGTCTAGTTCCAAAAGTTAGCTAATGAAAACCCTATCGATCACAATGGAAGATTGTTGGTTACAGTGCTGAAAGCTGAACCCCCTTGCTTGTACAGCACACCAAAGACCCAGTGGTCACCACAATGCCCTTGTGCACATCAATCATAGTGAAGATGACAGAGAACCAGACAACATTTAATTCTTTTGTATTAGGGGCCACACATCAATTAACAATAACAACATAATTAATCCTATTTAAACACAGTGAACTTTTTAATTATTAATTATGAACAAGGCACCATGCAAAGTAGTTTATGTTCTATTCACTATTAGATCCTCACAATAACCCTATAAGCCAGATTCCACTAATATTTTGTAAGGGAATTAACAAAGACCCGATGGTTCAATCACTTGCCCGGAGTTCAACAACTGCTAGATGAAAGAACAGGAATTCAGACTGGGCAACCTGACCCAGCTCTGCCCCTTAACCTTGTACATGTGCCTCAAATCTCAGGTTAAGTGATTTTAAGCCCAATGCCAGTAAGAATTCACTGGCTTTACTAAAGGAACTTAAAAAACAGAAGGAGAGAAAGAAGCCCAGAAGTGATCATTGTAAATTCATTGGCAAGCTGTGGAAGGAAAGAGGACTAGATGGTCAAGAATGGTTGCGAAGGAGAGGCTTTCTAAGGAGAGCTGAGATTGCTTCACCTTTCCTGCCCTGGTGACCCTTGCCAACTCTGGGCAGAGTTTCTGCATTGCCTTTGGCCAAGCCCAGGTGTCGCCAATGAGAGAAATGCCAATGCCAGGCCAGTGGTACCCACAGAGCTTCAGGCCCTGAGAGACCGACTGCCATGATGTCACAAAGGTTGATCTGCCCCACAATGATAGAATGAAATGCCTCTTCTCATGGCCCTTGTGGTCCCTAAAGGCCAAACCCTAGGAAACGTCAACAGGCTTTCCTCTCAGGACTTTTGCTAGGTTCATCAGCACCTGGGGTGGGAGGCTCATGAGATAGACCAAAAACCTCCATGTGCCAGAGATAATCTCGTCAAACAATGCCCAAACCAAATCATTGCTGTTGAATTGATTCTGGCTCATAACTATACTACGGGAGAGAATAGAGCGGCTCATTGGAGTTTCTGAGCATGAAAATCTTGATGGGAGCCTCATCTTTCTCCTGAAGAGCAGCTGGTGGGTTGATTTGAGACCTTACAGATAGCAGTCCCCTGTATAGCAGGCTAGTGGGTAAAAGTAGAATAATAACAGATAGATCCTGGGTTCACCCAAAGATGGCAGGAAAAGAAGAACAAAGCAGCTAACAAAAAAAATGACAAATATGAAGATGTAGACATAAATCCCACTCTATTAGTCACTGCATTCAATGTTAATGAACTACTTCCTTTGATCCAATGATAAAACCTGTCAGATAAGATTTACGAGGGGGAAAAAATGAGGAACTGATACCAAGGGCTCAAGTCGAAAGAAAGTGTTTGGAGAATGATGTTGGCAACAAATGTACAAATGTGCTTGACACAGTGGATGAATGGATTGTGATAAGAGTTGTACGAACCCCCAATAAAATGATTTTTTTTTAAAAGATTTAAGAGGGAGAAAAAAATACAACAAGACTTAAAAATATGCCACAAGAAAGGCCTAAGGTTCGGTCTTTCAAATGCAGCCAGTGAAAGCAAGCCCACTGGTTCACAAATGGAACATTGTCCGTCACGGAGGCAGCACAACGTCCAACAGCATCTTTTCTATGGTATGTGGGTTGTCACGAGTTGGAAGACAAGTGGACAGTAGCTAATGCCATCCCAAATGGTATGTCATTTCTGAAACACACTTAAAATAAGAAGGCCCCCAATCTAAGAACCATTAGTCCTTGTGATATAGCCCAACTCTATGTGAGCCCTCATGAAGAGACCCCTGAATAGATGGGAGTTATAGCAAATTGTGTTGAAGAAACTACATGTTGCCCAGCTATCATGAAGAATACTGTCTAGCATCTTGAAGGCTGGTCTGAAAACAAGCAGATAGCTAAGTGAGGTGTCAACTACGTCCACATGGGAGAAGCACACCAGCCTCTGTAATCCAAGGATTGAAAATAATAAAATCCAAATCTGAAGGAAGGAATAATATCAGAATTTAAATTCTGAGACCCAGTTTGCAGGAGGTCATGGATGATAACAGAAGCCCAAAATCCACTTGCAGGGACTCCACATGGATTAAGCTTCTAGCTAATCCCCTCTGATCATAGTCGGTGAATGTGAATTGCTTTGTTATGAGACCAAGAACATTGGGAAGTCAATTATGGCAGATGTAGCTAGGTTCAAATGTAACACTTTATCATTTGATCTCCCTTTGGGGCCACTTTAATTTTGCTTCAGTTTTTAAGATTTTCTTTCTTTTTGATTGAAGTTTTTTCCTCTCTTTAATTTTGTTTCCTTCTTGTTTGTTTTTGTATGAGTTTCTCGACATGAAGCCCAGGATAGATAAATCTATAAAGATAGTAAGTGGGTTAATAATTAACTTGGGACAGGGCAGGGGAGGTGGGAGGGAAATGGGGAGCTAACAACAATGAGAAGAACATGTTCTGAAATTGACAGTGGGGATGATTTCACAACTCTTCTGAAGATGATTGAATGATTAAATTATATGATATGTGAATGATACGTCAATAAAACTATTCTTAAAAAAACAGTCCTGTAAAAATTATATATAAATAACTAAGAGGGCCATGTTGGAAGGAAAAGAAGGAAAAGAGAGATGGACTAAGTAGTACAAGTAAGCCGCTGTGGCTGTGTGAGCTATAGATAGAGCCCAAGCAGAAGTATGCTTAGAGCGAAAGGCCATTTTATAATGGTGAAAGGCTCGGTTCAACAAGAAGTCTTACCAATCCTAAATTGGCATCCACTTAAAAGCATCCCTTCAAAATACACAAAGATAATGGCACAGACAAGCACCAGAGTGGGAAAGAGGTAATAACATGCTAATAATATGTCTGGAAATAGACCTGCCTGGCTCCATGGCTCACACGCCTTTGAAAATGCCAACCCCGGCCCTACTTCTCATCCTCACGCTCCCTGAGGTTATCATTGGCATCCACGGTGACAGGTGTTTTAACCTGGGCCCTTGCACAGCTCACTGTAGGATACGGTGAAGTGAAGGGCGGTAAGTCGCCTTGAGCTAACACACACACACACACACACACAAGGTCTTTCAGCTTTTATCTCTCTGACTTGGATCAATAGTACTTGGTTTAGAACCCTTTGTAGTTGAGGTGAGAACCAATAGGGCCCATATTTACCTTTATGAAGGATAAGTCATGTGTGAGCCCAGCTCTTGGCCCAGTTTGATTAGCATGTGCACACACAGCACACTTCCAATCCCCAGGTGATTAACGATCTTGAATTAAAAAAAGCCGAAAGACCATAACTGTTTATGGGTTTGTTTGTTTGTTTTGCAGACCATTTTTGTTCCCTCTGAACTTTGCCCCTTTAAAAGGTTCCTAATCGCACCTAGAGATTTGCTATCTCCCCTCAATTTGAGGGTAATTGAAAGTACAGGCAGTGTCAAGGCCAAGTCTCAGGAAAATTATGAAGCAGGCAATTCTGCACTGACTGGGGAGGGATGGAAAGTGATGCACTCCCCCGGAGACCTCGACCTTCACCCCTCTGAGAAGCCCACATATTGCCAGGCATCTGTCCTTACATCACTCCCAGCTGAAACCCTGCCTCTCTCCCTGTCACTCATTCCTATTCAGGTGTCTGTGACCAAAGACAGGTTAGGATGCATCCTCCTCATTGTAACTGATTCCTAATAAAGGGAAAACCTGAGGAAAGAGGAAGCGTGAGCAAAGCAGGGTTCAATAAAGCATGTTTGAGGAGAGAAGACAACAAGGTCATACAATTGGGAGATAGCACTGTCATGTCAAGCCCCAAAGTCAGGGGATTGTACACCTGAAGGGAGAGCCATGGCCTATCGGTGCCCCTTGGTTTCAGAGTTCTCCCACTCTGCCCATGTGTGTCCTCCCTCCTGGAGTCCTCATTCTGCACTTCAATCATTTTTGTCCTTTCTTTAAATGCACATATATTGGACATCCACCCCGTGCCTGGCACTGTGCCGGGGTGAATCATGAAACGTGCATCTAAGCCTTTGCGTGCACTATTGAGTAGGCAGACAGACTTACCTCACTCTCACAGTTCAGACTCATAACGACCCCATAGGACAGGGGATAACTGCCCCCACTGGGTTTCTGAGCCTGTGACTTTTTGTGGAAGTAGAAAGACTCCCTCATCTTTCTCCCGAGGAGTGGCTGGTGGTTTGGAACTGCTGATCTTTTGGTTAGTAGCCACCGTGTGACCCACTGAATACCTGATATCCACAGAAAATGAAGAAAGCCTGGAGAAAGGTCCTGCTTCCATCTGGATGCATTGGAGAAGGCGCTAGACCTTAAGGAAAAGAAAGGGGGGTGGTTTCGCCAGAGGTGAGTGGGGGCAGGGATGATTCAATGGTAAACTTCTTGCCATCTGTGTGGGAGATCTTGCCATTCCAGGTTCAGTTCCTGGCCAATGCTCCCTGGGTGCAGTCACTGCCTGACCCTCCATGGTGGCCACTGCATTGCCGTGATGCTAGACAGATGTCAGCAGAGCTTCCAGATTAAGTCCAGAAAGAAAGGCCTGGCAATGTGCTTCTGAAAGGCAGCCAATGAAAACCTTAGGGATCATGATGATCCGAGCAGTCACTGATCCTGGGGGCCACACAGGGTTGAGTAGCCTTTCCCTCCATTGCGCATGTGGGTACCATGAGTAGGAGAACAACAAAAGTAACCAGGAAGGCGGGAAAGAGGATCTAGGTGGGACTAGGGACATAGGGTGAGCCAGAGCTAGGACGTTGATTTCTTAAATCTGTTACAGGTGAGTTTGAGGTAAAGTCCTTGAACTGCCCTTTGAAAGACCCATTTTGAAGTTGTTTCTGTTTTTAATATTTTCTGTTTTCTTTTTGATTGAGGTTTTTCTATGTTTTGTCTAGTCGTTGTTGGTGGTTTTGTTTGTTTGTTTCCTGTTTGTGCTTGGAATTATTTCTCTGTATGAAACCTGGATAGTTAGACCCACAGGGACAGGGATTGGATTGATATTTGCCTAGGGGCATGACTGGGAAAGTTGGGAGGAAATGGGGATCTAACAACAAGGTATACCAGAAGAAAATGTTCTGGAATTGATTGTGGTGATGATTATACAAATCTTCTTAATATGACCGAATGCTTGAATTGCATGATATGTGAATATATATATTAAACAAAGAGAGAAGGAGCCCTGGTGGGGTAGTGGCTGCTGTGATCCTCATGGTAGGCAGTTCGAATCACCAGCACCTCTGCAGGAGGAAGATGGGGCTTTCTACTCCTGTAAACAGTGATAGTCTCAGAAACTCACAGAGGGCTTGCTGTAAGTCAGCAATGATTCAGTGGGTGTAGATTTGGTTTTGGACCAGGCTGTCAATTTTAGGTTGCCCGCCCCCTCGTCCGTGATGGCACATTGATTTAAGCTTTGCACTGCTAACCACAAGGTCAGTAGTTCTAAGCCACCAGCAACTCTATGGGAGAAAGAGTGTCCTTTCTACTCCAGTAAACAGGTACAGTCTCAGAAACGCACAGAGGGGTCACTATAAGTCAGCACTGACTTAGTCAGCAGTGAGTATGGAGTGTTTGGGAGGGACATAAGAGGGGGGAAAGAAGAAGAGTAGAAGCAAAACTAGTCATTTGAAGTTGCTTGAGAGTAAAGTATGAGAGGGAATGACAAGAATGAAGCTTAAATATTAGGCAAAAGTACTAGAGACCATCACTACTTCCACCACCACAGAAAATAACACAATTGAAAATTTTTCATGATCCAATCATTTTGTAACGGATCATGTAGGACATTATAAGCCATATTAAAAGGGCTTAGATCTTGTCCTAAAAGAATGAAATAGGAATTCATTGAAGAATTAAGTTGAGCAGAAAGATTGGCTTTGAGGTTAGATGACTCACACTCGTGTCTATAAAAAGAGGGATATTAAAAGGTAAAACTTAAAAGTGAAAGGCCATTTGAGAGACCAATGAAATCATTCAGACAAAAGAATTAGAAGTCTGTAGGTGGATCAACAGTGGTGGGAGGAGTGTGGGGGGTGGAGAAAGGAAAGATCCAAGAAATATTTAGAAAGTAAAGGTTTGGGTATTTGATTATCAAATGTGACCACGTAGCAAGGTGGGTGTGAGTTGTAACAAAGAACAATTGGATCTTCAGATGACTCTCAGGCTAAAACTTGGGTGCCAGGGTGTGGTAGTTACATTATCTGTTATCAGTTTGAGACTTAACGGTGAAGGGGTGAAGTTTAGCCTGTCAATCAGGTCACAGCTTGACCTCATTTGGAGGCACTAAGGAGGTAAATAGCTCGCTGGAGGCGGGTCCCACACACACTCTCTCTCTCTGAGACATTCCTGTTGAGAAGACACATGGCACTACACTGGAGCTCTGGATCTGAAGAAGTCACGTGGAGACCCCTGCCAGTGCTGAGTTGCTCACACTGCCACGGGATCCACAAGACCTTCCAGCCACTGGCCTGTGAACTACCCACATTCAGCATCACTGCATGTGTTGCATGAATCTGAAAAGGAATTTACAGATTGGTATTGGACGTATGGGCTAATATTGGACTTATGGAATTGATCTGGACTGGGCTGGGATGTTTTCTCAGTATTCAATTGCTCTTGCATATAAAGCCTTTTCTTATACACATTTGAGTCTCCTTGGATTTTTTTCTCTCGTCTACTGGAACTAACACACAGGGTGAATGGTGGTCTCTGAGAAAGAAAATACCAGATGGTGGAATGACATGTTCTGCTAGAATGCATTGGTTTGAGTGACCAGAAGAACATCCGGATGAAGATGTCCAATAGGCTATGCAATCGATTTTGAAGGGGAAGTCACCCACCTGCAGGTCATCATTGAAACTATCAGCCCAGATAGACCCTGTGAAATACCAACAATTTGGGTGTACGTACAAGGAAATAAAGTTCAACTTGCAGAAGGTCTAAGACGTATACAGAAGAGAGAGCTAGAAGAGTAAAAGAATTTGTAAAGAATGACCAGCTGCTTCAAATGCAGAAAAGAGGTCTGGTGTGCTAAGAGAAACAATAAAAATAGCCACTGTGGCTGTTGTTGGGTGCCATCGAGTCAATTCCAACCCATACAGCCCTATGCACAACAGAACTTAACACTACGTGGTCCTGCACCATCCTCACAATTATTCCTACATGTGAGTGCATTTCTGCAACCACTTTGTTAATCCATCTTGTCCAGGATCATCCTCTTTATCACTCCTCTACTTTATCAAGCACGATATCCTTCTCCAGGGATTGGTCTATTCTGAAATGTGTTCAAAGTAGGTAAGACAAAGTCCCTTTATCCTTGCCTCTATGGAGCACTCTGGTGAACTTCTTCCATTAGACTGGACAAAAAGAAAAGAAAAAGAAGAAGAAAAAGAGGAAGAAGAAGAAGAAGAAGAAGAAGAAGAAGAAGAAGAAGAAGAAGAAGAAGAAAGGATGTAAATATTTTAGTGAGAAAAGTTTCAAGAAAAATTAAAGTAGGTAGAAGTCAGATTGTAATCCTTGGAAAGTGAAGAAACAAGGTTAAATAGGGTGTAAGGTTGAGAGAAGGGAAAGGGAATAATGGTATCGTGTCAAAGGTTCATATTATTATGATGGTCGAGTACTGAGAAAAGTAAATGGGGGAAGGGAAGAAAGCAACTAGAAGGGAATGTTGGGCATCTAAGAAAGAGAATAATTTGCAGAATAGGTTTGCAGAGGTAAAAGCAGGTCAAGAACACCTTTAGACAAATTAGCCTTGAACATGAAGAAAAAAACCTCACAGTCTAACACTGGAGAAAAGGAAGCAAAGGTGGAAGAGGGTGGAGCTAGATATGTAACTCTTAGGAAGTGTCAGAAGTGTTCAATTCTGATGGTCTTGATATTAAGGTGATTTGCTGAGGACCCCAATCCCTTGGAACAAAACCCAAACTCTTCCTATTGAGTTAGATTCCAACTCACAATGACCCAATAGATAAGTGCTTGATGAGCAATACAGGCTTGAAAGAATTCTTTAGGATAATGACAAAGATTGATGAAGAGGATGGGGGATCCTCAGCAAGGTCAACAGTGGGGATCAATTCTGAGGTTAGGGAGTTGGATAGACAGATTGCAACTCAGTTCCAGGACTGGTACTTGGCTGTGTGGGAAGGCAGATGAATGGAATGCCTTCTGCTCCCCTTGTTCTCATCCCTATTCCTCCCAGTGTAACCAGTACCTTTATTTAGCTGCCTACTTTTACAAGAAAACAGTGAGCTACAGACTCAGTCACATGGTGATATTGGGACTGCAGCTGATCTGATGAAACTTCCTGACAATCCTAGGATTCAAATGCTGAATCCACCATAGAGAGTTGCTTGCCTGACCCTGAGGCAAGGTACGTAATCACTTTGAACATATGTTTCCTCGTTAGGAAAAGAATTTTAAGCATTAAATAAGCTTGGGTGCGAGGTGGCGGTAGTGCAGTGTTCTTGAGAAGTTCATGGAAAAATAGAATCATATATTGTGGCAGTTATACAATTTCATGTCAACATGATAAATAAGAATGAAGGAGTTGAGTCTAGCCTGCCAATCAGGTCACAGCCTGGTGATCCCTCCTTCCGGGTGTGGCCTTCTCATGAGGAGTCTGGGACTTCTTCTCTTCCTCCCTGGAGGCAGGACACACATTCTCTCTGCTACACATTCCTGTCGACACGCCACATGGAGGCCTGCTGATGGCAGCCAGAGCCCTGGAGACACCTCCTCCCCCACTGGATGCACATGACTTTCCATCTACTGGCCTGTGATCTTCCTGCATTCACCATGAAGGTATTAAGAGTGAAGGGGTGGAGTTTAGCCTGTCAATCTGGTCACAGCCTGATGATGCCTCCCTGTGGGTGTGGTCTTCTCATGAGGAGTCTGGGACTTCTTCTCTTCCTCCCTGGAGGCAGGACACACATTCTCTCTGCTACACATTCCTGTCGACAGGCCACATGGAGGCCTGCTGATGGCAGCCAGAGCCCTGGAGACACCTCCACCCCCACTGGATGCACATGACTTTCCATCTACTGGCCTGTGATCTTCCTGCATTCACCATTAGCATGCCTGTGTTGTGTGAGTCTGAAGAGGAATTCATAGACTGGTATCGAACATATGGGCTAATATCAGACTTATGAACTTGATCTGCACTGGGCTGGGATGTCTTATTGATGCATAATTACTTCTTGATATAAAGTTCTCTCTTATACATATATGAGTGTCAATGAATTTATTTCTCTAGTCCACCAGACTAACACATACATTCTCCACTTACAGTGAACCCTC
>NW_022103896.1:11733671-11735889 GCF_000313985.2 Echinops telfairi
AACTCGAGTATAAGCCAACCTGGATATTAGCTGAAGCACCTAATCTTACCACTAAAACTGCATTAAAATGTGCTGAAAAAAATCGGCTTATGCATGAGTATATATAGTAGTCCTTGTATATCTACTCAGAGGCTGGTTCATAGAAGGCAACAGAAATTATTAGCTCCTTGTTCTTTTAACAATGCCTGCCAAGAGAATATATTTTGTCAAACTAGACCCAGAGGAGCCCAAGGCCACAGAAGTGCCTCTCATAGCTGAACTGCCATCATGGCAGAGCAATTCACCTGGAAACATAAACCACTTCCTCCAGCAACCTACTTAAGCATTGGAGAAACTCAGTGATATTTCCAAAAAGTAATCCCTACCTTCAACCATCCCTCTTTTCAGGGTCTTGTTCTAGTGCAGCGGTTCTCAATGTGTGGGTCACAACCACTTTGGGGGTCGAATGACCCTTTCACAGGGGTCGCCCAATTCATGACAGTAGAAAAATGACAGTGATGACGTAGCAACAAAAATAATTTGATGGCTGGGGGTCACCAGCACACGAGGAACCGTATGAAAGGGTCACGGCATGAGGAAGGTTGAGAACTACTGTTTTAGTGGTTGTGCCTGCATGGAATTAATGCCAGCACACTCATGCCACCGTCGCCACTCTCTGTTTTCCAAGGAGGCAGACTGAGACAGGCCTGCAGCTGTCTCACAAAGTTGCCAATCAAAACCTATGGGTTTAAAAAGGGGCTTTAAAATCTCAGAGATTGACTCGCATCTCTAATAGGAAAGAATCTCAAATTTTGAAGCATAGCCATGCAACTCTACAGTAAGACCCCTGGAAAATGATGTAAAATAATCAAATAAAAGCTTTCTGTACTCACTTTCATCATCATTTTCCCCTGCCAGCCTTTGTCAGTGGGAGGAAGGAAATCACTAGTTGTTTTCGGGAGTAAATGAAGCTGTTGATTTCTGATTTGGGTGGCAGGAGTACCCAAGTTCCTTCTCTCCTACCCCTCATCTACCAAGAGAGACCCTCACACGGGTCCCCCTTAGCTAAGCAGTCAATCTCTGTGCGAATCACATCTGTTTGAGCAAACACTCTTGAGAGACCAAGGGAAAGGAGGAGAGCCACCCAGAGTCCTACTCCTTCTTCCCTTCAAGTCATTCTGACTGGTCTGCCCTCCTGTGCCATCTAGGGACTGGGTGGAGTGCCTGACATCTATTGGACACTCAGAAAAGGTGTCTTGGGATATGAGTCCCTAAACTACTCCAGGAAGGAGGAAGGGAAATGAAGAAGATATTTTCATGAGTACAGAAATGTTCTCTTATCACCAGTCCTCATGGTCACTGTAAACAGTGCTCAATCATTTAAGAGTTTAATCTGTACAAATCAACTCATGGATTGCAGTTCAAAGCCAGCCTAAACTTGTACAACTTCCTTTTCTCAACAGTATGTTAAATTCTATTGGGTAAATTAATGGCACTACCAATAGTATTGCCTTGTATCTCAGAGGGATGATTGACCACGGTTCTGTCATAAAATGATGGTGAGGCCTGTAAAGTAAACCAGAGACATATATAGACCATGGATAAGTGAAGTGAATTGAGACTCAGACTTAATTCTAGCCCTAATCTAAGAACAAACAGTACTCATGACATGGCCCTGCTCTGGTGCTCTCCCTCATGCAGAGATGACTGAATATATGGGTACTACAATAAAGTGGTGAAGAAAGCAGATGGTGCCCAGTTATGAAAAATAATAGCACCTGGGGCTTTAAAGTCTTGTCTTCAAACAAGCAGCCATCTAAGTGAGACGTCAACTAAGTCCACATGAGGGAAAGACACCGACCTGTGTGATGCTAGGATGACAAATAATAAAATCTAGATCAGAAGGAGAGAATGGTATCAAAGCTTTAATTGTGAACACCTAAATCGTAGAAAGATTTAGAGTGGGAGCCAAGAATCCATTTTTAGGGTCCCTACTTGGGTTGAGCCTCCAGTATATTGGTATGTTTTCCAGTATATGAAATCCAGGGTAGGCAAATCTATAAAGACAGTAACTTCTGTGATGGTTTATTGGGGATATGGGAGGGGAGGTTGGAGCTAATAGTAAATACCAGAAGGATGAAAATATTTGAAAACTGCTTGTAAGTGATGATTATACAACTCTTTTTAATGTGACTGAACTATATCAGTGTATAATGAATGAATCATATCTCAAAAAAAC
>NW_022103896.1:11736920-11743156 GCF_000313985.2 Echinops telfairi
ACCCCATTTATGAGATGGGTGAACCAAGTGTCAGAGACAGGAAGTAACTCACTCAGAGTTACACATCACACTTAACAAATGGTCAACTTGTTTACACTAAGTCTATTGATTATAAAAAGAAACTCACTCCCTCACTGCTGCCCAGTCAATCCCGACTACTGGAGACCCTAGAGGTAGAGTAGAATGGCCCTTGTGGGTTTCCAAGGTGATAAATCTTTACAGGAGTAGAAAGCTTCATCTTTGTCCCATGTAGTGGCTGGTGGTTGCTCCCATGTTAGTGCCCCAGTGCTAAACCACTATAACCTCAGGTATCAGGATGGCCAAGTGGTCGATGGCTGACTAAAGCTTGCTCAGCTTCCTCTGCGTCAGGGGTTCTGGTCTCTGCATGGATTGTGGGGTTTAATCCTACTTCTGAGAGGTTGGACTAAACACTATTATTCTTCTTGCTGGTTAAATGGTGATGCTTCTTTTGATACATTGTCACTATAAATAGAGCTTTAACTCTCTATTTTAGCATATGACTGCGATACAGTTGATTTGTACCCCGAGAATGTAAATCTTTTAGGGAGCAGATAGCCTCATCTTGCTCCTATGGAGTGGCTAATGGGTTTGAACTGTCAACCTTGTGGTTAACAGCCTGTGGTTAAACCTACTGAGCCACTAGGGCCCCTTCCTTTATAGCACAGAGGTCAAGAAGTATTTCAGAGCCAGACTTATCCCAGATCTGCCACTTAGTCCCTGTGTCATTTGAGGACCTTATTTAATCTAGTTTCACTTCACTTTCTTCATCTCTTAGTGGAACTCATTGTGGCACCTGTTTGAGGCTTTTCAGAGAATTAAACTAGTTAAACCATAAAAACTTTTGAGCATTGCCTAGGACACAGCATGTGCTGTGTAAGAGTACATTCACCTGTATAAATGTAGTCAAGTGCTGTGCCTCAGGGAACTAGCTCAGTCCACAGAACTTATTTCTTCCTCATTTATTAATTAACTATCCTTTTCTATCTGTTCTAAATGTATAATATGAGGGAGAACCATGCAAAAATGGGGGGGGGGAGCTCTTTTGGGCAGGACTTTCATAGTATGCTTTTGTCCCACTAGACAAGAATCAAGCAACTTGCTCTGGGTTAGTGCACCTGGTGGCATTACCTGGGAAAGTCCACTCCTATCAAAGCAAAGTTTTTCATAAAAGCAGTTTTGCTCTAACCTCGTTTTTTGTGATGGAAGATTTCAAAGAACAGTGTGTGGCTATCAAATTTTGTTTCTGCTGGGGAAAAATGCTGTAGAAACTATTGTGTTATTGAACACAGCTTACAAGGACAGCACTATGGGAAAAACTCAAGTGTACAAGTGGTTTTCTCATTTCAAAAAAGGTGAATTGTCAATTGATGACAAACCTCATTCTGGACATCTGTCAACTTCCCAAACAGATGAAAATGTCAACAAAATTTGTGCACTTATGCTTGAATACTAACAATGAATCACTAAAGAGATGGGGAACTTATTTGGACTATCTTGGACCTGGGTTCAGTGAATTTTAACAGAAGATTTGGGAATCAGAAGGGATGCTGTGAAATTCGTGTCTCAAGTTCTGACTGACCAGGAAAGTGAGCCAATGGAAACATGCTGTGCTTTGAAAGAACAGCTCCGAAGCGACCTAGACATTTTTTCCAAGTTCATTACTGGTAAGGAGACATGGTGCTATTCTTACGACCCTGAAAGCAAGTATCATCCAATCCAGTGGAAGACGCCATCGTCACCTCACCCATAAAAAGATCCTCAAGTGAAATCAAAGATAAGATGATGCTCATTTGACTTTTTGATATAACGGGGATAGTGCATTTGGAGTTCATTCCACCAGGTTAAACTGTTAATTAAGCTTTCTATTTAGAGTAGTGATTCTCAGCCTGTGGGTCATGACCCCTTTGGAGGTGAAACGACCCTTTCACCGGGGTCACCTGATTCATAATAGTACCAAAATTACATTTATAAAGTAGCAACAAAAATAATTTTATGGTTGGGAGTCACCACAACATGAGGAACTGAATTAAAAGGCCACAACATTAGGAAGGCTGAAAGCACTGATTTAGAGATTCTGAAAATATTTCAAAACAGTGTGTGACCCAAAAAGGCCTGATTTGTGGCAGTTGGGGGACTGGTTTTGCCACCAGAACAATGTACCTGCTCATGCAGCCATCTCAGTGCCCCAGTTTTGGCAAAAAACAAACAAACAAACAAAAACCAGCATGCCTCTTTGCCCCATGCGCCTTACTAACCTGACCTCACTCCATGCAATTTCTTTTTGCTTCTGCAAATGAAGGGGAACATGAAAGGACAGTGATATAAAGACATAGAAGAGGTGAAAGAAATGAGAGAGGTGCTGTCAGTCATCCAAACATGAATTTGAAAAATGTTTCCAAGAATGGAACATAGATTTGACAAAGGTATTAAGTGTAATGGAGAGTACTTTTTGAAGGTGATAAAGTTGTTTTGTAAAAAAAAACAACAACAACAAATAAAACATGGCTTTGATAAAATAATCCGGATTTTGGAGGGGAGTACCCCCTCATATGTCAAAGCTATGTTTTTATTAAATATTCTTTAAGAAGTATGCTGGGTTTATATACACAAAGTCCTGCAACAAATAGATTTGTATCAAGGCTGGAGAAACACCATCCCCTTGGACATAACCCCAGCACAGGACAAGGAGTAGGCAAACAGGCTCTGACTCCAGGCAGGAACTATCTATGGACTTAGACTGAAATCTTGGGTTCTGAGTTCTCTAGAAATGAGATATGAGCCTTCATCTCTCGCATTTTCTTGGCTCAGCCAGAGCAAGCCGAGCCCCACCCAGAAAAGAGAACTTCCATTGCAGCATGAAGAGAAGAAACGGCCACTTCTAAATCAAGCAGACAACCTCCTCTCCTCTTCAGCTGTCCACACCAAGGGAAGCATGTTCGCTCCTTGTCCCTGGTGGGAGATGTGACGTGATGCCACCTCGGCCAAGATGGAAAGAGAGCGCTGAAGGAAAAACCTGCTGCCTAGACAATTGAGCTCCACTCTTCTCTCCCATCCTCTTAATCGACTGCCTTCCCTTGCATTCCCAAGATGATTCTTGGCTCTGAACCCGGGCAACCACAAGCGGAAGGAGTGCTTCCTGGTTTAGAAAAGGTCAAGTGGTAATCTTAAGAGCTGATATTTATAAATACTGACTCCGCCAGGCACTGTTCTCAGCAGTGGTCATGCAACAACTCATGGAATTTTCACAACCACCCTCTGTGGGGGTGACCACAATCACTCATATTTTACGGAGGGAGAAACTGAGACTCGGAAAGGTAAAATAAACTCATCCAAGGTCAAAGAGCTAGGAAAAGGCAGAGCTAGGGGTCAGACCCAGGTCGACAGATTCTGGAATTTACCCTCTAATCAGTTGTTACTCAAAGTGTAGTCTGTCAGACATGGTCTGGTCCCAGAATTGTCAGAAAACCATGATGAGAAGTACAGAAATCAAGAATAAGCCTTATATATATATAGCAATTGGACATCAGCCTGGCATCCAAGACCATATATAAGACCATATATATATATATATAGCAATTGGACATCAGCCTGGCATCCAAGACCATGATGACCCATTGCCATGAACAGGGCATGGACCAATTCTGGTGCTGTCAACCTCACAGGCTTAAGTTCATATGGTATGGGCTGTGTGCTAGTTATCCACAGTAGAGTCACACATCGGTCCATGAAAGAATGGAAATGAGTCCTTCCCCAGAGATACCCAGTTAGCACAGACAGCTCTAAAGCTACATACTATCTGGCCTCAGAAAAACCCCATGCTTGCCATGAGTAAGTGCGTAAGGTATAAATGCAGGTACTGAATAGAACACAAACACGGAGCACTGAAATGATGAACAATAGGATGGTGGACAAGAAAGGATGGAAATGTGTGGAAGAAATTAATAAGTGCCGTGGAAACAGAGTCAAGCACAGTAAGGGAATCGAGTTGGAGGAAGAGGCATGCAGTAGCAAACAGGGAGGTCACTGGGACCGTGACACGGCCACAGAGTCCATTTTGTCTGCTTTGCCCAGGCAGATAAACTCCTTTGCTTTGGTTTTTCCCTGCCACTCCCTATCCAACGTTATGGCTTTCTGGACTTTCTCTCTGAACCTGTTAGCATGTGAGATCATGAGTAATCAAAGCAGAAGAAGACGACCCATCCTCTGTTGGCCAGGAAAGCTCAACCCCACGCAACATGCTCTCTAAAGTGAGAACACATGGTCAGAATAGATGATGCCCAAAATTTCTTTCTTCCATTGGCTTTCTAGATTAGGGCTGAAAGAATGGCTGGACACTGCTCTCATGGGACTAACTCTTTATATCAGAGAGACTTGTCTAATACAAGGCACTCATTGTTCATTTGATGTGTACTTAATGACAAATATGAATGAGCCCAGTCATCATGTGCATGTGAAAGTTGGACATTGAATAAGAAAGAACAATGTAGAATAGGTGGATTTCAATTGGGCTGGTGAAGAATATACAGAAAGGGCCATGGACTGCCAAGCAAACAAACAAATCTCTTGGAAGAAGTACAGCCTGGGTTATCCTTAGAGGCAAAGATGGAAAAACTTCATCTGACATCCAATGTCAAGAGAGACTAGGCGCTAGAGTAGGACATCATAGTTGGGGCAAGGAGAAAGAGCAAGGCCCTCAATGGGTTGAACTGACAATGGGATCAACAAAGGAACACTTGTGAGGATGACACAACTTTAGGCGGTGTTTTGTTCTGTTGTGCACATGGTAACTATGGGTCAGACTGACTCAACGGCACCTACCAACAACAACAACCTGATTGATCACCTACTGTAAGTTAGGCATTGGAACACGCTGATGTTGCATGGATGTATAAAATCAATCAACCCTGCCTTTGAGAGGTTCAGAGTTCAGCAAGAGAGCCAGACAAAAAAACAAAACACGACAGCGCCGGCTGAAAGTGCTACATCAAAAGTACACAGAACATTGCGGAAAGCAGGTGAGAGAACATTTAATGCCCGTGGGCAGCACGAGCAGGAGCAAGACAAAGGGATGGTGACCTGAGTGCTGGGGTTTGAAGGATGAACAGGAGTTAGCCTTCTTGAATAGGGAGGAGTAAAACAAGTTACCAAAAGAAAATAGATGTGCAGAAATCAAAATGAGTAACATGTTGAGTGAATAGCAAGGTGATTTCATCTGTTTACCTGTGTGAATACCTGTGGTATACCTGTGTGAATTGATATATTGGTGGGAGAAAGAACAAAGAAAATCAGGGATAGGAGATAGGGATAAAACTAGGGTAATGGTGGGATGGACATTTTTTTCATGGTGTGTGACTTCTGACCCCAAACATGCATAAACACCAAATAAGCCAAATGAAACTCATTGCCATCTAGTTGGTGCTGACCCATAGTGACCCCCTAGGACAGCAGTTCTCAACCTGTGAGTCGTGACCTCTTTGGGCGTCAAATGACCCTTTCACAGGGGTCGCCCGATTCATTACAGTAGGAAATTACAGTTATGAAGTAGCAACAAAAATAATTTTATGGTTGGGGGTCACCACAACAGGAGGAATTGTATTAAAGGGTCGTGGAATGAGGAAGATTGAGAACCACTGCTCTAGGACAAGGTAGAATGGCTCCTATGAGTGTTTTAGACTGTAATTCTTTATGGAAGTATAAAACTGAGTCTTCTTCCTGGTAGTTTTGAACTACTGACCTTGCAGTTAGCGGCCCAATACCTAACTACCATGCCACCAGGGGTCTTCTTACACAAACACATGGGAGAGTGAATCAAAAGTACTGCTACCAGTCACACATGCATGGGTTTATTCCAAAGAAAACACATTTAAACTACTCTTTACAATTAGTGGATGACTGCAGGCAAGTTGTCTCAGCAATACATTCATCTTCCTGTCATGGGAGTACCTTTAAAAAAGTCTAATCATAGCTGGCTTCTGAGGGGATCTGCAGATGGGTGAACAGAATTCCAGACAGTCAGCTCAGAAGGGCATGGCCCTGCTTTCTGAATTTCCAAAGGGGATCGTCTTAATAGGTTTTTCCAAAGGACATGGGATGATTGCAAGGGCTTTTAAAGAAAAAGTGTTAAGACCAGGAATGTTGCACAGAGAAAACATTTTCCATCAGCACAATGCACCTACTTGTTTTTCAGGGGAGCAAGGGCAGTCCCAGGAGAACTT
>NW_022103896.1:11744873-11762219 GCF_000313985.2 Echinops telfairi
GGGTTGGCTTATACTCGAGTATATACAGTAATTGGTAAAAGATTAAAATGTAGTATCCTATCATTTGATCTCCCTTATATTCCATTCAAATTTGTTCTAGCTTTTAATATTTTCTTATCTATTGAGATTTTTATGTTTTTCTTTGTTTTTGTTATTAGTTTTGTTTTTTGGTCAATATCTTTCTGTATGTGAAGTCCAGTATAGGTAAATCTATACACCGCAACTGGATTAATACTTCCTTAGAGAGATGTAGATGAGGTTGTGGGGAAACAGGGAGCTAATAACGATGAGTCCAAGGAAGAAGAAAATGTTCTAAAATGGACGATAATTACACAACTCTTCTTGATGTGATTGAAATATTGAATTGTATGATATGTGAATGATATTCAAATGGAGCTGTTGAAAAATGAAAAGAAGAAGAACATGATTTAAGTCCCCAGAGGATGCCAAAACTGCCATTTGGGCAAGGGATAAATCAAAGCGTTCTTCTAGGAAGGGTTGGAAAGGTGGAAACACTGCCTTCGGAAGCACAGAGGCCTAGATGAAAGATAAGCTTACAAACAACAGTTTCACATTTTGACATTTTTGTTTAATCAAGGCTTCAATGATTTTGTAGCCATACTTGGTGACTTATCCTCATACTATTTTCCCTTTGGGGGCTACCATATCCTCATTTATAACAAGATATAGAGACCTAAGGAACCCTGGTGGCCCAGTAGGTTGTATGTTGGGCTGCTAACTGTAAGGTCAGTGATTCAAACCTACCTGTGATGCCACAGGGGAAAGATAAGATTATCTGCTCCTGTGTATATTGTCTGAAACTATCCTATAAGGCTGCTGTGAGTTGGAATTGGGATTGACTCAAAGGCAGCAAGTTTTATGGCTTTATGGAGATCCTGGGTCATTAACTGGTAAGCTTCATGAAGAGTCCATCATTAGAGACCTTGTGTCTAGGACAGTGCCTGCCACCCAGTAAGCAGTAACATCCTGTTGAATGAATGAGCACACCAGTGAATGAGTTAACCCACAATCATGACTAATATCCATCTCCTCTCTGACATTTCTCTAACAGTGAGGGATTTTTCCACAACTTTGGATAAACCATTTTGCTAAGCTCTTCTGACAAAGTAATTAATTGGGCATTTATGGGTTGAACATGCATACGAATATATTTGCACACCTTTAAACATACATATACCCAGCTTCACTGGATGCCAGAGCATTCAAGAGTTGCCGTTGGGGACCCAGAGGAGGAAAGAAAGAGTATGGACCAGAGAAAACCTTGACTTTGAAATGATTTTAGTGATTCAGGACTAGCTTTCTCTTATCACTTTATCTCATTGATTCTTCTACGAATCAGAACCTGACTACATATCCTTAATACTGTAATCACATGTTTGGATTTTGTCTCTTGTTCACATTCAACTAAGTAACTTGCTTCCAGAGTGAACCACAGCCCCTTCTTCTAGACATGAACTGCTTGTGGGAAATTTCTGAAAGTATTTATTTCTCATAAGAGCTTTCTACATGCTCCCCCACACCCCTAAGAATGGCTTTGTCCTCCTGTGTGATAATGCTTCAGGTCTTTAGTGCTCTGTGGACATTTGTCCCACATAAAAGTGATAGAATATTCTGACAGGACCTTTGTGTCAGCCACTCCGTTCCTGTAAGAACCAACCTCTCCATCGATAGGATCAGGTTTTAGGCATCAAAGAACCAAAATATATCATTATGAATGAGGGGAAGTGTGGAGTGGAGACCCAAAGTCCATCTGTGGGAAACTGGACATCCCCTTACAGAAGGGTCTCAGGAAGGAGACGAGCCAGTCAGGGTGCAGTGTGGCACCGATGAAACATACAACTTTCCTCCAGTTCTTTAATGCTTCCTCCCCACCCCACCACCACTATCATGATCCCAGTTCTACCTTACAAATCCGGCTAGACCAGAACATGTACACTGGTACAGATAGGAATTGGAAACACAGGGAATCCAGGACAGATAAACCCCTCAGAACCAATACTGAAAGTGGAGATACCAGGAGGGGAAAGAGAAGGTGAGGGTCAAAGGAGGAACCAATCACAATGATCTATATATACCCCCTGCCCTGGGGAACAGCCAACAGAAAAGTGGGTAAAGGGAGACATCGGACAGTGTAAGACATGGAAAAAAATAATAATTTATAAATTATCAAGGGTCGTGAGGAAGGGAAGGAGGATGGGGAGGGAAGGGGAAAATTAGGAGTTGATACCCAGAGCTCAAATAGTAAAAAAATGTTTTGAGAATGATGATGGCAGCAAATGTGCTTGACACAATGGATGTGATAAGAGTTGGATGAGCACCCAATAAAATGATTTATTTTTTTTTAAAAAGGAAAGGAAAAAAAACTGGTATGGTTCAAGTAAAAAAAAAAACACAAGTCAACCTCTCCCTTATCACCATCCCACCCCTGGTTTAGTTTCTGTTATTTGTGTGTTCTCTGAGAGGGTCTAAAGCAAATCCCGATGCCATGTCATTTCATGTGCAAACGATAAGGTCATGTTTTGTTTGTATGACTTCCCAGTCACCATGTCAGTAACGCACCTAAAAGAATGACTGCCAGTGCCTGCACGTGTCCCAGACACTGTCAGTAATCAAATGTCCCTAATTGACCAGAGGATGTCTTTTTACAGTTGGTTTGTGGTCCAAAGGACCAAAGGAGACCCACACACTGCAGTGGCGGGAGGGGACGCGGGCGGGGGTTAACATGGTGATGTTAGGTGGTTTACTTGAACCATTAACCAGTTTTTCCTTCCTAAGATCTCGTTCAAATATGCAAGGAGAGGGAGAATAAAAACTGCTGTGGCACAGTCTACTGCAAACGCACCGTCCTTTTTCATAAAGATTTTCACTCAGCGCTTGCTGCTGGCAATCTATAATATGCAAATGTGGATCAGAGTCAATATGTCTTAAATGCGAGGCCTTCAAGTTCTTCCTGGAAGGAGTACAGATGAAGGGAGATATACTCAGGTGAATTCTCAAAGGGGCCTCATTATGAGCTTCTCTTGTACCTCAGATGCATTTTATCTTCCCTAATCATTATAATTGTCATAATAACGTCCACTGACATTTGTGGAGAGTACTTCAGAGTTTTCACAGCACTGCCATACTATTCAACTTATAATAACAATCACGTGTGTCAGCTGGTCAAGAGACAATGTGATGGTGTGGAATCCTTCAATGGTGCATGTGCAGGCAGACAGGGCAGGTTTGACTTTCTCCATTCTATGGATGTGGAAGCAGTTGCTGGGATAGGAAGCAATTAACATCATAGCCAATCAATAGAGTCCAATTTTGATCCCAGCCCAAAGGCCTTTGGATCAAATACACCATGTCTTTATAATCATGTAATTGTAATAATAATGTCATATTTTAAATGCTCTTTAAAATAAGAAGCCCTGGTGACACTGTGGATTAAGTGTTGGATTACTAACTGCAAGATTGGTGGTTTGAACCTACTAGCCACTCCATGAAAGAAACATGAGGCTGTCTGCTCCAATAGATTTACAATCTCAAAAACCCTGTATAGTGTCCCTATGAGTAAGAATTAATTTGATGGCAGTGGGTTTGGTTTGGGGTTTGGGTGTATTTTGTATTGTAAACCTCAGGACTCATCCCTGACAGCATCCCCTCTAGCTAGCCATCCTCTGATGAAGTGTTATTTATTCTCCCCAACTTTGGTCTTGCCCCGGTTCTCATTGCCTACAAATTTATGTCCATATATACCCAGGTTCATTGTATCAGGTGCCAACCCAAAGGCAAAGATCATGGTAGACACAAACAATGGCCTACATAAGTGTTCAGCGAGCTATCCCACTAGATCAGAGGGCAAATCCGTACAAATGAGTTTAGAGACTCTATGGTAGACTATCAAATGCTCACTCATATGCCATTCTTCCCTCTTTATATAAGCATGGAAGTGTTGCAGGTTCTCAATCCCCTGTTACTGAGCAGGTCTGTATGCAGCTGGTTCCCAAGATATGAATGAGCTCCATTCTTAAGTGTATCTATAAACCTGTGTGTCTTTAAGTCAAATGTGTAGGTAAACCGGAACACAGGTGCATATGATTTTTATTTAGCTTCACTTCAGTCCAAAGAAAAGGAACCTTGATGTTGTTGTGGGTTAAGTATTGGACTGCCAACTCAGAGGTCAATGATTCAAACCTCCCAAGGGCCTCTCAAGTCAGATAGACTGTCTGCTCCTGTAGAGATTTACAGCCTTGGGGACCCCAAGGAACAGTTCGACTCTCTTATAGAATCCCTACCCTTCAGAAGTGACTCCACAGCAGCTGGTTTACCTGTTTCGATTTTCAATCAAGAAAAGGCTCAACTCAACAACTTCAAAGGATGTAAAAGACACAGGGACAGCAAGCGGACATGATTGTGATGAAGAATTTGTAGCAAGTAGGGGTTAGGTTCAATTGTTTCAAAGTGAGGGCAAATTTACCTGTCACTGAAGGATAAGTAAGCATAGTTCCTAAATCAGATATTCCCAAACCAAGCACTGCCTGTCATTATCTGGCCAATGGTTCTGGTGAGAAGTACCGTATATACTTGAGTATAAGCCATCCCAAATATCAGCCGTCACGCCTAATTTTACCACAGAAATGGCATAAAAAAGGTGATGAAAAATGTGGCTTATATTCGAGTATATACAGTAATATATGTCCCTTTTATATCATGCTAATAAGAGCTTTGGCGTCCACCTTGGAGCACCTTCGTCCTTTGCCTAGGCAGCGGTGGGAGAGGCCTGCCATTGAAGAGGAGGTAGGTGCTCTGAAGTGTCAGGAAGCACACTTCTGTTAAGCCACTGCAATGGCAGGGTTGTGTGTCCCTGCAAACCAATCGAGCCTATCCAGACAGGCTCATGAGTCCTTCAAAACATTTTAGTTTTTTTCACTCTCACAAAAACTATTCGACAAAAACTGCACAGTAAAGGGACGCTGGGGAACGGAGTGAGACACAATTGGCAAGTCACAACTAACCATGCACTCAGCCAGCAATATCACCTGCAGACGTTATTTTTCATAAAGCAACTATGAATGGGGTGTTTATCATACACCAGGCATTGAAAACATCTGAAGATACAGTTCAGTATAGGTAGTGTAAGGCAATCATGATCTTTGACTTAAGGTCCTAAAATCTAGCCAAAGAAACCGATATGCAACAAAATAACTGGAAATATATTGTGTGAAGACATATGTACTAAGAGAATGGGTCTAGACTAGGAAATTCTATAAACATTCCTTCATAAGAAGGGTTATTTAAGCTGGGATTTAAAGTTGAGTAGAAGATGAAAAGATTAAATTCAAAAAAGTTGAATGGTTCAGCAACAAAGAGAAACTCCACCAAAAACCAAACCCACTGCCATCAAGTGGATTCCAACTCATATTGACTCTATATCAGGTTTCTGAGTCTGTGAAGATAGCAGATAGCCTCGTCTCTCTCCAATGGAATGGCTGGTGGGTTTTGAACTGCCAACCTCACAGTTAACAGCCCAATTCCTAACTCACAGTGCCACCAGGGCTTCTAATAAGAGAAAACAGTACACATGAAAGTATAACAACATACAGAATACAGAAGATTAATCCTAACAGCTTAGTTCAGGGAGAAAAGGATCCAAAGATGCCTGAGTATGGGGGAGTGAAGGAGTCCTGATGTCCGTACGCATATCAGAATAGCGCTGTGCTTAGGTGGGTGGAGGTGAGAAATCATGAGAGTTGAAAGTATGAATTTTGAAAGGGAGACATGTCAGACCATGCAGAGAAATGCAGACTACTTAATGACTTGGGGCTTTATCATAAGGGCAGGGGGAAGGAAGTGTTTTGAATGGGGGAATGATTATTGTCATTGAAACTATTAATCTGGGTGTTTTCAATTATAAAACAGACCGAGAGCTGAAGTGGGGAGGCCAATTAGAAAGCTGTTGCAGTAATCCAGGCAAGAGGGGAATGGTAGATTAGATGAGGAATGGGAAAATGTACAATTATTTGAAAAATAATGAAGAGATAAATACAGTATGACCAACCCTCTCAGTTTGCCTGGGACATGGAACTTTAAGTGCTAGGACACGCCTGGGTAGACTAGGGAGAGCCAATCAAACCCTATTTAGATACGTGTCAACCTTGTGATTAACTAGATGTCCACATTGAGGATTAAATGGATGATGGTGCTGTTTATTGAAATAGAAGATATAGAATAAAATGCAAAAATTAGAAGTGGAAGACGATAATAAGTTTAGTTTAAGGTACGTAACCAGATAGAGATGTCAAAAGGAGAATTGAACAAACAGTGTAATTACTTAGCACATAAAAGTCTTAACTCACTTTTTTCAACAGCCAATATATAGAGTTCTAATTCTTACGAATGGAGGCAGAGAAGCAAAGTTTCTCTAGTCAACACGGTTTGAAAATAAATGAAGCCTGACCTGAAACCCAATTTAGCCTGAATTTCAAACTGTGCTTATTTCCTAACTATGCCAACGTGAGTACGCCAACCAAACTCACTGCCATCCAGTGGATTATGACTCATATTAACCCTGTAGGACAGAGCAGACCTGCCCCTATGGGTTTCCAACACTGTAAACCTTTATGGGTCAGAAAGTTTCTTCTTTCTCCCTTGAAGCAGCTGGTGCTTTCTCACTGCTGGCCTTGTGGCTAAGTGTCAACAACCAACCCATTCCACCGCCAGGGCGCCTTCAAACTCCCCTTGTCCAATCAAAACGCTGGGTTTCTACTTCTTTCTGATACTTGTGTCTCTCCTGGAGCTCTCCATTTCCGTATCGGTCCTACCGTCCGTGAGTTGTGCAGGCCCAAACCCTTAGTCATCCTTCAGTTCCGTATTTCTCTGACCTCTCATAAAACCTATTGGGAAATCCTGACGGCTTTTGCTGTAAACAAATCCTTAACTGAACCTTCTTACCAACTCCACTGCTGGCAACTTAGCCAAGTGGCCATCATCCATTTCCTAGACTGTCACATTGCCTGCCTAGCTGGCTCTTCTTCTGCCATGCTACACTCTTGTTCTTACAGCAGGGTGAGCCTTTTACCTGCAACTCACATCATGCCATTCTTTTTCTGCTCCAACCCTCAAGTGCTTTCTATCGCTGATAGATGAAACATCTGCACTAAGTTCTGCATCAGGCATTTCAAATCCAAACGGACTTTTTAAAAGTCATGCTTTTGACTCACCCAAGTTCTAAAGCAGCGGTTCAAAACCTGGGGGTTGCGACCCCTTTGTGGGTTGAACACCCCTTTCACAGGGGTCACTCAATTCATCACAGTAGCAAAATGACAGTGATGAAGTAGCAACAAAAATAAGTTTATGGTTGGGGGATCACCACAACATGAGGAACTGTATTAAAGGGATGCAGCATTAGGACGGTTGAAAACTACTGCCCTAGAGCAACAGGTCAGATCCCTGGCTATAACTCCAGCCTCATTCGCTCCTAGGTAGCCCTTGCTATGCCACACTGGCCTTCTAGCTTTCTCAAACTTACCAAGCATGACCATACTCGCTGCCTGAGCATCCATCACTTGAAATATGGCCCCTCTATGTCATGGTACGACTCTGTCCTTTAGCTCCTTAAGTCTTGTCTCTACTGTTGCCCTCAAAGAGGTCTTCCTGAACCATCATGTTTCTTGCTTATTTATGTGTTCATTAGCTCCGTGGGATCAGAAAGCATCTCTGTCTTAGTCATCACTGCCTTTCACCTTAGCTAGAATAGTGCCTGGCACAGCATAGATGTTCAATACATTCCTATTGCATGGAGCAGAAAGGCACACAGACGGTAGATTGGGGACCATCAGGAGTCTACTCTTCAAAGACATGGGGATTAAGACACAGGAAGAGAGGAAGCCAATGTCAAAAGCCTAGCTATAAAGGAGATTTTGAACTCAGACAAGACAAAGTCTCAATCACTAAAACTGGAGACAAGAGATAAAGTGGAATGAAGTGCTTCCCCTTGGAGTAAGCACTCATCTGGGGCTCTTTAAGCTCCTTGAATGACAATGTTTGGTGTTTGAACCAGAGACTGGGCAGGACCTTCTGATGGAAGAGAATCCCTGCTCTCAGTAGAGAGTCGGGCACTTTCAGGTCATTGGTAAATGGGTGTGGAATGCCAGGCTCCATTTTGACTTGTCTTCAAATGCAGAGTCCCCTGACTCACTCTGGTAGCCTCTCCTCTATTTGGTAAAGAAGATATATAATTCTGCTGGAAGATCGCGGTTGAATGGTGTGTCGGAATCACAGGAAGCACTCGGCTCTGTTAATTGTGAATTGTAATGTGGCACAGGGGCCTTTGTCATTCTGGCTGCACTTTCCCCCACTGCCCACCCCAGATGCTTCAGGAAGTCCAGTTAATCTTATGGGAAATTAAGCAGCAAGAAGATTCTGTAGTCGTCCTAGTCTAGACTCCAATATTGATCATAGAACAGACAAATTGGAGGGACGGGGTGGAGTGGCCTTCTTGTGGATTGGAAGTCAGTGCAAATACTCAGCGGAGAGTAACCTTTAACAAAGCAAATCTACTTTATAAAGCATCACATCTGTGACTCTTTTCAAAGTGTGCGCTAATGGTCAGCTCGATGTCCCCTTCTCAGCGTCCTCTGATTCACTTAGAATCGCTCCTCAGAGCCCCCTAAATGGTTTTATATGTTTCTCATTGATGTTTGCGCTTCAAATGTTTGTCAAGTTCACGCATTTGTCTTGATCCTATTAACATTTATCAGAATCAAGCAGTGAAAATGACCCAGAGTAAATGGACAAAATGAGAGACTCCTAAAGGCGGTGTATGCCAAGCCCACATGCTACAAGCCCAGGAAATCTGAGCCTCCGAAAAACCGAAGTGGTGTCGATCTGGCAGAGTGGTTAAGTAAGCACTTTGGTTTGGGATGTTAGCCCTATAATATATTTGGGCCTTTTTTATTTAAATTCCTGAACATAGTTTTCTCATATCTACAGTGGAAATAATGCCACAATTACATCAGCGGTATCATGTAAAGACTGGCAGATACAGGCACTCAATAAATCGCATTTGTTTTATCAAAAATATTTTTCACACACCTGGTTCTAAATAAAGCATAGGTGTCTCACATTTGTATTTTATTTGGTCAAGAAATGTGTTGATGTATCTAAGGCACTATTACCAACGACATCCCCAGAAATCTGACCGATTTGCAAGAGGGTAATGTACTCAATGCATTTCCAGTAATGTAATTCATGTCATTATCCTAAATGGAGGACTTTAGTTTTATAAATCACCTTATTGGTTTTTCTCACCTTTAAAAATTGTATAATCTTAATATTCCACAGTGAACTCTTCTGTGGTGTCTCCCAGGTAACATATAAAGTTGTACAATAGTGTGTAGTTCTCAGTCTCCATTTCAGACATTTGTCCCTCGGGAGTGTGGAAGCCACCATTAATATTCTCTACATTTGGGCACCCAGTTTATCTGCTAAGAAGTTATCATGGGCAGAACTTGTCAAATTTTGTCCCTGCAGACAGCAAAATAAGTCTTATTTATTATTTTTATAAAGCAAGAGAAATGGTGTGTGCATTACATTTCGGGTTGAAATTTCATGTAACCCTAGGAGGCAGCTTTGACTCCTACAGAGCTTGACTGCAAACCCAAAGGCTGACAATTCAAACCCACCAGCAGCAACTTGGGAGAAAGATGTGGCAGTCTGCTTTGTAAAGAGTCACAGCCCTGGAACTCAATGGGGCAATTCTACTCTGTCTTAAATCTTGGTCAGAATTGGTTCAACGGCACTGGGTTTGGTTTTACCATGTAGCCATATGTTCTCAGAATTTGATATGCACAAGTCTTTTGATATGATTGCAAAATAGAGTTCAAAACAAAACTAAAGCCCAGGATTTTAGATAAACTAGATCAACTGTTCTAAATGCATAGGGATCCATGAATTGACTTCAAAAATTATAATTCTGCTAAAATCTATATAATCATGATTACATTGTGATTATATGCATATGTGTACTTTTCTTACAAAAAGGCCCATGGCTCAAAAGAGGGCAGTACTCAAAATTTGTCATTAAGTGTGATTGTTTCTGACTAAAGTTATATCTACATGAGAGAGATAAAAACTAAAACACCCTCATGCTTAATCTCTAATTATTGTATTTTCTATTTATTCTATGAAAAAATTTCCTATAATTCCACTTTAATACTCCTTTTCTTCCGGATGACTCAAGATAAATCAATGAACTGTGTATCCCTATAAAGAATCAACAGATTTTGAGGCACAGTACAAACTGGCATGAACACTTTCAAAAATTATGTTTGAATAAGTGAGTTAGTTAGTTTATTGTGCCAAACTGGCCAATAAACACATGTGGGGTTAATTGAAGGGTGGAGAGATAAATGGCTCACTGAGCCTCGCCTTTCTAGTTCTCGGGTCTCTTGCTTTCTGGTGGTTGGACCAGGGTGCAGCTGCCTTAGCCAGTTCCCTGCTTTAGCTGGCAAGGTTCACTTCCTGTAAGACATCCCTGAGGAGAAGCCACAAGGTCCTACCTCGATGCAACCCTGGATGCTACAGCAGCCATGTGGAGACCCCTGCCAGTGCTGCAATGCTTACACACTCACTGACTCGGCTTTCCTCCATCATTGCATCTGTTTTGTGAGATGGAGGAGGACTTAGGGATTGGTGTTGGACATAGGGGTTAATGGGCTAATGTTGGACTCGTGGGCCTGGTCAGCACTGGGTTGGATGTTTTCTTGATGTGTACTTAACCTTTATATAAAACTCTCTCTTATACACGCATTTCTGTGGATTTGTTTCTCTATGTATCCAGACTAGCACAATAAGATATCCTTGGGGCAATCCCAACATCTTCTTACTTTGTTGGTACACGAAATACTGGCAGCATAACTTATAGGGGCATTCGATATAGTCTTCCATAATCTAGTGTTTTGTGTACTGAGATTTACGGGGCATAGTAGAGATAGCATCATACTTGATTTTAACATGTGAGAACCCAGTGCTACACATGATGGAGTTGGGGAAAATGAAAGGAGGAGATACAGTGAACAGCTTGTGGAGTTCTGTCTGCCATCTCACACAAATATTACCATGTGGCTTAAATTGAGCTTCAGCTGGAAGACATGGGCATGCCACTTTCTTCATGCATCCACTCATTCTTCCTATTTTGTAATTCAAATATATGTTTTTCAAACACTGTGGCTCCTAAGGTCAACTAATGATTTGTCCCAGTGCCTAGCTGGAGGAAACAGCCCTGCTTTAAGACAAGAGGGAAAAGCAACTCGGGGAGCCCCACTGACGGTGTGATGGATTTAACTGGGTCCCTGAAAAAATGCTTATTGAAACTGTAACCCCTCTGATTGTAAATATAGAGGCCTACAGGCACAGGACGGAGCCAGTGTGGAACGATGGGTTAAATATCTGGCTTCTAATGGAGAAGTTGGTGTTCCAACCCACCCTCTGCCCCACAGGAGATAAGAAATGAGGCAGCCTGCTTTCATAAAGATGTAGTGTGTGGAGACCCTATGGAGCAGTTCTACCCTGTTCATTGTAAAGGGCCTCTATGAGTCAAAATCAATGTGACAGCCATGGATTTGGTTAGAGTAGGTGCGTACTACTTGGCTGCTCACCAGAAGTTTGATGGTTTGAACTCACTAGTCACCCACTAGAGAAAGACATGAGGGTCTGCTTTGGTAGTGATGTACAGCTTTGGAAACCCTCTGAGGCAGTTCTACCCAGTATTCTCAGATGGCTGTGAATTAGAATCTACTTGACAGCAGTGGGATTTATTGGGCACTTGTTAATATGACTGTGTTTGGAAGTACAAGTTCTCATTTGTTATGTTAACAAGGGCATAGCACAGACTCTAAACTTAGTCCCTTCTGAGTTATAAAAAGGGCAGAACCCCACAGGGGTGGGGGTGGGAAGCACGAAGACTTACCCCCGAGATAAATGCATCTCCAAGGCCAGGAACTCCAGGAATTAGAAGTTGGACATTGGATGTTGGATGTTGAATGAGGAAGACTGTAGTAAAATAGATGCATTTGAAATGTGGTGCTGGAGAAGAATATTGAAAGTACCAAGGACTGCTAAAAGGACAACCCAACCTGAATTGGAAGAAGTAAGGCCAGTGTGCTCCTCAGCGGCACGGATGGCGAGAGCTCATCTTACATTCTTTGGATGTATTGTCAGGAGAGACCCGCCCCTGGAGAAGGACATCATATTTGGTAAAGTGAATGGGCGGAGAAAAGGAGAAAGGCCCTCTGCAATAAGAATCAACAGGGTGACGGCACCAGTGGTCTCAGGCGTATGATCCATTGTGAGAATGGCGCAGGACCACGCAGTGTTTCGTTCTCTTGTGTGGAGGGCCACTATGGGTGGAAGCCAGCGGACGCGATGGCACCTCACCACCACAGCAGTAGAAGCTGGGTGGAGCCCTGGTGGAGTAGTGGTCCCACATTGGGCTGTTAACCACAAGCTCCACAGCTGGAGCTCCCCAGCCACCCTGGGGGAGAGAGATGAAAGCTTCAACATAAAGAGTTAGTCTCAGAAACCCACAGTGGCACTTCTTTCCTGGCCTATATAGGGTTGCTATGAGTCAGAATTGACGTGGTGGCGGTAAGTTTGGGGGTATTATTATTACTATTAGCTGAAATACTCAGGAAGGAATTCACCCTCGAGGCACACCCTGCAAATGAACTTCTAGGCCCCTGAACTGTGAGAAAATCAAGTTGGTTTCTTGAATGTCACCAATCTGTGGTATTTCTGTTAAGGCAGCACTAGGAACTTAAGCATGAGTTCATATGACCTTTCAAAATGATCTAATTTCTTAACTTAGTGATTTCCCAGTGTAATTTTGATTATATACACAGTTTCACTGAAAACACTGACTCGGTTTGATGATAGAGGCCAAATACTGGCCTCCCACAGATGTCCACAGTCTAGTGACCAGAGTCTGTAGTACATTCCGTTGAGTGGAACCAGGGAATCTGTAGAGGTGATTCAACTGAGGCTTGGAGATTGGGGGCCGGGGGTGGGGGGAACAGAAATCCTGAATTATCCAGTTAGGGATATCTTAGTAGGGAGAGCCGAGCTAATCACATGGGACCTTAAAAATGAAGAACTTTTCCCAAGTGTGGTCAGAGACAGATGTGACTTTAAAAACATGATCCAAGAGATGCCTCATTGCTGGCTTTGAAGAGGACAGACACGGGTGGTGCTCTGGGTCAGGACTGCCGGCGGCTTTTAGAAGCTGGAAAAGCCAAGGAAATAGATTTTGCTTGACAGTCACTATGAAGCAATACTGCCCTAAGGAAGTGTGGTTGGATTTCTAACTTCCAGAATGGCAAGGACATGTGACTGTGCTGCTTCCCACCACTGCTCTTTTGGAAATTTGTTACAGCAACGATGAGAAGACGGATAGGAACCCTGACCTATAAGCTCACCATTCCTAGGCTTCTATCTCCAGGAAACTGTCTGAAAAGAAAGAAGTCCTCCTTCCTGGAATCAAGGGGAATGGAAATGGCTGAGTGCCAATGATAACGGATCCTAGGTGAAGATCAGAGTGGGGAAAGGTGCCGTGTCTGGTATTCATTTCACTGCATTGGCTAGGTTCGGGTGCAGCTCCTGGTTTCATCACTTAATAGCCTTAGATTCGTGTCATATTGCTTGTTTTCCTCAACTGAAAAAGGGAAATGAGCATCACTTCCATACTGGAACCCTCATATTCCTGCGTGCCCAAAGAAACACTGAACTCTCTTTCATGTGGCTCCACCAGCAATCCCCAAATTCCATTGTGCTAGCTCATGCCTGCATGTCTTCAAATGTACTGTTCCTTCTGCCTGGTATACTCTCCCATTTTTGTTTGTCTTTACATTCTACAATGTTTCTAAAATGCTCAGATGTATTTAGGAAGCGTTATTGGAACCCTTCATCATAACTAGAGGCCCTCGTTGCTCCTGAAAAATTTCAACAGAAGATAGTAGGAGAAGGCTATCATACTATGTAAAGCAGAAAACTCAGAAACAAACTCCCTGCCATCGAGTCAATGCCAACATCGTGTCCACAAAGAGAAGACACTCAATGAGATGGATTTATAGCGGCTTCAATGGGCTCAAACATAGCAATGCGTGGGAGTATGATGCAGGACTGGGTAGTATATTGTTTTGGTTTTGGTTAGGATGCACACACAGAGTCCCAGTGAAGTCCCAGTGGGGAAGAAGGTAAAGTGGCAATGAGAGAGTGCCCAGAATGCCTCACTCTCACATAAACTGCCACGCCCCAAGGAGGTGTCCTCAAGCTACGGCTCGATTGACAAGTTTGACTCCTGCCCGAGTCAGGAGTGTCTAGTTGATATAAAATCATCCAAATATCCCAGAAGTGCTATGGACAGCTGGCATATGGGTAACTCAGTATCCAGAGACATTAGAGAATACAGGTCAAGAACACAGAATAGGCACCTAGTTGAATCCAGGGCCTTGGTGGTGGTTGGAGAGCTTTAAAATTGTATGAATGATGGGGTGTTGTCTGTGGGGCTCTGGCCACGGGTTACTGCTCAGAGTCTGATAAAATTGTGTAAGACCAACAACTTGCTCATAGCAAATGCCTTTGTTCAACAACAAGCGACTGTACACATGGACTTCCCAGATGGAATACACAGATATAGCATTGACTACGTCTGTGGGAAGACAGCTGGAGAAGTTCAATATCATCAGCTAAAACCAGACCAGGAGCTGACTGTGGAGCAGATCATCAATTGCTCATCTAAGTTCAGGATGACGCTGTAGAAAATAAAAGCAAGTTCACAGGAACCAAACTTAGACTGTGAATCTATCCCATCGGCATTTCGAGAACATTCAAGAACAGATTTGCTTCATTGAACACTAATGACAGGAGACCTGATGAGCTGTGGGAGGACATCAAGAACACCATACATGAAGGAAGCAAAGGTCATTAAATGGAAGAACATGCTCAGCATATCTGAAAAGGAAAGAATCAGGAAAAAAGTCAAGCCTCAAGTTGCTATTTTGCAAGATTCCAGAGAAAAAACTTTGACTGATACAGGTAGCATCAAGGGAAGATGGAAAGAATACACACAGTCACTGTGCCAAAAGAACTACTGACATCCCACCATCTCAGGAGGTAGTGTTTGAGCAAGAACAAATGGTGTGGAAGGAAAAAGTTCAAACTGCACTGACTGCCTTGACCAAAATCAAGGCTCCAGGAATTGACAGAATACCCACTGAAAAGTTTCAGAAAGCCGAGAAAACCCTGGAAGCACTCATTTATCTGAGCCATGAAATTAAGAAGGCAGTTACTTAGCCAACTGACTGGAAGAGATTCCTATTTGTGCCCTTCCGAAGAAAGGTGACCAAACAGAATGCTCAAACTATAGAACCATATCACTGATATTGCATATAAATCAAACATTTCTTGAGATCATCCAATATGGTTGTAGCAGTGAATTAACAGAAAACTGCCAGAAATCCAAACTGGACTCATAAGAGGACATAGGACAAAGGATATCTTTGCTGATGTCAGACGGATCTTGGCTCAAAGCAGGGAATGTCAGAAAGATATGTTTCATTGACTATACAAAGGCATTCCACTGTGTGGACCATAATAAACTATGGAGAACATTTGAGAAGAATGGGAATTCTGGGACCCTTCAGTGTGCTCATGTGCGACTTGTACAGGAACCAAGAGGCAACTGTGTGAACAGAACAAGGGAATGCTGCCCGGTTTAAAAGCAGGAAAGGTGTGCATCAGGATTGTATCATCTCGCCATACTGTTCAGTCTATATGCTGAGCAAATCATCAGAGAAGCTGGATCACATAAAGAAGACTGTGGCATCGCGCTTGCAGGAATGCTTACTAACAACCCAAGATGTGCAGATGACAGGACCTTGCTTCCTGAAAGTGAGAAGGAATTGAAACACTTGCTGATGAGATGAGCCAATCTGCTGGCCCGCTTAAATTCAACGCAGAGAGGTCAACTCGGAAGCTTATGGTTACTTCCCATTGTTTAATATGAGTCGTTGTGGGGAGCCAAGATAAATAAAAAATGAGACCTTATCAGATTGTGAGCCTGGAGGGGACAGATAAATCATGACCCAGGCACAACAGAGACCCCCTGATGTGTAAGGGAAAACCCAAATCATATCACCTAAGCCAGGCACATAGCTTGGAAGAGAAATGCTGATAAAACAAATTTATAGGCAGCATAATCAGATGACAGAACTCTCTCAGCTTGGAGTGATCAACACTTGCTTCTCCCGCACTTGCTGGCCAGTGAGTTTCTGGGATCAAGAAGCACGCTGACAGCCTTCCCTCACTGAAGGAACTGCCACTCACCACATACCCCCAGACCCAATGAGCTTCCTTGCTAGACTCTCATCTTCCTTGCAAGATACTGACTCAGCATCTACCCTTGAGTCTTCTGTTTAAGATTTGCTTTCTTACTTAGGAGATTTGAAGGCGTACTCTTCCCTTTGGGAGCCTAGTGGGGCCGCTCCTAAATGAGGTTGCTCCACGAAAAGACTGTGTGGAGAGGGAATGAGG
The DNA here is from genome assembly GCF_000313985.2 of Echinops telfairi. Taxonomy (NCBI): domain Eukaryota; kingdom Metazoa; phylum Chordata; class Mammalia; order Afrosoricida; family Tenrecidae; genus Echinops; species Echinops telfairi. The sequence goes on from NW_022103896.1 coordinate 11,761,467, forward strand.
GTTTGTGTTTTAACTTTCATTCCTATATACAACATTGATTACATTGAATAAAATCCCAGTTACAAAGACAATTTGATGGCAAACAAACCAAAAAAATTGTATGACATCCCCCTGAATTCTAGCATCTTATATATTAATACTTACATTCATTCATTTGTTCATCCAAGTCATTCCCATCTCTGTGGAAGCATTTAGTGTCTGGGTTATTTGCCCCTTGTGATATTTAAGGTTTATTGTGCTAACCTGGCCAACCAACACATGTGGGATTAATTGAAGGACAGAGAGATAAATGGCTCAGTGAGCCTCGCCTTTCTAGTTTTCAGATCTCTTGCTCTCTGATGGTCAGACCAGGTGCAGCTGCCTTAGCTAGTTCTCTGCCTCAGCTGGCAACGTTCACCTCCTGCAAGGAATCCCTGAGGAGAAGCCACATGGACTTACCCTGATGCAGCCCTGGGTACTGGAAAAGCCGCATGGAGACCACTGCCAGCGCTGAGATGCTTACACTGCCAATGGATTCAAAGGCTTTCTACCCACTGGCCTGTGATCCTCCTGCACTTGGCGTCATTGTGTGTGTTTTGTGAGTTTGAGAAGGGCTTTGTAGATCAGTGTCAGACATATGGGCTAAGTCGGGCTTATGGGCTTGGACTGGATGGGGTTGGGATGCTTTCTTAATGTGTACTTATCTTTTATATAAAACTCTCTCTTATATACATGAGTTTCTTTGGATTTATTTCTCTAGTCTCTCCAGACTAA
>NW_022103896.1:11762383-11763094 GCF_000313985.2 Echinops telfairi
CAATGCTTCCAGCGGTAGCTGTTTCCTCAGTGTGGATCCCTAACTGATGATGATCAGAGCAGCGTTTCTAACCCATTCCCATCATCTTGAAATGCATGCTGGAAAAGTAGCCTTGCCACTTCAAGCCATTGAGATTCTGGGATTGTGTGTTATTACAGCAACACCAGGTTTATTCTGACTACTTATCCTTCTGATCTGGAGCAAAGCAACATTAGGTGAGGACAGGATCAGTAACACTTAAGGTGTGGTACCCAGTACATGCAAAAAGAGAAGCCCTCACGGACATGATTTCCCACAGTGGCTGCAACAATGGGCTTGAGATGGGACCAGTTGTGAGGATGGCACAGGGCTGGGAAGGATTTGTTCTGTTGTGCACAGGATCGCTACGGGTTGGACACAACTCAATGACACCTAACAACAGTAACAACATATACGTAAGCACCCTTTGATTCGCAAATAACAAAAGCCTAACCAATTTGGCTCATCGTACCGTGCAGTAGCTGCACCCAAGAGCTAAGTGATGACACAGAATTGTTCTCTTCATCTTCTATTACTTTCCTATCACTCTTCTTTCCTCTCTCTTTGGATCATTCCCAGGCAGCCTCTTCCTGTCTAGGCCAGAAGCCTGTAGGCATGTATCTTACTGGGTTAACAATGCTGGTGGAAGGAGAGAGCTTCTTTGCTGAGCCTTTCAGGATTAGTCCCAGGGTT
>NW_022103896.1:11763194-11765197 GCF_000313985.2 Echinops telfairi
GTTATTCCTAGCATGGATGCCTAGGAGGAAACACAAAATAGATTCACCAAAAAGCATAATGTTAAGAGAGGGCCAGTCAGCATGACTTTCTCTAGGCTATCTTCCAACTCTAAGAGTCAGTGTTGTTGGGTTTTAGTTGTGCAAAACACGTTCTAATTGTACATTTACTTTTATGGACCCAGGAATTAGTCACTTTGGGGATTAAATCTCGATTAGTTACACTTTCATATCTAGGTGTCTGAAGATGGGAAGGCGTTCTATTCTCCCTCTCTCTTTTTTTCCTCTATTACTGTTGTCTTAGAGATGCATCTCACCAAGTTGTATCCTAGTTACAAGCAAAGTAACTAAACTCGCAGGGATATAATAAACCCTTTTGTGCACACTGGCCGCTCCAGCTCAAAGCTGTAAAGTGACCACAAACCACAAAGGGACAATCAACTTGGTCATTTCTGTCTCTGTAGGGGTATGGTGAGCCAATGATGTATGTAAACTCTTTAAACTGTTCAGAGTAAAAGGTGCTACATAAAGCCAAGTGATTATTCATACAATTATCCAACACAAATTTAACCCTCATCTCTTGGAGATTGTTCCATTGCTAATTTCACTGACAGCACTTGATAAAGTTGACATTTGGTTTTAATGGCAGCAGCTAATAAGCTGTCAGAAGGTTTCACAATCTTACCAAGGAACATAAAACTTTATAAATATTTTTAAAATTAAGATTGGAATTAACATAATCTACTTTGGACATTCTGCTGAATTATTCTGTGGGGATCTGTCAAGTTTGTTTCCTTATTATTTCTTTCTCACCCCAAGGATACTTATATATTCTCTGGTTTATTTGCCCATGAATGTTTATAGAGTTTTAACGATTCATCTGTGTGTGTGTTTTCTGAATATGTACTTCTGATTATGAATATGCAGTCTGTATCAGACTGACTGGCATTTTGGCTTGATATTTTGAACTTTTGAAAATACACACAAAACTGCAACACCTGGTTCTGCTTAGGTCCCTTTATAGCTTTCCATCTTCGAGCTCACTCCGATGCTGTCATAGAAAAGTACAAGACTTAGAGGAAACCAAAGATGTAATCTGCGGAATTGCTTCTATTTATCGGGAGCCTCCTCTGGATTAGTGCTTTTCATAATTATTCATTTCATCTTCACTTCACTCCTTTTAGATAATGTTATCAGTGCACACTCTTGTACTTGCAAATAACAGGAATCTCAACTTGGACTGACTGGAGCACGCAAGAGGATGCACTAACTTGTATGCACGTCCAAGGGAAAATGCCAAGGGCTTCAAACACAACTCTCTCAAGGGTTCATATGACATTGCAGAAATCTATTCTTCAATCTGCATCTTGTAGCAGAGAAGAGAAACTGCTTTTCCCAATAGCTTGGAAAAGACACATCGGAATTAAATAGCCCTGGTTCTGATTGGCCTGCCTTGGTCATCCCTAAACCAGTCATCAACATGGAAAGCAATGGTGTGTACTGATTGATTAAGCACTAACCTAGATCACCTACCTTTGTTTCCTGGAGAAACAACTTCTTCCCAAAAGCAAAAGTTAAGAATGGGGCATAAGCCTTTCGAAGAATGACCTCCCATGAAGGCAAAATTGAGATATTGTTGCTATAAGAATGGAATGGTGTTGCTATAAGAATGGAATGGTGTCAGGGTAGCAATGATGAAACATACAAGTCTCCTATAGTTCTTAAATGCTTCCTCCCCCCACTATCCTGATCCCAATTCTACCTTACAAATCTGGCTAGACCAGAGGATGTACACTGGTAAAGATAGGAACTGGAAACACAGGGAATCCAGGACAGATGAACCCTTCAGGACAAGTGGTGAGAGTGGTGATACCGGGAGTATGGAGGGAAGGTGGGGTAGAAATGGGGAACTGATTACAAGGATCTGTTAGGTAGGTTAGCTAGAGCTGGGAATGTCCGTTAATGCGTGCCCAGAGGGCCAAGCTAGGGGAACAAAGGAGTGGTGC
>NW_022103896.1:11765804-11773149 GCF_000313985.2 Echinops telfairi
GATGGCAACAAGTGTACAAATGTGCTTGACACAATGGATGGGTGTACGTATGGATTGTGACAAGAGTTGTATGAGCTCCCAATAAAATGATTTTTTAAAAAAAGAATGGAATGGTAAACAGATAGGGGAGAATGAATTCAGGAAAGCAAAATCAATAAATAGCCATGACAGATTGCTATTATCTTCATTTTACTCCTGAGGGAACAGAGGGTACCAATTTTTTAAAAGGCTTATGACTCATGCAATATGACCCAGTTACTGTGGAAGGTAGATTCAGAATTTGAAAACAAGCAAACAAACCTTTGACTCAAGTCTAATACCCCTTATCTTCCAAGACACAGGCAAGTGGAACTCCAGATACCTGTATCAGAAGCTGCATACCTACCTGAGCGGGGGAAGGCAGGCCCCAGATATCCCGATCTAGAGAACGGTGCCAGGTAGCATCCAGTTCTTCTCCAGAACAGGCTACCCATGGAGATGGTTCAAGGGGAGACTCCAACAACTTGCACTGGTGGAAAGGACAATGGATGGGAACAAAGTTGAAGTCAGAAGTGCTGACGATTCCTGTTGTCTTTCCTAACTTCATGAGAAATTAGGAGCTTTGGATGACCCCTTTAAAAAAGGAAAGGAAAGATATTGGTGCCTGACTCCCAGAACCCTGGAGACCAGTTGAAGGAACTGAAATATGCTGAAGTGCCCGGCAAACTGTCAAGCACTTGCAAACACAAGTTGCTTACTTAAGCATGAAAAACACTGACATTCTCTGCTATAGAACACAATGGATGGATGGCCAGTGGATGTGCCCATCTTTATGAATTTGATTAAAATAAGTAATTCTCAAGAATCGGTGCTTTGCATTCACGTGTGATTCATGTGTTCGCAAGGTCTGACATGGCATGTATTGTAGAAGTGAGTCCTAGTCAGCCTTTGTCATCGGCCCCTCTCTGAATGCTCTAAAAATGATGGCATGACTCAGGGCTCTGTCCAGGATCTGTCTCCTCTCCTCATGCCCGCTCTCTGGGGATACCACCCAGTTCCGTGACTCTCCTAATACTAGAGCCTGGCATTCTGCTCTGATTCACTTTGAAACTCAACAGGACCCCTGTCCCCATGAGTTACTTCCTGTTCTCCTGTCTGTGAACCTCATTTGTCTTTATTGTAATAAGTCCCCCGTGCTCTTACTGAGACTGTTTCACACATCACATATGGTGAGTACTTAGGAGATCACAAAAGGAAAAAGAAACTTGGTCCTGCCTCCCCGTCCAGATGCCCTCTTCACCTTGCCCACCTGTGTCCTGCTCTGTAACGCATGAGGTCAGCCTCCATGGATAGATAGCATCAACGGATTTTCTTGATTGTGGCTTCTGGCCAGGTCTGGCCAAGGGGAAGCGTCACAAGACATTGGAGGAGAATGTCTTCTTTGGAATAGAGGAGAATGTGGTCAGCTTGGCTCTGGCTCTACACGGTCAATGCAGTGGGTCTATCCTCAGGGGGTGTCTCTCCTACATGCTTCTCTGTCTCTGGATTCCAGTCCATGCTTATTCCTATCTCCCCTTCAGGCACAGGACTGCTAAATGCTCTGCTTCCTTAAGTTCTACCTTGAGGTTTACCCAAGTCTTGCTTTCATATTTGTGAATATGCATTTCAACTTTCCCACAAGTACCCAAACTGAGTTCCAGGTCTGCCCAACATAAACCCGTCCTTAAGGAATTTATACCCTAAAATGGTCACACAAACACACACACACACACACAGCCCTAAAATGAAAACAACACAACCCCATTGCTGTGACGTCAATGCCAACTAATAGTAACCTTCCAGGACAGAGTTAAACGGTTCCATAAGATTTCCAGGACTATAAATCTTTATGGACTATGCCACACCTTTCTCCCAGGGAGTGGCTGGGGCTTCCAACTGCTGACCTTAGAACCATCGAGCACTTTAGTCCCTGCCTCACAGAGGGCTCTCAGTGTCACCACAGCAGAGGTCTTTGATCCTAAACATCCCAAAGCAAGTCTGCCTTGCTGCTGTAGTTTCTGTCTTAAGGTGTATCAGCTCATCCAAGTATATAGACTTCATTTACTGTCCTCTGCCCTATGTGAAGCCATCAAAAAGACCCATGTGCGTGAAACAAAAGGCAGAAGTGATCAGTAGGGTGAGCTTATTTCTATCTAATCAGTGGTTCTCAACTGAGAATTTTTTTTAAAACTGCCCATGACCACAACAACTCCAGACCAATTGAACTGAAACCTCGTGTGCTGGCACCCAGCTATCCATAGATTCCAAAAGAACTCAGGTACCTTTAATGTGAAGTTGGAAGGATTCCGGGTGCACTTCGAGCTAAGTATTGAGTTGCTAGTTAGTTGCAAGACTGGCAGTTCAAGCCCACCCGCAGCTTTGAGGGAGAAAGATGAGGCTCATCAAGATTTACAATCTCAGAAACCCTGCAGAGGGTCATCAGAGTCCAAACTGATGGGATAGCAGTAAGTTTGCTGTTTGGTTTAGAAGGTCCAAATCTGTGGTATCAAGTACGAGATAAAAAGCTACCATGATGATCTGCATGTTCACACTAAAATTGTTCCAGGTCCATCCCCTCTCTCTCCTGTGTCGACCTCTTTCCAAGATTGGGGCCGTTACTTCCTTGCATTCTGTATAAGCAACTGTTCTTCCAGTAGTGCTAATTCACATAGGCCCCAAAGTGTGGAGTGTCTGCCTGGTGGCACTTTTGGTATTTCTGTGGGATGCACCCAATGGCAGCTGCTTGGTTTCAGTTATCACTTCCATCTCACCTCCCCACCACCAGGGAGCCTGCCAGACTTCTCTGCCAGGAGGCCCATATTCCCCACGGCCTCCATCTTCCAAGGGTGAAGTTCTGGACTGGTAGGGTATATAGCAGTATACTGCTCTGGGGGTAAAAAAAAATTCAAAGTGTTGGGTTTCATCAAGCCTGGATGTTGACAGTGTTCCCAAAGTTCTCATAATCACTATCGTCAAAGTATTCTGTGAGAAAACAACACAAAAACAAAAAAAAAACAAATTCTCTACCATCAAGTCAAAATCTGACTCTTAGTTCCCCTACTAAAACCCGTCCATCTCTTGCAAGTGGTTTTGACTTCTAACCTTGCAGTTAGTAGCCCATGGTGTATCCCACTACTCTACCTATCCTAAAAGAGATCCAGGAGCCTGTTAATGAACTCACCCAGATCCCTCAAAGCACTTCCCTTGTCCCTCCCAACAGGAGCTCATGCAGGTGCTACCCTGTTTCCCCAAAAATAAGACAGTGTCTTATATTAATTTTTGCTCCCAAAGATGCTCTAGGTCTTATTTTAGGGGATATCTTATTTTTCCATGAAGAAGAATATGGTACACATTTATTGTTTATTGTTTCATTAAAAGAGACCTCGCACTTCCCGTCTGCTCCAGCTGCACTGCGGCCAACAGTGAGCTGCGTGGCGTGCCTAATGCTGTGGTCCAGAGCCCAGAGTTGCGGTAGCTTCAGGGGGCCTTATTTTCAGGGAGGTCTTATTTTCAGGGGATGACATATTTCAGTGAGAGGCAAAACTATAAGTAGGTCTTATTTTCGGGGGATGTCTTACTTTCAGGGAAACAGGTATTTCTTTCTAAAACACATGCTTGTGATTATCATTGCTGCTGATATCATCATTATTATTATATAAGCATAAAAGTCTTAATTGGTTAATTTAGTTTTCAAGAAGATCCCTTTCCTAGATCCTCCCTCGGTTATGCCTAAATCATCAGCTTCAGCGTATTTTTCCTCTCATATGCTTGTTAGTGTGATCCTCTCTTCTGAGATAATTTTGAAGTCTCCCTAAAGCTAAAAAATAGTCTAGTTTAACTAGCAAATATCTGCCTTGAACACCAGGTTCTTTTAAGACCTATATGAGGGTATGATTGCATTTATGGGAAATATATGTATGGTGCATGGCACCGAGCCCAGTCAATGCAGTGGATGTTCAGTGAATGGAAGGCATTCCTCTTACTGTTATTATTACCCTCAAATCTTCCCAACCTTGTAGCATCTCTGGATAGAGAGACTAAAATAAACGCAAATGAATTATGCTCCCAGCTCTGCTTTGCTGCCCTTGACCTGTTTCTTTGTGGTTCTGAAATAATAAATAGGAGAAGATTAAGATAAAAATGACAATATTAACTCTACATGACAATCTGCATGACAACAGTAACCCTAAAGATTCTTTAGGAACCAAAGGATGCAGTGAGTTTTTGTTACTAGGAGAGAAATAACTCAGAAAAGGAGGAAGACTCTAGTCAGATGGATTGATACTGTGGCTGTAACAGTGGGTTCGATTTTAACAACAGTTGTGAGGTGGTGCAGGACTGGGCAGTGTTACCTTCTGTTGTACAAGGGGTCTTGATGAGCTGGGATGAACTTGAAAGCACTTGACCGCACCAACATGGGGCAAATCCATTCTGACTAGTTCCAGGTCCCCAAAGCCAAAGATATTTCCTTTCTCCCGTTGTGTCCCCTGTGTCATCTTGTATTTTCAGGGTCATTTTCTTCTGATGAATAAAAGCAGACTGATGGTCCATTATGGCGTGGTCTTAATGCCAGTTCATTGTGAGCAATACTTGGTGCAAAGTCTAGAGAAATAATCCAATGTAATTAGAATATATCATCCTTTCTAAAACCAGAAATACCAAAGATTTTCATTCATGCATGCATTTATTCAGTAAATTTTGCTTGAGCAAAGAAATAGACATGTTAGAGAAACAGGCATGCCTTTGAATTAACATGATCTGCCAAGTGTTATGAAAGACACATGAACAGCGAGGGATAGGGACATGAAGACAGGAACAATTTGGCTGCGTAAAAATAACCTGATTTCACCTGCATTAACTGTCCTTTGAGATGTGTTCTTGTTTCTACCCTTAATTGACTTTTCAGACTAAACTCCATGCTTTCTCTATTAGTACAGACTTGGCTTCCAACTCCATATCCTGAAATCTCCCTAAATCCCTGACCAATGGCAGGGTACTTGTTCCTTATGTCTCTTCACATGTCACAGAGCACTATAATGGATACATCCAGACAGTCTTAGGTTTGACTATTACTTCTGCCATGACCTGTATAACCTTGCCCTAACAACTGAACATCACTGAGGCTCCGTGTCCTCCAGAAACTAGAAATGTTCAGGGTATGATTGCATTTATGGGAAATATATGTATGGTGCATGGCACCGAGCCCAGTCAATGCAGTGGATGTTCAGTGAATGGAAGGCATTCCTCTTACTGTTATTATTACCCTCAAATCTTCCCAACCTTGTAGCATCTCTGGATAGAGAGACTAAAATAAACGCAAATGAATTATGCTCCCAGCTCTGCTTTGCTGCCCTTGACCTGTTTCTTTGTGGTTCTGAAATAATAAATAGGAGAAAGATTTCCAAGTGAAAGGCTACATAGATGCGAGCTTCCTATACCCCTCCCTTCAGGAAATGGAACTGAATTCCTCCCTTCCCTTTGCCCTTGCAATGAGGGCAGGAATTTGTCACTAGAATATAGAGTATAGAGAGGGGAGAGATAGTGGTTATCTTTGGGAGAAATCTAGCAAAAACCACTTCAAGCGAATGATCCTGGTTAACATCACCAGCAATGGTGCTGCTATCAGGGACCCTTGATATGTGATGAGAGGGTATCTTATTAATGTATGTACGCATTTCAGTTCTAATTTTTGTGTGTCTGTGTCCTGGGAACATTCCAAAGCTGAGCTACTGAAGCAGAGTTGCAAGTACAGGAAGCTTATGGGCTGAGGGGTGGCTTGTGAGGTAGAAAATGGCGAGGGAGCAGGCTTGAGAGAGAAAGGCCTAAAAATTGCAATGCAAGTCTGAGACGTCTCAGCTGCCTCGATGAAGTGCATGTGTCTGTTAGAGAAATCTCCCAACCTGCAACATCAGGTGGAATTTTCCAGGTCCTAGAACCCTAAATCCCTTGGATGGTGCAAAGTTTACCATGCTTAGTGGCTGACCCAAAGGTTGGAGGTTCAAATTCACCTAGAAGTACTTTGGTAGAGAGGCTTGGGGACCTCCTGAAGAAGCATCGGTCGTGAGCCTTATAAAGCAGAAGTCTACTCATACCTACATGATATCGCCATGAGTCAGAATCAACTCAATGGCAATTGATGGTAATACCTGGGGGAGGGTGTTCTTGCTCAAATACTGTGGCTGATCCCAAATGTGTTCCAGTAGGAGACTGTCCTCTGACTTGACCCTTCATAGCTACCCGAAAGCAAGTTGCAGAGCTATTCAAGCAGTGCCCCTCCATGGGGCCACAACTCTCAGAGCCTCCATGCAGCCCCAGCTTCTCAGATTATCTGTGGGGCCCCAGCTTCTCAAACCTGTACAGCTGACATTTGCTGTCTCCATGTGAGTTAGCATATAGATAGTGACACAACTATTGGAAACTTTGGCCCCTGCGCCATCATTATCCCATAAAGGAGAGTAGATAACCTTAAAATTCTGTACATTGGAAAGTTGCAACCAGTTGTTGTTGAGCAGTTGTTATTAAGTATTGTGCTCCAACACTTGGCAACTCTATGCACAAAAGAACAACTCTGTCAGTGTCAGATACTATAATCTTAATGAATGGAAGCAGAACCTTGTTGGAGAGAGTGTCGTGCTGGAGGGCACTCAAAATGTGATTTCTCAAAACAGGGTCGACCATGGTGACAGGAATGGAGTAAAACCTACGGGAGTGGAGCCTTCAGGATCTGCCTTTGCTGATGGGCACAACTCAAGGTAAGGACAAACAGCTTCAAAACCAGTTAAGCTACATGGAAAAGAAAGGGGGAAAGGAAAAGACTGCGATGGTAAAGCATTATTATTGTGTATGCATAGGTGCAACATTTTGAGATCTGTTAGCCAATTATAGCAGAGTATTTATCATGTGGGTATGTTATGGATGACAGCATATTTGAGTGAGACAGGCCGCAGCAGGCTAGAGAGTTGTCTGGTCTAAACCAGCCTCGCAGTCCATGCTATGCTTGCGCGTGTGACTCTAGTCACTGTCCCAATCCATTTCATGATGGGCCTTTCTCTCGGTTTCATTGACCCTACATTTTACCCAAAGAAGTGATTCCTTCTTTAGGGGCTGGTCCTTCCTGATAACATATTTGAAATACATTAAACCAAACCTCATCATGTGCACTTCTAAGCAACAATGTTCTGGCTATCTATTTCTTCCAAGATAGATTTGTTTATTTTTCTGGCAGTCTGTGATATGGTCAATATTCACAATCAGCATCACAATTCAAAGACATCCATTTTTACTTGATCTTTTAACCAGATTTGCATACGTAGGAGGTGACTGAAAT
>NW_022103896.1:11773824-11777838 GCF_000313985.2 Echinops telfairi
GTCTAACATGGTATAGTGGAAAAGGATACATATTTGGAATCAAAGAAGCCTACTTTTGAATCCCAGACCTGCTACTGGCCAGCTCTATGTCTATGTCTTCAGGCAAATTACTTAGCTGATTTGAATCCCAGTTTTCTGATTTACCTGTAAATCAGAGGCAATAACTTCACTCATATATTGTGCACATGATGGGAGAATCTATGTCACAGACCCGCGTCCATTCCTAGTGGCACCTAGTGGTTCTAACAACCACTGTGTCGCTGTTCTCTACTCGTGGTGCTCTGTTCAGAGACAGACATCATTGCCAGGCTCTGGGTCACCAAACAGACTCCTGCTTTATTATGTCTAGTGGGTGATCAGAGCCTTGAAAATCAGCTTGAGTCCCGGAAGAGAAAGGTTTCTCAGACATCCCACAGGTGTCTCTTTCCTTCTTCCCTCCTGCTTTCCTATTTCATTCCTTCTAACTTCCTTCCTTTCTTCTAAACTCATTTTCCCCTCCTTCCTTCTTTTTATCCTTTCTTCCTCCCATCCCCCTCACATATCCCTTTTTCTCTCTATCCCTTTTGCTCTCTCCTCCTCCTCCTTCTTCTTCTTCTGCTCTCTCTCTCTCTGTCCGCTAGCCTGCTTATTCACTCACTTGCTTGCTCCCATACATGCTCCCTTTCTCTCTTAATATATCAAGAACTAAAATTAATCTAGAGGAATTGTCACAAAAGAAATCATAGACCAGTGGAGAATAAAGGTAAGATCTCATGGAAGTCATGCCCTATAAGAAAAGGACAAATTTTCTCGGTGATTACAGAAAGGAGCTTGGGAAGAGGGAGGGTGAATTTGAGTCAATGCTCCCCAGATCTACGAAGGGAAGCAGTACCCATGCTGAAACTCCAGTGTGGTACCTGGGTCACAGGGTTGTGAACGAGCATCCAAAGGCCCAGGCTTTCTGTTGTTACTAGCTTCAAGATCTATCTCTTGTGGTGCCCAACCTTTCTAACTGGCCCCTTCATTAGACTCTGCTGAAATGATCCTAGTTCCTGTGTGCCAGCTGTTTTCTGCTGAGAACACTGGCTGAACTTACAGATGTTAATGGCATAATGTCAAAAGATCACACCTACCTAGGATAATCATTACATCACTGGCGGACAAAGAGGTTGGAATTTTCCTGGCAAATACAAATGCTTGACAGAAATTTCTAATTTCTTCAGCTCAAATTAAGGCCAAAAGTCTAGAACTTTTTAAGTGGGGAGAAAAAGATCTCATTTGGCAATTAAAAGTTTAAATATTAATAATTTATTTTGCATAAAAACTATCACCCAATTTATTTTCTTTACCCAAAGGGCAAAGAGACTGGGTTGAGGTCAGCAAGGTAAGTGTCTAATGGGGAGAGAAGGGGGGCAAGGTAGTCCAGGACAGGGTCAGAACATGAGAGTGGCCAGGACGGTGTCTTCCTAGGAGGGTGACCCAGTACACAGGGCTGGAACCTAAGCAGATTGTTAGCGGAGAACAACCTGCCATTGGATAGCAAAGCCTGAGTCAGATCAGGAGACATTTCTGGGCAGGGGCAGGGAGAATCTCTCAGCAGGGAGAGTCTAGTATTCACTTAAGGATTGTCAATGTCGCTATCTGGCATGGGGGACAGAGTCCAGAAGGGTGAGGAAGCATTCCCCTAGAACAATCTTTCCCAGAATGGGAGATACGTCCCCTGGAGGTGGCTGGAATGATCCAGAGGGCTGCATAAACAGATACCTACACTTTATGCTGGATCATGAGCTATAGTGTAAACAGTTTTCAATGCCACCAGGGTAGTGGTTTTTTTTTCTGAAGAAAGTGTGGTAGACCAGATAAGTTTGGGAAGTTATGAGGGGGTCTCCCAAGTACAGTGTCAGCACCTGAGATGGGTTAGTAGGCTTCCACATGGGGGAGGAAGGCACCAGGCAGGGCATCAGAGCCTGGGTAAGGTAAAGAAAGTATCCTTGCAAAGGGGTGGCAATAGCTGAAGTAGCAGCTGCTCACCGTGGATTTGTGGGAAGCAAGTGTGTGAACAGGGGGCAGCAATGGTGGTAGCCCAGCATGTCTGAACCAGATATAAGAGTGGGATTTGTGGGAGCCTAGTATGTATGTCAAAGCCAGCTGTGTCCGTCAGGTGTGTCAGAGCTCGAGGTCTCAGAGCCTGGATGGGATCAGGAGGGTGACCAAGAGTAAGAGGTGCTGGCAATGCTGTTACCCAATAGGAGTGCAGGCAAAGGGAGGTGGTGGTCCTCATCAAAGTGGGAGACGGTGGCAGTGACAGCAGGTTGAAAAATCAAATAAGTAAATATAATAAGGTTAACCAAACAGGGCCAATGAGTCAGTTCTAACTCATACAGACCCGATGAGCAACAGACAAAACACTGCCAGTCCTGCGTTGTCCTCACAATTGTGATGATGTTTGAGCCTCTTGTTGAAGCCACATTTCAATTTGTCTCATTGAAGGCCTTCCTCTTTTTCAACCACCTTCCACTTTCCCAAATCCCAGGTAGATTTGGACCGCCTTCTAACCTGACCCTGACCCATCTTCCAGCTCTGTGTCAGACCATGTGAGAACTGAGAAGTGGACTGCCCATTCCTTCTTAACAGACTGTGCTTAGTTGCAGCCCTTTCTGGCAGTCACAGTGTCAGTCCATCATGTTGAGGGTCTTCCTCTTTTTTGATGACCTTCTACTTTACCAAGCCCGATGCCCTTCACCGGGACTGCTTCCTCCTGATAGCATGTTCAGTGCATTTGAGGACAAGTCTTGCCATCTGGGAGCATCCTGCCTATACTTCTTCCAAGACAGATTTGTTTGTTCTTCGGGAATTCTGTGGTACTTCCAAGAAACTTCACCAACAGCATCATTCAAATCCATCAATTCCTCTGTGGCCTTATTTGTTATCCAACTTCCATATGCAAATGAGGTAAATAGAAATACCATGGCCGGGGTGAGGCACATCTAAGCCCTCAAAGTGGCATCCTTGTTTTCCAACACTTTAAAGAGGTCTTGTGCAGCAGAGTTGAGCAATGTAATACATTTGATACCTCAAAAGCAATCAAATATGTCGATCATTGATGGCATCAGATGGATCTCGGTTGAACCAGAGGGGGGGTGGAATATATATATATGTGACGTGTGTTTAGATGGTGGTGATGTATCAGTGTTAGCTTCTAGTTTTGATAGCTCTTTTGCGTCTCTACCAAAAACATTTATTTGTCGGAAACGTGCACCAAATGATTTGAGGAGGATGGGACAGACAGCATCTCGTCTAGTTCCTCTCCATGGCACAAGCAAAGAAATAAACTCTTCGTTATACTTGCCACTTTTATTTAAGTTTGATACTGAAGTCTTGCAATTCCCTCTGAAAACGTTATGGAATGTTTCATCATCACATAACCCTAAGCCCTCCACGCCTCGGTCCTTTTGCCTATGCAGCCTGGGTGCTCAATGAGTGTCCTTCCTCTCTAACTCTTCCCACAAGAGAACTCAGATCTACCCCTAGGAAGATCATCTTGGACATAGAATTTACAAGGCAACAGTTGGTAATGTGACACTCCCGGTGAGATTTCGTTCTCTCTTTTTTTTTTTTTTAGCTAACTGCTTCCACTTAGAAATGAAACTTTAAATATTCTGCTCTGACCTTTTTGCCTGGGAGGAGAGTTTAATTACCTGCCCAGTTTACATAAATTATGTCTCCTGCTTGTCGAAAATTGAATCCTGGGCAGAGATCAATATGGCCTCAGAAAAGCTAGAGCAAATGACTTCTCTCAAATGCCATCAAAGGTCACCAGAACCTTGGCTGCTTGGATGGGGACACACTCTGTTCAACAACCTGGAGCCGGTCGCTGGCTTGCCGCTGGCTCCCTTTGGTACCAGCCACAAGGGGATGATGGATCATCGGCTAGAGGACATTGGGTACAAACTCCCTCAGGAGTCAGCTGTGTGAAATTAATTGAATACCATGACGAGTCTGATTCATCATTCTCCAAAAAGAAAAGTGGCGGGG
>NW_022103896.1:11777938-11783368 GCF_000313985.2 Echinops telfairi
CAATTTATACTCGGGACTCGGAGGGTCAGAGTGGGTGTGTACCTTGGTCCCAGTTCCATAACATCGTCCATGGAGAAAGAGCATCTTTGACTCTCACCGTCATTCTTTATTTGTTACTTGCAGAAAGGAGATCCCAATCATAGAAGAGGAATCGTGCTGTAAAGTATCACCTGTAATGTGTGTGAAAACAAGGCAATTTGATTTTGGAGGGGTACGGTATATTTTCATCTGCGATATTCAGAGCAAATTTCACGGGGCATAAAACATGTCACTGGTGACTAGGAGAGTGGGTGTGAGTGTAACCAGTGTGTGGAAAATAAAGTCCAGAGAGAGTGAAAAGAGCTGTGTTGCTGAAATGGTGACATGGGAAGTCTAACAACGATGTCCCTATGACGGGGCCAGAAGAAACAAAGTTGGGGAAAGAAGACAGCTCTTGAGGGCTAATGTCAGGCCATTAGAGAACATTCGCATGTCACTCAAAGATGGAGGGAGAAGAGTCCATTCAAATAGACACAGCTTCACGCAGGGAAATTGGAGGGTACTGTGTTCATTGCCTCCCGCTGCCAAGAAAAGTAATTGAACTGTGGTGGCTTCTAAAAATAGAACTGTCACTGGACATCCCCTTATGGAAGGGTCTCAGGGAGGAGACGAGCCAGTCAGGATGCACTATAGCACTGATGAAACACACAACTTTCCTCTAGTTCTTTAATGCTTCCGACCACCCTACTATCATGATCCCAATTCTATCTTACAAATCCAGCTAGACCAGAGGATATACACTAGTAGAGATAAGAGCTGGAAACACAGGGAATCCAGGACAGATAAACCCCCAGGACCAACAATGAGAGTAGTGATACCAGGAGGGGAAGGGGAAGGTGGGGAAGAAAGGGGTAACCAATCAAAAGGATCTACATATAACTCCCTCCCTGAGGGATGGAAGCAGAGGGGTGGGTGAAAGGAGATTTTGGACAGTGTCAAACATGACAAAATAATAATAATAATTTATAAATTACCAAGGGTTCATGAAGGAGGGAGGGTGGGGAAGAGAGGGTGAAAACTGAGGCGCTGATACCAAGGGCTCAAGTAGAAAGAATATGTTTTCACAATGATGATGGCAACAAATGTACAAATGAGCTTGACACAATGGATGGATGGATGGATTGTGATAAGAGTTGCATGAGCCCCCGATAAAATGATTTTTTAAAAAAAGGATAGAACTGTCCAGTATCATGGTTTTAGAGGCTAGGGGTCTGAATTCAGGGCATTGTTAGGCCAGCCTCTTTGTGAAAGATCTAAGTGGAAATCTGTCCTTGTCTCTTCCAGCCTCAGGCAATTCTGGACAACCCTTGCCCTGGGCACGCATCTTCATAGGGATGTTTCCCCTTTGTGGCTTCCTCCCTGTCTACTCTCTTCTCTCAGTAAGGATAGAACACTCGGATTCAGTTGAGAGACATCCACTCATGTATGATCTCATGTTAACTGACGACACCTTCAAGAAGTTTATTTCCAATCATGAAAATGTCCATGTTTGGAAAGAAACTTTTTAAAGACGTTGATAGTGAACATGAGATTAAATTGGAGACGGTTGTCTCCCTAGTCAATCTGAGTGCGATCCTTAATGAAAGAAGAGAGCAGACACAGAGAAAGCCACGGAGCTTCATCATATCCTTTCTTTTCCCTTTGAGGGGGCACTATTAAATTTATAACAGGTATGTTAATGGGAGATGAGATTTGCTAGGAAAAAGAGATGAGCAAGGTGAAAAGCTAGAGGAAGAGCCAAAGAGTAAAACTAAAAACACGGCCCTAACTGAGACCTTTGCGAGAACAGTTTCAACCTAAAAAATCACAGGGCATTTGGCATATCATGAGAAAGAAAAAGTTTCTATATTGAAAAAAATCAATGTATTGAATGTGAATGACTTTTCCTCATATTTATTTATTTATTTGGTGATTGGAAGTGGGTTGAAGAGGACGATAGCACCGGGCTAGGGTAAAAAAAAGATATGAATAAAAGGTTGCTGTGATATAGTAAAGCAAAGCATGGTAGTAGGTAAAAGCGCTACATCCAATAGAAAGCCAGAGATTGGGGCTATAAGATATAGTTATTATATAAAATGCTCTTAGAGGTGGGAAGAGATATAATTGAGATGTCAAGTATGAGTAATTCTTCTAACAGAAAAATGAAGGACCAGATAAGAAATTTTAATATAAGTGTAATGGTGGGCATGTGGCAGAGGGATATGAAAGAAATCAAATTAAATGTCCTTCAATTTTATGTATAGTAGGAGCTGAGTTGAATGTGTAAGAAGTAAGAAGGTGTCAGGTGTAAGTAAGGAGTAGGTGTAAGTAAGGAATATAAAATCATTTGTAAATATCAGCTGTTGGAAGAGTTTCAAACAAACATGGGATTTTTGTGTGTATTCACAAAAGAAAGAGCCATGCTACCTAGGGAAGGGTAAACTACTGTAACGATAGAGCCCAGGCATTCAGTGGCGAAAAGAGAAAGGAGTTGATTTCTCTACTCAGCTACTTCATGTGTGTGACAACTCTCTTGTTCAACATATGGTTTCCAAGTTTGCTCTGAACATCATCTGAGAAGAATGTGCGCAGAGAGGTTGACATGATGAAGGTGACATGTACCTCTCCGCTCAGATCCCATCCCATCCCTGACCCACCCTGATGTAAGTGGACAGCTAGATGTATGCTTGCATTCTAAGATAAGAACTAATGATAAGATGACATTCTTATTGAGACTTAAGAATCTCTTCCACAATGATAGAAATAAAGACAGATTATAGTACATTCTTGAGACTAAGCTTCAAAGGGCTGAGAATGTGAAGAGCCACACATTACTGCAGCTCTCCTTGGTGCTGAGCACTGGATCAGTGCCTGAGCCCTCCTCATAGACCCCCGAAGCCTTTCTTCAGTCCCAAACCACTATACTACCTGTTCAGTCCCCAAATCTACTATACGACCTGTTGCTGACAAGCTCTATGAAAACCACGTGTGTTGCCCTTACAGGAAGTTCCATGGAGTACTCTGAGGTTCTTCCATTTGACAAGAACGACGAATCGAGAATTAAAATAAGCACTGGATTGAGAGTGAGATAATCTGAGATATAATCCAGATTTTGGCACTAATTCCTCATGATCTAACCAAGCCATTTCTTTCCTCTGGATCTCAATGACAATGCATGTATTGACTTCAATAGAAATTGTAGGTCTTTCTAATTGGAAAATAAATGTGTACTAAGGAGTCCATGTTTGGTGTAAATAATTAAAAAGCCAGAAGGTTGGTCTTTCAATCTTACCCAGAGGTGCTTCAGAAGACAGGCTTGATCATCTGCTTCCAAATCATTACATCCTTGAAAACTCATGCGATCACCCTGAGATGAATCCCAACAACAAGATCTTTTAGAATTGGAAATGTTTCCTTGCCTCTATAATTTCATGAAATCAGAGCTCCAAATGAGCGTTCTTGGAATACAGATGATTGTTGATTTCTGAGAGGCAGTGTCTGCAGAGACATACGAAGGATTTTCCTAAATTTCATGGAGAAAGACCAGTACCTTCTAATTCCATTTTCCGTGAACCTAGTGGAGCCCACTCATAGAGATAATTATATGTAATAATAAGAATTAAAACAGTAAGCATGTCTAAATTCAAGACACATATTGAATAAAATGAGTATAAATATAATCCTTAAAAATAAGTTATTTTAAAGAAATTGTTAACATAATGGATACTGAGGCGTCATTAAGATGACTCACCTTACTAGACTTTCCCTTATGTCCCCACACAGTTGGCTTCCTTCAAATCTTTGTGCTGCATTTACCTCTCTGAAAGTCTCCTCTCGGGTATCATTTCAGACTCGCTGCCTCTCAAGCTCCTGGTCTTCCTCTGCTTGCAGTCACTTTCGAGAGAGGCTATCCATCCCCAATGACACTCGAACCCCTTTCCTTCAACCACCTCACTGACTTGTGGTAAAATATTTATCCTTCTGTAAAATTATCTTGCCAGAAGAACAAACATGTCCCAGAAGAAATACAGACAGAATGCTCCTTAGAAGCAAGCATGAAGAGATTTTGTCCCAAGTGCTTGGACATTTTGGATCAAGAGAGAGTAGACCAGATTCTGGAAGAGCACATCCTACTTGATATATCTCTGTTTGCTCCTCGGACAGTCGGGGTATTTTCAAGCTGCTTCACCAAGACCATAACTCAAATGAATCTACTCTTCATCGCTCACTCAAATTCATTGGCCAGCTTTTACATGCATATGCGATGATTAAAAATACCTTGCTTTGGGTCAGGCACACCTTGGTAGAGATAACTCCAAACTCACTGCCTTCAAGTCAATACAGTGACCATATTAAACAGAGTGCAACCTTGGCCTTTGCAGGTTTTTGAAACTGTAAATCTTTATGGGAGTAGACAACCTCATCTATCGCTCACAGAATGGTTGGTGGATTTGAACTGCTGGCCTTCTGGTTAGCAGCCCAACCAAAATCGACTATACTAGCTGTTGCTAGCTTAGCAATACCAATAAATGGATCTCATTTCTTTTTCAAAACCTACACAAGAAAAAATAAGATGGATGTTTCTGTTATTGCAAGGTTGGTGGTTTGAACCCACCGGGAAGTTCCACAGAAGGAAGAACCTGTTCATCTGTGTCTGTCAAATGTAGAGCCAAGAAAACCCACAGGAAAGTGTGAGGTTGCTATGAGTTACAGTCAACCAGACAGCACTTAACAACAATAAAAACATAGTTTTTAAGAGAACTGCAAAGTGTTACTTTGATAAGCAGGGGGTGTGGATGATTTAAAAGTAACATGAGTAGTGTGTACTGTTGGACTATATGGGGATCGGTTATCACATGGTTTTGAATCAGGCTCCTGGTGTTGGAATCGTAGCACTGACATTTACTAGACAGAGTCGGTATGCTTCTTGGCCTCTCCATACCCCAGTTTTCTTGTGTCCGAGACCCAAACAAACAAAACGAAGTCACGGGTTCTATCTCATGGAATCTTTTGGAGGATTAAATGAGATAATATATGTAAGGCACACAGTATTTTCTCACTTATTCTTAACTCTTGGGCAATAGCCCTCTGAAATGGCATGGTTTGGGACTGAAGGAAGGCTTATTAATAATTTATGATCTGCAGATGACACAGCCTTGCTTGCTGAGAGGGAGGAAGACTTGAAGCTTGTGCTGATGAAGCTCAGTGATGGCAGACTTCCGCATGACGACAACTCAAAGTACAGGAGACCTAACTCCTCCCAAATGGATTGATAGGTAACATCATGATCCAAGGAGAAAAGATTGACGCTGTCAAGGGTTTTGTCTTGCTTGGATCTGTAGTATTAAATTAAAAAAATAAAGACACTGATGGAGAGGGTGGGGGGCCAGCCCCCACCGTTAATACTCCTAT
>NW_022103896.1:11785118-11793304 GCF_000313985.2 Echinops telfairi
CTGTCTACACAAGGAAAGGATCTCTGAGAAGCCTATAATTGCCATGCCTCTCCATGCCACGTATGATGCTCAGGTGCTGTGCACTGGTGTGGGTGGAGCGAGGCTCTAAGAAAGGGACTTCTTGTTGGTTCTAGCCCAGAGGAAGTCTACAATCTGGCCCGGGCGATACCATTTCAAATGAGAAGTAAGGGGCAAAATGGCCTAAAACTGCTCTCTAGGATGGGGCAAAGGCAAGTGTTTGCCAGCACAGTTCAGAAGGGAGGTCATTGATTAGAATTCACAATCATTTCCACCAACATTTTGAAAGATGGTTGCGGGGCAGAGTGGCCGGAGGTTGAATTCTCCCAGTGACAGGCCTCAGAAGCCAAACAGCCGAGAGGGAGTGGTGAGCTGGCTCGCTCTTCAGAGGACTCACTTAGGAGAGGGAGGGAGGAAGAACGGAGTCTTCAAGAAGTGACTCTCGTCTCTTCATCCATGGAGATGTGACTGCCAAAATACACATCATTAAACTTGATCTTATAAGCAATACAAAGTAGGTCAAAGTCACGCTTTTATTCACTCAACAGATAGCAATAGCATGGCTCTAGTAAATGTGTGCTGCATGCCAGCCCTGCGTCGCCCGCAGTGAGAATATAGAAATGGCCAGTGGGGGGAACCTGCTGCTGAGGGGCCTTGGGGAGACTGAGGAACACAGACACACACACAGACTACCACCACCACAGCCACTGACTGTAGAGTGGGAGGCCCATTAAAAACCAAACGCCACCCCACTGCTGGCCAGTCAATCCTGACTCACGGCAGCCTCACATGACTCAGGGTAGAACTTCTGCCGAGGGTGTTCTTAGCCCTCACTTGAGAGAAGCAAGTCACCGGATCATCCTCCCATTGTCCACTGGGTGGGCACAAACAGAGGACGTTTAGGTTAGTAGCTGACTACCCAATGGCTCGCGTCAACCAGGGGTGTCATTGGCAGGTGTCCGTGGGTCAGTCCCAATTCATAGTGACCTTATATATAACAGAAGGGAACATCGGCCAGCCCTGCACCATCCTCTCAAGTGGTCGTTAATTTGCAAATCGATTCATCCGATTGAGTGCCTTCTTTTTCACGGCCCCTCTACTTGACCAATCCTGATGCTGCTCTCCAGGGCCTAGTCTCTCCTGAGACCATGGGCCAAGTATGTACATCTGGCCATCCTTACGTCTAAGGAGCATTCTGGATGTACATCTTCCAAGACAGTTGTGTCTAGTCTTCTGACAATCTGCGGTACTTCGATATTGACTGCCAAGGGACCCCCACACCAAAAACCCAAACTCACTGTCATAGTTGATGCTGACTCATCATGACCCTAGAGGGCCGGGCAGAACTGCTGCCCCTGTGAGTTTCTGAGCCTGAAACTCTTTGCAGGAGTAGAAAGCCTATCTTTCTCCCTCGGAGCAGCTGGTGGTTTCGAATTGCCAACTTTGCAGTCAAAGAACTCTTCCAACGGACCTCAGAGGAGTATAAAGAGCCATTAGAAGTTAGATGGCTTGGACAGCAGGAAAGCGTGTCAAGTTTTACAACTGTCACTGGTGTGAACTCGTTTTTTTAGCTCTTTCTCCATCCAACAATCATTCTGCGAGTTGTGACCCAGAAACCTAGCCAGTGCATCACCTGATAGGATGGACGCCTTCCTCTGACCATAGTTAGGACACTCAGATGCTCACTGAAAGGTTGTGGGTTCAAAGCCATCCATAGGTATGTCAGAAGAAAGGCCTGGTGGTCTGGTTCAGGCAAACCAGCCACTGAAAACCCGATGAAGCACAGTTCTGCCATGACTCACATGGGTGACCCTGAGCTAATTTCTCTCAGAGTACCCCCCATCGCAGCCCCCCCACACACACACACACACCTCCCTTACCTGGGACCAGGAGTGCCTTTAGCTTGTGACTGTGCTCTGGACACCTGATGTGGGAGGTACTGGCAGGCAGGAAAGACCTAGCTCTCCGGACACAGAGAGAGGTTTCTATGCACATGGCCCATGAGGCACTGAAGCAGACAGCCCTTCTCTCATCCTAGAGCCACTCAGAATTCCTCCACCAGAGAGACAGCACTTGCCAGACACCAAGGAACCTGGACTTGCTCTCCAACAGACCCCACCCCTCCATGCCCCCCTCCTCCCCAGCGTTACATAAGAATAGCACAGGGGTGGGGCGGGGCTTCCCAGTGGGCCTGAACTAAACCCATTAGCAGCCAAATATTTTTCCATCTTTATAGAAACCCTATGAGGCAGCATCATTATCATGCCTGTTTTAGAAATGAGAACCTTTAAATAACATGTCCAGTATCACCAAGGTAGTAATGGCCAGGAGCTGGGCTGCAAAGGAAGTCCTGTAAAAGTCCCATCTTGGGTCACTCTGCACCTCTTTGTGAATGTTCCAGACACCCCCCAAAAAATTTAAATTAAAATAAAACCGGTGAATATGTCGCCCAGCAGGACGCTTGTGTAGCGTAGCAAATGCTGTGGACATGTTTGTGGTATAAGTAGATGAAGCAATAGCATCATGTGCTTCATGAGATGCCCCAGTGGCACTGTGGCTCTAGCATTGGGCTGCTAACTGCAAAGTCAGCAGTTCAAACCCATTAGCTGTTCTGCAGGAGAAAAATGAGTCTGTCTGCTCCTGTAAAGATGTGCAGTCGTGTCAAGTCTATGTCTTTTCCTTTCTCCTTTAATAAACTTATATATGAATTAAAATCGACGCATGGCAAAGGGGGTTGATGTGTCTTGGATATGGAGGTAGGTTCATACTTATCTATCAAAATACAAATCTATCAATTTTCAAATAAGACACATATGCAAATTTTGTAGAAAGGTAGATACACAAAAGGATTTTGACCAGATCTTTGGAAAATGGAATTAAAGGATAGTGAAATATTCCCATGAATTTCTGAAGCCCTCTCACAGGTGAATAAAATATCTGCTTATTTGTTCTCTCACTAGAGCATAAGCTCCATGAAGCAATCCCATACCTCATCACAGTGGCACCCCAAACCCTTGCTGTATCTTCATTCTGACTCAGGGTATCCATATTGGACAAAGCAGAAGTGGCCCTCAGGGTTTGAAAAGCTGCAATCATTAATAGATCAGGCTGCCATGGTTCTTACCACTGAATTTTAGGTTAGCAGCCAGTCACTGAATCCTTGCATCACCAAGAGTCTTCTGTTGCCCGCCAGCTTCTGGTCCAACGCTCAGTTCACCACAGGCACTCATTCTAGGGGCACCATCGTCGCATCTGTAAAATAGGGACTGTAAGAATAATGTCCACAGGTGCTTACAGGGAGGACTGCATGAGGTACCACAGGTAAACAGGGTTAACGCCGTGCCTGAACAGCATAAACTTCCACTAAATCTTAGACCTATCGCTGTTCAAGTAAAAAAAATGTCTTTTATGATTCTTCACTGTTGGAGAAGTCATAGAATCAGACTGTCGGAGCTGAGAGGACTACGACAGAGCACCCAGTCTAATTCATGGATCATCTGAAGATAATAAACATCGGCCCCTGGGCACAGATGAAAATTCAGTGAGGTTGAACAAGACATTTTTATATGTGCATTTATTTATTTATTTATTGAGATGTCCCTATTGACTTCCTCCAGGGCAAGAAGCTTTGAAGACTAACTTAATACAACAAGCCTCCTTCCTTCCATCAGGGATTGTCACCAAGGTCACGTGCACGGGGATGGGCTCTCAGCAGAAGCCGTGATTGGATTATGCTCCATGAGGCTATTGAAACACTCTTCTGGCTAACGATGAGAGTGACGTGCCTGCGCTCCTCCTGTCCCTTTATTAAGGAGTCAGAGTACACAGAAACTCAATGACAGTGACACAGAGGCTTGCAAGCACCACTGAAAGCATCCATGCCAGGAGCCACCTGCAAAACCTCCGTTACCCAGAGCAGGAAGCCTCTCTACTAAGTCTGTGCTGTGTGCAGGTGGAGTGGCTTGTCGGACCAATGACAGAGCCTAGACAGGCATGCTGAGTCCTGTTGCTTGGGGGGTGGGGGTGGGGTGATTGGTATTGTCCTTGGCCAAAGCTTAAGCCCTCATTGCTGTGTTTACAGCATAGACAAGCATGGCTCTAGAGGCCCCCACCCCCACCCCCGGCCCTAGATTGCTACTTCTTCCTCCTTCAGAGGTGCCAGGGGTTTGGACCACTGAACTTTCAGTTGGCATCTGAGTACTTAACTGCTGTGCCACCAGGACTCCTTCCAGAGTAAACTCTGCCCCCAAATTCACGGCCCTCCAGCTTATTCCCAATCATAGAGACCAGATAGAGAGTTTCCGAGACTGTAAATCTTTCTGGGAGCAAACAGCCCCACCTTTCTCCCTCAGAGTGGCTGGTGGGTTTGATCAGGCAATGTCGAGGTTAGTGGTCCAATGCTGAATCCAGAGCATTTCCCAGGCTCCTGAAGAGTGAGTGCATCCTAAATAAATCCCCAGAGCCCCTTGGTGATGCATCGGCTGTACATTTTTTTAAAAAATAAGAAAATAAATTGGAAATTAGAGTCCACCCTGAGTACCTCAGAAGCAAGACCTGGTGATTGCATCAGAAAACACAGCCACAAGAAACTCTGGGGTGCACAGCCCTACTCTGCCACTGGTGCCATCACCAGGATTCAGAATCAGATCCCTGGCATTGGGTGCTAATGAACCCTCCATCGGGTTCTACTGAATGGAGCTCAGGCTGACTTGTCTATAGTGTGTTTCCTGTGCTCATAGAGAGGCATCTCTTCAGGGCACTGGGCACATGGTTCTTGCATTATCTCTGTGCAGGTCCCCCTCTTTCACTGGACAATCACTCTCCTGAGATGAAACCTGAGACCCCAAAGCCCCGCCCCCACCCCAACACAGTGATGAGCCTCCAGGAGCCACGCCTGCTTTTCTCCTGTATCAGCCTGGGAGCCGGCCCCTCGAAGAACCCTGGCCAGTGTTCTGCCTGCCTGTGTCGGTCTGCTCTGTGATGAAGACCCCAGGATCACCTTGTTGCGATCGTTAAGGGCCAATGAGTTGGTTTTGTGTCATAGTCTCGCTGTGTACAGCAGAACAAACTAATGTCTGCGTCATCCTCACAACGGTTGCAACCACTGTGTCCGTCCACGTCATCTATCAGGGCCCGCTGGCACTGCCTCTGATTTCTCCTCCGGAGACCCCACCCCGTCTCCATCTCACCCATCATGGTTTATCTTCTTTTCCTTCACCCTCTTGCTCCCCAGACTTGATGGCACTGCGGGGCGTGTGGCCCCGCATCCTCTCATCAGAGCCAGTCAGCTGGCCCGCTCAGCCGGATGCAAATGAATGACCTCTTTCATTTATGAATGTCAGGCTTTTCAGAGGGAGGGAGAAATGTCCTATTAAATGATATCCATCTCCCCAATCCCATTAATAAGCTAATAAAAGAAAACGTTAAAGAGAAGTTCACGGGGGTAGGCTGGCTTCTGCAATAGCATGTTGGCTCAATGAAATAGTAATACAAGCATTACCCATGTCTGTCCTGACTCCTCGTTGAGGCGGGCCAGGCCGTGTCTGACAATGTGAGCTTCTGTTGGTTACCGGACCTGTGGCTTCAGGGTCCTTTCTATCTGGGTTAGTTCTTATCGCAATCAAAATGGGTTTTTATAAAGACAAGCTGGCTAGCTATAAAGAACCACTCAAATGGCTTCTGTTCTTAAGACTCTACTACAAAGCAGGCCCACCACCCGTTTATCAGACGGTTTACTGTGGAGACTTATCTGTGACTGTGATGCTGGAAGATATGCCACCCATGGGTGGAATATTGGCAGTCACCCATGGTGGGCAGGTTTCATAGGTCACCCAGACTAAGACAGAATAGAAAGAAAGTCCTGGTAGTTTACTTCCAATAATGAATCGATGACAATCCTATGGATCACAACAGAATATTATCCGATCTCATGCTGGAAGGTGACCCTTGAAGACACTCACAAGTGACGGTGGCTATGGCAATGGACTTGAGCTTGCTAATACTCAGGATGACGGTGCAGGACCACGCGAGGTTCTCTTCTGTTGAACGTGAAGTCACCCTAAGTCAGAGCCCATCTGACATCACCTAACGGCAACTAACATGTCAAGTGAGATGCTTAGAATGGACACTAACTCGTAGTGCATACTCGCTGATTCTTAGCTCTTTGGCAATAGCTCTCGACAACGGTGTGGTTTGGGATCGGAGGAAGCCTATTAACAACCTGTGATGTGAAGGTGGCACAACGTGGCCTGCTGAAAGGAGGAAGACTGAAAGCACTTGCTGATATAGATGAGGGATTGCAACCATCATTGTGGATAACAACTCAATGTAAAGAAAACCAAGATCCTCACACTGGACCAATAGAACATGATGGTAAACAGAGACAAAAACGAAGTTGTACAGATATTTTTTTGGTTTGAACCCACAATCAGGTGATGGAAGCAGCAGTCCAGAAATCAAATGACACACTGCATAGGACAAATCCACTGCACAAGACCTCTTTAAAGTGTTTGAGGAACAAAGATGGCACTTGGAAGACTAAGGTGCACCTGACCTAAACCATGGTTGTGGTTGTTGTTTTTAGCCACCATATCTGCATGCCCAAGTTGGACGCTGAAGGAGGAAGGCTGAGGATTTGATGCATTTGAATTCTGGTGCTGGCAAAGAATATTGGAAGTACCAGGGACTGCCACAAGGACAAACACATCTATCTTGAAAGAAGAACAGCCAGAGCATTCCTTAGAATTAAGGAGAGGGAGACTTTGTGTCAGGTATGTGGGATCAGTCTAGAGATCCCTGTCTAACACAGACATCATGCTTGGTAAAGTAGCTGTTCAGGGAAAAGAAAGAAGACCTTCCACCAGGGGGGTGACAGTGCGTGCATGGCTGCTACAATGCAGTCAGGAGCAGCAGGGTTTGTGAGGAGGGCACCTGTAGTGTCGCTATGACGGGGAAACACATTGACAGCTCCCAACTGCATCAGCAGAACCTACACAGACTTCCGCCTAGTAGTAATCAATGAAGAGATAAGGGACAGTACAGCTCAGACGTCGTAAATCCCTGTGTCCTTCCTCGACTCCTGAGAAGACCACCAGCTACAGAGTCTGGAGCAAGATCCTGTGTGGAAATCAAAGGATCTCAACTCAGGCAGATAGCTGATCAGTGACATTGGGCAAAGCCACAAGGGACAAGCAGAGTGCAAGTGGGGCCGGATGACTTGTGGCTTTCTCCAACTTAGTCCTGCTCACTCACTGCTTCCACCGATGGAAGACCCATTGTCTTGTTTGCTTTTAATTTTTAAATTCTTAACTACTGCCAATGGTACAGGTTCTGGTGCCCTTGACTTGCCTTCAAAGGCCCCGGCTGCTACTTGCAGGGGCTGTACTTTCTCCCATCTGCAGACCAGACTCTGAGTCCTACTGCATTCCCTTCTTCTCTTCCCGTGCTCAAGTTGGCTGTAAGGAGGGAGAGGTAACGTGACCTATAGAAGAAATATACCCCATTTCTCCAAGACGCAACTGAGAAACCCACCAGCAGGTGGTTTGGCATCAGTGTCCCCAGGTCCAATGGTAAGGCTGTCTGGGGGACGTCACCTGTACTGGCTCTCTGATGGCTTCTCTGCAGAAGGTGTCTTTGCATTAAAGTGGATGTGTACATTATTTGTCTGTTCATTGTTTTAATACATAAATGATGCATAACAATTTAGAACAAGATTTATAGAAATATGAATGCTGAGGTACAGGCCGCTGATTTTCCCTCCCCATAACAAACTTCAATTATCATCCATCATAGCCTAATCTAGCTCTGAGTCTTACATCTCTCTCATTCATTCTTCAAATGATCCGGGCTTTGTGTGGCAAACAACTTCGACTTGCCCAGGCAGAGGCTAGACCCATCTATCTCCGCCAGCCTTATCTAATCCCCTGAGCAATGTTTCAGAGCTTAGAAGCCCTGCTATCCAGGCAGTTTCTGTGCATCTCTAATTCTAACAACACACTGCTCTCCAGACAGAAGACATTTCTCTATTAGCCCAAGCCAGCTCCCTTTCTTTTAAGACAGAGGGTGAGAGAATCCATTTTCCTTCTGCCTGTAATGCTGTCTTTCTTCTGCTGCTCCAAGGACAAAATATCATTTCAGAAAGAAATTTGGTTGTGCAGTGTTCTTTGGGG
>NW_022103896.1:11794596-11824380 GCF_000313985.2 Echinops telfairi
TCATATATAAATATATTTGCATATGTACATGCCTTTATTTAGACCTCTATAAATGCCCTTTGCCTCCTAGCTCTTTCCTCTATTTCCTTGGAATTTCCTCTTGTTCCACTATCATGCTCAGTCTTCATTTGGGTTTCAGTAATTCCTCTTGGTTACATTACCCTTGAACATGCCCTACCAGGCCTCCTACACCCTCCTCACCAAAGATTTGGATCACTTGTTGTTCCCTTGTCCCTGGGTTTGTTAACACCTCTACCTTTCCCCCCACCTCCCCTTCTCCCATGTCCCCCTGGAACTGTCCGTCCCGTTGTTTTCTCCACCAGATTGTACATCCAACCTATCTTATTTAGACAGACCTGCAGAGATAACAACATGCACAAAAACAAGACAGAGCAAAGCCAGGCAACAAAGGAAAACAAAACAAAAACAACAAACCAATGACAAAACACAAAACAAAATTCAAAAAGAAAGAAAAGCTTGTATTTATTTCAAGGACTGTTTGTTGGCTTTTAGGAGTGTTTTCCAGTCCAGTCTGTTGGGGCACCATGCCCTGGCCCCAAAGTTCACCTTCAGCATTCCCTGGGGACCTCGCCACTCTGTTCCCTTGCTGTTCTGTTGCACCCCCTTAGTGTTTTGCCTCGGTGTGGCGGGATCAGATCCGGCACAATTTCCACACTGTGCCTCCGGCGTTGTCCCCTGTAGGGCATTGGGTCAATGAGGGACATCATGTCTCATAGTGGGACAGGCCATGTGGTCCTCTCTGTGGACTGGCTGCTCTAATCGGGAACATCGTCCTCATGGCCTGGTGGGCCAGGATGTGCTCCACTCTCTTCTCCTCCCCCTTCATCTGCTTCCATGTGCTCTGATCAGATATGTCCCTCTCCCCAAGCTGCAGATTCAATGCCGTCCTTTGAAATAAATTCTTCTAGAGGGAGGGGCAGGTGTCCACATAGTAGTTGGGATTGGGGCTGGCCCCTCAGACCTCTCCACTGGTACCCTATTCCACGCCTGCATGAGTTTCGACATCAACTGCCCACGTCTCAGTCTCTGTCCGTGGTTGAGCATCGCCTCGTTTTCACTCCCCATGCCCTTTGTGGAGACAGTATCCCAGCGATTTGTATCCCCTGAAACCAATTGGCCCTTTTAGAAAAGAAATCTGTTTCCTTTGCTTACATCTTTATTTTTTTGCAGGCATTTTTAAAATGCACATCAGTGAAGTGGAGGGACACAGCCTTTGTGCCATGTGGTTGGTTTCTGCCAACCTGGATGTCCATCATGGGCAGTTGGAGTGGGTTTAAGCCAGTTTTAAGTTCTGTAGGCTAGAACGAAGCTTGGCGCAGGACAGAACAAGAGGGCTGAGCTAAAGGCTGAAGATGGAGAGTTTGGCCAGTGCCCAAGCCCTTATTGACCAACCAGATTGATCTAAGGCAATAGGGGTGGGGGATGAAAAGGAAATTGGACTTCATGAACACTTTATGAAGACTTGTTTTTATGTAATGATGGAATGCTTTATTCCACATCTACTATGGTGACCCAACAGGCCTCCTTTTGTTTCTGGTTCAATCCCACCATTCTCCCCCAGACCTGTGGAGAAACATGGTGGCTTTTGAAGCATCGGATGATGTTTGAAACTGCAAGATGTCAATGGAGCTGCAGCATGTGTTCTCCCTTTACAACAATGACCTGTGTACGTTTTTGAGACTCTAAAGTGTCATAAAATTCAGCACAAAAGAGGACGATCCCCAATGCGGAGAGACCATCCACTGGCTGCTCAAACCCAGCCAGGTCTATGAGGATTGTGAAGGAAGGGGCAGGGTGCTGTGCAGGGGGTCCCTCTAAGCCTGAGCTGATTCAAGAGCACCTAGTAACAACCAAGTGTTGTTACTCTATCCGCTCACTGCCATTCGGATGCCCGGCAGCCCTGTGAGACAGAGCAGGACTGTCATTGTGGGTTTCTGAGACTGGACATGTTTATGAGAGCAGAAAGGTTCAGCTTTGTCCCAAAAAGGTTTCCATTCAAAATGGACACCTCCAGAATCCAAACAGCTCCTCTCCCAATCTTGCATTTCTCACCTGGACACTGAAGGGGAGAAGTGGTTTGCTGGGGCCAGTGCCATCTGCAGCTACTGGCAAATATTTCATCGCATTGTCACCATGGTTAGCCTGACTCTACTTTACCAGCGAGGAAAATGGGCCCTAGAGAGAATGTGGTTGTTGTTGTCCGGCGCCATCCAATCCCAGAGCAACTCTGTGCACAACAGAAGGAAACACTGCTGTGCCTGCGCCTTCCCCAACCTTGTTCCTATGCCTGCACCCATAGGTGCCAGTGCTGTGTCAACTCCTGTCGTCCAGGGCCTTCCTCTCCTTTATTGCCCCATCCATTTTACCAAACACGGTGTCCTTCTCAAGGGACTGGTCTCTCCTGACATTATGTCCCAGGGGTGTAAGATGAAGTCTCGCCATCCTGGCCTCTCAGGGGCACTCTGGCCATTCCTCTTCCAAGACAGATCTGTTTCTCATTTGAGCAGTCCGTGGTACTTTCAATGTTCTTCTCCGGCACCGCAATTCAAATGCCTTGATTCTTTTTTGTACCAGAAAGAATGAGTTAACAGTCCATGTGGAGAGCATAAGTCATCGCAAATGGCCAAGGGACACTGGGGTGCACACTCAGAAGCCAGTGTGTCGCCTAGTAAGCTCCTTTATCAGCAGCATCACAAAATGAGAAAGAGGGCATCATCTCCATGGAACCTGAGCCAATTCCACCTACTCCAAATGGCAAAGAAGAGTGGGGGTGGAGGCATTACTTCTTGTATGAGACTTACAGAACTCAACCAGAGACTTTGGGAGGTGCTCTGGGCAGTTGGTAGACCGAGAAGAAAGAAAGAAACAACAGAGAGACAAAAAAGCACTGGGGCTTTTAAAATTGAATCCTGTTTTTGCAAGTTTTGCAAGCGTCATCTAGCTGCTGGTGTTCCCTCTGGGCCCCACCTCTGAACTGGCTATCTGCTTACCCTCCCAAGTGTATTCATCACACCTTCTTTAGATGTTCCCTCGAACCGGGGCTTCTCAACTTTGCCACCCAGCGTGTTTGGGGGGGTCTGATTGCTCTTTGGTGGGGGTAGGAGGTGGTGAGCCTGTCCTGTCCCTTGAGGATGTTTAGCGATATCACTAGCCCCCCTGGATGTGTCAACCCAAAAGGTCAGCAGATATTGCCAACCTGAAGGATCAGTGGCCCCACTGGCGCATGCAGGATGAAAGGAGGATGCAGACATCACCCCTGATGCTGTCAGACGGACAGACAATCAAAAGGACCCCTGGCTGTAGAGTTAGTGACAGGTCTGATCCACAGTGGGGAGGGGCTGCCAAAGCCCAGCTCGGGCTGGTGCCACCCATCACCCAGTGCAGTAACTGGTCACCACCCAGGCACACAGGCGGCTGCAATGCCTGCTCTTGGACAGAGAGGAAAGTCTCCAACTTGGTCAATGGGAGAAGGGAGGACCTGAGGGGAACCATGTGGGGTGTGGCTGGGAGGGGCAGGGTTAATCTGCATGGTGCTGGGCCCTGCAGAAGCAGGGCACCAGAGGCGGCAAGCTGAGCTGATTCACACATGGTGGAGGACTGAGTTTGCTGACCAGCCGTGCCCACGGGCCGTGGGGTGATGTCTGTCAGGGTGACTCCAGGAAGAACTGCACTTGATGACACTACGGGGAGGTGGCAAGCTCTCTCTCTCTCTCTCTCTCTCTCTCACACACACACACACACACACACACACATAACTACCAATACTATGAACAACTAAGCCAAAACAAATGGGTTAATAGGAAACAAGTGCCTCACTAAACAGCACCCGGCGGCTTTCGAAAGCATCCCCGTACACCAGAAAGAGCCCAGCGCATGTGCCAAACTGACACTCATCAATCTCCCCCCTGCCAGCTCCTCTAAATTGAGTCGATGAGGAAAGAGCAGAGACAGGATCTCCTGGGTCGGGCCTGGGAACATCCCAGCATTCCGCAGGTGTGGAAAGTCCTGGCAGCAGCCTGAGCCTGAAACACAATACGCTCTGTCCAGTGCCCATCCCTGCATTTCTCCCTGAAGTGGGTGGTGTCAAAGGAACTTGTCGTCCAGGGCTTTGTTTCTATCTTGATGATTTCCAAGGGTTCTCTAGCATCAAGAGCAGTCCTTCTAAGAAAAACTTGGGGGGCACTTTTGGCTCAAAACAGGTCACAAATGGGAAGGCAGGGGTTGTATTTCATTCATTGTTCATTCATTCATTGACTCAGCAAATAGCTCGGAGGTTTGTGTTGCTACTGTTAATTGACATCAAGTCAGCTCTGACTCCTGACGACCTCAGGTACAGACGACCTCAGATACAGCAGGTTGCCCAGTCTGCTCTACCTTCAGAATCATTAGATCTCTAAATCCACGGTTGTGGACAATGTGTGTTTTGAGTAACTTCAAACTTCAAACTTCAAACACCTTCCATCAGTAGGATTTTGTGATCCATAGGGCGTTCACTGGCTAATTTTCATAAGCAGATTGCCAGACCTTTCTTCCTACTCTGGCAACATCAGGGAGATCCACTGAAACATGTCCATCATGGCTGACCCTGCTAGTATTTGAAATTCTGGTGACGTAGTTTCTACTCTCATAGCAACCTGCAGGGTACTAGATAAAACACACTGCCAGAGGAGTGGTAGGGAAACAATGCTTTGTATTAAGCACAGCAGTAAACATTTTAAGAAATACCAAGATAAACTGCTCTTTCCCCTTGGAGACTAAACACCTTGTAAGAGTGATAAGAAACAGAACTATAACAAAAGTAGAAAATGATAGCTACCTGTTAAAGGTCTCATTGCTACTTACATTAGTGCCCAGTTTCCCTGACTTGGCTGGTCATGGAATAACCTGGGGATCTGGTGAAACTTCAGGTCCCTGGGCTCCATTTGTAACCTCATGAATCAGAGTCTCTAGGGCAGCGGTTCTCAATCTGTGGGTCATGACCCCTTCGGGGGTTGAAAGACCCTTTCACAGGGGTCGCCCAATTCAGAACAGTAGCAAAATGACAGTTATGAAGTAGCAACAAAAATAATTTAATGGTTGTGGGGTCACCACCACACGAGGAACTGTATGAATGGGTCATGGCATTACGAAGGCTGAGAACCACTGCCCCAGGGGAAGGAGTCCAATGATCTGCAGTGGCATCAGATCCCCAGGCGATTCCAATGATTAGCTCAGATTGGGAACCTAAGTGTTAGCTAAAGGAATTAACTAAAGCTGGAACAGCCCACACCAGTCCTCCCAAGCTCCCTGCCGGGACTCATCGCAATGGAAATCTAGGGTCACCACCAACAGTGCTGACCCCGGCAAGACTCCGAAGATCAAGTGGCATGATCACATATTAGCCAAACCATCAGGAAGAACACTGCATTCTGTATTACCAGACTTGATTATGACCCAGGGTAAACCTTCAATGAGTCCCTTGCCCACCCTTTGGCCCATTTCCTCCATGGCTGCTTCATCAAAACCAAGGGATTACCATACATACTCATGTATAAACCGAGGTTTTTCAGGACATTAAAAAAAATCATTTTATTGTTGGCTCATACAACTCATCACAACCCATACACACATCCATTGTGTTCAAGCATGTATTAGTCTAGGTACTTTGGAGAAACAAATTCACGGCGACTCATGTATAAGAGAGAGTTTTATGTAAAGAAAAGGTGCATCACGAAAACATCCCAACCCAATGCTGCCCAAGCCCACAAGTCCAACATTAACCCATTAACCCAACACCAGTCCACAAAGTCCTCCACCTCACAAAACAGAGGCAATGATGCCGACTGCAGGAGGAAAGCTGAGTCCGTGAACGTGTAAGCATTTCAGCACTGGCAGGGGTCTCCACACAGCTGCTCCAGCACCCAGGTCTGCATCGGGATAGATCCATGCGGCTTCTCCTTGGGGATGTCTTGTAGGAAGTCAATCTTGCAAACTGAAGCAGGGAACTACTAAGGCAGCTGCACCCGATACAACCATCACAAAACAAGAGACCGGAGAACTAGAAAGGCCGAGGCTAACCACCCATTTATCCCTCCGCCTTTCAACCAGCACCACATGTGATTATTGGCCAGGCTGGCACAATTAACTAACTCAAAGCATATTTGTACATTTGTTGCCCTTATTATTCTCAAAACATTTGCTTTTTACTTGCGCCCTTGGTATCAGCTCCTCAATTTTTCCTCTCCCTCCACACTCGCCCCTCTCTCATGAGCCCTTGATAATTTATAAATTATTATTATTTTGTTATATCTTACACTGTCTGACGTCTCCTTTCACCCACTTTTCTGTGGTCTGGCCCCCAGGGAAGAAGTTATATGTAGATCCTTGTAATCAGTTCCCCCTGTCTACCCCACATTCTCTCTACCATCCCAGTACCGCATCACTCTCACCTTTGGTTCTGAAGGTATCATCTGTCCTGGATTCCCTGTGTTTCAAGTTCCTACCCTGTTTCCCCCAAAGTAAGACATCCGCTGAAAAGAAGACCTACTTACAGTTTTGTCTCTTGCTGAAATATAAGGCATCCCCTGAAAACAAGCCCTCCCCGAAAACAAGCCCCCCCCCCTCAAAGCTACCGTAACTCTGGACTCTGGGCCATAGCGGCAGGCAGCACTGTGCAGCTCACTGTTGGCCCCAGCACAGCCAGAGCAGACAGGAAGTGCGAAGTCTCTCTTAATAAAACAATAAACAATAAATGTGTACCGTATTCTTCTTCATGGAAAAGTAAAACATCCCCTGAGAATAAGACCTAGCGCATCTTTGGGAGCAAAAATTAATATAAGACACTGTCTTATTTTGGGGGAAACAGGGTATCTGCACCAGTGTACATCCTCTGGTCTACCCAGATTTGTAAGGTAGAATTGGGATCATAACAGTGGGAGGAGAGGAAGCATTTAAGGACCAGAGGAAAGTTGTATGTTTCGTTGTTGCTACACTGCACCCTGATTGGTTCCTCTCCTCCCCAAGACCCTTCCCTAAGGGGATGTCCAGTTACCTACAGATGGACTTTGGGTCCCCAATCTGTACTCCCCCTCATTCACAATGATATGATTTTTTTGTTCTTTGATGCCTGATACCTGATCCTATTGACACCTCAGGATCACACAGGCTGGTGTGCTTCTTCCATGTGGGCTTTGTTACTTTGGAGCTAGATGGCCGCTTGTTTATCTTCAAGCCTTTAAGACCCCAGACACTATATATTTTGATAGCCGGGCACCATCAGCTTTCTTCACCACATTTGCTTATGTACTCACTTTGTCTTCAGCAATTGTGTCGGGAAGGTGAGCATCATGGAATGCCAATTTAAAAGAACAAAGTGTTCTTGCATTGAGGGAGTACTTGAGTGGAGGCCCAATGTCCATCTGCTACCTTAATACTAAACATATAAATATATGCACATACATCTATTTCTCCATCATCCTATATAAATATATTTACACATGTACATGCCTGTATTTAGACCTCTATGAATGCCCTTTGCCTCCTAGTTCTTTCCTCTATATCCTTTTATGTTCTTCTTGTCCCACTATCATGCTCAACCTTCATTTAGGTTTCAGTAATTCCTCTCGGTTACTTTGCCCTTGGTCAATCCCTAACAGGCCTCTTACACCCTCCTTGCTACTGATTTTGGATCACTTGTTCCCTTGTCCCTGTTTGGTTAACACCACTTCCTTTCCCCCAGCTCCCCCTCCCATGTCCTCCTGGAACCATCAGTCCCATTGGTTTCTCTTCCAGATTGTTTATCCATCCTATCTTATCTAGATAGACCTCCAGAAATAATAATATGCACATAAAAACAAGACAGAGCAAAACAAAGCAACAAAAGAAAACAAAACAATGACAACAACAGCAACAAAAAGAAAAGCCTGTAAATAGTTCAAGTACTGTTTGTTGGCCTTTAGGAGTGTCTTACGGTCTGATGGGATGCCATGCCCTGGCCCCAGAGTCTATTTTTTGTACACCCTCGGGACTTCCTTGCTCTGACTCCCCTTGCTGTTCTGTTGCATGCCCTTAGTGTTTTGCCTCGGTGTGGTGGGGTCAGATCGGGGGCAATTCCCACACTGTATTTCCAGTTTTGTCCCCTGTAGGGTTATGGGTCAGTGAGGGATGTCATGTCTCATAGTGGAGCCAGCCATATGGTTTCAGGACATTTTTAATGCAGTTTTTGTTGTAAAATTAGGTGCCTCGGCTGATATTTGGGTTGGCTTATACTTGAGTGTATATGGAGTATTTTGATTAACTGGCCAACCCTCGACCAATGGGCTTAAGAGTTTAAGTTTTATTTAGAAAGATGAGTCCCTTTCTCATGAATGTATAAAGTTCACATTCATTTGTTTTTTTTCTCTCCAAATTCCCACACATCATCACAAGTATTAAGCTACTTCTTTAATTAAAGTTCATTTATCCTGTTTAGGAGCCTGGGTAGTAGTGTTAGTGTGTTACACATTGAGCTAGGAACCACAAGGCCAACTGTTCAAACTCACCAACAGATCCTCAGTAGAAAGATGAAACTTTCTGCCCTCGTAAAGATTTATAGTCCATGTAACAGAAACTCTATATAGCAGGGGTGAGAAACTTCCCACCAGTAAGCCCTAGAATCCCTGAGAAATTGTTAATACCAGGCTTCACCAAAAAGAAGCAGCTCCAGCCATCACCTTAGGGATGAGCTAATTGAATGTTTGACCTAATATAGCTGTAAGTTGATCATTTTTTATGGCCCACGAATGATGTTATAAATATCCAAATGGCCTTAGGCAGAA
Source organism: Echinops telfairi (assembly GCF_000313985.2). NCBI lineage: Eukaryota > Metazoa > Chordata > Mammalia > Afrosoricida > Tenrecidae > Echinops > Echinops telfairi. The sequence goes on from NW_022103896.1 coordinate 11,803,413, forward strand.
AAAAAATAAGTTGTTCTCCCCTGTTACATAGGGTTGCTGTGAATTGGAATCAGTTCAATGGCAGGGCGTTTTAACCCTGCTTAGCCAGTTATTCTGGAAGGGGTCCTGTCTGCCAGAGGCTAGCCTTGGCACAGAAGTCACGCCCAATGAATGTTCAATGGCTCAGCATGTTAAGTTTGTGAACCATTTTTTTTTCAATGCTAAAAGTTGTTTACGCTCAAAAATTTAGTTTTCTGGATTGCTGGTCTATGCTCTGAGAAGGGTTGAGAACATGGATCATAGAAGATTTTGTGAAGGACCTAAGTGTGTAAGCACAAGTCACTTTGGCTGAGATTTTGTATGCAGGGAAGTGGGAAGGAGTGACAGAGAGCCAGCTAAGCAGAAGTCTGAAGTCTGGAATGCATGAAGAAGAATCGTGGAAAATAATGATGGAAAGCTGAATTTTCAGATAAATTGGGAAGTAACTTTTGGATTTGGTTCCATAGATAACAGAGAGGTCTTGAAGGATTTCTGAAGCTGGGACTGATATGTTCAATGCTGTATCTCAGAAGAATTAATTTGTGGAAGACCCTCAACGAGATGGGCAACAATGGGCTCAAAACTGGTAATGATTGTGAGGAAAGCTGTTTGTAAGGAAAATGAATTTGGCAGAAATGTTTCAGAATGATTGAAGTACAGAAAAATTGGAAGCAGAGAAACCTGGTATGAGTGAAGGATGTCCCTATACTGTGTTTATATATTACATTTTAGACAGATGCCAGGGAGGATGTGCTAGATTGAGGTATCGTTCATCTGTCAGGCTACAGAAAGCTGTTTATCAGGGTATAAGATCTATGTTCCTATACTTAATGCATTTCTGGTTCAGCTCCTTCTGTTAAATATTTCTAAATGATTTGGGAGATTTCCACCCTGCATCTATGCGCAAGGGTTTTATCTACACTTGGAGTAAGAGTAGCAGTACTAGAACTATCAGCTGAAGAGGAGAGAGTACAGCCTTCTCGGTCTAGATTGGTGTTTCTCATTATCAGCTACACACGAGAAGCCTCTGGAGACTGGACACAAACAGATGAAAAACTCCCCAGATCAAGTAGGCTCTTCGGATGGCTAACCAGGGCATTGTTTCTGCAAAGCTCTCCATGTAAGTCCAACAGTCACCAGAGCTGAGAACAGCTATTCCAGACACTCCATCCTCTCCTGGAATGTCTTCATGGAGGCAGAACTCTTGATGCCTGTTTGTACTTTGTAAAGAACCGTGTCATTTATCTTACGGGTAAAATGCTATTACTTTCGTGAGACCAGAAAGCCCGTTGCTTTTGCATGGATGCAGACCCACAATGAACCTATAGGATGGGGTAGATTAGTCCCATAGGGCTTCTAAGGCTATACTTTTTCACAGAAGCAGACTGCCACCTCCTTCTCTCAAGGAGCAGCTGGTGGGTTTGAACGGTCTGTCTTTAGATTTGAAGCCAAGCTCTCCGCGATGGCATCATTCCTTGAGAGCAGAAAAGAGCTTGACAAAGGCCACAGTGGTAAGAACGGAAAGACAGTAACAAGCGTGGAGGGAGATCAACCAAAAGTGCAATCGATTGGATGCAGGTGGCAGATGGAAGCTGGCAAGAAAGGGTGAATCGGAGTTAATACTGAGTATTTGAGCCCACATCACTGGCTCTTAGGGGTGGAGGTGGGGGCTACGAAGAGAATAAGGTGGGTGATGATGAGCAGGTTTTGTAGCAAAGAGATGAGCTCAGCATTGAGCAAATTGAGTTAGAGGTGTCAGCAGGACTTTAGGTGGAGATGTCAGGCAAGAATTAAATATATATGGATGAAGCTTTGGAAAGAAGCCACGGCTGGGGAAAAATAGACTGGGGAATCAGCCACATCAAGGTTAGTGGGAGATGTGATGAGCTACCAGATACACTAAGGGGAGATTCTCAAAGAGAAGAGAAGGAAGCCAAGGACAGGTTCTACTTACAACCTCCATTCATCCCAACACTCAGCTCATGCCTTCTTCATCTGTCTTTCTTGTTTTGTGCTTGTATCTTCGCTCAGAGGATTTACCGCCTCTCATTGATTGAATACTGCACTTACAGCTCTATCTCCCAGCTCTGTATTTGATTTTGTCAAGTGCAAGGTTGAGAGCAATCCATCTTTGTATTCACCCAGGTTGAAGCCATGCCCTTTACATCTCACAGGCATTGAGTGGTTTCCCACTCACAGGGAACCTACAGGACAGGGTAGAATTGCTCCTGTGGGTTTCTGAGACTGTAACTCTTTACAGGAGCCGAACACCCCATCTTTCGTATTTTGTAGGTTTGATTGCATATACAAATACACAACCAAATCCAAATCATGGCTGTTGAAATGATTCTTACTCTTAGCCACTGTCTAGAACCGAATAGAACTTCCCTCCAGAGGGTTCCCAGGGCTATAAATCTTTGGAGGAGCAGATGGTCACACCTTTATCCCTCAAATATACAGTGGGTTCAAACCAGTACCTTTTAATTATCAGCCAAGTGTTTAACCACTGCCCCACCATGACTCAGATACATATGAGGATGCTTCAAAAGCATGTGGGAGGATGGAATTAAAAGATAATGGAATGGACAGGCTCTTGTATTATGCTAATTATATCTATTCATATTTATTCATAAATATTTATCTATACACATATAGCCTAACTTATTGTCCACCACTATACAATGCAGATTATTATTCATATGTCATGGATGAAAATACTAGGCAGAGAAAGATTCAGTAGTTTACTCAAGATTGCTAAACTAGTAGATAGCTGAACTAGGCTGTATGCAGAATTTTCTGAGTTCCAAATTCTGGAATTTCCTGTGTTGCATTGCTATGATGTCTTTCAAAAACAAAAACTGATTATTGTGGGGACATGCTCACATTCCCTGTGGCAGTTACATTATCTCCTGTCAACTTGAGTGAAGGGATGAAGTCTAGCCTCTCAATCAGGTCTTAGCCAATGAGGCTCTGTGTGGGCATGGCCTTCTCCTGAGATTTCTGGGATCTCTTATCTTCTTTGCTGGAGGTGGGACACACAGAATCTGCTTCATATTCCTGTTGACAAGCCACATGCAGACACACTGATGGAGCCAGAGCCTTGGAGCTGCAGGAGCCACATAGAGACCTACACCAGCACTGAGATGTGTCCACTGCCACTGGATTTATACGACTTTCCACCCACTGGCCTGTGATCTTCCTGCATTCTGCATCATTGCATGGATACATGAGTCTAAAGAGGAATTCATGGACTAGTATCCAACATATGGGCTAATATCAGACTTATGGACTTTATCTGGACTGAACTGGGATGTTTCTTTTATACACAATAGCTCTTTGACATAAAGTTCTCTTTTACACATACATGAGTGTCAATGAATTTGTTTCTGTAGTCTACTCAGACAAACTATTCCCTTACCCTGAACCATACTGTTCTTATAACACTAGAAATAGGGCCCAGGTTCTGAAATCTGCAAGGTAGTCTCCACATTAATCCATAACCAGCTGAGCTACTGGACTAGCCATGCAAGTAAGACATATCCAAGTCGGTATTGTCTCTGCAGAGAGACTACGTAGTAGCTGATCTACTCTAGTCGCCATGAAGGTGAACAGAAGTGTTGGTTGGTCTAGCAGACCCTACTTAGCCAGACCTCAATGGATTCTCTGATTCAGGGCTTGAAAACAGAACAAAAAGATTGATTGATAAGAATCATGGGCTTTTTTCCCAAATCCATCTCTCTCTCTTCCTCTCTCTCTCTCTCTCTCCACACACACACACACACACACACACACATAACTACATAAAATTTCTTGAAAGAACCAAGATTGACATGGTTTGTGCATGCAACAAGGTTAAGAACATTTGTTCGCTTGTTCGCTTGTTTGATTGCTTGCTTGTCTGGCATAAAGTCAGTACTGAAGCAACAGTCACGAGATGAATGAAAGAAGGCCAACTACAGTATTCGTAATCTGTGCCATTCCTTGCTTGATTACTAAAACCCAGCCAGCAGTTGTCAAGGTAACTTCTCTGTTGCTGCCTGGTTCCACCTCTCCCCTGATTTCTCTCTGTATGCACATCAATCCCCATCCCTGGCAGATACACACAGGGTGGCTTCCTTCTATGAAGGTTTGTAACAGAGCATTCTCTGCTATCACTCCACAATGGGCCATTAGTTCAAAGGTCTTCTGCCTCAAACTAAACGAACTGTACATTCACCACCTCGGTTCTTAACCATGTTAAATTATAAACAACACCGACTCGCAGGACTCCTCGAAATGCCAAGGTGATTATTTCCCTCAATACCACGCGTCCCTGCAAACACTGACAGCAAAAACGCCGACTGCAGCGCTTCTGTGCGCATCTCCGGAGACAATATGGAGAGTGACAAGGACACCAGACTTGGGGCTGGAAGTTTTGAGGTAGACGCTAGCTGCACCATTTTATTAGCTGCGTGGAATCTTAATCAGATCACTTTCCGGCTCTGATCTATAGTAAACTCTTTAGGAAAAGGCTGTTGGGGATTAGAGTGGAAAGTATGTGTGGGAGGCCTGAACGCAGACCCTTGCAAGCATGATATGCTCAGTGAATGCTCTAGGGCTCCTTAACCCTATAGAACCTCCTCTCTGGCGACAGAGACTTTGTGAATCTCTATGAGGCATCAGCCAAACTACTTTGAGGCATCAGCCAAACTACTTCCAGACTGATGCCTCTGAGGACCATCTCTTCCTCTCTGGAGACGCTCTTAGCTTTCTCACACCCCCTCAGTGTATCCCACAATTAAATGTCACCTCCACCACAGCGGTTGTGATGTAAACCACACACGCTCTCCCCTGCCAGCATTTCTTCTGCAACTGTGAATTGTTGAGATCGCAAGTGGACGCGACTCACAGCAACCTCCTGGGTGTCCGAGTTGAACCCTTCTCATGAAGTGGCTGGTATTTTCAGAAGGACGTTGTCAGGTCTTTCTTTCAAGACACCTAGGGTTCGATCCGAGGCTCTGACCTTTTCAGGAGCAGCTGAGTATGAGCACCGGGCAGGTGTCCCTTTAAAAAAACAGTAGAGTTTTCCTCCAGCCCCTCCATTTACAGTGTGTCTTCTAGAATGTGTTGTATATAAACGAGTAACCAAACAAATCTATTGTTGTCACATCTACTCCACCTTTTAACAACACCACAGGTCAAAGCCGAACCACCGCATTGGGTTTCCAAGGCTGTCCATCTTGGCAGGAACAGATTGCCAGACTGCCTGGTGGCACTGCACACTTTAACCACTAGCCACCAGGGCTCCTCAATTTTTTTGTTTCCAACTGAGTGTCATTGAGTCAACTGACTTGCAGCAACCCTGCGGGACAGGCCAGAATTGCTCCTGCGCGTTTCTAAGACTGTCGCTCTTCCCAGGAATGGGAAGCCCCACCTTTCTCTTGCAGAGAGGCCAGTGACTTCAAACTGCTGACCCAGCTCGCAGCTAGCAGCCCTGAATAACCTGCTATGCCACCAGGGCACCTTTTAATCAAAGGCATTGGAGTTAAGATTTCCAAACACTTATTTTGGGGGGATACAATTCAACCCCACAGAAAGTCGCTTCCTAGACTCTCTTTTCCTCTTCCTTCTGTCATTCTGTAGTCCCTGATAGATACTGAGAAAGGCCACAGAGATCTAGGCCACCGGAGCCTCGACTCCTCTCCTGTGCTGATGTTCCCAAGATCGTGGAGTTTCTCAGCCCCCAGGTTACACAGCACACCTCTCTGGAAGGATCCCAATTCAAGTGTAATTGACAGGTCTGACTTCCAGGGTTGTGCGACTACAAGTCGGAATGTTGGTGTTGTTCATTGCCTTCTAAGACAAAGTAACAGTGCCCAGCAGGGTCTTCGAGGCCATAATCTTCGTGAGACACATCACCGGGGCTTTTCTGCATGGGAGCAGCTATTGGGTTTGAACCACAAACCCAAAGCAAATGCTTAACCACTGAACCACCAAGTTAGACTAGTGAGTAGAGCATTAAGTCTCTGCCCAACAAGCATCCAAATGATATTTCCATAGAGAGGAGGTTTGCAGAACATAATGTTCATTTCTCCAACAAGCCTCTGGGGAAACCGTATCTACAACTGTACTCGACAACTCTGTGCAGCAGGGTCACTGCGAGTGGAGGTGGACTTGATGGCAGTGGCCTGGTTGGTTCTGTTCCCTGGTGTTTGCTCACAGGGAGAGTCCAGGCCTAGTTTGGACCAGTGCCTGGCTCTGGGAGGTTGGCCGGTGCCTGGCTGGGGCACACACAAACTCACTCCTCACCTGGCGTGTGCCTACTTCTTGACACAGCTTAGCTGCTGGGCTGCAGGAACCTTGACAGATGCTGTGACCCTACATTCATCCTGGCCCCCAAACGCCAGTATTTCCAGCATGAACTTGTCCTTTTGGCTTCTGCCTTTCTGTGCTCTCTGCATGTGTTCATTCAGCCATCACACTGAGCTTCTCTTACAACTGTGGTATTTCTCACCTCCTGAATCACCTGAGCCACCACCTGACTTGACTGTGTAGTTGAAGAAATAAACACCCAGCAATTAGGAAAGGAATGGTAGACCCTGCCTAGAGACACAGGAGAGGAGGTAGTTCCCTTAGAGAGGCAAGTGGTGGATCAGGGAAGGCTTAAGTGCAAAGGCCAACTTTTCAAAGGGTTTTGGAAGGACTTCTAGAAGCTCTCCAAGAAGACAGAGGAGGAAGAAGACTTCCACGCAGGAGAGGGCACTTCAGGAAGGGGGGTACGGGTGACAGGACAGAAACTGTCTTACTGACTCAGTGTCCTAAAACCCAGACCAAACCAAGCTCACTGTCACCCAGCCCACTGAGCGTAACCCTAGAAGGCCAAAGTAGAACTGCCCAGGGGGGTTTCTGCGGCGGCAGCAGAGCAGAGAGCCTCATCTTTCTCTCAAGGAGAGGCCAATGAATTCAAACTTCAGCCTTCGAACAGCCCAATGCATAATGCACTACCCCATCTGGACTCCTCTCTCCACGTCCTGGAGCTTTGGGATGAAAAGAGGATGGATTGCAGAGGAAAGAGCAGGGATTACGGATAAGGAGCTGGGATTTTCCTAGTCTATCGAGGGAAGTTCACACACACAGAGGAAAGCACAGTAAACTGGATCTCTAGCAAGGTTTGGAGGGACGGTCCACACTGAAGCAAAGATGGTGAAGACTCACTTGAAGTTGGCTGCAACACGGACTCTTTCATCTTCAACAAACGAGCAGGTGCCCTTGTTGCCAGCAGACATTCGGTTAGACAGCTGAGACAGAGGGTGAGCAACCTAACACTGCCCCATCCCTGAGGTCGCAGCCGACGGCTGGTTCTGGAAAGAAGGTGCACGCACAACCACCCAACTAGCGGGAAGGATTAGGGAAGGAGGATTGTGGGTGAATGAAAGTGGAAAACTGGAGAGCCCGATGCAAGTGCGTGGGTGGGGGTGGGGGTAGGGGTGGGCGGGGGAGGGTGACCGTCAGGAGTAGGATTGGTTTCCCGTTATATTCACACATTGAATCCCCCAACAATCTCGGGAGGGAGACCACTGGAGTCACCGTTTTACAGATGCAGAAGTGAAGGCTGCGGGTGGAGAATCAAACCTCTGACCTGCTGCAAGGCGGCTGAGCTTATGAGGATCAGCCTCATGAGGATACAAGGTGGCTGATACAAATGCGAGCTCTTGGCTCTGCAGGAGCAGGCCAGTTATGTGGTCATTCCCTGGAGGACTCAGGTGCTTCGCTACAGACTCTGAAGAGTCTCTCTTTCTCCTTCCTATTTTCCCCAGCTCTGTCATCCCCCCACCCCCACGCCCCTTTCTACACATCACTGGCTAAGTTGGTCTGTTGGGCTGTGGACAGAGCTGGCCAGAGGTGACATTGCAGGGAAGGTGGGAGCTGCCTATCAGCCAAGCAGAAGGCAACAAACACAAAGGAAGCTTGCATCTAAGTCGATTCAGCTCTGGCCTTCTCAGCCAAGCGCTTCCCTCAGCCATTAAAAAAAGAAAGAGAGAAAAAAGTAATTCTGACAGGACTCCAAACTGATCCCACAGCAAGCCTCTGCCACCCCCACCCCTCCCAGGGAGCTCGGGGTCCTTAGCAAGTGAATGGCTTGGCCCTTAAACAGGGCTTACTGCCTTGGCCTGCTGGCTCAGTTTAGGTATTTACTTTTTGCCCCACTTTGATTTCCGACTCAAGGGCGCCCTGGGTCCCTATCACCTGGAAGGCGGCCCTGGGGACAGGCTATGGGAAAGGTGATGCCTAACAGTGAAGGAAAGCTGCCTCTGGAGCGGAGAAAAAGTGAAATAGTTGTATAAATACAAAGAAATGCAAAAACAGCTCCCTCTTTGCTCTGATGGAAGCTCTAGGACCCAGTGGAAACAACAGTCTCAGATTGCACCGCTGGGAAGCTCTCTGCAGCTCAGTGCCCAGGAAGTAAAATGGTGGAACAACAGAAAAGGGGATGAGACCGATTACCATCTTGTCTCTGCTGGGCACCAGAGGCTCTGCTAATCCCATGGTACCCGTATTGCCACCAGAGGAGACCAGGTGCTTCTTCTGTGCCACTGTCCGCATGGGGTGTTTGTGACAATCGATAAAATAATGGAGACAAGGCACTGAGCACTGAAAACCCAGGAGATGTGAATTTCTCAAAGCAACTCTGCTCTCATTCCACCACCGCTCTGTCCCTTTGTCCTCAGTCGTGGTGTGCATGTTGCTGTGATGCTGGGAGCACTGTCACGGGTGTTTCAAATGCCAGCAGGGTCACCCAAGGGGAGCAGCTTTCTGCAGAGCTTCCAGGCTAAGAACAGGTGACAAAGAAGGAGTAAGCGGTCCACTTCTGAGTGATTAGCCACTGCAAAATCTTCCAAGAAGCAGGGGGACATTGTCAGATCTACTGAAAACCTGATGACAAGGACCGATGGCTCTGCTGTGCCTAGGGTCGCTATGAGTCCAAACCCACCTGGGGAGATCCAACAACCACCGTGTTAGTGTTGTTATGGCCATTTTCCATGTGAGAAGAACAGATGCTAGGAAGGGTCACAGCAGGGAGTGTAGCCAGTTCAATCTGATGCTAAAGGGCCCCCCCACCCCCAATTAACCTTATTAACTAAGTCCCTCTCACTTCCCTCTTCCATCAGAGTTTGGCAGTAGTCACTACAAGAGGGGGACAACACCAGGAACACAGTGTGGGAATTGCGCCTGATCTGACCCCGCCATGCAGAGGCAAGGCAGGCACTCCAAGGGGGGGGGGGGCGGGAACAGAATTTACTCAAATGCTTCTTTAACAAATAATTTTCAAATGATTTCAAACTCAAAATCATATTAATCAAATCAAAGTCACTCCCTCCGTATTTACTGAGAGTGATTTATGTTTTAGGCGTGGTGCTGTTATGGGAGAATGAAAACAGCTATCGCCTTTGAATTCTGCCTCCAGTGTTCAGTGTAAGAAACCTGTGTGTCTATCGCTGCAATGATAAGTGAACGCTGTTGTCGTGAGTTGCCACTAACTTGGCCCTGACTCCTAGTGACACTATCCTGCTTGGTCTTGCACCATCCTCACAATCGTCCTGAGGTTTGGAGCCATTGTTGCCGTCACTGTGTTGATTCTTCTTGGTGTGAGAGTAATAAACAATAATACTAATGACATAGTCTCTTGCATCAAGGTTTCCTACTTTCTAGACCTCCTAGCCAGCATCATTCTCTCTTCATTATTCACCATCTTTGCCTGCAGTCTTTCCTCCCTTTTGCAGAGGAGAGATGAAAGCTCAAAGGGGTGATGTAATTTCACCAAATTTACATAACTTGGAAGTGGGGCAGACCGAGGAAACAAACCCAGGTCCGTCTGACCCTAATTCATGACCCTAACCATTGAGTTACACTTCCTCCTTCTCCAAATCCTGCTCCTCCCAACTGGGAAAACAAACACATGTGAGTCACTGGTTTTAATGAAAGCAGACTTCCACCCATCGAGGTGGAAAGGGAACAATGCTCCGGCCTCTGTGTTGGCACAGATCCACTTTATTTATCGTCTCCATCCCTCCCCTGGGAAGCAAAGGCAAACCTTGTGTCAAGGTTCACCCCACACTGCACATAAGCCTTGGAAGTACATTTGAGCAAGCTCTATGACAACAGAGTAGTCCATTTCTAAAGGAGTAGGCCAGCACCCCTGTTAACAGCCCTAAATGAAACAGTCATGATTGTTTCATTCATCTTCAAAAGGTATGTTGGAATGTCATTAAGGAAGAATAAAATGATAATGTAATCTCCTCTCTTCTTTCTCTCTCCCTCCTTCTCTCTTACTCACCTTTCCAAGCAACTCTCCCAAGTTGCTCTAGACACAGATAGGCTTGAAGTCCTGTAAGGATATAACTGAGGACAATATTGAGGGGTAGACATGAATGGCAGTTAAATAGGTTCTTCCCTCTCAGAGGCATATGAGGGAGATGACTTTCATCAGAAGCACAACTGTGCTGCTGAATGTCAGCACTGAGAGGAACATCCTATCTCATTAAAGTCAAGGTGATTGACACGCTTCCCACCTTTCATCATCCCCAAACTCGGTCCAATTTGTCCACAGCTACTTACTAATCCATCTTTTCCTACTTAATCTCACACCTTAACCACACAAAACAATTATTGTCATTACTCAGCGATCGGAAAGCTCCACCCCACATTCCCCAAAACCACTGAGTTCTCAAGGCTCACGTCAGAACTGATCTTTTGGTCAAGCCTCTCCTGACCAACTGGTCTAGGAGGCCCAAGCATTTCTCCCAGAGTTCCCCGCTCTTCTCGGGTTTGCTAGCTATTACTCTGTACTTGCAACTTGTCTTAGAACATCATTCTCTCCCACTCGACTGGCAGTGTTAGGTACAGAACTTATTCTAGACCTTCTTTGAGGCCAAATTCACTGTGAAAAAGAAAATGGGTTCCTACCTTTATACTCCTTAGAAGAGAGAATGGTAAAACTTGGTCTTGTTTACAATGACCATATCATCATGATAGACCAATTGCTAGGAAAAAGAAAATCACTGTGTTTGGTAAAAATAAGGATAACTCAAAAACTCAACTTACTGCCATTGAGTTCATGCTGACTTATAGTGACCCTACAGGACAGGGCAGAACTGCCCTTGTGAGCTTCTGAAATTGTAACTCATTACTGGAAAACTGAAAATGAAGAAAACTCTCAGTAAAATGGATTGATTCAATACCCATAAAAATAGTCTCAAAGGTATCCAAGACCATGAAGATGCTGCAGGACCCGGCACTATTTCCTCAGTTACACAGAGAGCTGCCCTGATCCAAACCAACAACCATTAATGATAAAAATGTCTTTATGCCCACTACTCATCTGTCAGTTTGTGATACTCCGGTAACAAACACATTGCTGTGACGCTGGGCATCATGACACCAATATTTCAAAGCTAGGCAGGGTAACCCAGGCTGGCTAGGTTCTGGTGAAGTACCTAAGACAGTCCAAAAAGAAAGGCTTAGTTATCAACATCTAAAGAGTAGCCAATGAAACCATGAATCACAAAAAGAATATGATTGGACCGAGTGCTGGAAGATGAGTCCCTACGTGGGAAGGCCCTCAGTTGAAAGATGCTATGGCCTCAAGCAAGCTAATGTTTGTGAAGGTGGCACAAGACGAGGCAACAATCCATTCTGCTCTGCGTGCAGTCCCATGACAGCACGCCAACTCGATGACCACTAAGAACCACCACCACCACCATTCTGCCGGGCACATCCTCATGGCAGAGAGCGGCAATCATGTGAAAACAAAGAAACGAACAAACAAAAACATCACAGATTGTGGGGACCGCTGTGAATGAAAGCACATGTTGATAGAATATAGCCTAAAGAGGGGTGTGAACCCATTGTGGCTGAGCTGGCCAAACCACTTAGGTGGTGGCTGTTGGGTGCTCTCGGATCAGGTCTCACCCACAGCCTCTCTAACTTCGGGAGGAGAGCAATTCAACTGAGACTTAAAGGAAAAGAAGGTTCCAGGTCCAAAAACACTGGGCCAAGAACAATCCCAGTAGCAGAACTACCAAACCTGAGAGCAGCAAGAGAGGAGCATGTGTGAGGAATTACAAGGAAACCAGCCGGACGGTGCAGTACAAAGCCAGGAGACTAGGAGGAGACAGAAAAGTATGGGTAAGATGAGTTTGATTCATGCAATCCCACAAAAACCAAACTCACTGCCATGGAGTCAGTATTGATTCTGGTGACCCTCTAACTGCCCCTGTGGCTATCCATCTTTGGGGGAGCAGAAAGGTCCTCTTTTACCCATGGAGTGGTTTGTGGGTTCGAACTACTGACTTTGCCGTTAGCAACCCAATGTGCACCCACTATGCCATCAGGGCTCCCCTTAAACGCACTGGGAAGCCACACCCAGAGTTTGAGTAGGACAGTTGAAGAGTGCTGATGTGTGAGTAGCAGGCTATGCACTGAGATGCAAATTGCAAGATCAGCAGGTCGAACCCATGAATCAGTCCCTTGGTGGAAGATAGGGTAGATGAGGCTGTCTACTTCCATAAAGATTTGAAGGCTCTGAAACCCACGGGGGAATTCTACTAGGTCCTTACAGGGTCACTATGGGTCAGAATCAACTCAATGGCAGTGAGTTTCTTTTGGAGGGGGCAGGGGTTTGGACTGACATTATTTAACTGTGGGTTTTGTGTAGGAAGAAAGGGTGCTCCGGCAGCACAAGGGTTAAGTGATTGGCTGCCAACGGAAAGGTTGGCAGTTCGAACCCACCAGTGGCCTCAAGGGAGCAAAGGCTTCAAGGCACTATCTGCTTCTATAAGGAATACAACCTAAAAAAAACCTGTGAGCAATTCTACCCTGTCACATGGTGGGTGGCACCCGACAATAACATGTGGGGAGAAAATGGATTGAGGGGTGTGGGCAAGAGAGCAATGGGAAGGTTAGTGGGAGGGGCCATTGCCCTATCTCACCCCCTCCCCTGCAGTGCCTGATGTAGTAGAACTGCTCTGTGATGGTGTTTGGAATGAATGCATTGATGGGTCAGATGACCCAGGGCTTCCAGAAACAGTGTCCCCTCCCAGTGCTGCTGCAGAACTGCCTGGCTGATTCCGATTAGGCAAGCGACTCAGATAAGCACCCACAGCCCCGAGTGATTCTGAAGCACATTCTGGAAATTCCTCGCCCACTCCAGGCCCAGATTCCACATATCACAGTCTTGTCCTGGAAACATCTGACCGTGTCTGACATCATTTCTTGCCACTGTTCTTTACTCCTGTGAACGGAAAACAGACTCCTGTGTCTGGGAGGAAAGAAAAGAAAAAAAAAGCAGGTTCTGTTGCAGCCAGACACTGAGGAGAGAGCAGTGGAGAAAGGTAAAGAAATCTGATGGGGACTTTCATCCCCTTTCCAGGAAGTTGGCTCTGGGCCACACTCACAGACTTGACTTTCAACCTGTGAAACCTCAGCTTCCCCTGGGGAGCCGGGAGGGGTGGGCTCTTGGCAAGTGGAGTTGATGAAGGAGGCAAGCATCCGTTTTCCCTCAGCCATCTCCTGCTTTATGAGCTAAGCAGCTCAGAAGTCCGGACGGGTGCATTTCATGGCGCACTGGGGGTGAAAGGAATTTGGCAGGTTGCAGTCCCAGGGTGCTCCGGAAGAGAGACAGGGGCTGCTGAACACCAGCCATGCTGGAAGCTTTCCCAAACCAACAGGAATCAGCTGTGATTTGGCACTGGGCTCTGCTCACAGATGGAAACTTCTTCCAGGGGAACAGAGGCAAAGGGGATAGGAAGGTACCTTCTTCATGGATACGACCCCAGCAGACATCACCTCCAGATCCTCTCACCCCTAGAAGAGCTGTAAAAATGGACATGGCAAGCATTCTCCAATAGCTAGACTTTGAAAAAGGTGAAGGTGGGCTAACAGGAGCATGATCATCAAATAGTGCCATGTTCCTGAAGAGCATGAGATGCGAGGTTGTGGAATGTCTCACCAAATTTTCCACGGTCTTGAGGAACACCCCAAGTGACTCCCGTCTGCTTAACCACTTCCTGACACGGTCGCTCCAGAGTCAGGATAAGACGGTGACTCAGGACAACTTGCCCCTGAGAAGTACAAATGTTACTGTGAGCCAATGCTGTCTGAAAGGGTGGAGTTCACAGAGAGCTTCTTCAGAAGAAAGATCTGGCTACCAACTGAAAAATCAGCATTGTCCAGCAAGAACCTTATAGAGCACAAAACTGCTGACACACATTGGAGTTCTCATGAATTGTCATCACCTTGAGAGGACTGGGTTTGCTTATTTGTCAACTAATAGAGTAAGCATCCAATAAATGATAGCTCGTAGATATGACAGGGATCCCTGGTAGTGTGGTGGGTTAAGGATTGGGCTGCTAACCACAAGGTTGGTAGTTCAAACTCACCAGCTGCTCCACAGGAGAAACATGAAGCTGCCTGGCCCAATGAAGATTCAGAGTCGCAAAAACCCAGTGAAACAGTTCTATGCTGCCCTATCGAGTCTCTATGAGTCAGAAGCTACTTGGTGGCGATGAGTTTGGGTTTCACGGTTATTATAACCGACAGTACCACGAACTGCCAAAAGACAAAGAAATCTCTTTTGGAAGAAGTACTGGCAGAGTGCTCCTTTGTGGCAAGACTGGCAAGACTTCATCTTACATACTTCGGACATGTTGTCATAAGAGAACAGTCCTTGAGGAAGAACATCATGCTTGCTAACGTAGCATGACAGTCAAAAACAGGAAGGGCCTCAATGGGACGGACTGACACCGTGGCTGCGACAACAAGCCCAAGAACACAAACAATTGTGAGAATGGTGCAGGGCCGGGCTGTGGTTTATTTTCTGCTGTAGCTAGAGGAGCTATGAACCAGAAGTAATTCAATGCCACCTAACAACACCGTAAATGACAGAATTCCATCTTGTTCAAACTACAGCTTCTTGCAATCAGCACTTCTTTCCAATGTATCAAACAGGGACAT
This sequence comes from Echinops telfairi, assembly GCF_000313985.2. NCBI lineage: Eukaryota > Metazoa > Chordata > Mammalia > Afrosoricida > Tenrecidae > Echinops > Echinops telfairi. Next base: position 11,818,422 of record NW_022103896.1, read on the forward strand.
CCAACACCCTATTTCTAGAGAAAACACAGGGGCTTATAAAGTAATGGCCATGGAGCTATTATTATTTTGAGAATGGAATAGAGAAAGCTCAAAGCCTATGTAAGCAGCATTCGCTGAATGGGAGATCAGCAGTGTGACACCTCCAGCCTCTTCGAGGGAGAAAGATGAGGCTTTTGACTCCTGTGAAGAGTTACTCTTTGGAAACACACAGAGGCCATTCTATTCTGTCACCTGGGGTCGCCATGACTCAAAATGGACTCGATGACATGACAACTAGTTGGGCTATTGGGGAGTTTTTAAAAATTATTATTATTATTCCTTGGATTACTATTTCTCCTTTTCAACAAAATGCAAAAATACTCTGGGCTCTTATAACCCCCTCCCAGGGGGACAAAAAACAGAAAATAGGTGAAGGGTGACAGAGGACGATTTAAGATATGAAAATAATAATCTATAACTTATCAAGAGTTCATGAAGAAGGGGGGAAATGAGGAGCTGATATCGAGGACTCAAGTAGAAAGAAAATGTTTTGAAAATGATGATGGCAGCATATGTACAATTGTGCTTGACACAATGGATGATTGTATGAATCATAATAAGAGATGTAAGAGCCCCCAATAAAAGTATTTAGTTAAAAAAAAACTATGAATGAATACTCTGAAATTGCATTATTATTTACTTAGATCATTCTTTAGAAATCAGATTTCTTCTTTCAATGTCTACAGGTTACAAGGTTATCATGACCCCTGCTGAGATCAAGGGCGATCACTCATGAGGTTACTATGTGAATGTAGCACTGACACGGAAAACCAGGATCCCTCCAGAATCCGGATAGAAACCTGGGGATCCTTTGGCAGGCTTTGCCAGAGTTTGTCCTTTATGAAGAACAACGGACGTGGATTTCTTCAATGTGCCCATGAGGAAAAGCAGGCTCTCTCTTCCCACAGAAGGTCAGCCCTCTGGAGCAGGCCGGGTGACAGATGAAGTCGGTTTTGTGTAAAATGCAAATTCACATTTTGTGGAAACTGGAAGTTCATTCATCTAAATCATTCCTGTTATAGTCTATGACGGCTTCTGAAAATTGCCAGGGTCGGTTTTTTATTTGATCTTTCAACATTATTGGAGGTCATATAAACAGGATTATATGAACTCTTTCACTGTCAATTAGTGTAATTCTAAATCAACATTCTGTCAACCATGTGCAGATTGTACCGGGTAAGGAGAGAGAAGGATGAGCCGGCTTGGCGCTGGCTTTTAGTTCAATTATGCTGAGGCGCAAAGGGAGGAGCACAGGCAGGATGGAGAGAGACCAGGAGAGGAGGAGAGGAGGGCGGTGAGGAGAGGAGGAGAGCCAGGGGAAAGAGCGGGTACATTTCCTTGAAGGTGTTTCAGGGAATTAATCCGTTCCCTAGTTGCATCTTAAGAAACAAAAACTTACAGGTATCGAAAGGTTAAAAATTCCATTTTCTGTGAAAATTGGATACCTAAACGGGATTCCAATTTTATAATCTAAAATGTGACTCTTTTTGAACCTAGCTTGTAAGAGACTTATTTTTAGCTAATAGATCTAGCACTGGACACTAATTTTTTGTGTGTGATGGAAATGAAAAACAGATCAAACTTCCTGCATTTGTAGAATATCAGCCTTGCCATTAAGTGTAATTTGCTTGACTTACATTGGTCTTCAAGGATTTCAAAGCACTTCTGGGAGAACACTTTCCATAAGACTCCATAAATATACGGGAAGAGCTCCCTTCCTTTGAAAATCGTTATAAATACTGGACTATGTTTTCATCTTCTCCTTCAGAGCCTCACAGGAAATCTCCCAGGAATAGGCTTTTTTTTTTTTTTAAGATTTAAGTAAATTATCTCATTTAACTCCAAAATTAAAAAAAAAAAAAAAAGAATAGAAGAAACTAAGTTCTAAGCTAATCAAAGGAGGACGGCATCAGGAGACTACATAAAAGAGTCCAGGAAACAGGTGCCCTTCTGGTCTACCAATGTGGGCCCCTTTGGTCTGCCTCTCAACCTGCCCTCCAGGCCAGATACAACCTGACAACTTAGACCTCCCAATGTAGAATCTCAGCTTTCTGTGTGATCTGTCTATGTCTTCATTCATTGTGTACCTCACGGCTGTTACATGAACTAAATCTCATAATGTACTAGCACACGGCTTGACCTATGTGACCACTATCACCACCATTTGCCACCAGGACCAATTCATTTTTGTTGAGCTGATTCCAACTCATGGCAACCCCGTGTGTCTCAGAGTACACCTGCCATCATAGGATTGTCATGAATGTGACCTCTTAGAAGCAGATCACCAGGCCTTTCTTCTGGGGTGGTGCTAGGTGGGTTCAAACTGCCAACCTTTCTTTTATCAGCCCAGTACTTGACCATTTTCAACATCCAAGACTCCTCATGGACCACCATAGCTTACAAAGCAATGCTTTATACAATCTCTCTTCATTAAAACCCATACCCCCAAACTGAATCCAGAGTGAATTTTCTAGAATATTAACTTGATCTAATTCTCCATTCTTAACAACATTCAGTGCTTCTCCGTTCCTTATCCAGCAAACACTATCCATAACCCCTAACATGGCAACCCAGGCCTTTAAAACCATGCCCTTTCTCTGCCCACATCCTTCAAGTTCTATTTGCCATTCTCATCTTGACTGCCTTTATTCCCTGTCCCTATTACGTGGTTGTGGCCACACAGAACGGCTTGATGCTGCTGAACATTTCCATCCACCGATTCTCATTCATCTGTGTACTTTTCTCCCTACCTAGAACATTCTTTCCATTCTTCTCTTCAGAGGGTTGGACAAATAAAAATGAGTTTCTTAAAGCAAGAAAATATCTGTCTTGACATTTCTTGACAACAGAGACAGCAAAAATCCATCTCCTTCGATGATAGTCAGAGTTACTGGTGTCAATTTGCTTTACAACCAAGAAGGATTACAAACCCATCCATCTGGCTGCTTTGTGCATTCCTGTTGTGACCTATTTGCTCACAGTGTTTATGTGGTCATAATCTAAGCACTCCCAAAGTGAGCCTGGCCTGTTTACAGCACATCTGAAAATACATCTGCAACACAGATTGAACCTACATGTATAAAATGTGGGTTAAACAGATGAATCTGCTAACGTAGCTACGTGACTGTAATTAGAGTCTCAGAGAATTTCTTCCTATCGCCTCGCTGCACCGTGCTTGGGCACATAGGCAATGAAAGAGTTACTCCTCAACTAGCGCTGATAAGTGGGTGAAAGAAGAGGAGAAAGAACCAAAATGTAGATGATTTCTGTTTGGGATTATTAGTCTACGTGGTCTATACCATGTCCCAGAATCTCACTTCTCAATCTTGGGATAGAACAAAGAAAAGGATACAGAAAATGATGAGGCCTTTATCTCTTCCCTATGTAATCCGTCTTACCTTTATATAGAATTTCCCTCTGCCAACGTTCTGGCCTTGAAACGGTGGGAGTAAGTTAGCTTCAAACTCTAGATTCAGTTTCTTCATCTTCAAGTGATGTGTTATCTCAGATGCATCTACCATTTTCCCAGCTCGGATGCTATGTTATATGACCATAAATGAACAGTGCCTTCTAAAAGCAGAAGGATTAGTGAGAATCAAATTTTCTCTCAATAGCAAAGTGAATTTCTTTGGATGTAATGAGAAGCATCTTCATATTCGTATTGCTAGGTAACTTTTATGGGAGACCAAAAGAGAAAAGGTGATTGAGTCGACATATACTTGTCCCTACTCCTGAAAAGCAAGCCCCAAATACCTTTGTTTTAGAGATCGCAGAACCTAAAGCAATTAGGATATTTAGCCAACCAACCTTCTAGAGAAGGCCATTGAAAAAGAGAATAGTCAAACACAAGAAACAAGTACTTCTGATTACAGCACAATGGGAGGGTCAACATGTTTTCAAGTCTCTTCAAAGCACTTTATTATAATTTTTTTAATACCAAAAGGAAGCTCAAAACTTCCAACCTCCATTTTGAATAAAAGTAGGAGACAAGTATAACCTATAAAATCTAATGTACATGAAAACTGAGATTCGTGGAAGGCCCGTGAGAGGAAAGGATGACAATTGGTGTCCGACAAGCCATGTCAAATCCCAGAAATACCCCCAGAGAGATCCATCTGCTCCATAGGTGGCCCGGGCAACAAAGGGCACAGCCATCACTATTCTTTGCAACAAGTAAGGGAACTCAGAGAACAGGACCAAGAGAGAAACAGAGAAGGCTGGGTCACAAATAGTCACACAGACGGGCCATATTACCAAGAACCACACTAACATCCAACAAAGGAGAAAGAATTCCCTGCAAATAGCTGCTCTGAAACCATCCATTTCCCTAAGGGCTGTGTACTAAAACTGTGATTCAAAGATACTGTCAAAATTAAGAGAGAAAGAAGGAAACGAAAAGCCAAAATTAACCAAGAAATGAAGAATGCCCATCAGAAAACAATGTGTGAGCAAAACCATATTAAGAGAGTTGTTTCCATCGTTAGAGAAGCAGAAATGTGGGAGTTTGGGAAAGCAACAAGACAGCAGGAAGAGGTTAAATATCAGCTAACAGATTTCAGAAGAGATGTAAAAAAGGGAGGAAAACAATCACACACATGTACAGAGAGAACAAATTTAGAGAAAAACAGGGGGAATTGATGTTGCAGAAAAATAACAAGAGCCATAAAGTGTCAAACAAGAGAAAATCTGAGAAGTGAGAGGAAAGAAAAATGAAAGATGAACAAGTTTTCAAAAGAGCAGAGAGAAACCCATCACACTAGAAAACAGGCAAAGAAGAGCCAACCTATGGATAATGCTTGTATAAGCATCAAGAAACATTGCTAAAGTCATAGATTTGAGAAGCATTTACCTACATACCATTTCATTTGTGTAGGGATTTCAAAGAGTTCATGGAAAATTGAATTGAAAGATAAAGGAATTTTCCCATCACATTTTTGAAGCCCCCTCACACATATTTTTTTTCATTTTTAAAAAGATGAATTGGTACATGTGAATGGTTTTTAAAGCTTGAGGGGGGGAAATAAAGAGCACAATTGGCAAAAAAGGCAACACATTATTTCAGTCAGTCTCGCATTCAACAAATACTTAACGAGTTCCTCTGACATGCCTGGCATCCTCCTGAGCTACTGAGTATGCAAGAATAAAGAAACTAGCCCCCAAATCACTGTCCTTCTGAAGTTATAGACGAATGAGAGGAAACACACAAACAAAATATATATGCCAAATGATGCTAACTGGAGAAGGAAAAAGTACCGTTAGGTAAACAGAGCCTCCCAGGGGCAAGAGGAGTTGCTATTTTGACTTGGGTAGTCAATCACTGGTAGGGTGGCACTTGGGCAGAGACTGAGAAAAAACAAGGAAGGGAGACCTGCAGATACCTCTGGCATAGGTATTGCTAAGTATTAAACACCTTGAGGCTGAGGTACCTGGACTTTAAAGCAACTGCAGAGCCTACAGTGACCATGGCCCTGGGGGAAAGTAGGGAAGCAGGAGGAAATTCAGAGAGATAAAGGACTGAGGGGGCAGGTCAGCTAATGGATGGCTTTGAAGAACATTTTAAAGAGCCCTGGTGGTGTATTGGTTATGCGCTGGGTGGTGATCCACATGGTCGGTAGTTTGAAATGACCAGCAGCTCCATGGGACAAAGACTGGGCTTTCTACTCCACTAAACAGTGACAGTCTCAGAAACCCACCCGAGGTCACTCTGGGTCATCAGTGAGGTTGAGCGTTTTGGGGTCTTTCCTTGAGGCTGAGATGGGACACCCTTGGAGAGTTTTCATCAGAAGGATTATACAACTTGATTTCTGTATTATTTTAAAGAATCTCTGGGGATGCTGTTCTGCATTGTTCCTACCAAATTCTAAGGCCACAGAAGCAAAACACACTTTCATTCAGAGAACCACTAGTGGTTGGAGAGACT
>NW_022103896.1:11825819-11848274 GCF_000313985.2 Echinops telfairi
AATTTTGCTTTGTAGGGTCTTTGGTTGCTGGGTTTTTAGAAGTAGATTGCCAGATCTTTCTTCGGAGGTGCCTCTAAGTGGACCCAAACCTTCAAACTTTTGGTTCGCAGCCAAGAGCATGAACCATTTTCACCATCAGGGACCCCATGGAGATCTTAGAGGCAAACAGTGTTTTGGAGGACTGCAGTCTTGGGTTTGCTGGGACACCGAATCACTCAAGAGTGGCAATGTGCTAGGATAGAAGGCTTGCAAACTCAAGACAAGTGTGTGTAACAAAAGGAAGGCCTGTTTTATTCGGTATCTATCACCCAAAGATTCAAAACGCAAGGAAACTACTTCCTCTCTCTACTCCAACAAGCATGTTGTTTGGTAATGATGGAGGCGTCTACAGGGAGCTTTGACTCTCCCCAGACAGTTGGCTTCAACCTAGTAGCACATAAAATTAACAGAAAGGGGCCAGAGAATCAAGATGGCAAGACGATGGCTGATATTTGCAGACAAATGCTTCCATTCAACTCATTGTCGTATAGACCAAAAAGGGAGGGAGTGGATGTGACTTTCACAAGGTCACGTAACTAGTTAGTAGTAGCCTGAAGTACAGAGCACAGTCTATTTCAGAATCTTACAGAGCTGATCAGCACAGCAGACAGCAGACTAATCATGTGACATGAAGATGTGGGCATATTTATGCTCACAGCTTCTTGTACTGTCTCCCAAAATAAATGGTTGCACATAGAGAAAACACAGATCCATGAACCAGAGCTCTCTTGTACTCACTCCATGGCATTATGACGATAATTTATAATGCTATTGCAATTACACTAGAATTATAGCATGCCCAGCACCTAATAGAGCTGTGTGCATACTCTTGAAAAAGACAAATGTGCTGGCATCCCGGGCTGCAGAAACGAGATTAAATGACACCCATCCCCAATCCTGCCATTGATTTCTGTAACCCTCCCATGAACACAATGCTTCACACACCATCCCTCTATCATTCTGCGGAAGTAAAGACACAGTTTTAGAGTGTAAATAATTAGACCCTCAAAATCCAAGGTGACAAATCTTCCACGCCTCCCATTGCCATGAATCAGGACACATAAATCAACCCCTCTTTTGTGGATGTGTGCGTGAGGAGCAAAATATATTTAGAGGATGGACCAGTTTGTGATTCTCTTTCCTTTTCTCCCCTCCTTGTCTTCTACACACACTAGACTTGAGGAATGAATCAGTTAAGATAGGACCATGGTATGGCCTTAGCTTTTGTCATTGTGTGAGAGAGGGTCCTCTTACCCTAGGACCCCTGGACTAAATAGGGAGTCCCTAGAAAACAAAGACATGTGTGCATCACAATTTGAAGCCATTTTGCCTTTCATCAGGGGTACTGGGCTAGCATTTGGTATCTCCTAAAATGCTCTTCTGTGAGTTGTTCAATATCACTAAAGAGATAATACAATGGAACATAATCAACTTAATATTTACAATGAGTTCCTTTTATTGACTGGCGTTCTTGGTTACACTTTGGGTTGTGATCCCCAAAGTCAGCGTTTCAACACCACCAGCTGCTCCTCAGGAGAAAGCGGGGCTTCCTACTTCTGTAAACACTCTCAGAAATTCACACGGGAAGTTTTGCCTTGTCCTGTAGAGTCGCTATGAGTTGTCAATGATTTGATGGCAATGGGTTTGGTTTGAGTGACTTTCCTTTTATTGAGCTCACTATGTGGTTCAAGGTGCCCTGGTGGCACAGTGGCTAAGCACTCAGCTGCTAACCAAAAGGTTGGAGGTTTGAGCCCACCAACCACTCCACCGGAGAAAGGGGTGGCAGTGTGCTTCCCTAAAGATTTGCACCTTTGGGGTGCCCTCTGTGTGGCAGTTCTACTCTGGCCTATAGGATTACTATGAATAAGGCAACATAGTTCTTTCATTACAATGTGGCTCTGATTTCCTGGAGCAATGGTGAAGAACCCTGGGTTGCTTGCTATAATTGTATCGGTGATTCAACCAGTTTGTGTCTGTCATTGACAAATAGTAGGCACTGATACAGAGCAGCCCTCATAGAGGTGGGTGACTGTTACCCTACACAAAGTCCCTTAGGAGCAAACCCATTGCCATTCAGTCAATTCTGACTCACAGCAACCCTGCCTAGGACAAAGGAGAACTGCCTAGGACAAAGGAGAACTGCCTAGGACAAGGAGAACTGCTAGGACAAAGGAGAACTGCCTAGGACAAAGGAGAACTGCTCCACGGGGTCTCAAAGGCTGCACTCTTTGTTGACGCAGATTACTACAGTGGGTTCAAACTGCTAACCTTTCCGTTGACAGCTGAGTACCTAGCCACTGCGCCACCAGTGTTTTCATATATAATAAAAGCCCTACGATGCAGATACCATCAATCCAGTGTTTTCAGATGAGAAAACTGAGGCTCAGCAAAAATAAACCAATGTCTAGTAACCACCAAACTATTAGAAGTTGGAGGGTTTATTTTCTAATGCAAGTCTGTTTGATGACAACCATGTTCTTGCCTCACATCCTAAATCCTAAATTAGTAATAGCTGCATAAACTCTTAGTCTAACCTAGATGTCTATACTAATTAATTTACACTTTTACCCGTTTAACATCTTTTAGGTCTTTGTTTGTTTGTTTGTTTGTTTACTTTTAATTATTTATTTATGATTTACTTTAACAAGTACTCTCATTCCAGGAAGATGAGCAGGCTTTGTAAAGCAAGGTCAAGAAAGCAGAAAGAAGGAGAAGAGGCATAGAAAAAAATAAACGGAAGCCAAGAAGGGAGCTAGTATTTAAAATGTGGATAAGGCTTCATTGGGCACAGTCACCATGGCTGACTCCATGGGAGAACAGAGGATTCAGAAGGGAGGCCCTCAGGTCATCTTCCTCCTTTAAGGCACACTGGCACGGAGGAAATAAATACGCAGTCACCGTGCATCAGGGAAATTGGGGAGGAATGTGCAAGACACAGGAGGAGCATAAGAAGAACGGCCTCAAGACGCACAAAGACTCATTATGTTCTTCGTGCCTGGAACTGGCTCATCATACCCTGCCCGTATGCCTAGCTGGTGTTCCTGTTGTCTTCCCCTCTAGAATGTAAACGATAAGCCTGGGATGGGACATGTCCACATCCAGCAAGCAGGCCATGTAAGGCTCTAGAAATCATGAATACCAGCGAACATCACATGCCTCGCAGGGGAAAAAAAGCAGTACAAGGCATCCCATTAGGAATGAGTTCATTAAACCGTTGACTAATATGGCCCAGGAATGAATTTACAAACATCCAAATGGGCCTTGGCAGAAAAAAGGTTCCCCGCCCCTGAATGGCATTCAGTAAATCTGCTGCACAAGACCTCTTTAACGTGCTGAAAAGCAAGGAGGTTGTGTTGAGGACGGAGGTGTGCCTGACCCAAGCCATGTATTGTCAATAGCCTGTGAAAGTTAGACATAAGGATGACTGGAGAAGAACTGATGTGTTTGAATGATGATTCTGATGAAGAATATTAAAGTATCATGGGCCGTCATACGAACAAACAGGCCTGTTTTGGAAGAAGTACAGCCAGAATACCCCTGAGAGAGGCAAGGATATTGAGACATCTTTTTACGTTCTTTGGACATGTCGGAGAGGCCAGTGCCCAGAGAAGGACGTTATGTTTGGTAACACAGAGAGGCAGCGAAAAAGAGGACTGTCCTTCACAGGGTGGATTGACACGGTGGCTGCAATGATGCGCTCAAACATAAGAACAACTGTGAAAATGGCCTAGGACCGGATAATGCTTTGTTCTGTTGTACAAAGGGTCAGTATAAGTTAGAAATGACTCAATCCCTGCCTAGGTGATCGCTTGCCCACGGCTGCATCCTGATGCTCAGAACACCGTGTAAGCACGCTTGATCAGGGAAAGGAATGAGTGATGGGGCGGAGTGAGGCTTCAAATATGCTCATTTTACCCAGACTGTGGATTGCAGCCTCTCTGTCTCCTCCTGACCTTGGAGGTCGTCCCCCGGCACAAATACCCAAACCAGGAAGTCTCCCCAAGAATGCACTGAGATGGATCTGTGGGTTAATAGCAATCTGCAAGCAAAAGAGGAAAGGCCTGTACTAAGGCAGGAGTGAGGTTTCTATCTTATTTATTTATTTATTTTTAGTAGTGAGGTCTTTAAAAAATCAAGCATGTCCAAGAAAAGTGATGTGTCTGACTTAACACCCAGTAAGAGGCAGCTGGGGTCTTGAAATCCCACTCCCTCTGGCTTCAGTTCAACACACGTTATGCCCCAGCACATGCTAGAGATGAAACTGGGAGGGACAGCTAAGGAAATACAAGGAAACTGACAGAATCTGAGGTTTAGAATACTAAGAAAGGACAAAGGAAAGTAGAAATTATATACAAATACTTATTGATTCACTTAAAAAAAACAGATTTCAGCAATAGAGGGGAAATGCTGTACATTAATCAATGCATCATTAAAATGCATTGAGTCAGACGGATGGTCTTCGCTTTTTGAAAGTACTAGGTGTAGCTTTCTCTTTGGACACAGTTCTTCATACAGACATCTCGCCATGGGTTTGGAGGTTGGTTTGAGAGGAGGCAAAGAACTCGTGGAGGCATCCTGTATGAGCTCTTTCTAGCTCATGTTTCCAAGACTCTTGACAAAAATAGGAGATCTGGTTGCGGTCCCAACGCTGCGTCTTATTTCTGTCTCAACTCTTTTGTCCCTGTCTTTTGCTTCCTCCTCTTCTAAGTGGAGATAAGAATGTTGAACAGTTGCTGGATCTTTGGAGTTTGAGAACCTCCTGGCATAATTAGTTACTTGCTTTAAGGTAATGCTAGTACCTGCCCTGATTTCATAGAGACTGAAAGACCTGTAGTTGAGGCAGAAAGGGTCTGTCAGTTTTGTTTTGGTTTGTTTTTTGTTCCCCCTGGAACAGTTGGTTAAAAATAGATAAAATGAAACCAACCAAAATAAAATGGAAGATATTTTCTTTATCTTTAGGAGCTTCCTATGTGATTGAGTAGCTAGACCATGGAGCCAGACCACTGAAGGAGGATGCACAAGGTCAAAGGAGAGTGAGACGAGGGCCTCAACCACCTCATCTGTGAGCTGGAAGGCAGATGAGAAGGGGTGGTGCTGACTATGCCTGAACCCTAATTGCAAAGGCCCCTAATGCTAGGGAATGGGGAGTGACCTGGACCTAGAAACCCACACGACCTTGCACTCTATAAAGGTGTCTCGGCTCCTACTCAGCTCAAATTGATGTTTGCCATGGAAGATTCATTTGGAACATATGCTTTTCAATTTTTTAAAAGTTATGCCACAGATCTATTTTATGATATTAAATCTCCTACTTCTTAAAATGCTAGTAACTAATTTTTAAAAAAATAAATAAACTTCGAGTAATTAAAAACAAAAACAGGCACGGACAGCAACAGAGCGGTGCAATGGTCCAACAAAGACATGGCACAATGCCTGCCTGGGTCTAAAGAATTGGCATCCTTATGAAGAGAGCGCTCCTGTTATGTTTGAGCCTACTGTTGCAGTCCCTATGCTGATCCATCTTGTCTGTCAAACCATCGCATTGAGGGTCTCCCTCTTTTTCACTGTCCTTCAACTCTCCCAAAAATAGGGGTGCTAAGAAAAGGATGGAGCTTGGAGTCTGAAAAGAAGTTCATTTTTACTATCAAGCAAGTAAATTTTCTATTCAGCAACATATATGGAGAAGCAACCATGTGCCCAGAAAACCCTAGATTTCCCCAAGAATACCAGTGAAATCTTTTGGTCTTCCTTATTCAATGTCCAACTTTCACATGCAGATGATGCAAAGCATGGCTTGGGTCAGGCTTATAAGAATTGATGCATTTGAATTGTGGTGCTGGTGAAGATTACTGAGAATACCATGGACTGCTAAAGGGATAAACCAAACTGTGTTGGAAGAAGTAAGACCAGAGTGCTCTTTAGAGGCAAGGATATCATGACCTCATCTTACAAAGTTGGGCCATATTGTCAGCAGAGACCAGTCCCTGGAGAGGACATCTTGTTTGATAAAGTGGAGCATCGGGAAAAGAGGAGGCCCCTCAATGAGATGGATTGACACAGTGGCTGCATCAACGGGCTCGGCCTTAGGAACAACAGTGAGGATGCCGCAGGACCATGCAGGGTTTCGCTCTGTTATGCACGGGGTTGCTATTGGTCAGAGCTGACTTGATGGAACCTGACAACAACAACAATAAAATATGAGACGCAATTGATCTATCAATATGACGAATGGGAGGAACTGATGTCAGAGACAATCTTGCAGAATCAGAAGGACACACAGCCTTGAGTTGGACACTCTGAATCGGAGTCCTGGTTTTGCCCATTAACAGTCTCATGACATGGCGTCTTCATGTAAAAATAAATCCAAACTCACAAGAGCAGGAAAGTCAGATACAATGAGCTAAAGTATTTCTATGCACTGTAAAGGAATATTCTCAAATGACTCCTGACAGAAATCAAGCAAGGGATGTAAACCGACAAGTTGGACCTGTCTGCAACAACATCACTTGTTACAATGGTTAAGTGATGTCAAGTTGGTTCCGACTCGTAGGAACATGTGCAGTGGAACCAGATACTTCGCAGTCCTGGGTCAACTTATCATTATTGCTGTGATTGAGCCCATTGCTTCAGGCACCCTGTCAAACCATCTCCTTGAGGGTCTTCCTCTTTTTCACTATCCTTCCACTTTCCTGACCCAGTGACTGGTCTTTCCCAAGAATAAGTCTAAAACACGTGAGATAAAGTCTCTCCATATTTGCTTCTGAGGAGCATTCTGGCTGTACCCCTTCCGAGACAGATCTGTTTGTCCTTCTGGCAATCCCTGACACATTCAGTCTTCAGCACCACAATTCGAAGGGATCAATTCTTCGTTAGTCTTCCTTACCCAATGTCCAACTTTCATATGCTTATGAGGTGACTGGAAATGTCATGGATTGGGTCAGGTGCACTTTAGCCTCAAAGTGATTTCCTGTTCTTCGACACTTTAAACACGTCACTCAAACTCAAAACTCACTGCCATCAAGTCAATTCTGACTCATAGAGATCGTCACTCGGGAAAGTTAAATTCCAAGAGTGCTATATGGTTGGATTCATAGTCTCTGGATGCCTGAGATTGCCCTCTGTCTCCATTTGTGTATTTTTTTAATTTGACAAAGTGTACATCATTATTCCCTATAGCGTTTTCACAGCTCTTTGCTCTTTAGAGATAGGAACTACTTCTGTTAGTCAGCTTCCATTTTATTCAACCCTTTAATAATTTTTCCCTATCTGGCCAGCTCACTCTGGAAGGGAGCCAGCAGCTTGCAAATCTCTGGGTGCTGAATTGAAGTCACTTGCCTAGATTTAAATCCCCACTAAAGTTTTTAATACTTAGTATTAACCAGGTTCATAAATATGTCTGGAATAATGACCATCCTTTCTGTATGAGCCATGATGTCCAACAAATTCTAAAATTTGTGAATTGACTGCAATCCTATACAGAGTGTTCAAGACAGAAAGGTTTCACTGTTTGAGTGTATGAGAGCATGCACTCCGGTGCATGGGTGTTTTAATAGTCTTACTTAAAAGAAGCATTTTGTTGTAAAATTGTGCACATACACGTCCCTATCTACCCCCCTGTGGCCTTAGGAACAGTCACACCTGTTGATAACAAATACCATTTCTTATAGATTTGTGCCTTCATAATGGAATTAAACAGAGGACTATTTCGTTATTGATATCATTTAAATCCACTAGTGTTTTGCTACAATAATGAACTGTGATGTTCCACCTGTTGTCTGGGTCTACAAAAGTTCTTTCCTACTGCACGTAGTCCCTTTTGTCTTTGCATTGGAGGTATCTATGTGTCTAAATATCAACAGGTTGGAAGGGGAGTTTGGGGCGGAAGGAAAAATTGGGTCTTCACCTAAGGACATTTAAAAGAAAAATGAGAATAACCAGCGTGTCACCTTCCATGAACTCTGCACAAACCAACCACCCAGAATTACCTGTCCTTCGCAGTAAGAGTTGCAAAATTCATTGAAGATTAATGTTCTACACTGGATTGAGCACCATTGTCTCATTTCATCCCCTCAATAACACAGTGAAGTTCAGTAATTTGCTCAAGATCATGCATGTAGTCGTTGATTAGCTTGGTCTGTGACTAATGGATAATCTACCTATTGCTGTGGTTGTCTATTAAAAGGCTCACTTGTCCATCGATATGTCATACTAAAACAAAATGAAGGCCATATTTTGATGTCACCTCTATCTTATTTCTATAATGGTTCAGACTTTGAGCCAGGGTGATGGGGATGCTGGTAATTGAACATGCTCTCAGATCTCAACAATGCAAACATTTGACCATATATCTACTTAATCTGGCTCTGGCACAGTTTAAATCATAGTCTGTGTCTCTAACACATAAAAGATGGTCATAAATACATTGCATAAATACATTCACAGGGTTCTGCGCTGCCTGCATCAGGGTGAGTCCATGTGGCTTCTCCTCAGGAATGTCTTGCAGGGAGTCAGCCTTGTCAGTAGAGAGTCTCCAAGGAAGTGAACTGAGAGAGCAGTGTCTCCTGCCTCCAAGGAGGAAAATATCTGAGTTCCCAGAATTCTCAGGAGAAGGCCATGCCCACACAGAGGCCAAGACCCAATTGACAGACTAGACTCCACCCCTTCATTCTTAATCTTCTCAAGTCCCAAATTGACACCAGCTTATGTAACTACCACAGTAGCAAGGACAGATATGCAAACTCAGAGAGGAGAAGCCTGGGAATTTGCATAATCTATAACTACAGCCTTCGACATGAATTATTCCTGAACACAAAGAAGTCAGAAATCCTCACAACTAGGCCAATAAACAGCATTGGGGGGGGGGGGATAAAAAACAGGAAGATAAAAGTTGTCATAAATGTCATTCTACTTGGATCAACAATCCATGGAAATGGCAGGTTAGCAATCAGTCAACTCATCTCATTGGATTCATCTGCTGCAGACTCACTACCTCACTGCTCCCAAGTAGACTCAGACTCACAGCTATTGCATAGGACAGAGTAGAATTGCCCTTTTAAGTTTTTGAGACGGTAGCTCTTTACAAGACTAGAAAACCTCATCATTCTCCCATAAGTCTATTACAACAGACCTTTTTAAAGTTTTAAAAAGCGGTGATGACACTTTGGGGACAGAAGTGCACTTGATCCACATCACAGTCTGTTTGATTCCCTCATATGCTGTGACATCGTGGCAATGACAAAGGATGGCAGAAGAACGGATACATTTGAATTATAATGTAGGTGAAGACTGTTGACTATACTGTGGATACCAGAAGAATCCGCAAATCGGTCTTAGAAGAAATACAATCAGAATGATCCTTAAAAGTGGATGAAAAAAAAGTGGATGACAAGACTTCAGCTCAACTTACATGATTGACTACATCATCAGAAAAGCCGAATTGCTCGTAAAGCTCATGTTTAGTAAAGAGTCCATTAATCTTGGCATTGGGCCTGACAGTCACATCTAAGAAGCAAAGGTGTCACAAAGATTTCATCTGGGCAGACATTCATCTCTTAAACTAGTTCTTGCCCAAGGAGCACTATGAACACCCTAACTTCTGATTTTCTACATCCTCCTACAATGAGGTAGGTAGCATTGTTAGTTTCTTTTGTAGCTTTGTGAGTTGAGCTGGGGTGCCCAGAAAAACAAAGCCAGGGACACTCATGTGTGTATAAGAGAAAGCCTTATAGAAAGAAGCAATCTTATAGCCAGGAGGCATCCCAGTCCAGTCCAACTCAAGTCCAGAAGTCTGATAAGAGCCAGAGACCTCTTCAGATTCACGTAGCTGAAAGCTGATGACACAGGAAGGTAAGGCAGGAAGCAAGGAGATCTCAGGCCTGTAGGTGCAGTCTTGTGGATCCAAGAGCGGTAGAAACCTGGCTGGGTGCCAACAGCTCTCCACATTGGGCAGCCCACATAGAGCCACCACCAGAAGCAGGCATCGAGTTCCAGCAAGCAGAAAAGTGAAAGGGCTAAGAGAGAGGAGGTCCTGGTGTGTCTCCTTTAAAGGGTTCACACACGTCAGGAAGGCATCATCGGCTGTGGCCTGATTGACAGGTTCGACTCCACCCCCCCACACACACACAAATGCAAGTTGGCATAAAATCTAACTACCGTGATTGCCAGGCACTCACCTTGAAAATGCAACATCTATACCAACCCTGGGGTGTATGTATGTGTTCTCTATGTATGCATATATTTCCCCAATATTCTTCTTCTAGTCTTTTATACCAAATAATTTCTCACATCTCTATCAAAAATACCTTTCTAAAATTCAAATAATATTTTCCCTTCTACATTATAAAGTACTCATTGGCTCCCCCATGCCTATAGGACGTCTTCCATTCTCTTTCCACAATGGGTCATATATTAGTATCATACCATCCTCTTGGGAATTTCTGCATGAGGGTCTTCTTGCATAACTCCGTGCCTTTACATTAGCTGATCCCTCTACCTGGAATGTCTTTTTCTCTCAGAAGACTGTAAGTTCCATAAAGATGTCTAATGTTGTTTACTTCTGTATCCACCATGCCAAGAGTAGAGTCTGACCTATAAATACATATCAAATGGATGAATGAGCCTCTGCTCTGTGACATAGGTAAATACTACCTACTTTATGAAATCATCCCAGACTGATGACAGCTTGCTCATCTATTCTCACTCCTCGATATTCACCCAGCACTATGAATAAATTAAACTTCACCTCAATGCTCCGAAATCACATGTTCCTGTATCTGTTTCTGCCAGTATAGGAAGGCCAGACACATTACTGATAAATGGCCTCGTACTACAGGGTCTGGTACATAGTCAACTCACTGCCATCCAGTCCAGTCCAACTCATAGTGACCCTATAGGACAGAGGACAACTCCCCTCATGAGTTTCTGAGGCTACCACTGTTTATGAGACTAGAAAGCCTCATATTTCTCCCATGGAGCAGCTGGTGGATTTGAACTGTGGCTGAACCCATAACCCACCATGCCACCAAGGCTCCTTGTAGTCATAACAGCAGCCTACTGATTGAATTAATAAATTAATGAACAGATGTTATCATCATGTTTATACATTTTCTTCCTCTAGGCGACTATCAATTCTCAAGGGAAGACCTGTTTCGTCTTTTCCTATCTATTCCAAACATTTTGTATTATGTCTGGCACATCAACATTTGCTGAAGTGACTGGCTAATTTATGTGTGTGATATTGTTTTCATTGCTGCAGTGATTTGTTTGTTTGTTTATCTTTTTTCATTTTTTAACAGTTTTACTGGAACACAATCCACATATTAATAGTTTGCTCCATTTCCCCCCAGCCATGGTGTATGATTATTTGAAACAATCCTAGTCAAAAAGAAGAGGAAAGTTTATTTAGAAATACAACCAGTTGCCATTGAGTCAGGGGAGAACTGCACTCCGAGGGCTTTCAATGGTTGATGTTTTTAGGACTAGAACAGATATATAAATAGAGAGAGAGGGGGGCAAAGAGAGAAGGCGAGAGAAAAATAAAGATGCAGAGGCAGTATTGACTTCTCTAGCCTATGGATCAATGATAAGTGATTCAGCTGCCACCAAAGCTGAGTGATCACCATTACACTTCAGTGTTGACTTTGATGAGCACATGGGACAAAGGCCATATTTATACAAACCGCGGCTGACATCCTGGCTGGATTCAGAGGTCAAGTCTGCACAGCACAGAAAACACCAGTGAAAAACACAACTCTCTGTTCCAGTTCTGAAGAGGACAAGTGTAGGGAAACGCTGCTGGAAGACACTGAAAGTATCTTGATTATCTTGAGAGTTCATTTTTCTCTGCTGGTCTTGGAGATGCTTGCCATTCGAGGAGGCCCAATCCAATGTGCGTGAGTTTTCAAACATAAACTCGACAGCTCTGATACACATTATGCAAATGATCATCACCAAGTTGTGTAATTTATGTCACACTTCAGCTACTGAAGAAAATGAAGAAGTAAAAGAAGAGGAAGAGGAAAAGGAAAAGGAAAAAGAGGAAGAAGAAAGAGGGGAGGAGGGACAAAAAGGAGAAACTGAGGAAAGAAAAAATATATGGAGAAGAAAAGGAAGAAAATTAATCTCAGAATTAAACCTCAAAGTTTGAATCACAGTCAGAATTTCATAGTTTTCCTCCAAGGTGAATAAAGGGAAAAAATAATTTTCTGAAGTATGATCAGCTTTCTACCTCCCATTATTTTGAATATGCAAAATAAATGTCTCCCTACCAATGTATGATATTTGTGGTACTGAACTTTATAGATTATTATTTTCTAGATGAAGGTCACAGAGATTTAATAAGGTAATATAATATGATGACTCAATATTTTCTCTATTTTGAAATGAGTGTGTGTTTGTATGTATGTGTATGTCTAAGTTGATGGACATATTGGACCTTACATTTGGTGAACTAAATAAATAAAGATCTACCATATCTTTATTTTCAGGGATTTTTGGAATCATCTGATGTGTCATTTCAGGGCTAAATCTATCCCTTAATATAAAAGAAGCTCACAAAGATTTTCTTTCAGCAGGGTAGAGCTGGATCATCTCTTTGTCCTACAGAGTTCTTTCTGGAAAAAATACCTGCTAATTTCCCATGCTAGCTGTATCTGATTGTGTGATCACTCTCACAGTGCAATCAGACTGGGAGTGCAAGCCAGGAGTGTCATATTCAGTAGGCTAAACCATCTTTAAGCAGGAACTATACTCTCTCCCTTCTATCTTGCTGAGTGTCTCAGTTGGAAATGGCAGTCCCTAATACCTCAGAAGATAATGCCACCACATGATCAGGAGGGAAGGGAGGGATCTGCATCCCAGAACCAAGTGCAAAAAACCCACTCCCTCTCCAAAGAATGTCGATATTGAATTGCTTTTGAGCCAGAAATGAGCATTACATTAAAGTTCTGAAAAGCTGGAAACGTTGGCTTGTTTCACTGGCTGGTGGCGTCCTGGTTAGTGTATGTCCTTAATAGCAGATTCTAGAAATTAGGCTTTCGATCGTCTCTTCAGAATTCTATTACACAAACATGGTTCTTGATGGCATATATCCTGGCATTTATGTGTCAGCCCTGATATCAAATATTTAACCCTGCGCCACCATTCACCCATTTATCCCAGAAAGCCTAACACAGGGCCAGACACACAGTAAGGACTCAATAGATATTTGTTGAATGAAGGGTCAGCAGTCACCTGAACTGCAAAATGAGTATCAGAAATCTTTTAAATACTTGGAAGCAAAGACTGGAACATATTCATTTTAATTTTTGAAATTCTGAATGCAGTACAATCTGTAAAACCACTAGTCCTTCTCTATATTCTTCCTGCTCTGGTATGTTTACAGACTACCCTTGGCTCTAATGTGGTGAACTCCATTCTTGTGGATTTTCTCCCCAATACGTCTCTATATTTAGTGTTGGAAAAACTATCTGGCTCTGGTTTTGGAGTGGGGAGAACATACTTCTCTCTGGTTTGCCAAGGCAAATCAGAGCAGCGAACATTTATTAAGGCCTTGATAAGAGATGGCACTCTGGGAAGAAAATGGCAGGATTAGGGCCAGGCACACTGCTAAGCAAATTCTATGCATCAGCTGATTGTTTCCATAAGCGTCTCTCCCCATCTCAGAGGTAAGAAAACATATGGAGAAAAAGGAAGTAACTTGTCCAATGGCACACATCAACAGAAATCAGAGAAGAACACAGCTCTATCTGATCCGGGAGCCTCTTGCTACTTGCTGTCACTGGCTGCAGGCAACAAAGACAGACTCTGGCTAATCCAAGCAAAATAAATTTTAAAAAGTGAAATTAGAGAGAAAGAGACCTCAATATATACAAGGAACAATGCAATCATGACTTTTTGAACCCCCTCATATATACATACATCTGTCACATAACATTCTATCTTTCATGATCACTTACTTACTCCCAAATTGATTACCTACAAGACAGGGTAGAGCTGCCCACTGTGGGTTTCTGAAACTGTAACTCTTTTCAGGAGGGGAAAGTCTCATCTTTCTCCCGCACAGCAGGTAGTGATTTTGAACTGCTGACCTTGTGGTGAGCAGTCAAATGTGTACACGTTGTGCCATAAGGGCTCCTAACTCTCATGATACAGTCTGTGAAATAGAACATTATGTGACTGAGATGGTGTGCGAACATCCTGTCCTATCATAAGCCCTGCTTTTCCTTTAAGCTTCTCCAACAAGCTCTGAGCCTGTAGTAATGGTCAGTGTGCTCAGAGGGATGTGCTATTCTGTTTGATCCTCAGTCCACATCCTCACAGAGTCTCCGTATCTGATAGGGCTCTCCTCACATTTGGGTAAGCCTGTAGCTTTCTGTGGAGCTGATCTTCTAACAGCTGGAAGATTGTGTTGGTTCTTGAGGATTAGTATGCCAGTCTAGTGCAGCAAGCTTAAATAGTACTCACTGAGTTTTCCACCTTCATTTTGGTTAACAACCTTTTGTTTCCCTTCCAAATTGATACTTCTCCTTTGCCTCTTGCTGCAGCTGTCACCACTAGCAGGGGTTTTGCTGCACTGGGGAGCAATTAAGCATTTTGTGCTAATATTTTCTAAAGAAAATTAAACAGAGGAATAACACTATAATTCTCTAAAGATGCATTATGCCCAAGAATAGATACTGCCCCCATGAGTCATAGCATAAGCTACTATACGGTAACAACACCATCATGCATATGTTAAGTGTTGAGCTGCTAACTACAGGTTGGACGTTCAAACCTACTAACCACTTCTCAGGAGAAAGAGGAGGCTGTCTCATGAAGAATTATAGTCTCAGGAGTCTTAGGGAGTAATTATACTCTGTCATATTGGGTTGCAATGCATAGGAATTGGCTTGACATTCCATTAGCTTGTACTTCGACTTTTCCATTTGTTAAACCATATATATATATATATATATATGGGATTTTTTCATATCTATTATTTGTTTTGTTTTACAAAACAACCTTATCACTTTCAAAGTACTCTCCATTACACTTAATACATTTGTCAAATCAGTGATTCCATTCTTATAAACATTTTTCAAACTCAGCTGTTTGGATGGCTGACAGAAGAACTCCCCTTGATTTTTCTTCACCTCTTCTACATTGTCAAATCACTGTCCTTTCACATCCCTCTTCATTTGCAGAAACAAAAAGAAGTCACACGGACCAAAGTCAGGTGACTGAGGTGCATGGGGCAAGAGAGGCATGCGGTTTGGTCCAAAAACTGGAACCCTGAGATCATTGTGTGAGCAGGTGCCTTGTTGCGGTGGCAAAACCAGACCCCATCTCCCACAAATCAGGCTTTTTTTGTCACACGCTGTTATGCTATCTTTTCAGAACCTCTAAATAGAAACCTTCATTAACAGTCTGGCTTGGTGAAACTCCAAATGCACTACAAGTTAACATTTCATCCAATGGACATCCAGAATGAGGTTTGTCATCAATCAGCATTTCACCTTTTTTGAAACGAGAAAACCAATCGTACACTTGAATTTTTCTCATAGCGCTGTCCTTGTAAGCTGTGTTCAACATCACAACAATTTTTGTGGCATTTCTCCTGAGCAGTAGGCAAAATTTCATAGCCACACGCTGTTCTCTTAAGTTGGCCGTAAAAAAACATGCGGTTTCAGCAAAACTGCTTTTATGAAAAAATGCACTGTGACCAGAGAGAACCTTCCCAGGTGATGCCACTGGGTGCACTAACTCTGAGCCAGTTGCTTGAGCCTCTATGAACAAAGTTGTGTACTATGAAAGCTCCACCCAATGGAGATTTTTATCCTTTTTTTTGTTAAGTATCTTCTCCTGTGTGTGTGTGTGTGTGTGTGTGTGTGTGTAGTGATACCTCATTTGTCTAACTCAATTTGTTCCAATTTTGTGTTCAAACACCAAAATGTTCGAGAACTAAACTTATTTTTTTCCCATAAAAAATAATGGAAAAACCAAACATTGGTTCTAAGGCGCAAAAATGACACTTCTAAATTCAGTATGGAGGCTTTTAGCCTTCTCAAAGATCACTGCCTCTGATACACTATTGCCACTAAATTGCTTCTGATTTGTCCAAATTAACAGTAACTTTCCAACCTCTTCAGTGGTCTGGGTTCTTTGTTTCATGGTTAACAATTTCACATCTTTTGCTACCATTAGCTGCTTTAATCACATTTTACTTCAAAATGTTGATAATGTCAACTAAGCCAGGTTGTATTCAACTGCCAAATTAGACAAGCAGAGACCTGATGCAAATTTCCCAATGATTTCTTTGTTTCACTCTGTCGTGGCTCTCAGTTTTCCTGCTGGCATCACTAACTTTTTTGGCATCACTAACTTTTTTGGAGCTGTGGTTATATTTTATGCAAAAAAAGCACATTGACAAATGTTTTAATGCACTAACGCAAGTTGTACATGTTGTCTGGGTGAGAACAATGCTTAGACTGAAGAGTCCCCTCTTTGTGTCTTCCATGAGACAAGACGAGTGACTCACCCTGTGCCCGGACACATTTTTGTTTGTTTCTTTCTTTCTTTCTTTCTTTTTCAAGTCAGATTTGGTTGACTATCGAGCAAAGGTACACACACCGAGCAGATTGTTTTTGGCTTTTTTTAATTTGCTGCTAGATTAGTGGAAAGTTCGAGCTTGGAGTCATCGGCTAACCATTAGATGAGAACACTGTCTATAAGAATCCTTTATACACTTGGAAGCAAGAGACTAGATCATGTGATATTTTTGTGGACAAGAGAACAAGAAAGGAGTGAGTAGCAAGCAGCTCCAAAATCCAGCCTGTACGTCCTCACAAAGGACCTCTTCACGAGTCTCTCTATCTGCTTCAAAGTCTCTACTATTCTGCTCAAGTTTCAAAGTTCTCACTCAAAGAATGGCCTTCCTCAAGTCATCTGCCCTGCCCTTCCTTGGTCAGGGGAGAGTAAGATACCAGGAGCGATAGACCCACCAGGAGCAGAGCCAACAGGGTGAGGTGGTGTCTGAAAATATAAGATTGTTATCAGTAGAAGCAAAATCAATGGACACTAGGGTGCTAACTAAGAAATACTCACCCACCCACTGCATTCAAGACAATTAAGGCTCATAGAAACCTCATTAAAAGGTTCTTAAAGATGGAACATCTTTACAGGAGCAGAGAAACTCATCTTTCTCCTGAGGCGTGACTGGTGGATCTGAACCGCCAACCTTACAGTTAGTAGCCTCATGCCTAAGCAACACCATAACCGGGGCTCCTTATATTAACTACAGGTGGGTGCAAAGGGAATGCTCAATCTATCCCCAAAAGGTACACTTCTATCCCCCTCTGAACTAAGCCAAGCACTTGCTCAAATCCCACCTTTGTTTGAGTCAGTGCTTCCACTGAATGCACTCTGGTTCAACCTCCTGCTGAGGATTTGCATTTTCATCCCTGATGATTCCTATGTGTTCAGGAGGTCTTGTTCAAATGAACATTCTGATTCACTGTGTCTTGGGTGGGCATGCAATTCTCAGCAGGGGCTTGAATGGAAGGAAACATTCTGGAGCCCTGGACAAAGCTGGACTTAACCCTTGCTCTATTGACGAAACCCTTCAAGGCCCAGGTTCTCTTCCAGTAAGAGGAGCTAGGCAAGCATCCAGTCCTTACTCTACCGAGACTGTGGGGCTGCTGCTGCTAGGAATGAACTAGTTCATGCATGAAGCATTCGACCCAGCCGCGAGAGCACTGAAAGAGCTCAGTAGGTATTAGTTATCACTACTGCTGCTGATGCTACAACCACAAAACTCCTAGGACACAATTGTGGTACTCCTCTGAGCACAGAGTAGGGAGGAGTAGAACCGTTGTTCCATGCTGTCAGTGGTTCTGACTCAGAGCCACCCCGGGTACAGCAAGAACGAACCTCTGCCCAGTGGGTGCCACCCTCACAGGAGTTGCGGCTGCAGGAACTATGCCAATCTAGCTCTTTTTGGCAATCTATCACTTTTCACCAACAGGAGCCCTGGTGGTATAGTGGTTACATGTTGGGCTGCAATTCACATGACAGGTAGTTCAAAACCACCAGCAGCTCCTCAGGAGAAAGATTGGGCTTTCTATTCCAGGTAGAGTCTTGTGAATAGGTAGAGAAAACAGGTACAGTCTTGGAAACCCACACGGGAGGCTATGCACCTGCTTTGTCTTCAGCGATCTTGCCGGGAAGGTGAGCATCCTGGAATGACGCTTAATAGAACAAAGTATTCTTGCATTGAGGGAGTACTTGAGTGGAGGCCCAATGTCCATCTGCTACCTTAATACTAAACAAGTGTGATGTCCTTCTCCAGAGACTCAAAACTCCCTGCCATTGAGTCGACTGCAACTCACAGCAACCCTTAGCATAAGGCTGAGCTGCCCCTGTGGAGTTTGGGGACTGTAAAGATTCATGGGAGTAGAAGGCCTCATGCTTCTCCCTTGGAGCTGCTGGAGCATTCAAACTCCAGACTTTTCATTAGTGTCCTGGAGCATGACCCCCCAGGCCTCCAGGGCCCCTCTCCAAGGATGGCTCAGTGCCTTCTAAGAAAGGCTCACCATCCCCCTCTCTTACAGACATTCTGGCTGTACTGCTTCCAAGACAGTCCTTTTCACTCTTCTGACAGTCCCCGGTATGTTCAAATGTTTTCAGCAACATCATAATTCAAAAGCATCCATGGTTTTGAATGATGTGAACTCTGTAGATTAAGGGCCCTGTGCTTTGAATCAGATAGAGTTCATGTGAACAGCAGCTATCGCACAGTCTCAGAGCTTGTTTTCTCACCTGAAAAATGGCCATAAAAGTTATTATGAGGGTTAACTGAAAAAATGTTAGCCAAACTTCTTGCATATATATATATATATAATTTATCCATGCTTTCATTAATATTTTATTTAAGGATACAATATATTTATATATGTGATATATCTACTTTATTTATTATATATACAACTATATATGTGTGTTATATGTGTGTATATATATGTATGTGTGTGTATGTATATACTTACATGCTAGTTGTCTCATGCCTTGACTTGACTCCTGTATTGTTCCAAAGTACTGATGTCAGCACTGATTTCCTAGAGAAGCCTTAACAAATTACCACAAACTAAGATGTTGCTGCTGCTAATGACAGCTCCTGTCTAGTCCGTTCTGACTCACAGTAACCCTGTGTATAACAGAACAAAGCATTGTCCAGTTCCCCCGTGCCATCCTAACACCAGTAGATGTCTTGGGGCCCCTGTGGGAATTTATCTCCTTGGAGTGCTCTCTTCTCTCTCTCTGTTTTCTTTTTGCTGATCCTCTACTTGACCAAGCATGATGTCCTTCTCCTGGGCTCGGTCCCTCTTAATATCATGCCCAGAGTAAGGCAGACAGTCTCACTGTCCTCAAGCAGGTACTGGTTGTACTTCTCTGACAGATGTGTTCATTTTACTGGGAGCCCACAGTCATGTCCACATTCAGTGTCAATACCATTCCCACCCACCCGCCCCTGCTGCCATCCTCCACATCTGGGAAGAAACTGAACTTTGTGAAAACTTTCAGAGGAAAAAAAAAAAAAACCTTTTAGAGCTAGTTACATGTTTACATCCTTGGGTGTTGATTAAAAAGAAATAAATCAACCTTTACATGAAAAATTCATTACTGTCAGTAATTTGCAAATAGGGAAAATGGGGGAAAAGAAAGGGAGTAGGGAAGGAAGAGAGGAAGGCAGAAGAGAAAAAGAGTGAGTTGGGAAAAGTATACAGAGATATGTGTATGGTCTGTATACTTTTATTGCTCTTCATTTTACTGTGCTTTGCATAGTTTGCATTTTCTATCGATTAAAAGTCTGTGGCAACCCTGCATTGAGCAAGTCTATCATTACCATTTTCCTACACAAGTGCCCCTTTCATATATCTCAGGGTTTTTTACATTTTGATCATTGTTGCAATATTTAATTTTTTCCATAATGCTTTTGCACTCTTAATAGACTACCAAAAACCCTCACTGCTATCAAGATGATTCCAGCTCACACGGACCCTATAGAGTTCAGAATGCAACTGCCCCTGTAGATTTCGGAGACTGACTGGAACTCTTCATGGAAGTAGAAAGCCTCATCTTTGTCCCTTGGAATGGCTGGTGGTTTTGAACTGCTGACCTTGTAGTTAACAGTCCCACATGTAATGCCATATGCGACCAGGCTCCAGTACAGTGCAAAGTTAATTTTTATATGCACTGGAAAACCAAAATCTTTATGATACTTTACTAAGATATTCACTGTATTGTGGTGATCAGAACCCCAAACCACAATCTCTCTGAGCTAGCTGTGTGTATATATAATGCATGTATGTTTTATGTACATTTTGTAGGTTTATGTACATTTTCCATAGAAATATATTTTTATGTGATAGTTTTGTATTCTTCATGTCCTTCCATATTATAAGTAATGCATAAGGATCCCTAGAAGCACAGTGGGTAAGTGCTGGACTGCTGATCAGCTGTTTGATGGTTTAAACCAGGGGTCCTCAAAGTTTTTAAACAGGGGGCCAGTTCACTGTCCCTCAGACCCGTTGGAGGGCCGGACTATAGTTTAAAAAAAAAACAATGAACAAATTCCTATGCACACTACACATATCTTATTTTGAAGTAAAGCAAAAACACCTGGCAGGCCGGATAAATGTCCTCGACCGGCCACATGTGGCCCGCGGCCTGTAGTTAGAGGACGCCTGGACCCACCAGCAGCTTTGTGGAGGAAGGATGAGGGCACCTGCTTCCATAAAGGCACACCGCCTTGGAAACCCCATGGGGTGCTCTACTCTCCCCTGTAGGGGAACCCTGAATAGAAATCAATTCAGCAGCCTAGGCTATACGCAATCGGTTATAACGATGTTGTCCTTTGCCATCAAGTTGATCCCAATGCCTGATGACCCCATCTATGGGGAACAGGGTTTTCAAGCTGTAATCTGTGATCTTTTAGAAGCCGATCACCAGGCTTGTCTCTGAGGTGCCTCAGGGTGCGTTTAAACCGGCACCCTCTTGGTTAGCCATTTGCAATGCTCAGTGACTCCCCCATACAGATGTAGTCAAAATGCAGTATGATACAAAAATGTCTAAGGCTTTAACCACAAAGATATCCTTGCTGGCATTAATTAAAACAGCAAAAAATAAATAAATAAAAGAACCAAACTTACTGGGCTGATAGAGACTGGTGGAACCCCTAAGACAACCCCCATTTTCTAATGGCTATTAGAAAATGTTTAGGCCCAGAGCTGAACTCATGCCTGTGGCTCAACTGTCAGCTAAAGAGCAGACAGGCCTGTCATAAGGTGACCAGCCATGCCCGGAGGTGCACACTCTATAGGAGGTATACCTCACCGGAGAGCAAAAGGGCAGCACTGGCCCAGGCAGAATGCTCAGGAGACAGGGAAGGCCAGGGAAGAAGGGCGAATAAAAAAATTAGGGGAAGCAGTGGGAAGCGCACTGTCACATTAGGGGGATTGCCATCAATGACACAAAACAAAGCATGGATCCTGAAGGAAACCAACTTACTCTGAAAACTTTCACCAAAACCATGGTAAAGAGCTTAATGAAAAGATGTGTAAACACAGCAAATTGACAACAGGTTATGCGCAGGCAAATAAAGTTGTGACCGGAACTCCGCTGCAGAGCTGTGGACAGCATTTAAATGTCTTTGGAGATTATGTGGCAACAGCCAAGAAATGCTTATAATCTACCTGTCACATGTTTAAAGCAGTGCACACAATCAACCACATCACTTTCTGGTTTTGTACTTCCCAAATATCTTCCAAGGAGCATGCATCTATTATCTGATACAATATATGCTCCCCCACCCTCTCCCAAACCATTTCAGACCACTCTACTGAGTGGTCACAAGTCGAGTTGTGATTCTTTGGGGTTGTACCCCATTTCCTCTCTTCCATTCCCTGCTAACATTGCAGGGGAACTGGGGCAGGCATTCTTGGGTTGGAGTGGGAGGGGCCAGAGCTCTCTGGTGCCTGAAGCTTCCAGCCCCATTCATCATGCAATTCAGAGACCCTCGTGTTGCTGACGGAGAAAGAAGGCCTGCAGAGCAAGCAGCAAAGTGCCAACTAATCAACTATCCTAAAGATTACCCCCTCGAACGACAGGCAAACGGAGCCAGCTGGCTCTCTATGCAACCCATGGCCTGGAATCCCCCTCTCTGAGTCCTCTGGGTCTGCTTGGATGCTCTGCCATCTGCCTTATTCCACAGAGGGACCCAGATGCAGTGGATGTGAATAGGGGAGAAGCTTGGAAGACATTTATGGGTTAAAAACTTGGCCTCACTTTCTAGTGGAGCAACTAACTTATTTATTTAACACAGAAGAAGGAAGGAAGGAAGGAAGGAAGGAAGGAAGGAAGGAAGGAAGGAAGGAAGGAAGG
>NW_022103896.1:11848374-11861118 GCF_000313985.2 Echinops telfairi
TTAGCTGTTAACTCTTACTTTTTTATTGCACCTAGAACTCTTAAGATGTATTTTGAAATTACTTACCCTCCTTTGTAATTAGAGTTACAGGAGAATGTGCTATAAATACCTGCCTGCATTTTGAAGGCTTCCACCCTTGTGAAGCCTATAATTATAATTTTTACTGTATCATGCTGCTACACTTATTTTAGATAAAAATCCTTTGGCTCTTTGGCTGTGGTCACTGAAATATAAGCTGTGATCCTGTATGAGGCAAGGAGGATGAAAGAAATAAGAAAAGGCTGGGCAGGTCTCTTTCTTTTATGATGCAAGTTTAATGTCAACAAGGCATTGTACTCTCTGGGGAAGGCTCTGACACTGACAAGTCACCAACTGTCCTGAAGCCTTCTGAAAGTTCTGTCCATGTCTTAACCCTCAGAATCGGTGAATGTGAACGTATGCAGATAAAGGGTCTTTATAGATGTAACTAAGTTTAGGATTTTAAGATGAGCTGTTGGGTGTTATCCAGTTGATTTTGACTCTAAGCAAACCCAGGTGACACACAGTAGAACTGCCCTATTTGGGCTTTCTAAAGAGTCATCTGCACGTGATGATGTACAGGTCGTCTACACCTGTAGATGACCAGGTCTTTCTCCTAGAGTTGCTGAGTTGGTTTAAACCACTAACCTTTCAGTAAGCAGCCAAGGGCTTAACTCTTGTACTACCAGGACTCCTTATGATAAATGCCCTTATAAGAGACATCCAAGAAAGAGACACAGGGAGACGAAGAGAAGCCACATATAGATGGAAGTAAAGACCAGACTGAAGCATCCACAAGCCAAGGAAGATAAGGAACCACCTGAAGGCAAATGAAAGAGGCAAAGAGGGGTCTCCTCTCGAGCTCTTGAGGGGACAGTGATGTCCAATACCTTAATATCAGACCTATGACCTCCAGAACTCCAAGAGAGCAAATTCTGTTCTTTCAAACCAATTTGTTGTTGTTATTGTTGTCCTTGTGAGCAGCCCACTCGATTTTTACCCACAGTAACCCCATGAGACAGAGTCTAACTATCCCATACACTTTTCATGGTGGCATAGTGGGTTGTGCATTGGGGTGCTTTCCCCAAGGTTTAAAACACCAATTGTTCTGCAGGAGAAAGCTCATGAGGCTTTCTACTGCTATAAAGAGTTACGGTCTCAAAAACCACAGGGGGCGAGCCATTCTACTGTGTCCTGTAGGGTCACTCTACCTCAAAATCGACTCAATGGCAGTGAGTTTGGTTTGGGTTTGGGGATCATTATAGGATAAGGTGACCAGACGTCCCGCTTTTGGTGGGGCAGTCCCAATTTTTAACAATTTGTCCCACGTCCCGCGGCGTTTTAAAAAAGTCCCGATTTTTGGAAAGAATGCACGACAAGCTAGGGAACGGCGGGAGAACAAGAAGGGAATATATGGTTTTCGGCTGCCATACTATTTTTGTGTTCTATGAAAATTTTTGTTGCTCCATATAGACCAAATTTTTAATCAAGGACCCACCTTCCCCCGGTCAATGGTGTCCCGCTTTACCAATGTTAAAACCTGGTCACTTTATTATGGGAGCAGGTCACGAAGGCTTTCTCCTCCAGAGCCTGTGGGCAGGAGCAGAACACACAACCATTGCACCACCAGAAAAGAGAAACAGGGGGAAGAGCAGCCATGGGAAGATGGGGGCAGAGATGGAAGTGATGCTTTACGATAGCTTTACGATAGTTTGTCACGACAGCCCTGGGAAACTAATAGACCAACTGTGGAATCTCAGGCGCATTACTTTACTCCCCTCAGCCGCTGTGCCCTCTTTTGTTAGCTGAGAACAGAAAAGACATACCTGTAGAGTTGTTATTTAAGAGAATTTCATCAAATAACTGTATAACTCAGCCAGGGTTTACTAGATGCTGAATAAATAGTTGCTATAGATCTTCTGATGTTGTCAATATTGCCGATTTCATGAAAATGAAACAATAATCAGACTCTTGAAGGCTTGGGCACCCTTGGCTATTTTCCTTCTCAAGATATACTACAAAAGACTGGCCTGCTTTTGACCACCTGTGACGGCAAGGTGTAAAGTATTGACGTTTGGCACTCAGGCATTGTTCTTCGAGGGCCTCACCCTACACTGAGATAAATGATAAATGCTCAGCTAAGTAAATATTAAACTAAAGGAAGTGGTCAAGGGAATAGGTCCAATTAGCTGGTGTTACAGTCTATTAACCCCTCCCTTTATAGGAACAAAATAATGGGCGTTCTATAAAAGAAACCCAACCTGAAAATCTTGTGAGCATGAAGTCTAATTTGATTAGCCAGTTGGGCATCTTCTTAAAAACTCTAGGTCAGTTAAGCTGAATGGAAACTAACTTCAGGGAAATAGCCAGTCTCTCTCTTCCCTGCTCTCATGCCCTTCTGAAGCATCCATTCATGAGTTCATTACTATGATTCTCCCTCCACTATTACTATCACCCACATTTCCTTCTCTGTTCTCACCAGGACCACCGTAGTGTGGGCTCCCAAAAGTCCCCTCTAGACGACAGCTCAGTCTCCCAACTGACCTTCATCCCATCTGCGTGCCCCTGTAGACAATGTCCACACAGACGGCAATCACTCCCATGAGTTCCCCAATGGCTAAAATTTCATTTTGAACAAAATCCGAGTGCCGTGTTCTGGACTCTAAACTTCAAAGTGGTGTGGGTCCATTCTCCCCTCTCTTTGCCTAGGCTTAGTCCCACTGGCCTCCTTTCTGCTCCTCCAAACACCCAACTCACACTTCTGGCACTCTAGTCTACCTGCTCTTTCGTGTCTCAATGCCGGGTCACCACAGAAGGGCTGTTCTTAACTATCCACAACTTCCTCTCCCACCTGCTGTTTCGTTCTCATCATAGACCTTTTCAACTCCTGCCATCAATGTTGTGTAGGAAGTTCTTCCCGGGTTTCTGTCTGTCTTCTTCAATAAAACGTAAACCTTTTTAGAGCACTGGTATTGCCTAGAATAGTATCTGGCTCATAGATAGTGATCAAAAGTATTTATTGATTGTTGACCAGAGATTTAAGTAGGCCAGTAGGTCTCAACGTGGAGGAATTTGCCCCCCTGAAAACATCAGGGTAAATTTCTCGAGTCACTTTTGATTGTCGGGCTTGGGGAGATACTACTGGCAGCTAGTGGGTAGAGGTTAGGGATGTTGCTAAGCATCCTGTAAGGCAAACTAACATAGCCCAGTCTCCAAACAAAGAATCATCTATCCACAGTGTCACCAATGAGGAAGTTAAAAGTCCTGACCCAGGGTCTACACACAGCCCCGATGGCATAGTGGTTATACATTGGGCCGCGATTCTCACTGTTAGCAATTTGACACCATGAGCTGCTCCTGGGAAGAAAGATGGGGCTTTCTACTTCTGTAAAGGGTTACAGTCTCAGAACCCCACAGGGGCAGTTCACCTCTGCTGTCTCACAGGTTCCCTATAACTTGGCATTGCCTTGATGCCAGGGAGAGAGAGTAGGGTCTGCAAGGTTTCTGCCACATAGGACAAAAGACTCAGTTGTGCCCAGATAGAGTCAATGCTTGGCCCCAAAAGTTTCAGGAAGAAGGACATTGCAAATAGAAAGTAACCACAGAGTACAGGTGCCTTATTAAGAGCAGCACTATTAATTACCTAAATCGACTCATTTTGATATACATGTATGTAGTTTTTCAAATGGGATCTACCCAGTCTTACGTGATTGTGGTCTTTTCTTTTGCCAATTCATTTACAATTGTTTGTTTCAAAAATGCTCTGTGGTGTTTTGCTGACCAGTCCTGAGAGGAAGTGCCCTATTTGGGGAATGCTGCTCCAAGTCCGGCCTCAAATGTACAGAGAGGGGGAGGTATTGAGTTCCTTGTGGTCTGTGAGAAGCAGGAGGCAGGAATGGCTTGGTGGTGTGTGGAGAAGCCTGGGACTAGGAAAGGAACAAAGAACTCAGGCGGGGTTTGAGGTCTGGAGGATATAGGTTGGCAGTGATGAAGTCCATTGAGGCACAGGCAGGTGGGACAGGAAAGGGAAGGCAGAGCTCCTTATGTCGGGGATGTCAATGTCAGAGAAATGCCACAATAACACAGAGAGAATGACTGAAGTGCAGGCGCCCTTTCAGTCCCCTCTTATCAACCTTCAGGATCCATCCAGGTCTTCCAACCAGCCTTCCTACTCTCTTCCTGCTCCAGCAAGGTGGTGGGTGGGTCAGTGACAAGGTCACAGTTCCCAGGAGACCTCCTTTATAACCCCTGTGGTAACCTCTGGAGAACCCAGCAAAATCTGTTTACCAAGACCCCAACTGCTCCATGCAGACGATCAAAACCTTCCTAAGACAAAAATAGTATACCAGGCCTTTAGATGTGAATGAACTGAGAGCAATGGCAGGGTTTCTCTGCTGGTGTCGTTTGGCCAGGGAAGAAGATCTGCTGGGAGATCAAGCCCTCTATGTGCCGCGGGAGGTGGTGTGAGAAGCAGCGCATCAATGCAGAGTTGGCATGGAGATCTTTCATTTCTGTTCTTCCGACACCAGACAGTCTGTTACCATGGAAATCGCTCCAGGGCCTCACGAGACAGGATCCTTTGTAGGGTTGCAGAACAACTAAGCGCGCCTGCATAGGGAACTCAAATGTGGACCAATGCCAACATTGTGCCTAGAACATTCTTCTCACTGGGCTAACTTTGGAGCCTTCAGACCTCTTGAGAGGACTTTGTCTCATCGTTGTTGACAGCTGCTATTCAGGTGGATCCTAGTGAGCCCGTGTGCCATGGAGCCTCTTCCAGTGACCATTCACAAGGTTGGTTGCAGGTATGACCCCTGTGACCCACAGGACCTTCAACAGCTGATTTTCAGATATAGATAACCAGGCCTTTCTTCCTTAGTATCTCATCTGGAAGCTCTGCTGGAACCTGTTCAGTGTCACAGGAACACACAAACCACCACGGATCAATACGTGGTGGCTCCCCACAAGGTGCATGGGCTGGGAATTGACCTGGATCTCCTACATGGAAGGTCAAAATTTGACCACTGCACTACCAGTTTTTCTCCTCATAAAAGAAAACAAAACTATTCCTGTTGGGAATCTAAAAAAGTGTAACTCCCTCTTTGCTGGCAAAAACAGGTCCCTGGGTCCTGTGTCCTTTCAGTTACCCAAAGGAATTGCTATGTCTCATTTTCCTCAAAGAACCGGCACCAGCTAAGAGTCTACAGAGCCTCCTTTGGAATCTCAAAGAAGGCCCTTGTAGAGTTACATTATCTAATGCCAATTTGAGGATATTAAAATTGAATGGGTGGAGTCTAGCTTGTCAATCAGATCACAGCTTGATGCCTCCTCATGAGGATTCTGGGAACGTCCTCTCTTCTCCCTGGAGGTATGACCCACTCTATTTCTGCTTCACATTCTTGTTGACAAGCCACATGGAGACATGCTGATGACAGCCAGAGCCCTGGAGCTGAGAGGAGCCATGTGGAGACCCACACCAGCACTGAGATGCTTCCACCACCACTGGATCCACAAGATTTTCCAGTTACCAGCCTGCGATCTTCCTGCATTCAGCATCATTGCATGACTGCGTGAGTCTAAAGAGGAATTTATGGACTAGTATCGACATCTAGGGTAATATTGGACTTATGGACTTGATGTAGACTGCACTGGGATGTTTTCTTAATGTATAATTACTCGTAAATATAGAGCTCTTCATATACATTTGAGTGTCTCTGGATGTGTTTGTCTAGTCAATCCTGCCTAACACAGCCCTCTTGAGATATTTCATAACTATTTGGCTACTAAGAAGAAGTCTGGTTGTCTCCTAAAAGTATCCATCCAGCACACAGTGTGCCCAATTGTTAGGTTCCAGTCTTGTTCAAACAATGCATCAAAATGTACAAAGAGTAATTGAGCCCAGCACTTGTACCAATGTGCTTATACTCCAGTGGCACCAACAGATATTGCAAACTAGGTTTTCAGTGAGCTTCGTCCTCTCCCTGTGCTCTACGGTTAGGTATCATAAGACTGAGTCAGGGAACACTGCTCTGAACGCCACAACCTTTTGCCCAGAGCACATCCCACAACTTCAGAGAACCACAGTGCTGGGGAAATTAGATCAATGCCATGCAAAAAACAACCATAGCACATAACTTTAGTCTAAATGGGAATGAGGGATTAGGAAACATTTTAGAACAAATCAGGACAGCTTCCTGGTGGAGGTGGTAAGGATTGTGAAAGCTTTCAGCCATGAAAATGAGGAGTGAGAGTCCTTCTCGGTGGGTTTCTCCAAGTCTGCTTCTCTTGTATTGAGGAAAGACCTTTGTCCTAGGGCTTCCCTTGCATCCTTTCTTTGCATTCCTAGTGTGAGGATTAACTGCGTGAATAGAATGAATCACTTGAGTGCTAGTCCCAATGTGGACCAACTATTAAGAATATTATGATTGCCTTCTTATTTGATGAATATTTAAACTCTGCTTGGGAAGTCCAAAAAATGTAACATAACATCCTGCCTTAGGAAAACAAGTTGCATTTAAATATTCTGGTCTGGCTTTGTTTTAGAAAAACAAATCACGGAGTCTTGTAGGAAATAGGAGTTCCTGGTGGCACCAATGGTTAGGGACCCTGCTGCTAACCGAAAGGTTGGCAAGTTCAACTCAACAGTTGCTCCTCAGAAGAAAAGACCTGTTGATTTGCCCCCATAAAATTTAGAGTCTGAGAGACCAATGGGACGGTCCTGCTCTGTCTCACAGTGTTCCTATGAGTCAGAATCAAGTCCGCAGAACCCAGCAGCATGTACAAAATTAGTCATTTAACTAAACAAACTAACAATAATTAATGAATGCCTAATACTGCCAAGGATTGTTCTTTGCCCTGGGGACATAACAGAGGAAAACATTAAAAAAACAAAAAGCACAAAGATCAACATTTCTGCTCTCATGGAACTTACATATTTAGGGTGCTGGTGGTGCAGAAACAGGCAATCCACAAGAAAAATATGGAAAACAGAGAGCCTATTAGCTTATGTGTAAGACTGGGGTTAGGGCTAGGGTTAGGGTTAGGATTAGGGGGGAAAAAAAAGACCGAGTTGACTAGAGAAACAAATCCAGAGACACTCATATGTGCATAAAATAGCTTGATATCAAAGAGCAATTGTATATAAGAAAACATCCCAGCCTAGTCCAGAGTAAGTCCATAAATCCAATATTAGCCCATAAATTCCTGTTCAGACTCACGCAGCACATGCAATGATACCAAATTCAGGAAGATCACAGGCTGGTGGGTGAAAAGTCTTGTAGATCCAGTGGCAGTGAAAGCATCCAAGTGCTGGTGAAAGGGAAGGAAGAGAGAGACTGGGTCTAGGCTCCAGTGAGCTTTTTATTTCTGTTGAGCCTCCAAAGGAAGTAGTTAAGCTTTGACCTGATTGACAGGCTAAACTCTACCCCTTCACTCTTAATACCCTCAAGTTGACAGGAAATAATGTAACTACCACAGCTTATTCTCGAGTTTGGTCGAGGTTGCTGTTATTGCAGTCTGCCATGTCCATCCCAACTCTTCATGGTCCTAAAGGGCAGCGTTGAACTGCCCACTACAGTGTCGAAGGTGTGACTATCTACAGATGCAGACTGCCACACCTCTCTCCTGTGGAGCAGTTGATGGGCTCCAATGAACAGCGAGCACTTTAGTCATCGTGCCACCAGGGCTCTTCTGTTAGTCAGTAGAAAGGGCTAAGTAGAAAAGATGATTGAGGAACAAGGACAGGACACCTTCTGCATGTCATCATTTAATCAATCAATCCTACAAAATAAGTATGGGAGTCAGGCATGGGCTGGCCTTCTACACAGTCACCATACTGTCCTCTTAATTTGGCCCTGGGTTGTAGGCTGAAACTCACAGGTCTGAGTCATCTGAGGCTGTGTCTGGAAAGCCTGGGCCCTCTCTCATCAGTGCAGACCTCTCTGCTTTTTGGGAAGTATCTCTGGTAATCTTTTCCCTGAAGTTAAGCCAAACCAAAAACCCCCAACCAAACCGGCTATTGCCCAGGCAATCTGACGCATGATGGCCCCGTGTGTTTTGGAGTAGAACTGCACTCCCGACGGTTTTCGATGGCTGCCAACTTTCAAAAGTAGATTGTGGCTCCCTTCCAAGGTGTCTGCCCCCCGGGGTGAATTTGAAAGTCAATGACTTTCCATAGGCAGCCATGTGCTTAATCAAGGCCAGACATGGATCCTCCTATTCCTGAGAATCACCTATGTTGGATCTGCCTAAAGGAGTCCCACGTCATGTCTCCCTCTTGCAGGTGCTAGGGTCCAGTGTGGCCCACCCCAAATTATCCTGTGACCTATTAAACTGACCATGAGCTCTAGCCTAGACCCTAGGATGGGAGCATATGTGACCGTTCAGGGATGTCTTATTCAGACTCAGGAGAATACAGCAGTGAAAAGGTAGTCACTACCCATCCTTCCAGAACTGTCAGACGAAGGTAAGACTGCATACACCTGTCTCGTCACAACAAAAATATAGGTCATTTGAAGGTAGCATAGTGGGTTACACATTGAACTGCTAGCCACAAGGTCAATAGACTGAACCTACCAGCCATTCCACTGGGGAAAGATGTGTGTTTGCTTCTATAAGGATCACAGCCTCAGAAACCCTACAAGCAGTTCTACCCCGTCCTATAGGGTTGCTGTGAATGTGTTTACCGAGGAAAAAGCTGAGGTTTGGGGAGAGGAAGAGATGTCCTAGAAAGCAATCCCTCTCTCATTTGCACTGAGCTGGTCAGGTGGCAAAGGGCAGTCAACTGGATGGACTGAGTTTCTGTCACTGGGTTCTGTGAAAAGGTACTAGGGTGACCACTGCCCTTGAGGATCGGCCTGCCTGTGTTCTAGGGGCCAGGAATGCCCTGGCTCTGCAAGCACTTGGAGAGCCTGACTACAAACCAGAGTTCAGAAGAGAGGAAATGCCCTCTGGGTGACTTTCCACATGCTAAAGGGCAAAGGCTCCCTTTCCCCCAAGTTCAGGAACTCTTCCCCCAAGTGCATCTGTAAAAGGGGTATCCAGGGAGCCAAATGCCATCAAAGGGATGGACATCTCTTCCTGGTCAAATCCATCAACTATTCCCATCTAATGACAATAGAGGGCATGACTCTCTAAAGAATCCACTGTGGAGTAGAAAGGGGGAGGTGGGGATCAGGGAAATGGTATTTGGATTTGTCTACAGCTCCAATTTCCTTTCATGAATATTTCATTTACATCCTGTATTAATCATTAAGTCATAATGACTGGCTCTGGCTCCGTGCTCACTCTGTCTCTCTGTCACTCACACATCTAGTCTGTCTCTGCTCCTCTCCCCTCTCTCTTCTGCTATTTGTGCTTCAGGTCTCAACACTGATGGCCTTTTTGCGTTCTCTCTTCTTTCCCCTTACCCATCTCTGGCTTCATTCATTCTCTTCTCTCTCTCTCTCTCAGCACACACACACACACACCCCTTTCCTCTCTGCCCATTACTTCATCCCACTCTTTCAAATAAAAGAAAGTATCTCAAGCCCCCTGACCTACCAATCACATATTATATAGGGCAAGCCCATTATAAAGGATGTGTGTGCTGGAAGCCGCCACCCCCCCACCCCCACCCCTGCCCTGCCCAGGAAGCCAAAGCCAGAAAAGGTGCACCTGCTGCCTCCGAGAAGGTGTTTACAAGCATAACAGGGTTCAAGGGCATCATTGTTCAGGGCCTGAAGGGTCTCACGTACTCCCATCATTAAAATCCCATGGGCAGTCCATGCAGTCTCACAATGAATTTTACATGAGACCGCTACTCCCTCTGGTCCACCTAGCCCACAAGCTAACAAAAGGCCCTCCAGCCCTCCACCCTCATTAGTAAGAGAGCTCTGTTCCCATGACAGATATGTCCATGGGTTTGAAAGTACTGACAAAACTCAGAAGGTGACAGAGCAGAAAAGGGAGAGGCAGAAAGCTGCCATTTCATGACCGTTCTGCTAACGATAACGTCAACTGTTCAAAACCACCGGTTGCTCTTTGGGAGAAAGACGAACCTTTCTATTTCCGGAAAGAGATGCAGTCACAGAAACTCACAGGTGCAGGTCTACCCTGTCTTGTAGAGGTTGTTACGAGCCGGAATTGACTCAGTGGCAGTGAGTTTGTTTTGTTTATTCCGCAAGAAAGGAAGTAAGAAGAGGAAGTCATGGGTGCCTTTGTGTCCCAAAGCCCACCTGACCTATCTGTAGCCTGATCACACCCTCCATCTCCAGGCAACCTCCACCTAAATGCTCTTCTTGCAGAAGATGAGTTTGTGTTCCGATGATAGTGAGTGGACAGAGCACCCCTTCTATTCTATTTCACTAAATTAAGTTTTATATGCTGTGAGCTGAAAAACAAAAACGCACTGCCATCGAGTTGATTCTGCCCCATAGTGACCCTATAGAACAGAGTAGGGCGGCCCTTGTGGGTTTTCAAAGCTGTAAATCTTTACAGGAGCAGAAAACATCCGCTTTCTCCCATGAAGCAGCTGGTGGTTTCGAATTGCTGACCCAACTCATAGCCCCATACGTAACCAGGGCTCCTTATATATGATGTAGCTTTCTCCCAAAATATTGACAAGCATTAATGTTCAATGGTGGTGAGATTGGACATGACTGTAATGTTGAATGTGTGTATTGTTTTTGTACATTTTTGCCCTAAATTTTCCACATGGACTTCCTATTACTATGGTAATGAGATAACATTTTTTGAAAACCACAGAACTTTGTTGAATCCAGTGTGCCTCATCCAGCTCCCTGGCAGATTCATCAGGACTCCCCATCGCCCTGAGAGTTGCCTGCTCAGAATGACTGAGTCACTTGCATTCTAGCAGCACTTTGTCCTGGCCATGAGTGGGGTACTTCCCGAACCATTTTCTCATCGAACTTTTTCAGGGCTTGCTCCCATTTTTCAGAGGAGGCAAAGGAGCTCAGATAGGTAAGAGCCTTTCACCCAACTCAAGCTCCAAGCCTCAAACCCGTGTTCTTTTGGCTCGGAATTATCACACAGCTAACACAGTGTGATAATTTTTTGTCATGGTGCTCACTGATCTCTCATGATCTTGTGCTTAGTCTCCGGTGTGGGAAAGTGATCAGGGACCAGCTCAGTAATGCTTCAAAATTACATATACACATCGTTTCTAAAGTACCCCAGGGTTCCAGTCCGAATCCGCGGATTCCGGTGTAAATCAGATATTCTAAATCTGACATCCCCAAGTGCCTCTCGCTTTCTCTCTCGCTTTTCAGTTTTCACTCTTGTCACCTTTACTCTCAATAACTTTATAAATCTGATCTTTGTGTCTTTGAAGTCAACACGAGGATGTTAGATAATGTCAGCAAATTATATACTATAGCATTGTAGTACACGCTACTAATGAAAAGAAATTACAAGATACTAGTGCATTTGCCATAAGTTGAATCCATTGTAAGTCAAGGACTACCTGTTTACACATACATATACATATATACATACATAAAGAACATGTGTGTATGTGGATCTATCTCTATATTGATGTAGATGCAGACATATCATATGCATGTATGTGTGTGACTTAGAATCATAAATAAGTCCTTCAGTATTCTGTTGAGATATTTATTCTGATTTTATTATAAAGAAGGAAATCCAAAGACATGAAGCCACTTGGCCAACTCTGTGAGCAATTCCAGGATTCCTGATTCCAATTCTGCTCTTCTAAAGAGGGATAGCCCCAGAAACACACACACACACACACACACACACACACACACAGAGAGAGAGAGACAGAAGCCCTGGTGTTTCTCAGCGACTCACTGGAAGGTTAGTAACTTGAACCATCAGCAGCTCCACAGGAGAAAAATTTAGCGTACGAATATATAAACTTATATACATACAGAGAATTGTTATCATAAATAACAATTATGTAAATACACCAATATGCAGAATTAATATAGGAATATTGATAACAAAAACCTCACTACTATAAAGCCCATTCCCACTCAGATGTCCAAGGTTGTACATCTTTACGGGAGCAGATAGCTCATTTTCCTCCCGTGGAGCCACTGGTGAGTTGGAACTGCCAACCCTGCAGCCTGCAGTCTTACTGCTTATTCCACAGTACCACCAGGGCTCCTGAATCAATCACAAGTATAAATATCCATAATTTGACTTACACAGAGGCATAATTATGTAGACCCATCTATAAAGTAAATACGAAGAGTTAGTATAATTGAACTAAGAGGAAAGAGAGGGAGCGAGCCATGAGAAGAGCAACTTGGAATGAGTTGTGAGGGTGACTCAGCCCCTATATAAAGCCAGGATCAGCCCTGCTGAGAGCCAGGTAGATGCTGGCAACTCCCGGAGCTGATCCTTTGAAGTCAAATCCCTGAAGGCTTCTCAAGCCACCAAGGCCAGTTGGCATAACATCGTCCACAAAGACAATGTTCTAGGTCCCACTTTGGTGAGTTGTGACTGAGGACTTCAAAGCTGGTGAGTGGCCAGTGCAGGTGTATTGATGTGGCCACTCTGTATCTATTGACCTCTCCCCATGCAGAGGAAAGAAAAGCAGAGATAACTGAAGACACATGGAAACAGTCTAATGGATGAATGGACCATGGGAAGGTGTGTTTCTATGACCCTAAAACCAGAATCACTAGGTGGTGCCCAGCTACCATGACCAACTGCTCTGAAAGCGGTCCTTTTAGAAGGTCCAGCATAAAGTAGGGGGGG
>NW_022103896.1:11861235-11866121 GCF_000313985.2 Echinops telfairi
ATAAGGGGAACAATTACACTAGAGAGTTACCCACACATCAGAATACCCAGGCATCTGACATCAAGTGGTCAGTATTTACCCCAGAACAAAGTTCAAAAGAGTTAGGAAAGAAGACAAAATGAAATCAGGAAACATGGAAGGGGGGGTGGGGCTGGGGGGTGGGGCAGGGACGATGTGGGATAAGAGATGTTGCGTTGAGAGGACTGCCACCACTGAGATGAAATAAAATGTGTATGAATTGTTGAATCTAAATTTCTGCTCCATAAACCTTCACCCAATTCTCAATAAAAGGGTAAAAAAATTCCTGAGGGTTTTGCTGGCAGAGTAAAAGTTTAACTGAAAATCCCAGCTTCTGGTGTTTGAGAAGTAGTCCTGCCTTGTAAATTGCCCCATCCCCCGCCCACTCCCCCCACCCCTCCTGCTTGCATATTTAAGCTCTGACTGAGGAAAAAGAAACAGAGTAATGCTAGTCCAAATACTCAGTGGCCCTATGAGTTAACTGTTAAGAAAAATTCCAGAATTAGGGAAAGGCTTCGCACACGCAAAAAATATTTGTCACCGCTTTCTTTGCGGGAATGAAAAACTGCGCATGGTCCCAAGGCAAGGCAATGTCGCGATTGGCTGCAGAATAGGCAAAGGAAGAAGAGACAACAATGAAACGCACAGTTTGTGTGGAAGCCGTCTAAAATAAAGGCAAAGGCTTACAATAAAAGAGAATGCTTACAATGATATGAAAGAGCCATGATTTCTCCATTCAGTAAAAAAAACATTCATGGAGACGCTAATCTGTGCCTTCCACCAGGGATAGCATTGCCAGTATCCTAGCTCCCAAGAAGATTAACATCAACTGGGGCATCGAGATAAGAAGGGGCTCCAAAAAGCCCATAGGAAAATGCCATTAGCTTTCAATTCCACTTTGCTGTGGACTTTTTTGATGCATGTGAATCAAAACAGTTGGTGAAGAATTTTCAAAGGACTGTGGAAGGCCCAAAGAACAAACAAATCTCTCTTGGAGAAGTACAGTCAGAATGCTCCTTAGAAATGAGAATGGGGAGACCATCTCAGGTATTTAGGCATCGTATCAGGAGAGTCCAGTCCTGTAGAAGGACATCATCCTTGCCCTTATAAGGTGGAGAGTGAGTTAAAAAGAGGAAGACCGCCAAGCAGCTAGATCAGTGGTTCTCAACCTTCCTAATACTGCTACCTTTTCATAGTTTCTAATGTTGTGGTGACCCCCCAACCATAAAATTATTTTTGTTGCTACTTCATCACTGTAATTGTGCTACTGTTAGCAATCAGGTGACCCCTGTGAAAGGAGTTTTTTGATCCCCAAAGGGGTCACAACCCACAGGTTGAGAACCGCTGAGCTAGATGAACACTGGCTATAACCAGGGCCACAGATGTAACAGGGATGGTGAGGATGCCCCAGGCTCGGGCAGTGTTTCATTTTGTTAGGCATAGAGACCCCACGAGTCTAAACCAACTCAACAGCAATGTTTCAGTCTGGGTAGACTAGAGAAACAAATCCAGAGACACTCATATGTGCATAAGAAAGAGCGTTACATAAAAGAGCAATTATATATTAAGAAAACATCCCAACCCAGTCCAGTTCAAGTCCATAAGTCTGATATTAGCCCAT
This sequence comes from Echinops telfairi, assembly GCF_000313985.2. Classification (NCBI taxonomy): domain Eukaryota; kingdom Metazoa; phylum Chordata; class Mammalia; order Afrosoricida; family Tenrecidae; genus Echinops; species Echinops telfairi. The sequence continues at coordinate 11,862,875 of NW_022103896.1, forward strand.
AGGTCTGATACCAGTCTATGAATTCCTCTTCAGACTAACACAACACATGCAATGATGCTGAATGCAGGAAGATCACAGGCCAGTGCATGAAAAGTCTTAGGAATCCAGTGGCAGTGGAAGCATCACAGCACAGGCGTGGGTCTCCACATGGCTCCTCCAGCTTCAGGGCTCTGGCTCCATCAGCATGTAGCACCATATGGCTTGTCAGCAGGAAGACCAAAGCAGAGAATGTGTCTGCCCTCCAGGGAGTTATTTATCTCTTTTGAGCCTCCATATGAGGATATCAAGCTGGGACCTGATTGACAGGCTAGACTCCACTCCTGTGCAAGTTGACAGGAGATTACATAACTACCACAAGCACTTACCAACAATCATCACATGGACTTTTTGAAGCACCCATCATGTATCCACAAATAACAATTTATATGCCACCATAGAAGAGAACACAGCAATGACTGGAGTTCCTGAGAAAATCGGCCCTTGGCTGGGATGGATAGGAATAACTTGAGTGTGGGCCATAGTCACGAATAATGAGTAGGAGATTTCCAGGGGGGAGAAGGACAGGAGGACATCATGGGTGGGATGAATAGCAAAGGCAAACATGGTGTTGCTATCTGTGGTCTACCTATTAGACGTACCTTGCTTAGCAAAGAGGTAGGGTACGGAGGAGCAAGGGGACAGACAACAGAAAACTAAGCAATTGACAGCTCCCAACACCCAGGCCTTTGCAGGCAGGTTTGGGAGTTTGGACTTGATTCCACAAGCCATGTAAGGCAGCAGCTGGACCCACACTGGGAGACATTCAGATCATACCACTATTTGCAAAGTCCAGAGGGTCAACTGGGACTTGAGAGGGAGAAATCACTATCTCTCTGAGGCGGTGCAAGCAGACAAGCTGGAGAAGATATACTAGAAATGGCACCAATAGAAAATGCACCAGGCAAACTGTGAACGTTCCCAGACAAGGAAAAGTACATTAGACTTCTAACTGCTCTGTGCTAAGGGGACTCCGTGGAAGGTGATAAATATGTGTCTTCATTTGTTGTTGCTGTTTTGAAAACTCTCTGAGCTCATGTCAAACAAATGCTTGTAACAAGAAATTAATAAAAATGAAACCCAATCTTAGATCCCAGGGACCAACACACACATGCACACACTACGTGAGCACGCAGCAGGAAGGAGTCCTCGCTCAAGGCCCCGTAGGCTCTTGGAGCCCTCCTGGACAGCACGGTGCATTCTCGTGGACTCAGACTCTCCTGGGAGAATCCCTCTCCCTGAGCTCATTCCCCGGATCTCTGGCGGCCTTTCTCCTTCAGTTCAGGTGAAGCCCTACACCAAGAACTTCCTCTTTTTTAAAAATTATTTTATTGGGGGCTCATACAACTCTTATTAAAATTCATACATCAATTGTTTCAAGCACATTTGTACATTCATTGCCCTCATCATTCTCAAAACATTTGCTCTCCACTTAAGCCCTTGGCATCAGCTCCTCAATTTTCCCCAACCCTCCTCACTCCCCCCTTCCTCATGAACCCTTGATCATTCATAAATTACTATGATTTTGTCATATCATACACTGTCCCACATCTCCCTTCACCCACTTTTCTGTTGTCTGTCCCCCAGGGAGGGGGTTATATGTAGATCCATGTCATCGGTTCCCCCTTTCTACCCCACCTTCCCTTCACCCTCCCAGTATTGCCACTCTCACCACTGGTCCTGAAGGGATCATCTGTCCTGGATTCCCTGTGTTTCTACTTCCTATCTGCACCAGTGTACATCCTACACCAAGAACTTCCGAAAGAAGATTTTTATGCAATAACAACTGCTCCCTAAGTACAGGTAGTAGGCACCTTAGCAATGAGGTTGACAAGACATAATCTCATGTACTTTCGCCGTGTTATCAGGAGGGAACAGACCCTGGAGAAGAGCTCTGGGCTTAATAGAAGGTCAGTGAACAAGAGGAAGAGTCTCTTCAAGACAGACTGACCCAGTCGTTACAACAATGGGCTTAAACAAAGCAAGGGTGAGGAGGGCGGTGGAGGACTGGAAAGTCGTGTTATTGTACATAGGATCACTACGAGTCACAATGAACTGCGTGGCACCTAACAACAGTAACTTTCCTACCACCCTCCCCCCAAAAGTTCCCTTCCAAAGAAAGCCAGCAACCTTGGGAGGACAGAGCTTATATGGCAAGAATCTAAGAACACCTTGCAGCCCTTTAGATGGACTGTGTCAATGGTGGGCCATCAGTCTGAAAAATATAAATATGGCATGATCTACCCATTTACCCAATGTTTAATCCCCACCCAGACATTCTTGCCACCAAAGATGAACTTATGGGTCTCAGTGAAAGGTATTCAGAAAGAAACGTACCTCAATATTTTGGCCTGGCTTCCACAAAGCTGACTTAGAAGAGGGTGAAGGAAGGAGGCAGTTAGAAACGTGATCTCCATTCCACTGGGGCAGTGACCCACTTCACTGCCCTTGGAATTCTATTTTCCCTAGAATTTAATGAAAAAGCAATTGAAAGGGAAGGGGGCTACATTTTGTGACTTATGATAACACACTGTGAAATAGAATTGAATCAACACTTTTTGGTTTGTGTCTGTTTGGGGCAATTGTGCATTTTCTAAGCACCTAACCACATATATCAAGGATTTAACAGGTTATTGCAGTTGAATTTATTTCTTTTCTTTTTTTATTTTTAAATACTTTTATTGGGGGCTCTTACATCTCTTATCACAAACCATACATTCCTCAGTGTGTCAAACACATTTGCATGTATGCCACCCTAATCATTTTAAAAGCATTTTCTTCCCACTTGAGTCCCTGGTATCAGCCCGCCCTCCCTCACAAACCCTTGATAAGTTACAGATTATTATTTCCATATGTTACATCATCTTCTATTGCCTTTCACCCACTTTTCCATTATTCGCTCCCCTGGGAGGGGTGTTCTAGTTAGATCCTCGTGATCCACCCCCCCTATCTCCCCCCACCATCCCCTAATCCTCCTGGTATCTCTACTCTAATTGTTGGCCCTGAGGGTTTTATCTATCCTGGATTCCCTGTGTTGCGGGCTGTCATCTGTAGCAGTGTGATGCTCTGGTCTAATCCAATTTGTAAGGTAGAATTGAGGTCATGATAGTGGGTTGAAGGAAGCACCAAAGAACTAGAGGAAAGTTGTGTGTTTCATTGGTGCTATACTGCACCCTGACTGGCTCATCTCTTCCCTGTGGTCCCTCTGTGA
>NW_022103896.1:11867676-11869166 GCF_000313985.2 Echinops telfairi
TTAGTGCCCTGATCCTCCCCTACCCATGTCTTTTTTACCCCCCTCTTTCTTTTCTTATTTAGTTGGCTGGATTTTATTTCTTGAGATGGGCGGTATAAGTATATAGAATGTACTTCTTTAAAAATAAAAAAAATAAAAGTCCCTCCATAGAGTTTTGGACTCTACGGCAGATGGTCAGAGAACCAAGTATCCATTGAAAAAGTCCAGCACAGCACTGGCATCCAGAGGGAGGGACAGGACATGGACAGTACCACAGTCATTGGCAGAGGGGCTGTGATGGTTAGAGTTTATGTCAACTAGACACTTGTGGATGAAGGCAGGGGTGAAGCCCAACTTACGATCATGTCACAGCCCGATGGGACCTCCTTGGGGGTGTGACCTTTTATATAAGAGAAAGATCCAGAGTAGAGCTGATCACTCTTGCCCCTTCCCCTTCTCCTGCATCTGGATCTTGGGTCTGGGTCATCAATCTCCTGTCCTGTCATTTGCCGATCCCAAGAGTCATCAGCATACTGCAGACCTCAAATTCATTTAGCCAATCTCAGATTCATTTGCCTCTGCATCCACCAGCCTGTGGCCCTCCTACTTCTCAGCTTCCACAGCAACACAAGTCATGAGAAGCTTCCCGTTTACTCTGACCTACAGACTCAAACTGGACTAGACAAACCTACTTCGACAATGGTATAAGCCATGTCTTGATATAAATGTATGTCTTTATGCACACACATACAAGGATATCTGGTTTTGTGTCTCTGGAGAACCAGACTTGATACAGGGATGACACAAACATGACTATTTACAAAACTTTTAGCTGATACCAAGTGCTCAAGCAGAAAGCAAATGTTTTGAAAATGATGATGGCAACAACTGTACAAATGTGCTTGACACAATGGATGTATGTATGGATTGTGATAAGAGTTGTATGAGTGTCCAATAAAGTGATTTAAAAAAACACTTTGTTCAGTGTGCCAGCAGAAATTTGTTATTTTTTATAAAACTACCCCTGAAGTTAGTTTCTTCCAGCTTACATGTGTCAATATACCTTCCAGGCTAAAATGATGCTGACTTACTTTTTGATCCTTCTAATGCGCTCCGGTCAGGGCTTTCATTATTGCCCAACTGCATATGGTTTCATCTACACATGCTACAGAACGATGCTGCTGTGGTCCTCACTGCTGCTGTTTTTATAATCACTATCCAATTGCCTGGTGTTTTAGTACAGTTTTGTGGTGATTGGTATTTGTGAACTGTGCCAGTAACAGTACAGAAGGAAGGAGTCAGTAAAAGAAAAGAAGGAGAAAAGTCAGAAAAGGCTTTCATTGAGTTACTAATAATGCAACTGATGCTGTTGCAATCCAGTGTAGAAGGATTTTATGCAGCAAGTTTATTGCCAGGATTCATATGATCAAAGAAAAATTACATGTAAGCCATGTACAACAGTATTTGTCACATATTATTCTCTGATTGAAACTGATCACAAATACTACGAC
>NW_022103896.1:11870101-11880968 GCF_000313985.2 Echinops telfairi
TGTGTGTGTGTGTGTGTGTGTGTGTGTGTGTGTGTGTGTGTTCTGGTCCTTTAATACTTCTAAAGTGAGTAGGTTTAGGACCCACCCTGCTTCCTTCCCCATTAACATAATGAGATATAGGCAACTCATTTGGACCTTCTAGCCCTTATGTGATGCTTTATAATTATGGACTCTATGCTTGTGGCTATAATCCCATTTTAGAGGGGGTTCTCTGTTACTGGATTAGAATGGGATGTATCTCTAGACTCTACTAGCAGGTATGACTTAAGTGACCATCTTTTGTTTTCCTTGGGGATACAGTTGGCTGAAAGAACACACCTCCCTACAAGAGCCATCTCAGAAGCAGGAACAGAGAGAAAAATCCTAAAACCATTGGTAGAGCACATTCCAGATCTCTGTCTAAAGTAGCAAAGGCCAAGACCAGAGGCACCAGAGACTGTGGCATGGAAACTCAGAGGAGCAGCCCTGAGATTATGGGGGTACCTTCTCCTCACCAGGCCCAAGACTGTGGGAGACAGACTATGGGAGATTACTATGAGACAGAGTGACACATGGGCGTCCTGGTCCATGGAGTCAAAAGCCAAGGTACTACATGGCTGAGAAGCTTAGGCCAAGAAAGAGAATTGGCTGCTGGTAGAGGAGAGGTGCTGTTCTGGCTTCAATGACTGAATCCTTACTGTTTACTCATTCCGTCTACGGTAACCTGTCAACTCCTCTAATAACCCCTCTTGATCATGACTGTTGACTTTGTGGTCATTGCAATGAACTATCAAACTAAGACTAGAAGTAGAGTACCATGGAAGGAATGGTTGGTGTCAGAGCAGAGCAAAGAGGAATGAAGGGTGAAAATGTGTCTGACCCCAGCTTCTTGGCAGTAGGGAAGCCAGGGGAGGTCAGATATGACAGACACACCCCAAAGGCCATTTGCTGCACATAACAAAAGAACAACTCTGTGTCCAGATGGAACCACATCCACAGAAAGAGAAGACAGGGATTCAGCACATATGTGGAGACAGTAGCACAATTCAATCCTTAACATGATCTAAGCTGTAAATCAACAGCAACAACCCCACTGGACATGATGTACTGAGACCCTTCAATCTCTGAAATGAGTAACATTCAAATCATGTGCCAGACTCCCACTACATGCCAGCCCAGCTGTGCCCCCTTTTCCAGGTCTTCTCCTCCCTCTGAAGCCCCCAGCCTCCCTCCTAAACCCCGGGATCCACAATGATAGAGCCTTTACTGCTTGCCTTGGCTGCACCTCTGCTATCATCATGCTGGGGGCTGAAGCACAGGAAACTCAACAACGCATCTTCTGGGTCTTACTAGGATGCTTCTGGGCTATTTGACATGCCGCCCCTAAGAGACAGGCAGGCACCTGCTTAGTGTTTTCTGTGGCCACACTGATAGCAAGGGAAGGGTGGCACAGGGACAGCTGTGTCCTGCGCAGTGGTGGGTGTGGGGAACCAGGGCACTGGAGAACAGGGGAAGGTGTCTTTCTGCTGGATTCCATTCATCTCTGTGGCACTGCAGACATAGAGAGAAAGCACTGGGAGCCTCAACTCAAGTCACATGCAGACAAAACCCACACCCGATGCAGACATCACACTCGCAACTCAGAGCTGTACCATAGGATTCCCATGGCTATCCTCACTGTGGAAGAAAGGCCGCCAGGCCTTCCGTCCATGGTGCCCAGGTAGAGAATCCCTAACTCTTAGGTTAGTGGCTGAGTGTAAAGTATGTGGTCCACTCAGGGACCCTCAGAATAAGTCAACGCACCACCATCCCAAAATGCTAGGGCCCTGAATAGTTTCTAAATGGACTGGAAGTGAGAGAGAGGAAGGGAGCTGGAGAAGAGAAAGGGAGTTGCAATAAGATGACTTCTCTGGAGACAAATGTCAGGGTAACAATTGAGACCAGTGTTTCCCAAAGTGGGTGATCCCAGCCCTGGAGGGTTATGGACCGATCCTGAGAGACTGAAAAGGCAGATACCTATGTTTTATCCTGGATTCTGGGCTATGATACAAACATTTTTCATTGTCAGGGAGGTACTGAGTAATTTTTTCTTCCGAAAAGGGCGCAATCCATGCCCCCTTGGCAATTACAAACATTGGTTATTGTTTTTAGGTGCCTGCGTTAGTCCGGGTTGACCAGCGAAACAAATCTAGAGACACTCATGTGTGTATAGGAAAGAGCTTTACATACAAGGGCAATTGAATATTGAAAAAACATCCTAGCCCAGTCCAAAGTCCATGAGTCCACTATTAGCCCATGTCTTATACCAATCTATAAATTCCTCTTCAGACTCATGCAACACAAGCAATGACACCAAATGCAGGAAGATCACGGGCCAGTGGGTGGAAAGTTTTGTGGATCCAGTGGCGGTGAAAGCATCTCTGTGCTGGCAGGGATCTCCATGTGGCTTCTCCAGCTCAGGGCACTAGTGAAGCTCCATGGGTCTTTTCAGCTGCAATGTCTCCCGAGGAGTGAATGTTGTGTCCTGCTGCCAGTGAGCTATTTATATCCTAAGTGCCTCCAAATGAGGTCATCAAACTGCGATCTGATTGATGGGTTAAACTCCACCCCTTCACTCATCAGTCTCAAATTGGCAACAGATTATGTAACTACCACAGTGCTATTGAATTAGTTCCAAGTCATAGCGACCTATGTACTACAGAACTAAACACCTCCCCATCCTGCTCCATCCTCACAATTGTTCTCATGTTTCAGCTCACTGTTGCATCCTTTGGGTCAATCCACCTTGTTGAGATGCTCTTTTGCACTGCCTCTCTATTTTACTAAGCGTGATGTCCTTCTCCAAGGATTGGTCTCCCCTGACAACATAGCCAAAGTCTGTGAGATGAAGTCATTCCATCTTTGCCTCTAAGGATCATTCCAGGTGAACTTCTTCCAAAACAGATTTATTTGTTCTTTTGGTAGTCTATAATACTTCCAATATTCTTCATCAATATCCTGATTCAAATGCATCACTTCTTCTTTGATCTTCCTTATTCAATGCCCAACTTTCACATGCTTATGAAGCAGTTGAAAACACCATGGCTTAGATCAGGCACACCGTACTCCTCAAAGTAACATCTTTGCTTTTCAACACTTCGAAGAGGTCTTGTGCAGCAGATTTAATGGACGCAATGAGTCATTTGTACTATAGGCAGGATGATCCAGGATGAAGTGTTAGCATCTGCTTTTGCAGTCCCCGTGGATCATTCCACTGGGTTAGCCAGTATGGAAAACAACAAGCCATCATAGAAGAGGGGACAGAGGTTTGGTCCTATGCAGAAAGGTGGAGCCCATTGTATGATGGGCTGGGTATCTACAGTCCTCTTCAGCTAGCTCCACCACCTGACTGTGCCCACTCATAAACTGTAGAAGCCGAGGTATTGGTGTTAATCGGTGGTGGTTGGGTATCTCCAAGAAGGTGGTCTGTGGGGATATCTTCGTTGAGGTTTTGACTACCTCACTTGCCTTTGTGTCAACTGAATATTTCCCAACCCTTACACCCTGCCTTTATGGTGATTCTGAGAACAGTTTACTCTCTCCTTAGTCTGGACTCCTCAGTCATAGACCTGAGATAAGAACTGGGGAGTGATCCTATCCAATTACCACTTATTACCCTGGACAAGAACCCGGCCCCACACAGGAGCCCTCAGACCACCCAATGGTTAGCATGGTATCCACTGTCCCTGGAAAATTCTGGTTGTTGCCATAACTACTACCATCAGCATGCAGTTCTCCTTGTCCGGACTCTTGGTCAGCTCCAAGGTCAGCATCCTTAGCTGAACATCTAATAGGAGGAAACAGCAAGAGACTGATGACCTGAGACCAACAAGAGAAATAAGCCAATAGAGAGTGTACAAGGAGCAGGCCCTTGGAGGGCTCCTGGAGCTCCATCCTTCTGGAGACCGTGGGAAACAGTAGGGAGAAGTCAGTCTCTGTGCTGTCCCATTGGAAGAATGTGGAAGCTGCGCTATCACCCCTCCAATTTCCACTCATGATTGGCTGAGAACTGCTCTGGGTCATCAATTCCCCAGCCCACGGGCAGCGAGGTATAGGTAATCAAAGCAGAAGGTCCTCGGCTCCCAGTGGAATGGTGAGTTCCCAGGGCAGAAGGTAGGGCAGATCAGCATGGCTGAAACCAGACTTTAGCACATCCTTTTCTACTGTGATCGGGCCTAATCCATGTCTGTTACTTGCTACCAAGAAACCTGCCAGAATGCAGGCAGATGATGACGATCATCACTGTGGGTGAAGCTAAAAGCCAGGAATGTATTCCTAGAGTGATGGGGAACTCTTGCAGGGCTTTAAGTAGGGAAAGTGTGTGCCGGGTTTCTATTTGAGAGCATTCCCTTAAATGGGGCCAACGTGAAATCACAGGCACCGGTAAGGAGGCTGTTTCATAATCCAAATGGAAGATGATAAATCATGTCCCCCACAAACCTCATTATAATGAGGCCTCAAGTGGACTTACTTTGTAGTCTCAGCTACATAAACATCAAATCTTGTTGGGGCAGGAGGCCCATAAGTTACAGCCTGAACATTTATTTAATCACAGTATAAAACACCTCTGCTATCATGACAGCAATCAACCTGGGAAAAAATATTATATAAATCCATTCACTGAAGTTTACTTGTGGGTGTGTCGGTAAGGACAGCAGACCTGTATTCGACACCAACATGTTACTGGGAGTTTTCCTTCCTTCCAACCTCCCTTCCTCCCTGTCTCCCTCCCTCCTTTATTTTCTTCCTTTATTCTTTTCGTCTTGCCTCTGTCCCTCACTCTTTCTTCTCTCTCCAGATTATTTCTAAACACTCGACGTGTAACTATCCTGACCCCATGCCATGGTGCTCTCTGACCTCGCTAAAAGGGGCCTCAGCTGAAGAAACTTGAGGACCATCAAGGAAACCATGGAGGAGAAGGCATCGAGTCCCTTTGTGGTGACACACTGTTGAAGCCCTGGTCTTCTAAAGAGGAGCCCTAAGAGTCCTGGTGGTGGAACGGTTACACACTCTGTAATTGCAAAGTCAGCATTTCAAAACGACCAGCTGCTTTCAAGAGAAAGACGAGGCTTTCTGCTCCAGTAAAGACTTCCAGTCTTGGAAACCCATAAGGGTGCTTCTACCCTGTCTCTGTCCTATCAGGTCATTATGAGTTGGAATTGAGTAGATGGCAGTGAGTAAGTGGTATCCATTGATACCACCTGTCCCCAAACCCCACAACTCCTAGAGGATTTTAGCACCCACCAATGACTTTGGTTGCTTTTGCTTCTGCTTATTCCTACAAGTGCCCTTCCCTTCCCCCTCCTTATAGTTACCCTTCAAAGTCCAGTGCAAAATGCCATCTCTGTGTCTGGGAAGAGATGGTTACTCCTCCCTGTACATCCAAGCACACTTTGCAGATCAATCACTGAGATAGTATCTACACCAGCATACAAGGCTTGGTAGAGAGTAGAGTTGACATAACCATCAATGTTTGTGTCCCCTCATTTACGTGTCAGTCCTTAAACACCCACTACATGCCAGACACCATGTCTTTGACTACGATGGACATGAAAAAGGCTCCATCTCTATCTTCAGGGAGATTATAGTCTACTCTATGAGGCAACTGAGCAATTTTATAATAGCATGATCCAAGGTATGCCATGTGGCAAAGGAGGCACAAAGAAAGAAGAGCCCAACCAAGAAGGTACAGGCAGTCATCCGTAGAGCTGAAGGGTAAAGAGAAGTTCAAGTGACAGGCCAAGGTACAGCCATGCATGCTCAGTGGAGGAAAAAGCAGATGCCAACACCCGTTTCAAGAAGGGATGCTTCCCAGGGCTGCTGTAACAAAGGATAAATCGATGACTTAAAACAACATACCTTGTGCTCATTCACAGTTCCAGATGCTAGACATTAGAAATTGTGTTGTTTGTAGGACTGTGCTCTCTCTGAAGGTCCAATCCTTCCTTGCTTCATCTAAGCTCCTGGTGGTTGCCAGCAATTCTTGGCATTCCTTGGCATGTTGATGCATCCCTGCAGTCTCTGTCTCCATCATCACATGGAATTTTCCCTGTATGTCTCTACAACTGTTCTCTCTTCTTATAAGGGCACGTGTCATTGGATTGGGGCCTACTCTAATCTGGTAGGAACTCATTTGAACTTCACTAGTATGTTCGCAATGAAACTACCCCCCAATAAGGTCACATTGTGAGGTTCTAGGTGGTTCACAACTTTCCTAATGCCGCGACTCTTTCATACAGTTCTTCATGTTGTGGTGATCCCCCAATCAGAAAATTATTTCTGTTGCTATTTCATCACCATAATTCTGCTACTGTAATGGATTGGATGACCCCTGTAAAAGAGTCATTCGAGCCCCAAAGGGGTCGCAACCCACAGGTTAAGAACCGCTGTTCTAGGTGGCCATGATCATTTGGAGGGGCCTTATTTAAGGAGCCCTGGTGGCAAATTGGGTTACACATTGGTCCCCTAACCAACAGGTCAGCAGTTCGAAACTACTAACCACTCCTCAGAAGAAAGACAATCCTTTCTACTCCCATGAAGAGCTATAGTCTTGGAAAGCCACAGGGACAGTCCTACCCTATTCTATAGGGTCACTATGAGTGGGAATCGAATCGATGGCAATGAGTTTGTATGATTTTCTCTAAGGCAGGATGGAAAGCATGGTGTCATGGAAGGCTGTCCTGTGAGGGGATGCAGGGAAGATTCTGGGAAAGCAGGATTGAAACCCTGAAGCGCAGGGCCACATAACCAGGCGGCTGCTTTTCATTGCTGCCCCAGCAATGTCTGGCCCATGGCAGGCCCTTGATAAATATGCACAACATAAATCAGCCAAGAGTTTTAACCATTGCATTTATTAGCCTCCACTCAACTCTTGGGATTAAATGTCTTCAGTACAAAAAAACAAACAAACAGCGTGAACAGGGCGTATATCATCTTTCCCTTTTCTTCTTTTTTAAAAAATCTATACCGTTGGCGTTCAGGATCCATTCAAGCAGAAAGCAGTCAGAACTCCGGGCAGGAAGAACAGGGGAGTTAGAAGGGAGTCACTTTCCAATCCTTCTCCCAAAGCTCTTCATCTCCCCAGTTCTGAGGCTGTGGGGTGGGGCTCCCAAAGAGCTCACTCCTGGCAGACCTCCAGAGGGGCAGCCAGGAAGCCTGTTGCTTCCTTCTTCCCTAACTCTAAACCAGTCAGGGGAGCTTTTCTGAGTCCCTCATTCTCCTTTCCACTTGGATCATTATCTTGTCTCCTCTTACAGACTGTCTGTTGGCTCACTGTCTGCAGAGCCCGTTGGAAGCTGCAGCCATTGCAAGCCGGCCTATTGGAGCTTTCACTGCAGCACTTCAAAGGGAGGCCCCGCCCGCTGAATCACCAATTGGGAGAAATGCTGGAAAGCGATGCACACTCTACCTAGTGAGCTTCCACTCAAAGAAGCCCGCAGGAGGCACTAAGATGAAAGGTACACCTACTCCTCACTGTTGACCATCTCTCTTCGGGCAAGAGGACTTTGTGCATTAGCGACATCCATCTGGCTGTCATCAACGCTGATCCTGTAAGGCAAAGCCAATGCTGGCTGTGGTGGCCATGGCTCTACGTCAGCTTGGCTGCTCCATGACTCTTGGTGTGTTGGCAATTATGTCATGAGGAAATTTGTCAGTTTCATAATGTGGGAGTCATCCTCCATTTTGTGACTCGATGTGATCATCCTCCATTTTCTCATAACACCAATTTTCTCCTACTGTCTTAGTCTTTGGAACTTCACTGTACCAATAAGTGAAGAGGGGGTATTTTTGGTTAAGCAAGCCTGGGTAAATTGGAACAGAAGTGGAATTTTAACAGCTTTGAGTGCCTACCAGAAGAGATTTCTCTCCCAGGCCTCAATTTACTCATCCAGAATAGTGAATTGATTGGAACAGATGATATTTTAAGTTCCTTTCCATTTTTGGGTCTATATCTACTTCCAAGATGGGTGGATAGAGTGATGGGTAGATAGATGAATGAAAATAAAGTATTTACTAGACGAAACCAAAAACCCAAAACTACTGCTGTGGAGTTGATTCCCACTCCTACAACATAGGACAGAAGAGAACTTCCCCTTTGTGTTTCCAAGGCTTTTCCATCTTTACAGGAGTAGAGACCCTCATCTTTCTTTTGTGGAGCACCGGGTCGGTGACAACTGTTGGCCTTTCAGTAAGCACTTCCATGTGTAGCCCACTACACTGCACACAGTTAAAAACTGATCTTTAAGAATCTCCTGCTTCTTACTTGAACTAAGTTAATAATATCACCATAGAACTGAGTCGATCTTCCCCCAGGCAGTTGTAATCTTTATGGATGCAGACTGCCCCATATTTTTCCTATAGAGCCGTAGGTGGATTCAAACCTTCTACTTTTCAGTTAAGAACCAAGTACTTAATGTTTATGCCACCCTGGCTCCTAAAAACAGATTGTAGGTGATGGTTATGATGATAATAAAGAGAGGTGATATAGGTAAATTGATAGGTAGATAGCTGGGTAAGTACCTAGATAGGCAGGTAGATAGATGGATAAACAGATAGACATCAGACAGATAAAACAGAATGAAGGGAAAAGAGGAGGAAGGAAAGAAAAGAAGGAATGAAGGAGGGGAGAGAGGGAGAGAGGGAAAGGGGGGGGAAGGAGGGAGGAAGGCCATAGCAGAAAGATTTGGATCTAGACAAGAGAAAGACCTGGATTTGAATCCTTGCTCAATCGATATAGCACATTCCCCCCAGTTCCAAAATGTGTTCATTGCTCCAGGCATTGAACTTCTTTAGGTCTCAATCTCTCAACTTAAATGAATGAACAGCTTTTCATTGTTTGCTGACTGTAAATAAGGTAAAGTTTATCAAATGCCTCATGCCTCACATGGTCTGTACCCATTAAAAGCAAAAGAACCAAAAAGGACTAAGGAGTAGGGCAGCTTGTGGGTTCGCAGAATCCTTCAAAGACCTGAGGCATATGGAAATACCAGGTGTGCCTGATAGACATCCCCACTTGGGTTCCTCCCACCTCTCTCAACGTTTTTAAAGTCTGCTGTGTTCTATTGCTTCTTTCCACTTCCTATCACTACTTGGACCTCAGGTAGCTTGCTTAGACTGTTGAAATAATATAGACAGACAATAATCATGCACACTCCTATCACTGTTTCATTTCATTTAAATCTACCATGTACCAAATTCCAAACTAACCTATGAAAAGCTGAAATCTCACCATGACTTTCCCATTACCACCATATCTCCATTATGGCTGACATACATTCTGCCCCATAAACTTTGTCTCCCCTGTCGACTGTTGCTTGAATTTCACCTCTAGCGTCATATACTCCAGGTACACATCTCTCAACCAAGCTCCCTGAATACTTCCTCCTACCTTCTCCTAATAGTGTGCTATACATGTTATATCTGTGGAGTTGTTAATGATCAGTTGTCGATCCCCTTCCCTCCTCCCCAGTCTCCAGACAATGGAGTGGTCAGGAGACAAGGATCATGTCTTCTGGACCTTTTGTGTGTACTTACTATGTAGCACAAACGATGCAGTGACTAAACAGCCTGTAAAGAGGGGTAGCTGAAGAAAGGGCAGTATGGTTGGACTCTGTCTCAACGACCTTAGCTAGGAAGCGAATTGCAAAAATGCAAAAGAAAGTAATAGAAACTACTTAACAGGAAGAAACATCAGAGGATTGAGGAACCAAGAGAAGGCAGATGAGGAGGAAAAGATGGAATGGGCCAGACTGCTTCACGAAGCCTTCCCAGAAAGGAGGACAGGGAAATGAGCTTGAGTTTGGGGGATGGTGAGTCTTAGTGGATACAAGACTAGAATTCAGCGATTTCAGCACGTAACTGATGTGTGAATTTTCAGAGGGGAATTTTCAAAATTTGGGGTTTACATTTGAAAGGATATAGTTGGATAGATTTCCTTTATGCATGGACAAGAGTGTGACTAATCCGTTCCTTGGTGCTATAGAATAAGTGCTGACTCACAGTGGTCCTATAGGCCGGAGTACAACTGTCCCATAGGGTTCTGACTCTTTTACAAAAGCAGAGATTCCCTGCAGGAGCAGCTGGTAAATTCCAGTTTCTGACCTGTTCATTAGCAGCTGAGTGTTTAACCACGGTGCTACCAGGCCTCCTGACTGGTGTGGCCAGCTCTCGTTGCTGCTGAGTGGAAGTCTGAGTCACAGCCAATCTATCATAGAGGGTACACCTGACCAGAGGGTTTCCAAGGCTTGAGGTCTGTACCAAAGCAGACGGTCACACCTTTCACCCTTCAAGCTTGAACCTCTGACCTTTTAGTTAGCAGCCACACACTTAGCCACTGGGAGGTCAGGGGTCCTTCAACTCATATGATAGGATCTTAACTCTACATTTGAGGGCTTCATGGCAGCATTCCATCTTTCTCTCTAAAATTCAGTGGGTGCTGTTTGGAGACTTGTGAAACAATTTCATGGATGGCTTTTCCTTGTTTATCGACAGAATTTACATTGGGCTCATTAAAAAAAAATCCTCTTTAATCTGCCCTCACGTTCTAATTTGTAGGATAAGATCAGTCACTTCATGGGCCTCATGACAACTCTTTTTTTATTAAATCATTTTATTGGGGGATCATACCTCTCTTATCACAATCTATACATCCAGGCGTGTGTCAAACACATTTGTACATCTGCTGCCATCATCATTCTCAAAACATTTGCTTTCTGCTTGAGCCCTTGGTATCAGCTCCTCATTTTTCCTCTCCCTTCCTGCCCCCCCCATGCACCTTTGATAAGTTAAAAATTATTATTGTTTTGTTATATCTTACCCGCTCCCTTCACCCACTTTTCTCTTGTCCATC
>NW_022103896.1:11882697-11917920 GCF_000313985.2 Echinops telfairi
TAGGCCCAAAAGTTTGAGGGTGTGTTTCCCCGTGTACACAGCTGGAAAGGATGAAATCACAACACAGACCTGACAGACTGACTTCAAATCCACCCACGTCACACATTTCGATACTGAGGCAGAACCCAGCAGCAGTATGTGGTTAATTACAGCTTCCAGGCTCTTCTATCAGATGATTCTCAAATTTCCAACGACCTGATCATCAACCCTGTCCCACACCTTTAGTAACATTTTCTTCCTTAACTGTTTCTTACATTTTTTTCATCAATTCAAACATTATTATCTACTCCATGGTGGGGAGGGGTGCAGTGAGAGTGGCCTATTGAAATGGCCTATTGACCCTCAATTCAGTCACGTAAAACTGACATCAATGATACAGGTTCATGTTCACTGTGTGGTGCCTACAATAGAGATGATTTGTGGTAACATTTTTTTCTCCTTGAAAAAACAAACTAACAAAACAGATGCTAATTTTTAAACCTGATGACCAGTTAATCAATAATTTCCCTTGATTGTTAGAGCAACTTGAGTGTTGATTCAACAATTGTCGTTGCCTAATACTGACTGGCAGTTTTCAGAGTCTCAAAGGAGAAGTACACAATTTGCCAAAATGAACTTCGAACTATTTGATGCCCAATCCAGTTAATGTTTACAAGTCTAAGGTGCTCACCTCCACTAAAAACCAGTGGTGCACATCAGCCACCCCTCAGAGCAGGACAGCCCGAGTCCAGAGTTAAAGGTGGACCCAAGATAAAGAGTAACCCGCTAGCAAGCTGAGGTTCAAGCATGCTTTCTTACCATTAACTGGAGTTGCAACAGCCTCTTCAAAGTCAAGATGCCAATCAAAAAATGGGCAAAGGACTTGAATAGACATTTCAACCTAGAAGATCTTGAAATTGCTATGAAATCCATGGAAAGATGCATGGCATCATTAGCCATCAGAGAGAATACAAATCAAAGCCACAAGTTCCCCTTACACACCCACTAGGATAGCTAAAATTAACAAAAACAACAACAACAACAACAACAAAATAACAAATGTTGGTGAGGATGTGGGAAAGTTGGAAGATTTTGTTGGTGGTGATACAGCTACTGTAGAAAACAGTGCAGTGGTTCTTCAAGTAACTGAAAATAGAACTGACATACGACCCAGTGATTCACCCCTAGGTATATAACCCAAAGACTTGAAAGCAGAGATTCAAAAGGAGACTTGTATACTAACATTCACTGAAGCACTATTGACATTAGACAAAAGATGGAAATCACCTAAATGCCCATCAGTACATGAATGGATAAGTATAATAGGATGCATATGTACAATGGAATACTACTCAGCCAGTAGGAGAAATGAATTCTTCATATATGCTACCTAGTGGAACTTAAAGATATTATATAGAGAAAAAAAAGTCAATCACTAGAGGACAAATATTGGATAACTTCACTTACATAAAAATAAAAGAAGAGGTACCGGTAAATGTGTAGAGACCAGGGATTACTTGTAGTTACCAGGGCTGGAAAGGGGAGGGAACAGGGAGTCTAGTGATGACAAAAGTATCACATTAAGAGGAGACTTGCACAAGTGATTACTCTGATGGTTGTCCAGAAATTATAAGCCTGGAAAGAGTTCAATTGGAAAAAGTTGTGTGATAAATATATTTACAGCAATGAAAAAAAGAAAGAAAGAAAGAAAACGAAAAGAGTAATTGCTAAGGCTGCTTATGAACAGCCAAATACCTTAGGGGATTTGGTTGCTTGTTGTAGAAGTTCAGGATCATTAGGAGATCCCAGTTAACTGTCCTTATAAATGACTAGTAGTTCTGTTCTACCTCTTAGTTTCTTGTATAGTGCCAGGGGTCTTAATAGCTGGAAATCAGCCTTCTAAGACACTACAAATGTCCTCTTTCACTAAGAGGACAAAGAATCATATAGAATCTGTGGTTAATTGCTTCCATGAACAATTGCTTCTTTTGCCATGAGACCAGAAGAACTAGATGGTGCCCAGCTACCATTATTGATCCTTTCGATCAAAGATGCCATAGAAAAATCCTGATCAAAAGGGAAGATATTCAATACCAAATTTCAAATTTTAATTAACTCTAGATTTTTCTGGAGCCCTGGAGGATAGATGGACTCCTGAAACTATTGCCCTGACTTTATCTTAAAACTTTAAAACAAAATAAAAAATTGTCTAAAGTCACCTTAAAACGGAACAATTTAACAAGTAAAATAAATCTGCTTTGAGTATTATGCTCTCTTAAGAACTACTTATATGGGATAAAATTGAAAACAGCAACTTGATAAATTAGATATACACCTTAAAGGGCAGTCAGTTTATGGTTATGAGGGAGGACTAATGTAAAAGAGGAGGGGAGCTAGGCTGCACCCTTGAAAATGTGCTCTGTGTGAGTAAATGGCACATGAAGAAATGGTTGACTTGGTGTTTATTTTGCTGGGTGGGTTCTCAACAACAACAAAATGAGGAACGTTTAAAGAAAAAAGACAAATTGCATTCTTCCCTCCACACCTAAACATTTCTGCTTCTTACAGAGAAAAAGCCCTGAGTCAAAGAGTCAAGCCCTCAGTTGGAATTCCTGCTTTCAGACCAACTTCCTTTTCCAAACAACACAAGTATGTCCTGCTCATTGCAAACAAAACTGAAAGAACTTGTCATCACGAACATGAATTAACTGATACCCTACCATCATTAAAATCTGAGACTGATGAATGAAGGCATACTAAGATTGTTCATGTACCATTCTGTTGTGATTATTTTCTATTTAATACCTTCCTGATATCCAGTTGGAAAGATAATGGTAGGACTTTTTTCCCCATCTCAATTATTATTGGGTTTTTTGTTATTGTTGTTTTGTTTTTTTAAAGTGAATGTTCACAGAAAAAAATCCCTGTTCTATTCAACAACTCGTACACACTTTGCTTGGTGCCATTGATTGAAAGTCTCACAATGCAACAGCACTCAGGCCACTTCCTCCCTGTATTCCCATTAGTCCTTCTTTCTATCCCTTCTTGTCTTCTAACTGTGCCCTTGGACACCGGCTCCCATGGGTTTCGAGTGCTTGATTGCTTTAAGGAGTGAGTACCGTCTTGGTATTATTGTTCACCTTAAAGACCTGTTTGTTGTTTGGCTGAGAGTTGAGCCGTCAAGGGGAGTTCCCCTGCAGATTTTAAGGGAAACTAAATTACTGTAACTAATCAATTCCTATAAGTATTTGGGCATTTAGGTGATGTGCAATGTATCCCGATTATTTAAAACTTTGGCAATGAACATCCATCTTTCCATCCCACAAAAAAATGTATTGAAAAACAAAACCAGCTAAAAAGAAAGATAAAGAGAGAGAGAGAGAGAGAGAGAGAGAGAGACCACACACAGATCTGGTCTGTCCGTTGACCTTTATGACTATCTCCTCACAGGGCCGGTGGGGCTCTGGGCACTGCCCCTCCGTGTCTGATGTCCATTTCAGGATTATTCAGGGGCTTTGTGACTTTGCTCCTGTTGCTGATCTGTGATGTTCCCTTCTTAGATCCACCACGGTGGCGGCGTCAGACCAGACTCACTGCCCGCACCATGTCCCCAGCATTGTCCAACGTGCCGCTATGCTCTCTTGAGGGAACAGCATATCTCGAGCTGTTGTCGGCCCTACACTTTACAGAATTCATGATAGAGAACCCCTCAGAAACAGTAACGGGAGTAATGCTTTCAGGAGGGTAGGGGAAGGGAAGTGGGGTGGGGGGAAACAGATACCAATGGTGGAGAAATAACCCCCCTCAAGGGGGAAGAATACCAGGACTGCAGGAGAAGGGCTAGAAGGGGTGGTGTAAGATATGTATAAACAACAATACACAGTATATTAAGGGTTCGAGAGGGTGGTAGGGTGGGGGAGGGAGGGAAAAAAGAGGAACTGATCAAGGGGCTCAAAAAGAAAGATAATGTTTTGAAATCGTTGATGTCAATATTTGTACATATCTGCTTAATGTAATGGATATATGGGCTGTTATGATATATGTAAGAGCCCCCAATAAAATGTTTTATTAATTAAATAAAACTAGAATCCATGTATATATGGAGAGACACAGAACCTGCAAAGCCAGACACATAGGACCTAGATTTTTTTCACACATCATTAATCCTTAATGTCATTCTCAGGACATCGAGGTAAAATTTTTAGGAGTTTAATAATTGGTCAAAGCCAGCTTTTAGGATTTTAATTGTGTCAACTCTTCCTGTGTGTAGCTTGTACCAACAGCATCAGCATCCTCTGGGAGTGTCTACTTTGCCCTGGTTTCTTGAGGAGGAAACAGATCTATCGGGACAGCAGTGCTACTTAGAGGAGGTCTCAGGTCAGAAGAATCAGCGTCAAGTGCAAGGCGCATCAGAAATGCAAATCCGTATGTATGTGAAAGCTGGACAGTGAATAAGGAAAGCCACAGAAGAACGGATCTCTTTGAATTATGGTGTTGGGGAAGAATATGGAAAGCACCTTGTCATACAGAAGAACAAACAATCCTGTCTTCACGGAAGGGTAACGAGAATGCACCTTAAAAATGAGGATAGCAAAGCTGGGTCTCATGTCCTTTGGACATGTTTTCGGAAAACACAAGTTCCTGGAAAGAGATCTTGTGCTTGGTTAAGTCGAGGGTCCGTTAAAGAGAGGAAGACCTCTGTGTGCTGGACTGATACCAGGGCTGCAGCAATGGACTCAAGCATAACAGCGTCTGTGGGATGGCGCAGGACTGATGACGTTTCTGTCTGTTGTGCTTAGGGCCACCATGAGTCAGAAGTGACTGACAGCACGTAGCAACAGCAACAACAACCCAGAAGTATCCAAATCAATGTCTCTGGCAGGTGGAACCCAGCAGTCTGTTGTCACCAGTTTTCCATATGATCTGTGGGCCAGTTAAGTCTGAGGGCTCCTGACGTGCAAGAAACCGAGCTGTGAGTGGTGCCCACAGGCTGCTTATCTCAGTCACTCTCTTTCTTTCTTTTTAAAACCATTTTATTGGGGGCTCATCCAACTCTTATCACAACCCGTACATTCATCCATTGTTTCAAGCACATTTGTTGCCATCATCATTCTCAAAACATTTGCTTTCAGCTTGAGCCCTTGGTATCAGCTCCTCATTTTTCCCCTCCCTCACGAACCCTTGATAATTTATAAATTATTATTATATTGTCATGTCTTACACTGCCTGGCATCTTCCTTCACCCACTTTTCTGTTGTCCATCCCCCAGGGAGGGGGTTATATGTAGCTCCTTGCAATCAGTTCCCCCTTGACTAGAGACTTTCACAGAGGTCCCAGGGGGTGGCTATAAACTTAGCTTTGCAGCTAGTTTGGCAAGAAAGTTAACTCCAGGATGAGGGAGGCAGAAAACAATTGAGGAGTGGAAGGGAGAGAGTGGTCCTCTTCAGGGGGACTAACAAGCGCAGTCACGGGGTTTCCAGGGAAGTGGCAGTGTCGGGAACCTGGATTTTTGGCTGGAAAACTGACTCCGCACATCTGGCCTTCCCCTCTTTTAATTCTCTGATCTTGGGCAAGCACTTAATTCACTAGGTCATCTTTCTCTTTTCATGCTTACCAGAGAACAAATGTCCCATCCTGCAATTAGGTTGAGATTCCCACAAGAACTTGTGTGAAACGCTGTGGCAACTGGCCATATTTCAGGGGTAGCGCTACTCTCAGAGACCGGGGGGAGGTGAGGGTTGTCTTTCCTGTACAGAGTCCTTGTTACCCATTCTGACCATGACACTTTGTGCTTCCCTAGGACCCATTTATCAGCTGTCAGAGTACAAAGCAAAATACCTCCTTGGCCTCCACATCAGAGGTATCACTTACACTTCCTAGTTGGAATATTATCTTTCTTATGTCCAGACTACAGATGAATATGACTCCACTTCTCTGAGTTGTATGGAAATTTGCTGAGATGAGCACCCTAGCTACAAAGAGAGAAAAGGGGTCTTGGCGTTCAAAACACTGTGGAGGAAGGCATGGTGATGTTTGAAGTGAATGGCAAGAGTTCCCATCCTGAACTTCATCCTGGTTGTTTAGCCTCAGGAGAGTTGCTTAACTTCCCTATTAGCTGCCTCCCCTGAAAAATGAGGGATCACAGCGCATGTCATGGCAGAGTGTTGAAGAATGGACCCAGACAGTATCCCTCCAGTTCTTGACCATCTTTTTTTACTGAAAACACCAACAATTAACAATTACTATACAGTGTGAAGTAACACCTCTGATACCCGGTCTGTAAATGTTTATGGAGACCATGCTGTGTCCTAGGCACTGAACAAAAGACACAGCACTGAAAGAACTCTGGAGGCTCTCTGTTCTCCTGGAACATGTAACCCAGAGGATAGAAAATAAGATAGTCAAGAGACCAAAAAACCCCCGACAACAACAAATTTCAGAGCATCATAAACGTCTCAAGAAGATAATTTTGTAGAAAGGGGATATAGTGACTTAAATCTGGTGACTGGGGATGGCTACCTATATGAGTAGGGTGGCCGAGGGGATAGCTGTTGCAAAGGTCCTTGGGATTGAGTGACCTTGGAAATTTTAAGGATTACCAAGAAGGCTAATATGGCTCAAACATGAAGAATGGCAAAAGATAGTCAAAGAGGGGGATAGAAGCAGATCACGGAGGGCTTTGCAAACCTAGAGAAGGAGGTTGGGCTTGGATTTGGTTTGGGTTTTCAGTGCCACCAGAGACCAACACAGGTTTAAGCAAGGAGTTATTTGGTCTAATGCCTGCTCTTTACCTACTGACTATAATTATCTTACATTTACAATAGAAAGAAATAATGTAATATCCAAATATTTTGCACAGGACGGGTATGGGTCTGGCAGTAATGAATGTTGAGTTAAGAGGCAAGAATAATACTGGCTGAAATGGTTAAGGTTATATGTCAACTTGGCTTTCTTGGCAGTTAAGTAATGATGTAATTTGATGATTGTGTCATAACGTTATTTGGCAATTATGTAATGATGTAGCCATGTGTTTTTATATAACAATAATTTTTACATAGCAACCTGGGTTTTTGAAACTAAGCATGTCATTAAGCGAGGAATGGATTCATTGCCTTTTTAAAAGATCACTGTAGCTACTCTGTGTAGAATGTAATATAGGATGACAAGAGTTGAAGGGATATATTTGTCATGGTGCTAATGAGAAATTATAATGACTTAGGGGTAAAAGTGGAAGAGTTGGAAGAAGTGCATAATTCACAGTATGATTTCAATGGAAAATAAACAGAAAATGGTGGCTTTATTAGTTTCCTGGGCTGCTGTAACAAATGACCAAAAACAGGTATCAGGCAACAGATTTATTCTCTCACAGTTCTGGAGGTTAGAAGTCCTAAATGAAGGTATCAGCAAGGGCGTATTCTCTCTAAAGCTGTGGAAAGAGCTCATTCTTGCCTCTTCTACCTCCTGGTGGTTACCAGCAATCCTTAACGTTCCTTAGCTTGTAGAGTTGTCATTCCCATTTTTGCCTATGTAACCCTACCATGTTCTTCTTGTATGTTGTATGTCTCTGTTTTCATTTCTTTTAAGGATACCAGTTATTGGATTAAAACCCATCTTACTCCTGTGTGACCTTATCTTAACTTGATAATATCTGAAAAGACTCTATTTACAAATAAGGTTATGTTCAAAAGTTCTGGAGAATGAGGAGTGTCACATATCTTTACAGGGACATACGGTAATGCAACACAATTGGATACAACAATGACTAATTCATTAAGGAAGATGATAGGAAGAAAGGATTCAAAAGTAACTCCAATCTCTAAAGTGAGAAAGTATGAAACTATCTATGACAAAGGGAAAACCTAGCAAAAGGCAAGTCTGCAAGGAGAAGCCTAGAGTTCCGCTTTGGCCAGGTTATTCTTGTGATGCCTAAAGATCTCCATGTAGAGGAGCAGACTCACCACTTAAATACTAAGACCGAGTCCCAGGGTTTGTTTGGGGCTGGTGGTAACAATTTAGGAAATCACTGGAATCCCAGATGCTGTTCCGCAACCCATTTATTAAACCTTATTCACAATATACGTGATACGCTGTTTGCACTCGGCTTCTACTCTTCAGATACTTCAATGCTATAGAGAAAAATAAACAGAAAAACCACACCACTGTTTGCTAAGTAGTGGGATGGATGGAGGTATATGTTGTGTTCCAATCTGTGATCTGCTGAATGAGACTGAAGAGGACTTGAGGCTTTGACTGATGGAGGCCAGACTATAGCCTTCAAAACAAATTGCAACTCAGCACAAGAAAAAAAAATCCTCACAATCAAAAATCAACATCACAATAAGCAGAGAAAATATTGAAGTTGTCAAGGATTTCATTTTACTTGGAGCTCGCAATCAACAACCATGGAAGCAGCAGTCAAGAAATCAGACTGTGTGTTACAGGTATTGATGAATTGCACTGGGCAGATCTTCTGCAAAAGCTCTTTCTAAACGTTTTGAGTTTTTTTAACTATCAAAAAGATGTCACCTTGACAACTAAGGTGCTTTTGACCCAAGCTGTGATATTTTCAACTGTCTCATATGCATATTAAAACTGAATAGTGAATAAGGAAGGCTAAAGAATTGGCATACTTAAAGTATGGTGTTGCTAAAGAATATTGAACCTACCATGAACTTCCAGAAAAATGAACAACTCTATCTCAGAAGAAGTACAGCCAGAATGCTCTTAGACAAGAGGCTATTAAGACTGATCTCACATACTTTGGACTGATATCACATATTCATATACTTTATAAGGAGAGACCAACATCATGCTTTGAAAAGTAGAACGTCAACACAAAAAGAAAGACCTTCAAATCAAGGTGGCTTGACAAAGCACTGCAGCAGTGGGCTGAAGTAGAGCAACAATTGTGAGGACGGTGCAGGATGAGAGAGTGCTTCCTTCTGTTGTCCATCAGGTTCACTCAGAGTTGGAAGCAACACTATAACCCCTCCCCATTTGTCAGCGAAGGCCTTTTCCAGGTTACGATGGAGCTTTCAGGTTAAGATGGACCAGGAAGAGAGGCCTAGCGATCACCTTCCAGTATTCAGCAAATGAAAAGCCCGATGGCTCACAGTAATCCAGTCCACTCTCAGTCACAGGGCTGGTATCAAGCAGAGCTCTGTTCTATTGTGCATAGGATCACTATGAGAAGGGGCTGACTTGGCCACTGGCAGCAACAATCATGTCAACAGCCACCTCGGTGACCTACATGCTCTTAGGTTCTCTCGAGCCCTCTTCTCACAAAATGTGGACCATACCACCTGTCTTCCCACAGATCAAAAAGAGTCTCAAAGAAAATCATGTGGCTGGGAAAAAAAACCAAAAAACCCAAACCCTATATTATTATTCTACTGCAAAGAGGAAGAAAGCCGGCATGAGGGGCTTCTTAACAAACTTCCCAGCAAAACACAGAGCTAAGTTCTGGCTGATAGGATGCAAATGGGCCTGTCTATCTAATCACTGCAGCAGGAAATGTAATTCTTCACAAAGCCAGGGTTGCTAGGCAGGAATTTGCATGAGCCTCAGATAGGATGGAGACCTACTCTCAGGCTGCTCCAGCAGGGTGATACTTGTAAAGCACAGTCACAAAGGACTCGGGGGCGGATGTGTGTTTGTGCCAGCCTACCTTTGATCCTGTAATGGACGTTCGACTTTCAGACTCTGGACTGATAACATAGCACCGTCCAAGTGTAAGTGCAGAGACGTGTAACAAACCACGGAGTAGGTCTGCCCATGATTCAGATGTTGAGATTGTCCCCATATAGAAGTAGCTCACAGCCAAGTCCCGTAGCCTCCTTTTCCTGATTCCCAATATGATCGCGAGAATTTGTCCAGGCAACCTCTGGGAGCGCACCTCATGCTCATTCGACATGAGGCATCTCCTGAGCATGCCTAGAGGCATTGGTGGTTTCACGGTGCATTTTACATGGTCCATGTGGGAAACACACCTCACGAGCAGCCACCAACCAAGTGTCAATGGAAACTTGCATGCTGCTCAGATGCTAAATAGGTTCAAGGGAAGCTTTTAGACTAAAAGAGACCAGAAAGAAAGGCCTGACGATCTACTGCTGAAAACACTATGGATCACAACAATTTGATTTGCAACCAATAATGGGGAAGGTGGATGACCAGGCAGCTTCCTTCCATTGTGCATGGGGCTGCTGTGGAAATCAGGGGCCGACTCCCTGGTAGCGAACAAAAATAACAACAAACACGTCTTAATCTGGAAAGAGTTTGGCTAAGGCAAGCATGGCATCTGAGTTTATTCAAATCGTCACTCGTTGCATCCACAGATGGGTTTTGTTCATCTGTGCCCTGGCGGCACCTAGCAGAATGGAGGTTTCTATATACGTTTGTAGAATGGACAAACAGCATGCAAAATAGCCGCATGAGGCCCACGAAGGACACAATAAGAGGCCTCTGGCTGAAAAATGCCCTCCTCTTAACAGAGACCCTTCCCGGCTGAGCCCAGCTGGTGCCCAGGAGTTGAAAGAAGAAAAAAAAATCAACTTTCTGATTCACAATTTCAATAGCGCTTTTGTTCAACAAGTCAGACAGTGGAGCTCGATGGGAGGAAAAAGAGACGCTCCTGTCACTATATAATTACCTCAGTTTTCTTCCTCCCCTCCAAGGAAAGGCGAGGCTGACTTTGACAAAGGGAACATGAAAACGCTGCTTCTGCTCTGGCAGGTTAGAGGAAAAACAAGCCATTGTGAGACTCCTCTCAGCACGATCAGCTCCTACAGAAGGGAGAATATTCCTTGAAACCAACTTCCCTCACCTCGTAAAGTTGATTTGCACACAAAGTAAACACGTGCTTAGACTAACATGTCCTAGCGTCTATCTGCTGGCACGGTGGATCTGCAGAACATTAGCCCACCTCACTACTGGGGAGAGAGGGCTTAGTGAGCACCTGCGTTCAGGGAAGAGTCGAGGATCACAGAGTTAAGGAGCTGTGTGTTCCTGCCTGTGGGACTGGTTCACCTTCAGTCTGCTAATGTACTCAGTCAAGCTCAGGGAGAGGGGGTGATCTATTGCCCAAATTCATTGGATTCCTAAGCTTCTCCGAGACTCGTCACATTTGGGGAATGTTGCACAGCGCTACCCTGCAGCATTCAGTTAGGTATAAGTCACCCCTACAGTCAAGGGATGGAGCGAATAAGCTTCCAAGTTCCCTTCTGGCTCAGATTAGCTGTTCAGGTCCTACCCTCCTAAAGCCTACAGAAGCTACAAATAGGATGAACATGTTTACATACTCTTGGAAAATTTCCCTAATTACCACTTGAATCACCACATGAATTCATTTATTTGTCCATGTAGAACCATTATCCATGAAGTCTATATTAGAAACCTGCTCGAAGAAACCCCCCACATTCTCTCCCCGCACACTACCCCTTCCCATCTCCCCAAAGGTTTCCCATCACCAACCAGGCTGACTGCTGGCACTGTGGCCTTGCCTCATCTTTTTGAACTTTATAGAAATGGAATTATACAGTATGTGAAGTCTGCCCTTTTAATGACTGTGCGATACTGCAGGGCAGGCATCAGACCAAAATAAATAAGACACCAATCGCCATATTCTCTGTACATAGTAGGTGGTCATGTAACAGAGGCAGAATGTAGGGCCCTGGTGTGTATCTTCCTAAAAGAAGACCTTCATCGTTCACCCTTTCTAAGTCCGCAATTGAATTGTGGACCTTTGTGACTACTTGTCAGGTGCCCTGGTGATGCAGTGGGTTATATTTTAGGCTGCTAACATAAGGTCAGCAGTTTGAACCAACCAGCTTCTCTGAAAGAGAAATAAGAGGCTAATTACTCCTATAAAGAATTACAGTCTCAAAAATCCTATATACGGTTTTCTATGATAACTTGATAGCAGTGAGTTTTTGTTTGTTTGTTTGTTTGATGGGTGGGTAGGTGACTACTTGTATTAGTTTTCTATTGCTGATGTACAATAAAAACAACAACATAAATTTAGTAGCTTAAATACCACAAGTACACTCATAAATTTCCAGACGTCAGAAATTCAGCTTTTAGAAACTACCCACAATCCCCTGCTTGGGACTTCACACCACCTGACCTCTATTTCTGCCCTCACAGCTATGTCTCAGAATCAAACCCTCCCATCACCCTCATATAAGGACCTTTGCCATTATAGTGGACCCAGATGGACAATCCAGTATAATCTCCCATATCAAGATTCTTAGCTTGATTACTGCCAGAAAGCGCTTTCTGCCAGGTAAGGTGACATGTTCCTAGATGTCTGGTATTCAGAAGTGGTCATCTATGGGGATCATCAATCTACCTACCAAATTACCCATGATGCCTCCAGAAAGGGCATCATCCTGACAGCCTCTTAGAGACTGCTGTGTCCTGAGCTCTGAAGCTGAACATTCACGTCAGTTGCCATTGCTTCTATTCTTGCGTCATTCATGACTGCTGAATGGAGCAGAATGGTGATGTCCCCTTGAGACCAGTAGATCTGGGAGGGAAAGGACGATGTCTCATCCATCCTCATAGCTCAAGTCCCTAGCACAATGGCTGGTACACGACTGGTGGTGAATGAATATCTGCTGAATAGAGAGATAAATGAAATCAGTTGCCAGAACCTCCCTCAAGTCCTGGGCTTCCCCACAGACAAGTAGAGCCAGATGACAAGAAGCACAGCCCCAATCTCAGTGAGCCCCATAGAGCAGCATCACAAATATAAGTGATCCAAACATAATATTGTCAGAGCTATATCTGTATTTTACACCACAGGGAAAAGGCTATGCATGTTACCATAATTATTGCTCAATTTTCCAGCCATAACAACAAACAAAAGACATGCTTACCAGTTCCAAAGAGTCAGTGAAAAAGAACTACTCCCTTGAAGCGATTATGTTGCCTGTCTGCCATCTCCAATTGTGTGCAACTCCCATGGAAAACTAGAACATTACATCAATGCTGGAAGGGGTCTCTGAGACCCTCGCCCAGCCACTTCCTTTGACATATGAAGAGGAGAATGTCCTGTAGTTGTCCTCTGTCCAGATCCTCCCCCGCCCTCCCCCCACTGTGGTCTTTTTCTTTTCTTTTCTTTTCTTTTCTTTTCAGGCTTAAAAAGCATAACTCACCACCGTCTAGTCGATTCCAATGGATAACGACCCTAGAGTATGTTTGAAAAATATTTTCTCACCACTGGTTTTCTAACTACGTGTCCCATACGTGTGTGTGCACATACACTTGATTACATACACACCGGAGGAAACCAAAATGAGAGTTAAAGGGAATATCACATTCGAAATGACCAGCGCATGCAGTCCGTACCTAGAGAAAGAAAAGGCACCTAAGGTCCAGTCTTATCACTTGTGTATAGCCCAATTCCCTTGTGCAAACGGTTGTACACAACTTCCAAATGACAGGACCATTGCTGCTGGTAGAAGGGAGGGGATGTGAGTGAGGCTGAGAATGGGCTGGTTATCACACGGATTGTTTGCATTTTTTAAAACGGTGTTAGCTAGAGCACTCATGGCTCTTTGAGAAGTTTCCCAGGCATCGACAATTGCCTCCTCTTCCGCCCACCTCCTGCAGGTCAGGAGCCTGGGCTCCACCTTGGGGAGCACCCAGTATGCCTCTCCCTCCTGCCACTGGGGACAGGGTGTGAAAGCCAAAGCAGAATGACCAGATCTAGTCCTCAGATTAATTCTGGGGAAACTTCTAGAAAAGCCTCTTGCTCTTCCGCAGCATCAGGTTAGAAAGACAGGTCTTCACGACTTGATCGTGCGTCTTAGCTCATGTTATCTCCCACCGGGGCCCGGCTCCAGCCCGGGGTCCTAAGCAGGCCAAGCTTCTCCGTGATGTTGACGTGGCGCTTACGACACTTCTGCCATTGGCCACGCCACTCCGCTTTCCTCCAGCATTGGCCTGGTCAATTCTTAAAGCAGAATGATTTGGTTCGGTGATACTTTTTTTCCCATCTCCCTGCAAACAGTTATGGAAGAGGCTCCTTTGTATTGCTCCCCAACCCTCAGTGATGCTTCTCTAATACCTCTCATCACACGACTGCCTCAACCATTGACTTGCCGACCTTCCCAATAGAGCACGAGCTACGGAAGACAGGACCAGGTTCTATACCTCGGGGCGGCCTGCCTCGTACACCACGAGGCAATACAAGTCTGCCATATAAGTGAGGAGAGAAAGAGAGTCATGTCAGTAGACTCAAGAAGGATGAGATAGAAAATGATATTGTCAAGCTCCCTTAATAAATTTCACAACGTTAACTATGCTCCTTTATAAGTAGTGTTCTTAATCATTTGTATGTGAATAAAACATAGCCAAGGGGATAATATAAGAAGCCTTGCTTCCCAACTCATTTTACAATGGAATTGCGTGCGTGTGTGTGTGTGTGTGTGTGTGTGTGTGGTGGGCTTGTGCTTATATCTCCCAGAAAGGCTGTTCAGGAGATGCAGTTTTAGGGCATCCTCAACTGGATCATTTCCTTAAGGGTGAGACTCACGACCAACAAGTACGCTTCTTGTCAATATCTGAAGTATAAATCCTATATTCAGGGCTGGAAGTGCGACCCTAAAAGGCTAAGTAGAATTAGATTGAAGAGTTTACCTCAAGTTAACTTTGAGGCTGAAATTTCCATCATGAAAAAGTATTCTTCTGAAGTTTGGCAAAATCTATCTGGACTCTTGACTGGTGAACACTTGCACGTTTGCTATGGAAAAATGAAAGGAAAAAAACACAGTAACCTGGTCTCACCTCTACTCATCTCTTACGCATCAAGAAAAGGTTGCCTGAAATAGCTCCTAACCATTGCTTCTACCTAACAGACTACTGGGGGTTTTACTTAGTGTGGTAAAGATGATGAGAAAAACACTTTTTGAAACCATGGTAATTTCCACACAGGTGATGTTTTTTGTGTGGCCATAAAATTCTTGCCTATGATTTACATATGTTTGAATCCCTTTGACATTGTCTGAATGAAGAGGTAGAAGAAGGAAATGTGATTCAGAAGTTCATTCAAAACACATCCACCAGCCACTTTCTTTGTGCTCATGCTGCGATCATCCAGGGCTAGAAGCCCCCAGATGAAAGAATGACTTTCAAGATTGCTGTGCCTTCCAGAGACTGCTCGTAAAGGGGAAAGATGTGCTGCAGTGAAAGCAGGGATGGAATCTGCTTTACCAAGATGTCCTGAGCATGAAACCTGGAGCGTGGTAGAAACTTGATAAATAGTGAATGAGTGAGGCGCTGAATTCACAAATGCATGGGTGAGGGCAGCATTTGAATGGATGTCTTCATACATCAAGAGAGGGCTTTCGAGGTGACTTTGCAAATGGGTTACCTCAAATGGGCATGGAGAGGGGATGGTGGGAGTCTTCCTAAACAACGAGGGAGGCATGAAGCCAGGGTGGTTCAAGGACAATGACAAGTCCCATTTGTCCCAAGGGAGGATGTTGGGTTGGAACACAACACTCACACTGACAATTATATTCAGGAAACACATAGAAAAGTGTTAAATGTCAGGTTAAGGAGCTAGAATTTCATACTAAAAGTAAAATGAAGTTCTCAAAATTTTTACATAGGAAGTAACAAAAGGGTGTTTTTAGGAAGATGGATATCTCATCATTGATCACAAAGAAAAAAATATTAATTGGGTGGATATTGATTTTTTTAAAAGGATCTTTTCAACTCTGAAGTCCTTGGGAATATATGTATGAACCAATGTTTCAGGGTTCTGTACATGCAAGGAATTGAATAGAGACCTTATCTAAAGTAGCAACTGAGACATCTGACAGTTCAATATTTAATTCTCAACTGCTTAACAACTGTGACATTTGGGAAAAGTTACTTAATATTGCCCAACCTCAATTTCCTCCATTGCCAAATGAGTATAATAATATTACCTCATAAAGCTGGTGTTGAGGATTAAATTAGATGAGGAATGTCAATTGTTCTCACAGTGTTTGATCCACAGTAAATGCTCAAAACATGTTGTCTACTAATATTAGCCTTGAAATCACAATTAACATTTTAGCCACTCAATAGACCCTTGTTAACAAGACAAATCAATGTTAAAACTGTTCATTCCTCAGCCTTCCTACAAGATTTAAAACAAGTTTTGAGGCTGTATATGGTTGGGAATACTCTAAATCAGAGTTAATATTTTTGTTCCTCTCATTCATACTTTTGCTGCATTTGCATACCATAGTTGTATACTTCTGGGGTTTACTTTTTTAGTGGCATTCTAGGCCATTTTGTCTGTTCTAATTTGATGTCCATTTTCTGGCAGCAAAAAAACAAAGACGCTACCAGGCAATGGCCATTCATTCTCAATACCCACATGCAGGGCCTTGTTTAAGGTTACACTAATTAATGAAGCAGTAGGACCAGAAGGCAAGGCTTCTCCCTCCCAGGAAGGCTCCCACTCATGCAAGTCATGATGTGTTTTTCCACCCCATGAAGGTGTGTCAGTGGAGCATTAATAATATTCAAGTGGGAGCAGTCAGGGAGCATCTATTTCAAAAGGTACAGGAATGCCTGGGTGTTTACTGGCATGGGGCAATCTGTCGATTTCACTTTCCAAGTGAGTCAGACATACACTCTGATGGCTTCATTAAATATTTGCATCACGTATAGGAAATCTCATATAGCAGCCCACATGCAAATATCCCAAGTGGTGCTTTTTAGCTCAGAGTGTTTTCCCTGCATCGTCGAGTCAACCCACCAGAAGTAGTGCGGAAACAATACAGAAGGCGTTTACACTTGGGTTCTCAGAAATTCCCAGACTGTTTACAACACCACCAGAGGATCTTGTCCTGACATCAGTGCTTCTCTAGTTGGCACAGAAGACTCTGCTCTGAAAGGACAGTCCCACATTGCAAAGCACGTGCCTAAATATAGCTCAAAGTCTCATGCCTCTGGGTCCCAAATAGCAAAGTCATCAAACATTGGCTCAAAATAACATGTAATGAGTTGGTGGGTGGGTCTGGAGGAATGTGTGGCCTCGGGACATTACAACGTCTCACATAAGAAATCAGAAATTTTTCCAAGAGTAAAATGCCATCGTATCAATGTTCTAATCGGTGTTCTAACGTCATGCTCTAGTGGCACTGATCTCTATAATTAGCTCAAAGAATCTACAACTTTAACACAACCACCATCCAAAGATACACTCTGGTCTTTTTGTTTTGTTTGATTTTTTCCCTCTCAGGTGTTATGCATGCTGTTATCTCTGTCTTGAAAATCTTCCCTCACCCCTGGATGACTTGACGTCTTATACTTCAATATAAACGCCCTTGCACTAATAACCTCTTTGACCAACCTTATGCTCCCCTATTGCTTTGCACATACCCTTTCTATCTGTGTATCTTACTATTGGGCATGCTACTTCCCCCAGCAGACCGTGGTCCACATACCCCTCCCTTATCAACGATCTCATTATTTGACACAATAGTACAGAATCTGAAATCCACCTGTTTGGCACATGTATGTTGTACCTGTGTCAGTAGTGAACTCTGAGGTGCAGACCAAGAGTGATGCTGGCTGTGGTGGCTGAACCTGACCATGATTTTCAGGGGTTTGGCAGTTCTGTCATGATGTAATTTGGCAGTTGTGTGATCATAGAGTCATTTTTGCATAAAGCCAATTTTTGTAGAACAACCTGGTCTTTGGAACCTACCAGGCCTGGTAAGTGTGAAGGGGGAGTACAGGTAAGAACTGTTCTATTTGTCAAATTCTCTTTTCTGGAGGAAAGGGGATGTGACGGTGGCAGCCAGCCTGGAGCTCATCCCCATGCTCTGAGAGCTGGAGCAGGCCGGGCGCTTACCCAACGTAGACACTCCAGTGTGGATAAGTGGCTGTATACAAGGCATAGTCAAGGAGGATCATGAAGATAGTACCAACGCCAATGTTCCTTCCAAAGGCAGAGTATGAGCACACCAATAAAAGATGATGTTGAAAGGCTCCATGGAGAGGTAAGATAGGGTCAGGGAGAGGTGGGGGTGAGAAAGATGAGGACAACATCCAGGGATTGATCTTTCGGCGGTTGGTGACTGAGAAATAAAGGAGAAAATTGGTCAATTTAAAGAGGAGGAGGACTTCATCATCTGAGACAAAAGACAGTCCCCCATTACAGAAGACATGCCTAAATACAGTGCAAAGTTTCCAAGTCTGGTACATCTCCTGAGACAAAGCAGATATTTGATAAGTCTTCATTAATTAAAGGAATGATAAGATAAATGAATAAATGAGTGGATATGTCTTTTAGGAGTAGAGCGATATATCCTAACAAGGCCTCTGCCTCACTTACACAGTAATTTGGTCACCCGCTCCTATGGCATTTACCATAGTCAGCTCTGTTGGCAAGTGAAGTATCTCTACACTATGAGTATGGTATATCTCCGCCTCTAGCTTGGTGTGCCAAAGGATAGCCATGGAGTCCTAGGACAAAGACGAAGAACAGCTCCTGCACAGAATCCATGCTCCACCGATGCCTGTGGAATTGCACTAACCTACACGGAATGTAAATGCTGACTCTGAGTCAGCTTAGCGATTGCAAAGAAAACTTTCGTTCTAGGCTAAGTGTGGGGGTGTAAACAGAGACATACAAGACTGTTCAATCATGACCTAATTTACCGGATGGTTACCACTTCAGACATCTTCCCACTTTGTTACTTTGAGAAGAAAATAGCTAATGGCCATTAAAGCACATAATCGCACAAGCAAAAATATACACAAACAACTCAACCACAACCGCATTCGCACGCATGCGCACATACACACTTGCCTACAGTAACTGATAGCGAGGCTGTTTCTATCTTTATAGAGAGAAGCCCAGGTGGCATACTGGTTGCCCATTGGGCTGCAATCTACCTGAGGGAGAAAGCCAGGGCTTTCTACTCCTGTTAACAGTTAGTCTCAGCAACCCACAGGTGGGTCACTATGAGTCAACATTAACTCGATGGCAGTGAGTTTGGTTTGGGTATGGCTGTTTCTATAAGTCAGATTGCTGCCCCTAGTAACAGAAGCCAGAAGATCTTACCTTCAACACCTCCCGGTTAATTAGCTATCAAATGAGCAGGCATCCTCCCATCCTCTCTCCATTGCAAAGGACCCATTCTCAAAGGGTCTCCCACCACATAGGCACCACAGGCTCCAAGAGCAGAAATAGGTCCAACCATGAGTTACAAAAATAAAGTAGATGCTGAGCCTTGTCCTGGTCTCAGAATGAAAACACATGTCTCTCTTCTCCCTGTAAATTGAGACTCCACATTAGCCTAACTTACTCCGAGAGCAAAGGAAAGTAGAAAAAGGCCTTGCATGTCTCCTGTCCACACAAGCCCTTGGCAGATGTCACACATATGAATTCATCACCCTAGTGATGAGTACATCACTACCTCCAACACATCCCAGAGACTGGACCCAGTACATTTGATTCAGATATACTCAAGAATTGGAAGAATGCTGAGTAGGGAAACCAGTAACAGAACTTGAAGCTAGAAGGAAGACCTCCCCTGTCAGAGGCTCTTCTCCTCCCCACCAGCCTAGTTCACACCTGTTCTGGAAGGGTCCATTCAAGCGTTACCTTGTCAATGCACTCATCCTCCAATTATTCAACTTCTCAGAAATGTCTTTCCTTCTCAACTCCTATATAAAGATTCACGAACACCCTTCAGAATGATCCTTTATACCATGTCTCATTGGAGCTTTTCTGAATTCTTGCTCTGTGTGATGTATTGTGTGATGTGTGATGTCTTACTCTAGGTGAGGTCCCTTCCCTGTAAGTCCCTAATTGGAGCTCACTCCCTCGTTGCCTCTTCAGCACTGTATGGACTGCATCATAGGATATTCTCAGGAGTGAGCCAAATGATCGAAATACTTGAATAACAGCTCTATTGCCTGTACACACCACCTCTGCAGTAATGTTGATTTGTGTGGGGTGGGGTGGGGGTGGGGGGTTGGTCAAGCATCAGTCTCCACAATCCTGAGACCAGAAGAACAATATGATGCCCAGCTACTTCAACCAACTGCTCTGAAAAGAATCAAATTAGACGGTCTTGGATATAGTGGGAGAAACTATGGAACCGATCTGCAAATCTAAGTGAGGCCAATCTTACTGGTTGTATAGAGACTGGTGGGACCCTCAAGATTTTGTCCCTTATTCAACCTTCAGGTCTGGAATTGAACTCACACTGTGGCTCAATTTTCATCCCCACAATAGACACCTAGAGTAGGGGAACTATAACACTGGTGAAATACATGCATCTTGAAATAATCAGCCACTTAAGATTAAAACAAACAAACAAACAAAAAACATTGATTCAAGGAAGCATTAGGAAAGAAAGAGAAAAAGAAACAGGGGACTCAGGGAGAAAGAAGGATAAGTCACGTCACACAATGGGGATTCCAATCAATGAAGGAAGCAAAATGTCTATGGATGTTGAATGGGAATGATCTGCTCTGTAAATCTTCACCCAATTTATAATAAAAAGTAAAAGAAAGAATAGTCCCTTCCCTCAAGAAGCCAAAGGTCAAACATCAACCCTATAAGGTCAAAAGGGCAGTGATTGCCCAGGAGACAAGACAGGGGTAGGGGGAAGGACACATGGAAATGCTAAATGCAGGGAGGAAGAGGAGAGTGTTGCCTTGTGGGGATTGAACATGATGTGCCCTGGAAGCCCTGCTGGCTCTGTCAACTTGCATCTGCCCCGCTCACAGTAAAATGTTTAAAAGAGCAGTAAGTGGCCAAAGGTAAATGTCCCCCAAAGAAATAAGAGCAGATTTCCCAGAGGGGGCTGGGGGAGAGAGTAGCGGCTGCACAAGAACCCGCAGAGCAGACCCAGTGACTCTGGGGTAGGGATGTGGTGGGATGGGAGCAGCCATGGAGGACAGACAGCTTCTCCATCAGGCAATGGACTCAGACTGTGGGCCCACCACAAGCCAGACAAGAAGGTGGAAGAGCCTTCAAAGCAAGGCAACCGCATCCATGAAGAGTAGGGGTTTTGAGAGCCCATCAGGTGCTCTGGAATGGGGGTACAAGGTAAGTAGAAGTGGTATTGGCCTCGAAATGTATGAGGGTGGGCCCCTCTTTGCAATCCTTTCAAACTGGGGCTCCATCTTCCCTCTGCTCTTGCTTCAGTATCCGGAGTGGTTTTCCCTAGAAGCGTCATGGGAGGCGCAGTGGCCTGGCCATTCTGCTGGGCGCTGGCCTCTAAGTGAACAGGGAGAGCCGCCCGGGGCCTCTGCTGTGCTCAGTCAGATGTATTTTTAGCCCCAGCAGAAATTAAACGGAGTGTGTATTTAATAAAAAAAAAAAAAACTCAGCCCTGGGAATGATGTAGTGCCAGTGTTGGAGCCATGAGGGACAGAATATGTTTCCAATTGAATTACTACTGTGGTCATAGTTATAAAAAGAGAGAGGGAGGAGGAAAAACATGTGAGGCTGGTCAGCTTTGCGGGAGCATTTCATCTTGGTGCGCTCTCATGGTAACGTTCAAAGACACACGAGCCAGCTCTGCCCTTGAGAGTTATGGCAAGGGGACTGGCCTAGTGCCTGGACTACACAGCGAGCCCTGGACGGTTGCCCTGCCTCAGTTTCTTCCTTTGTTTTGCTTGCCCCCCTGCCCCAGCAGTATTGGCCTCCACTCATCCCTCTGCTCGAAAGCTGATGAGGCACAGTGTGAATAATTACGACAAGGGTAAATTTAGACTCTAATGAAACCAAGGGGTGTGGGGCGACGGTGCTGGGGACTCGGGGAGAGACGCGGGCTGAGCCACAACCAGCAGCAGCAGGAGTGGTGTGGCTCACTCGATGCTTCCAGCATCAAGCCTCTCTCTCGAGAACAGTCCTGCACGACAGCGCCTCCCCACCCGGTGGCCCTTACCTTTACAGTATCCTCTCCCTCCTTCCTGGCCGTCTCCCACCCTTTGCTATCTCTAGTGAAAAATCATACTGACCAGCTGCCACCTATGTGGGCTGTGATCCACATGGTTGGCAGTTCAAAACCACAATCAGCTCCTGGGTAGAAAGATTGGACTTTCTACTCCCATAAGCCATCACAGTCTCAGAAACCCACAGGGGGTCACTGTAAGTCAGCTTTGACTGATGGCAATGAGTCTGGTTTGGTTTGGGCTGCCACCTGTGGTGGAGCCCCACTGGGCCAAAGCTGAGTGACCACCGGAGGCATGTCAGTTCATTCCGACAGTCGATGCTGTGTATCATCTCTTCCCAGCGAGGAGACTGAAGTCTGGGACATGGAGTCCCTCTCCAAAGGCCACTCGGTCATCTAGGGACAGAACTTAGATTCTCTGGCTCATCCTAGTGCTCAGTGAGGCTCCCCCAGTGGTTAATGAGCTCAGCTACCACCCAAAAGACTGGGGTTCAAGTCTACCCAAAAAGATCTAGAGATCCAAAGAAAACCCCAAACTCGCCGCCATCGAGTTGACCCCCAGCAACTCAACAGGGCAGGCTCAAACCGCTCCTGGGGGTGCCCGAGCCTGTAACTGTTGATGGCAGCAGAAAGCCCCATCTTTCTCACATGGCACAGCTGGTGGTTTCAAACCGGTGACCTCACAGTTAGCAGCCCAATGTGTAACCACCAAGCCACCATGCGGGATGTGAAATGATGGAGTGCCCAGCTTGGGCTAGAAGCTGGCAGAAAACCTGGGGATCCACTTCCTGACCATCAGCTGCTGACAACACCGTGGAGCTCAGGTCTAGTCTGACCTTCAGAATCAGCACTGGCTCGATAGGGGCTTCACCTTGAGCCTGCATCCCAAAAAGCCAGCAGTTCAAAACTACCAGGCACTGCAAGGGAGAAAGATGTGGCTGTCTACTCCGGAAACCCCAGGAGCAATTCCACACTATAGGGTCACTAGGAGTTGGCATTGACTCGATGGCACTGAGTTTGGTTTTGTTGATGGTGGTGGTGTTCCTGGTAGCTGGTCATGGAAGTCTATGAAATGCTGAATGTAAACCACATAACCCATTTCCTTCTGAACCACCAGCAGCTCAGCTGGGCCTACCGGTCTACCTCTTCCTCCAAACCAATGTGTTCTCTGCTCTTCAATCTGGCTCAAGGAGAACCTACCGTCCTTGCCAATCCTTGAAAGAAATGCCCCTTCCTGGAACAGTTGGCTGAGTAGGGGATGCCTCCAGAGGATGCACAGACTTCCTAGACGCTAAATGGAAGCTTGATTTCACTCACCTGCTTCATGCTCACCTGGCACCATGCAGTTGTTGGTTGGGAGCAAGCCAGAGCAGGGGTCTCCTTTGATGAAGTGATGCAGGTCTGGACCGGAGAGAACGAAGTGCGTGAGGTTAGTCAGTCTTGTGAGCTGTCCCTGAAAAGGCTGCGGATGGAGCCTCGTTGAACCTGGGGAGAGTTCATGCTATCAGGTGTGCTTGTCAGCATAGCCAGTGCCTGGCACAAAGCCAGAAACAAAAAACAAACCCATCACCATCGAGTCCATTCCAACTCATGGCGACCCCATAGGACAGGGTAGAACTGCCCCTGTGGGTTTCTGAGACTGTCACTCTTTTATGGATAGATAGTTCTGTTTTTTAACAAGGAGCAACTGGTGGTTTCAATCTGCTTGATCTTGTTATCAGCCCAGCTCGTAAGCATTTCTCCTCCAGGGTGAGAGGAGAAGGCTTCGTCTTTCTCCTAAATATCAGCAGATTTGAACTGATGACTTTGGGGCTAGTAACCCAACATATAACCCACTATACCACCAGTGCTCCCTGTGCCTAGCACAAGGGAAACCATAAATACACTTTTAATTAGTGGTTGATTCAGAAACCCTTTTGGCAGGTTTGTTTGAAATATTAATGATTAGACACATTCAAATGGACTCTCCCCCAGTTATCATCTGCCAACATTCCACGGCTATTGTCCCGGATGCCGGAGCATGTACATGGATGTACTTGGTCACTCGTCGCTTCATTCATTGTATCAGCAACTTCAACGCTTCATCTCTTGGCTCTGTACTTGTCTCTCCCATGTGAAAATAAATTTATGCAGGCAGGGACTGCAGCGTCAGGAACCGAGCACTGGCCTTATCAGTCAGACAGGACAACGCAAAACCCAAACTCACTACCCTTAGTCAATTCTAACTCATGGCAGCCCTATAGGCCAGGGTAGAACTTCCCCTGTGGATTTCTGAGACTTTAACTCTTTAGGGGAGCGGAAAACTGCATATTTTCCCTTGGAGCAGTCTGGTGCTTTCAAAATACTGACCTTTTGTTTAGCAGCACAACATGTATCTACTACGCCACCAGGGCTCCTTAAATCAGACATACTAGGGTTCAAGTCCAAGAGCAACTTCCCAGAGTCTCGGTCTCCAATTGTGTCAGATGCAAATGACATCTATCTTCCAGAGATGTGATAAGAATCAAAAGAAAGACGTAGAGCTAATGTGGAAGTGCTGTGCTAAAGGACAGGTTCGTAGAAAGTCTAGAATTCAAAGGCATGCCTCGGGACACACCTAGCAGTCGTGTGAACTCCTGGGGCAGGACCAACAGGGTCCATCAATCCAGGTTGTTATTTCCTAAGCAAGTTATTCCTGTACAGCTGACACCTTGCCCTTCTCTTCATTTTTCAGTATTCGTTATTTCTTGCATGCTGAGTATGCTAAAAGAGGCTACAAAGACTAAAAAAGATGTGAGCACAAGAGTCCCTGCCACTGAGACACCTACAATCCAGTTGGGAAAGCGAGTGCCGATAGAGAAGTAGCTAGTGAGTCATTATAAAGGAGGCCTGGACCATAGGATGCTAAGATCTAGAATATTCTTGACACCCAAGTTCCCAGGTGAAATTGAGATAAGTTGTTTGGTTTGCCTTGGTATCTGGGTTGGTGCTAGAGTCTACGTAAGCAAACATGATGAAACGAAAATAATAATAATGATGATAATTGCATCAGCGATAGTTAACATCTATGGGCTGCCCATTAAAGGCCAGGCACTATATTTAAGCACTTCAGCTGCCTGGTCCCTTTTCATCGTCAGCAATTTAGTGCATTCTCATCTAAATACATAAGAAGTGGATCAAAAACACCATGCTGGATGAAAGAAAAGGGCAAATGAATCCCTGTGGTTAAACAACAAAAACAAAACCAGTGGTTGCTTTGGCGGCGTGGGGAGAGGGGGTGGAGTCTGAGAGGCAAGAGGGAACGTCAGAGTATCATGGTAATTCCGCATGCCCCTTAAGGGGTTTGTATGACACAAACATATGGCTTGGAGACGTGTATACTTATGCTCGCCCTTTTGTTCGCAAACCCATCACCTGGAAGACTGAAGAGCTGTCAAGTTCCAAAGATCATCAAAATTGTAACAAACCACGAACTCTGGATCATGGCAAAGAATGCTGGCACAAGAAAGGGAGACAGCCTTCTGAGGTCTACAGCGATAACATTCTGTTTGAAAAATAGGTTGATGGATGCATTGATAAACTGGTAGATAAATGTATCAATACGTGCTAACATAAGTGATAGGGAAATGATAATGGCAGACACTTGATGGGGACGGGCGAGCAGTCTCTACTTTTCCGTCCCTGGGAGCAATTTCATCATAACGTTGAGGGGGAAATAGATGAAACGGGCAGGCAGAACAAACAGGCATCCCAGGTCTCTTAAGGAAGCAGAGCTTCAGTGAGGTGCTGTGTCATCCCCACAGGGCCGGCAAAGCTGAAATTGGGTCAGAAAGGCAGAACGCCGTGACTCCCTCCACCTGGTTTGGCAGGAGAGGCAGTGAGTACGTTTTCCCTGGGGAGCTCAGCCCCTCCCTGCAGGCGGAGCGCCAGCTAGCCTTGCTGAGTCATCGCTGCCCCGTGGTCCACGTGATGATGAGCCTGGTGCCCAAGGGGAGGCTGACATCATGAGCAGCGCATGGCTGGGGTCATCTTAGTGACCCGTGTGCAGGGACTGGGAGAGGGAGAGGCAGCCAGCGGTGATGCAGCCCTCCTGTGATCACATGGGGTTCCCAGCTCACTTCTCTTTGGTGCATGATAGCCAATAGTTCACTCCAGCCTGGGCCCGGGCAGTCCACCTCCGGCGGGGCCTTTGTTCAGAATGGTGTAACTGGGTCTGCTCTTTTGCTGGAGGGGAGCGGGGTGGGCCAGCTCTGGAAGTCATGTAAAAAAGCTTGGATGAGGCATCTGGAGACACTCGCTCAGGGCCATCCTGTGAGTCCCCTTAATGAGCTGGGTTCTGTTTCTCCCGGGCTCACTCACCGTGGGTCCACTGTCCAGCCAGCCAAGAACTGGACCCCTTCCTCTCTCCTCCACAGGGGCTCACCTAGTTTTGCCAATGCGCACCAGGCTCTCTCCACCTGTGCCGGGACAACGGCCACCTCTCATCTGCACAGGTCACCAGTGCAGCTAGAATCTGCGTGTGGGATGGGGTCTCTCCAGCCACTTACCCAAGATGCCTGAGGAACATAGCACTCGGCTCTGTTTAACCCTTACAACAACTGTCTGAGGCAGGCGTAGTCACCCTTGTTTGACAGTTTGGGGAAACTGAGGCAGAAAGCAGCCTGCTGCTGGGTCAGGGTTGGAACCCAGCCGCTTATTTCTCATGACAATGGCGGGTGGACAAAGCATCAGGTAGCACTGTTCCTCACGAAGGACCTTCAGGGGCAGCTTCTCCCACACTTGATCAAATAAGCAGAACTGTCCGCATGCAGGCCAGGCAGCCCAGTGTAATTGTTAAAACACCACATGTCTTCCAGCTTCAGCTGATGAGAAGGAAGCAAGAAACAGGTAAATCCACTCTCCATGTGGGCGGCATCCCGCTTTTGGATCAGCTAATCCGGTTAGAAGTGCCAGGGACGTAGTGGGTTTCACGTTGTGCTGCTAACCTCGAGGCCAGTAGTTTGAAAGAGCAGCTGCCCTGGGGGAAGAAGATGAGCCTTTCTATCAGAAACCCCCAGGAGCCATTCACTCCATTCCATAGTGTTGCTAGGGGTTGGCAATGAGCTTGTTTGTTTTTTAAAAGTAGATAAGAGTGTGGCTCTGTTGGGGCTGGTAGTTAAGTATTAGACTGCTAACTGCAGGGTCCATGGTTCAAACCCACTAGCCAGTCAGTGGGAGAAAGACGAGGTTATCTGCTCCCA
The DNA here is from genome assembly GCF_000313985.2 of Echinops telfairi. Classification (NCBI taxonomy): domain Eukaryota; kingdom Metazoa; phylum Chordata; class Mammalia; order Afrosoricida; family Tenrecidae; genus Echinops; species Echinops telfairi. The sequence continues at coordinate 11,909,816 of NW_022103896.1, forward strand.
TAAAGATTTACATCCTCAGGAAACCCTATATGGAATCAATACAAGGTTGAATTGATTCTGTGGCAGTAGCACTACGCAGATGAAAAGTCCTTCATGGTGACAGAAAGGGCCATCACTCAAAGTGACAGCAGTGAGTGAGCCTTCAGGGCACAAGCATGAGAGCAGAGGCCCTTTGGACCCAGCCATGCATCTCAGCTAAACGGTCCTCTCTCCACAATCCAGAGCCCAGCGCCACTCGCCAGATACCCTTTCCCTCGGTCGGGCTGTGACTCTGAGGAGAGAGAAACTAGTCCAGCAGGAGGGAGGGTTCCTGAGATCTCAATCCTTGAGTGATACCTCTGATCTGCAGGAGGAGGGATCATTGACTCTCGCCATTCCTCGGCAGCCATGGGCTTCCCACCTCTCTTGCCAGAAGTGACTTTGCATGAAGCGCCGGTGGCATAGTGGGGTTTCACGCTCTCAGAAACCCACAGGAGCAGCTCTACTCTGTCTCTATGAGTCAGAAATGATTTGATGGCAGTGGGTTGCGTTTGTTTAAGTCTGGACTCTAGCACCACGTAAGTGCCCCTCTGGTGCCACCACACAAAGTTCAAAGTACACGTGTCCTCAGTCCTCAGGGTGACCTCAGAGCCGAGCACACCCACTCCATGTAGGGATGAGGACTCTGGGTTTCGCATGTCCTCCTTCAGAAGATAAGGCTTGGTCAAAACCTTAAAGAGAGGTGTGATTTTCCTGCTGTTGTGTTCTCATTGTTGGCTGCCACCAAGTTGTCACCGATGCACGTCCAATGGAATGCAATCCTTCCTGGTCCAGAGGCATCATCAAGATTGGTTTCTGATTGACCATTGTGATCATATGTAGGGTTTTCATTGACTGATTTGGGGCGATAGGTCATCAGGCTTTTCTTCCTAGTCCACCTTGGTCTAGAACCTCCCCTGAAACCTGTTCAGCATCGCAGGGCCAGCCAAGTCTCCACTAGGCAAATGGCACCCACCCAGGGCGGTGCCCTGTCTGGGAGGGGAGCCTGGATCTCCCACACAGAGGGTGAGCAATCCACCATCGAATGATCTCTGAGCCGGGGAAACATTAGCAGCACTGCGCTGAGGTTTGGGAATGGCACTTAGCTCCAGTTGTTCTGGGTTTGAAGTCCACTTATTGGCTGTGTGACTTTCGCTGAGTCACAGCAGCTCACCTGCAAAAGAGAGTGATGATGATGATGATGATGATGATGATGATGATGATGATGATGATGATGATGATGCCTTCAGCTTAGGGCCATTCTGAGGATCAAATAAGCCATGTGGAGCAGTAGATAGGGTGGTGTCTGATAGAGGGGAGTCTTCCAGGAAGTCGCAGTGGTGTTTAGTGGGGAAGGTCTTCCACTGAAGGAGGTCAAGGAGCCATAGGGAATGGGTTATCATCAGCAAGAAAACTCTCCTGCTTTCGTCAGGGCGTCTGATGGAGCAAGACTGAGAGAAAAGGAGATGAGGAAGGGTTGGGCCTAGAGAAACAGGAAGGAGCTATGGAATATTCTTAAGTGCCATGGTCAGAAGAAGACGGGGAGCAATGGGCTACCTCACTCTTCTCTAGGATGTGACATTAACGTGAGCATCATGGGAGCAGATTGCCACGTCTTTCTCCTGTGGAACACTGGGTGGCTTTGAATCACTAACGTTTCAGTCCATAGCCCAGCGCTTAACCATTGCACACCCAGCAGCACCTTAGAACAGTTATCTTTGTCTGTCATCCCACTGACGGAGGCCCTGTGTGGCTGCTGGGTGCCATCAGTTCAATCCTAACTTGCAGCTACTCCAGGTGACACAGTACTACTGCCCCATAGGGTTTTCTGGGTGGTCAACTCCTGCTCCCACAGAGCCACTGTGCTCAAACTGCCAACCCGTCAGTTACCAGCTGCGCCAACATTACACCAAATGGGTTCCTTCAGTCTACGGGGGAGGGACTATATTCTTAGAATACCTGGCCCTTTCTCTGGGATCAGCCCAGCCCTGGGAACATCTCATGGCCATCCAGCCCATTCTGACTCAGGGCAACTCTATGGGGCAGGGTAGAACTGCCCTGTGGGTTTCTGAGACGGTAAAGTTTGACAGAAGCAGTAAGCCTCATCTCTTTTCCCTCTGAGTAGCCGGTGGGCTCAAACTGCACTCCTATGCTTAGCAGCTTGATGCATCATCCACTAGGGCACCAGGGCTCCTCTAGGTAGATAACAGGTGATAACTAAATGCTAGCCAATCGGCTTGAAGGCAGGAAGGTCTATCTGGAGCTGACCGGATGATCTGGGCAGCAGACAGCAGGAAGACCAACTGGGGTGGACTGAGTGATAAGAGGGGGTAGGGCCCACATTTTCCCCAGATTTCTGAGTTTTACCACAAGAAAGTGCTTCCTCGGCTTATTTCAAAGGTATTTGATAGGTCAGCCCTTATAGACCTTCTGAGTTTGAGCCCCTCACCATGTACAGCATGTTCTTACATCCATTTAGAAGCCCTGGTGGCATTCCAGGCTAAGGGTTAGGCTGCTATTTGAAACATCCCTGGGAGAAAGGCGAGACTGCCCACCCCTGTGCAGATTCATAGTCTGGGAAGCCCCCGTGGAGCAGTTCAACTCTGCCCCCTGGGTTGCAGGGAGGCAAAACCGACTCGAGGGCCGAGGGCTTGATGCTCTTTGGTTTTCATATCCACTAGCTCCTTTGGGTCTCAACACTCCTGGAGGAAGGATTTCTTGGGAGCCCCCAATTGTAGTTAGAAAACTACAGTTCAGAGATGTCATCTGGGATCATGTTTCTGTTTTTCCCTCCACTGAGAGCTTCTCTGTCCCTACTCCTTCGACCAGATCAGTGGATTCCAGTACTGGGTTTTAAAAGAATGAATGGCAGGGCTATTACTACACAGTTTCCAATTCTAAAGCCTCTGCTTGCTCTGTAATATCAGCTATGCTTCAGTACATTGCTCTGGATACTTCCTAGACAGGTCCAAAATGGTACCTAGACGCAGGTAGAGAAGAAACTTCACAGTTTATGCATATCTCCAGCTCCCAATCCAGGTGTGAGTGCAGTGAAGTAAAAGATTCTACTCATTCGAGTTGCAAAGTCTAGGGATTCAGGCATGGCAGGATCCAGCTGCTCTGAGGTTTGCTCCCTCTGGGTATCTCAGCTCTGCTTTCTCTGCATTGACGTCCTTCTCATTCAGACTGTCAGCAGGGTGGGTAGAAGGAGTTCTGCCAATATCAATCTTTCAAGATCCTTTCAGCTCAAAATCTGGGAGACATGTTCATGTTCATTCCATAACAAGGACTCTACTATGCCCATCTTAGGCTATACGCCCAGCCGTGGACTCCTCCTTGTTCCAGGGGATAAGAGAGCACTTCCTGGCCACCCTTCTGATAAAACAGAACAAAGACAACAGATGTGCACCAGAGTGCTCAGTAAATAATCTGGGCTGGGCTGATCTTGTCTGCTCTCATGCATTCGTTTGTGAATGGCTTAATGAATGAGTCTTGACTCAGTAAAGATTCAAATCTATTCTCAGTGCTCAGACCCCGCATTCTGTGAGTTGATTGTTAGCTAACCTAGAGCCCTTCCTGGCAAGCAAGAGATGGCCCGATGCTCTGAGGATACGGTTCAATCAGAGGGGAGCTGGTGAGAGCCAAGAGAAAAGCATGAACTCTTTGATCCAGTAACGTGTTGGGACTCTGACATCACACATTCACCCCTGGAACTTGATAGGCTTTGTGAGTTTGTCCTCTAGCTGAACAGTCCATGGCTCCACTCGTGGAGAGGGGCCTTCCACTCCTCTCCCGTAACTGAAAGTCTCTTCAGGTGATCACCAGATGAAAATGATTCCCAAGCCAGTGGATGAGAAATGAAGCGGGATGCTCTTCCAGGTGGAATGTAACCATTGGGAAAGGAAAATTCAGAGAGTAGGGTTGGGACTCAGAAAGACTCTCTATGCTTATTGTTTTATTGTCTGATCTTTGGAAGGGCACTTAAGTTCTCTGAGCCCCTAGTAGCCACAACTGTACAGTATGTGTAATAATACCTGCACTCTATGGTTGTTTGGAGATATAATATCATTGGATTATAGCAGGGCCTACACAGTGTATGCAACATAGCAAGACTTTGACAAATGCCAATTCACCTCTCCATCCATGCATGAGAGGCTCTGATTCTACTTGTCAGATAAAAACAAAGTGTGGGAGGGAGGAAGGATAAGGGAATGCCACTTCGAAATTATCTTCCTCATGCAAAATGAAAGTTAGTTATAAACTTAATATCTTGGCCTTTTACTTATTTTCTCACCTACTGGCCTGTTGGTTTGCAGAGGCCCTACTACGTGTTGGGCATTCTGTAGGACTGGGATGTAATCTTGGGGAAGATACAGTCCCTAGGCTGACTGAATTCAACTCTAGGGAACATAATTAACTTCCAATGAAAGATGCACTAGAAGCGATCATTGAAATTCAGTGTCCACTGCCCTTAAGCTTGTATGTTATTATTAAAATTGGAGTATGTACAAGGGGATTCAAAAAGTTCCTAGAAAAACTCCATTACCTCTGAATTCCATTTTACATAAATGTATTAAGTACCCCCACTTGATTATCTCCCCGCAAAACTTTTAACTTAGATGATATTTTTTAATACCATCTTCGTTGCTAATTACATGACATACCTATTGCTCATCACTGCCCAGTTGATCCTAATTAGGGCGACCCTGTAAGACAAAGTTGAATTGCTCATAGAGTTTCTGAGGCTGGACTTTTTATGGAAGAAGATCTTTCTCTCGTAGACCAGCTGGTGGGCTTGAACCACCAACCTTTTGGTTACCAGTCAAGCGCTTAATCACTACACCAACAGTGTTCCTTGCCTTGTGTAGCTCACTGCCATCAAGTTGAGTCCAACTCATGTCGACCCCATAGGACAAGATAGAACTGTCCCCACGAGTTTCAGAGACTGTAACAGCTGATGGGAGTAGAAAGCTTCATCTTTCTCCTGAGGAGCAGCTGGTGGTTTTGAACTGCTGACCTTGCAATTAACAGCCCAACGCGTTACCCACTATTGCCTTCAGGCCTCCTTGCCTTGTGTCTAGTAGGTGCTAAAAATGAAAATATGTTGGAAGGACAGGTGTAAGGTGAGAAAAGGAGTGTTCGCTCCATTTTTCTACCACTTACTTGTTTTCCTCGGCCAACTAGTAAATCATCTAGAACAGTTCAAGGCTTCTCCTGTTAGCATGGCCCTCATCACAGTGCCTGTTTAAGAACTCCAAAGCAGCCCTTCTCCACGCCTGTATCTCCCATCGACAAACCAGACATTGTAGTGCTTCGCCCTCTTTAATGTGACCCAATTCAAGAGCAGAGGGAATACTTTACCAACGTGTGTTCTCGGCAGTTAGCAATGACTGTCGCACTCAGAGTGGCACTGTGCTGTGGCCGTTTGGTGCCCTGGAGTCAGCTTTGACCCGTTGCAATGCTTTGTATAACAGAACAAAATACTGCCCTGTCCTATGTCATCCTGGCAATCGTTATGTTGGGGTCCGTTGTTGCAGCCTGTCAATCCTCCTTAGGAGGGTCTTCCTCTTTTCTGCTGCCCCTCCACTTTCCTAAGTATCATATTCCTTCTCAGGGCTCGTGTCTCCTGACAGCATGTCCAAGGAACATGAGATGAAATCTCATCACCCTCACTTCTAAGGAGCACTCTAGCTATCTTCTTTCAAGACAGATGAACTTGCTCTTCTGGCAGTACGTGGTATTTGAATCTCTCTGCCAGCACCATCATTCAAAGGCATCAATTCTTCTTTGGTCTTCCTTAGTCATGGTGTGTCTTTTACATGCACAGGAGGGGATTGGAATGACCACCGCTTGGTTCAGGCACACCTTCATCTTCTAAGTGACTTCCTTGCTCTTCAGCAATTTAAAGAGACCTTATGTAGCAGATGTATCCAATGCAGTAGGGCTCTACCATTCATTCATCGTGTGCTCTTGGGAAGGTTTAAACAACAATGACTTAATGAGCATCTCTCTCCAGCCTGTAGGTTGGGAGGACAGTTCGGGTATTGGCTGGGCTCACCTGGGCTTTGACTTGGCTCACCTGTGTATTGGCCATTAGTTGATGGGGTTGCTTTGGGTGACTGCCTGGGTGTTGCACCATGGGAACTGTCAGAGATTAATGTGAGTCTGAAGAGAGGTAATGATTTAACAGGTCGACATTTTATGTAGTGGCACCAGGAGAGAGGCTCCATCAGATGTTCTACAAAGGCATGCCCAGATTCCGCATACATTGATATCCTCCTTCAGGGAATACACAGACTTTCTGGAGAGTCCATGGATGGCATGTGTCCAAAATCAATGTGGGAGTCCACATGAGCTGAAGGCTGAGAGTTTGGGATAGTCACAGATTAGGATAGTAGCTTAGTCCCTTTGAGCTGCCAGAGCAGAATACCACAAAGTGGAGACTTTAAGAGCAGACATGTCTTTCCTCATGGTTATGGGGACTCGACATCCAAACCCAGTCCTGGCTAGGTTGGCGCTGGTAGTCCAGCAGCCCTGGATGTTCCTCTGCTGCCTGTATGTGCATGAGCCTCCGTCATGACGTGGCGAGTGTCAGAGCCCATTTTATAAAGCACACTCAGAGGAATGAGGAATCAGGGCTCTGACGAGAAATGGTTGAAAATTCTATTTCCCCAAGCAAGGTCATAGTCACCTGGGTACAAGTTAGGACGCCATGCTAACTCTGGGGGCACACAATTCAACCCATCACCTCCAGGCCAGGGTAGCAGGAGAGAGGATGAAAAGGAGAAGAAAGGGGAAATAGAGAGGTCAGAACACCACCCCCTGAAGCCCCCCCCCATCACCCAGTGGTCCGCACATCTCCTCCTGTGCCACCTAAAGACCACTCAACAGCTGGAGACTGAGCCACAGCTGCCTAGTCCCTCTCCTCTCCTCCCAGAAGAAAATGGGGGGGGGGCAATTAAAGGGCGAGGTGGGAGTCCAGCTGGAGCATGCCACCCCACCCAGCCTGACACCCCATCCTCCTAAGTGGAGCTGGGGTGGGGTGGGGTGGGATCCCATGGTAGAGGCCATCCCCCAAACTCCCCAGGCAAAGAAAACAGCTCTTGAAACTCGCTGGGCATCAAGTACAGGTCATACCGAAACCATGAAGTGGGCAGGGAATGTGATGTTCAAGTGTAACTGGATTTCTTAGCTTCAATCTCTCAGATCTCTGCAGGGGAGGGAGGAGAAACCAGGGGGCGCGGGGGGTGCAGCTTCTGTGTTTTTCCTTATCTGTTCCCCTGTCTGGGCTCTTGGAGTGAGTAGCCGGCCATGCAGTCTGGAATCTGTTCTCTATTGTGTTCCTCTGTGAAGAAAATTACAGCGTGAAAAGAACGGGGGCAGAGAGGAACATTACATTCTAAACAGTCTCAGGGAGATAATTGCAAAGTCTGCTCCGCTCGCTCCGGGTTCTCCCGCCCCACTGCAGCTCCCTGACTTTTCTATGCCCGTCCCCCACACACACCTCCCGAAGGTCTGGAGAAGGGGTTCATGCAGAACCTGCTGCCCCCACTGACCACTGCATCCTCTGCCTGCCAGCTGTTTCTCCCCATCTCCCTGGGCAGCGTGGTACCCCGCCCCTGCCATCACCAGCAAGGAGAATGCAGAAGGCATTGTCTGCGGGATGATGGGCTATTTTGTCTGTGTCTCGTTCTCAATTGTTTGCGTTATTCCTGGAAGACTGCAGCTGCATGGCTTGGTATGGGTTGGTCCTTCATGTGAGTTCCAGTAGGTACTGTGTAACTACCTCATTGTTTGGGGCATTTCCAAGGACAAAAGGATGGCTGTTCCTGGATTCATTAACTCTTTGTGCAGATGCATCTCAAGCAGGTAGACCCCTGGCTCTCTGTCAACCTCATACCCATCCCAGGAGGTGTGCTCTACATTTGTTTCCATGTTAGAGAGGAGATGTTGGGTCTCAGTGGGTTCAATCACAGGTCTTAGTTCACAGGCTAATACGGAGTCATTCAGTCAATAAACCAAACTTTGGACTTGGTTTTCTCTGAGTCTGGGCACCCACATTCCTCACCACCATGCTATATGCCCAC
>NW_022103896.1:11918159-11927054 GCF_000313985.2 Echinops telfairi
CACAGGGAATCCAGGACAGATAAACTCCTCAAGACCAATAATGAGAGTGGCGATGCCAGGAGGGGAAGGGGAAGGGGAAGGTGGGGTAGAAGGGGAAACCGATCACAAGGATCTACATATAACCCCCTCCCTGGGGGATGGACAATAGAAAAGTGGGTGAGGGGAGACATCGAACAGTGTAACACATGATAAAATAATAATAATTTATAAATGATCAAAGATTCCTAAGGGAGGGGGCCAGGGATGGAGGAGGAAAAATGAGGAACTGATACCAAGGGCTTAAGTAGAAAGAAAATGTTTTGAGAATGATGAAGGCAACAATGTACAAATGTGCTTGACACAATGGATGTATGTATGGATTATGATAAGAGTTGTCTGAGTCCCCAATAAAATGATTTTTTTTTTAATGGCTCTTGAGGAGTCTGGAAGAATTGAAAGAAGAAATCAAGCTCAGGTCTGTCTGACTCCATAAACAACTGCTTCCTTTGCCACCTGTCCAGAACTGGATGGTGTCTGGCTACCGCTACAGAACCTTTTTTTTACCAAAGCCTTCAGAAGAATCCTGGTCAAGAGGGAGGGAAATGTGAAACAAAGCTTCAAGTTCTCATTGGAAGCCAGATCTGGTATAGTCACTGAGTTTGGCTAAACCCTTGAAATTATTGCCTGAGCGCATCCTTAAATGTTAAACTTTAATCCTTAAACTGAAACTATCCCCCCTCCCTTTATTTAAGTAGTAATATATATCTGCCTTGAACATTGTACTCTTTTAAAGAAATCTCTCTGGTGGTGTAGTGGATTACACATGGGGTTGCTAACCACCCGGTCAGCTGTTCCAGCCCACCAGGTGCTCTACAAGAGAATAATGAGGCTTTCCACTCACATGCAGATTCGCAGCCTTGGAAACCCAAAGCAGTAGTTCTACCCTGCCCTACAGAGTCGCTATGAGTCAGAATTGCCACGTTAGCAGTGTGTTTGGTTTGGTTTTGGTTTAGTTTGGTTTTCTTTGGGAGGTCAAAGTGACAATGGCAACTCAGAAATTTGGAAAAGCAGCTATGAAGGCCGCGAGTTTAAGGTAAGGGTGATGGACTAACGTGGTAAAAGATAGGGCAAATGGTTGCGTAACTTGAAGAATGTAGCCAATGCCGTATAATCTTTGGTTGTGTATACTACTACACACACACACACACACACACTGGGGCTCAGGGTAGCAGCAGGATCCTTTTCAGGACAATGACATGCAAGCAGGAGAGGGCTGGGCTGACTCACCCAAGGTCATGCAGTGGTAGACTGAGGTTGGGGAGAGAAAACAGGCAGTTCCATGCAGCTCAAGTATTTCAGGAATTCAGCCTGTTGGGTCCTTTGAGCAGATGCTTGACATCGCTCCCTCAACTCTGCTTCTGGCTTGGAGGAAACTGCTACAGAGATTGAACAATAACCTTGGGTTTCTTATAACCTTGGCGCTGGGTTTGTTGGGTCTGTAGGGCCCATTGCCGGGTGGAGGAAAAGGGGGTTCTGAGATCACAATGGGCCACCAGCTTCTGAAGGTCGTCACTGCCCATCAAACACATAGAGAGACAAGCCAACCAGCTGCCGTCGAGCCCATCTTAACTCCACGGTGACTCCTTGTGTGTCAGAGTAGACCTGTGCTCCACAGGGTTTTGAGTGGCTGGTTTTCCAGATGTAGATGGCCCGGCCTTCCTTCTAACTGCTGCGGGGTGGACTCAAACCTCCAACTCTTCTGTTCACCTCCAGCACATGGGCCAGTGGCATGTCCCCCACCCCCACGATCCTCAGCATGTGGCTCCTGGGATCAGCAGCAGCATCTGGGAACTTAAGGGACCTCCGATGCTCAGACTGCATCCAGGACCTGCTGTGTCGGAAACTCTGGGGTTGGAGCTCAGCAAGCCGGGGTTTAATGGACCTTCCACGTGATTCTGATGATCACATGAAAGATGGCGCCTCCCTCATCTTTCATTACCACAACCGCAACCAACCCCCTGCCCCTGAGTTGATTTGGACTCATCGTGAGCATATAGTACACTGCCCCTTTGCCTTTCCAAGACTGTACATTGTTCCAGAAGCAGACAGCCTCATCTTTCTCTCAAGTTTGAACCGCTGACCTTGTGGTTAGCCGCCCCACTCAGAACTCACTCTGCCAACACGGGTCCTTTGGTATTTAACTGTTAATAGCAAAATCCAGTTGTAAAGCCTTCTGGTTTGGGCTTTTATTGCTTTCAACTAGAGGACACTCTGAAAGTGGTTTTGACCTTGGGGAAAGCAGTTGGAAAAGTGAAATGCCAACAAACTCAGAAATCTAATCAGCTGTGCAACCTGTGATATGCTGGCCTTTGGTCCCTGGCCCAAAACAGCAGGTTGTTGATTAAGGATAAAGGTGTGAATGGGAGAGGATTGCCAAGGCTCCCATCTCTTGCTTCCTGTGCGATGCCCACCTGGGGCTACACGAAAGAGTATCCTCACTAGGTGACAGCTGACAAGGTACAACAAACCCTGTTAGAGATGCTCTCATTCAAGGCCCTCAGTGTACTCAGAGAAATTGTGCCTAGCTTCCCCAGAGGTGCTGTGACTTGTCCAAGGTCAGCTGGCTGCAGGGAGAAGTGGGGAGAGGTGCTCTGTATAGATATTTCTAGCCTGGTTAGCTCATGAATTCCAGTAGCCAGGTGATGGGTGCTTTTCATAACCAAGGGGTGCATATTGTGGCGACTCTCCCCACTTCCCTGCAATAACTGTCACAAGGATTGGAAGAAACACCACCTGATCGAAGAATAACGTTGGTGTGCTCCCTCGCCCCTCTGTGATAAGAGGCTTTGGGCCTGTCGGCTATCTGTGTTTTCAAGATTTCTCTGTGGCAAAAACAATAACATAATAGATGTATTCGCAGCGCTCCTTCAGTTTTCAAACCACTGGAAAACTGAGCAATGCTCAGTTGACCCGCATGGAAACAGCTAGCAGTGGCCTCACTGCTGTCGGTGCTTCTGTGCCTGGACCTCCTGGCCGGGCCGAGCCCTCTCCCTGGCTGCTCTCTCCTCTCCGCTCTGTGTTGGGCTTTCTGCCATTTCTCCAAAGCTCACCAACAGCCTCACTGCTTGAGCACCTGCTGATTACGAACTCTTCTAGTCCCATAACTCTTGGATTCCACCTTTCTTTTTCACTCATCCGTCTCTTTCTCCTCCCAGAACCCGTAACCTCTACCTGGTCCCCACACATTGGTCTCCAAAACCTCTAACCTCCTCTCCAAGCATGAACTTCTGGATGGTCCTGTCCGGTACACAAGTAACTCACATATCTATCTTCTTGTCCACTCTGACCTCTCTGTGGAGCCTCAGGCTAGAACGTCTAACTCCTTGTGGGACTTCTCACATTAGCATGTCAAAGCCCAGATAATCCAACTGAATCCATCTCTCCCACCCCTCCAAAACTTTGTCCCTGCCATACTCTGTGACCCAATACATGGCACCACTCAGCATCCAGGTGCTTCAGCCAGGAACTACAGAGTCCTTGTGGAGACTTCCTGATTCTCAACAGCATCACCCCCATGGAGTGTACACATACACACACAGAGTTCAAGACTAAGTCTCCTCTGTCCCATAGGATTCACAGCCTCCTCTCTGACCCTGCCACCACCAGTTGAGTTCAGACAATGGTCCTCCATGGCAAACTTCCCTGGTGCCACAGTGGTTATGCATTGAGCTGCTAATTGCAAGGTCGGCAGTTCAAAGCCACCAGCGGCTCTGCTGGAGAAAGATGGAACTTTCTACTCCTATAAAGAGTCCTGGAAACCCATAGGAGTAGTTCTATACTGTCATATAGGATCGTTGTGTGTTTGCTAACCATTGTTTCTCACTCCCACCTTGACGCCCTTAGAGCCAATCTCATGTGACAGCCAGAAGGCAATCTCTAAAACTTCACGTTTCCTCTACTTCGTACATTTCCTCCTCTCCTATTACTTGTAGCCTGAAGTCCATGCTCGTATGGCTTGTCCAGCAACATCTTTCTTGAACTCATCCCAAAGTCCTCCACCAGGGAACATTGTGATATCTTCAAATACTTTCCTCAAACCTGGGGCCAGTGCATGTCCATGGAAAACCATCCACTGAAAAATAGCAATCCACCCTATTGGAAATGGGATCTCTGCGTAGAGATCTGGGACACATCACGCAATCACACCAGACCCTGTAACTCAGCGGTTCTCAATCTGTGGGTCGTGACCCCCTTGGGGGTCAAATGACTCTTTCACAGGAGTTGCCCAATTCATAATAGTAGCAAAATGACAGTTATGAAGTAGCAACAAAAATAATTTTATGGTTGAGGGGGCACCACAACACGAGGAACTAACTGTATGAAAGGGCCATGGCATTAGGAAGGTTGAAAACCACTGCTCTATCTCCTCTGATCATTGGGAAGAAAGGGCATGTGAGAACATGAAAGAACTGGGAAACCCTTTGTGCATTGACACAGATGTGTCAATATTTAACCAGCCTTGCATAAAGGTATTCATCGAAATGAAAATAATTGTCATCCTACATTACTAAGACATCCGTCTGTCTGCCTTAGGGAGACTGGGTTAGAAGATCAGCCAGTGAATTAGGAAGGCCAGTTAAGAAGTAACAGACTGGGTGGCAGTGCAGATGGATAAAGAGATTATTTAAGGGCCTCAAAGAGCTGGCCTTGTGAGGACAACCAAGCTAATAGCTCCAATGCATCCATTCATTTGGCATGTATTTATTGCCTACCTACTATGTTCTCAGGGGCTTTGTCAGGCCCTTCCATTAGCATAATGGGTAAATCGATAGCTAGCTCCTACTCTTACAGAGTTTTCAGCTCTAGAAAGAAAGGTAGGTGCTTCAGAAGACTCTCGTCCAGCCTGGAACAAGGACAGAGCTGCGCAGGCATGCCCTAAGCAGTGGTCACAGAGATAGCGCATCCCTGGATCCCTAGTTCTCCAAGTGTCTTCTTCACCCAGCATCATCTGGAAACTTGGGGTTGTTAGTTGCCATCGCGTGGGCCCCAACTCATGGTGGCCCCATGGCACGACAGAGCAAAATGCTGCAGTCACCCCATGATCAGTTGAGGATCAGGCCACTGTGATCTGAGGGATTTGATTGGTGATTTTTCTATTGCATCTTCCTTATCTGTCTTAGTCTGGAAGAACACTGAACTGCTCAGCATCCAGACAGGCAAGTGGTACCTGAGTTTGAGGTGCGTGGACTGAGTTGGACCATGGCATCAGCAAGGACTCCATCCCTGAGCCACCCTTGTCCCAGCAGCTTTGTAGGCATGAAGTGCCTCAGCTCCCTCCACCCACTCTGTGAATGGAAACCTCTGCTGTGGTGGAGGCCTTTCAATGTAGCCTCGGGTGATCCTGACAGAGCCACTCCTCACAGGTCTCTGGTGGTGTAGTGGTTACATGTTGGGCTGATGACCACAGGTTGGCAGTTCAAAACCACCAGCCGCTCTTTGGAAGAAAAATGGAGCTTTCTACTCCAGGAAAGAGTTACCACCCTCATGGTCTGGGAAACTCACCGGAGCAATTCTACCCTGTCCTATAGGGCCGAGATGGGTCAGAATCAACTCGATGGCTGTGACTTTGAATGTTGAGAAACTTAAGAGTAGCAGGAGCCACTTCTCGTGGCCAGAGCTGGCCTGCAGAAGCCTAAGACAGAAAGTGACTCATGAGTCAGACTTTCGAAGGGAGAGTTGGTCAGGAGGACAAAAAGAGAACATTCCAGAAATTCCAGGTGTTTGCTCTCTGGAGCCACCCGGCAGTATCCTCCACCTACATACTTTCTTAATGGATTTACAACTAAGTTGGGGGAGGGGAAGGACATGTACACGTGGTTAGTCGTGGCATTTTCACAGGCAATTTAAATGCCCCTCAGTGGAAGAATTACTGAATCAACCCTGCTTCCTGCTTACAGAAGAGCAGTAGGCCTCTGTTTCGGAGGGAGGTCTGCACCTGGGACTACACAGAAGATGCGCTCCAAGACCCAAAATGATGAATGATGCGGAGGTTCCTGGGAAATGCTAATGGCTTGCTTTCAGCGACTCCCCCAAAATTTGGCATTTTAATGCCACCCACAAAATAAAGGCCTGGTGAACTGCTTCCATAAAGACCCTTCAAAGCAAAACTCCCAAGATGGCTGTTGTCAGTCCTCATTGAATCGCTTCTGTCTCTCAGGGGGGCAGCCAGGACAAGTCTGAGAAGTCCGTGTACATCTAACATGGGATCAGCATGACTCAGCGTGGACCCCACGGCAATGGGGTTAAAAACAGTGTGCCTAGCAGGCTCCCCTCGTGTGAAATAAAAATTGTATATACGTACACATGCTTGGGATCAACCCAAGCCAAACTCACCACGGGGAGTCCATTCGGACTCACAGTGACCCCATAGGATGGAGTAGAAGCCACCCCACAGTTTTCCCAATGCTGTCTGTCTCTGTGGAAGCAGGCAGCCATGTCTTCCTCCAGTGGAGCAGCGCATAGGGCCCAACCATGGCCAATCTTACAGTTAGCATCTGGGCACTTAAGCATGGGGCCACCAGCCTTCTTTGTTCATAGCATACTGTGGGGACAGAAGGAACGAGGAAGGGGTTGAGGGCCTAGGGGTGGGGACCGGTGTGGGAGGCCGATTCCCATTGGATACCATTTCAGACCTTTTGGTGGTTGGTCTGTGTGCAGGGATGTGTACATACACAGACCTAGACAGTCTCCTGGGTGAGCAGTAGGAGGAGGAACGAGGGCCCTGGCAGCAGATACCACACTTCTCAGCTCACCCTTCTAACACCTCCAAGGGTAGGTGGATGGGTGGGGGCCCAAACTGGAAGAGGTACTTGGTGTCAGTTCTATACTTGCTACTTTCGGTTGTCAGCCAGGTTTGTTCTAACAGGATGTCTTCCTCGGGGTTCAAAGCCTGGGCTGCAGTTCTCGGTTCTTGGCTGGAGTTATAGGCCTGTGGTAAGCTGTCACCCGCACAGTGACCATGGGAGGGTGGGGCCAGGACACAAGATGGAGGAAGGCAGCAACCACAGAGGTGGGAGGGAGGCCCCACAGGGGGACATCATTCAGAAAAAAAGACAAGCCGGTAGTTTCTGCCAGCTGAGGTGAGAAAGGGAGGGAAATGAGGCAGCTACCAAAGAGGAAACACTTGGCCATGGCATCTGTCACAAACAGGGAAAGAGCAGGTGCACAGAAGGTGACCTCCAGTGCACACACTTCTTCCTCTCACAGCTCTGAGCACCTGGGGCCTTAGGCCTTCTCCCAGCTCGTGCCTGCCTCCGAAGGGGAGGGAGCTCACCTCGGCCAAGGGCCATGGGCAAGGCAGCCCTTATAGACTGACCTCTTTTGTTATCTCACGTCATCTTCTCTAAAAACCTTGTCCCACTTTGCAGATGTAGAAACTGAGGCTGAGAGACGCCAAGTAACTAATGGTGGGGGTAGGAATTAACCAGTTCTCTAACTCCGCAAATGTCCACTACATGAATACGGTAGGACGTTACCACACTGCCATGTCCATCTCGACCAGTGCAATTCAACCAAACAAGCAAACAAACAAACTCTCTGCCCTCCAGTTGACACTGACTCAGAGCGATCCTGTAGGGCGAGGTAGAACTGCCCCTGTGAGTTTCAGAGGCTGTGACTGTTGACAGGAGGAGAAAGTCCCATCTTTCTCCTGAGGCACGGGTGGTGGTTTCGAACTGCCGATCTTACAGATAGCAAGGAGTCCACTTTGTAGCCACAACACCATCTGGGCTCTTCGTGTCTTTATAAAGGATTTCTGAAGCTGTAAATCTTTAAGTAGCACACAGCCTCATCTTTCTCACAAGGTGAACCTGGTGTTTTGAACCACTGATCTTTTGATTAGCAGTCCAACACTTGCCAGACAGCACACCATGACATGAAGCTAGGGATAACCCCTTCCTGGGACTCTGAAATCAATCGCTGCCAAGCCAGTGCCTGGCCCTCTGATTAGAAAAGTACAATTGAAGGCAGCAGAGACCCCTGTGGTAACTGTTGGAAGCAAAAGCATTCACTCAGGAAGTCCTGCTGCCAGGAGAGGATTCCCAGGATCTATCTGCCTGGGTAACCGCAGTGTGCATTTGCTTCTGTAAAAATACTGGTTTATCAAGTCCACATATTTGGTGGCAATCTTGCACCCATCCATCAAAAGAGTTTTCTGTTGGCTTGTTGCCCAACAGCCAGTCCCGTGTGGCTCTCAGCTCCATGAACACTGTCAAGATAAAAGCTGGCTGGGAAGGAGTACAGCCTTGCTTACGGGTTAAAAACAAAATCCTTGCAGATGGCCTTAAACTGAAAGGCACCTTGACTCAAAGTAATACTTTCTGAACCTTGTTTGCTCAATCATTCAGCAAGGTGCACGGAGGACCTCTATGTGCTAGGGCTACCGAGATGACTAAGGCACAGTTCCAGTCTTGATGGGCCCAACATACTCAACTCTAAAACTGAGAGAAGAACTCTAAAACAGAGAGTTCAATATGACAATGGCAGGGAGCCCCGAGGGTTGAGGTTGATTCTTGGTAGGATTGAAATAGGGAATTGTGTCCATCCTTAACAAAGGAGATGACATCGGAGATGATTCTTCCAGGATATTTCGAGGGACAAGGGGTAGGGAGCATTCCGGGTAGATAGAGCATGTGAGCACACGTTTGGAGCTTTGACAATTCATTACATGCATAGGGATGCTGCTCCTAGGACTGGAATCTGCCTCAAATTTCTGCCCATATATCAGCCAGTGTGATCACAAGGTGTCAAACGGATCACTGACGACAAATGGGTGCATAAGCAAATGTGGCGAAGAAAGCTGATGGTGACCGGCTATCAAAAAATATAGCATCTGGGGTCTTAAAGGCTTGAAGGTAA
>NW_022103896.1:11929328-11948382 GCF_000313985.2 Echinops telfairi
AGAGCAAATGTTTTGAGAATGTTGAGGGCAACAGATGTGCAAATGTGCTTTACACAATGGATGGATGTATATGGATTGTGGTAAGAGGTGTAAGAGCCCCCAATAAAATGATTAAAAAAAAGAAGACTTACAGCCTTGGAAACCCCCAAGGGCAGTTCTAGGCATAGGTTCTCTGTGAATGAGAATGACGCCCTGGCAATGAGTACGACCCATCACGGCATCAGGCTGACTGGTGGCTGTTATTTACAATGACGTGCCTGAGAACCTGTGGCCATGTTCTCAACAAAACCACAAATCCAAACTCACTGCCATGAAGTTCATTCTGTTTCACAGTGACCCCATAGGACAGAACAGAATGGCTTCTGTGGGTTTCTGTAACTCTTTATGGGACCAAAAAGCCCCATCTTTCTCCAGCAGAGCAGCTGGTTCTCAGGGACCTGGAAGATGGTGCTCTCCTGCAGCCCCAGGCTAGTGCCCGCTGTCTGCATCACTTGTAACCTACTGACCAACCCCAGCTTTAGCATCACCTCTTCTTAGAGTCCTCTCCTGATCCACCAAGACAGGTTCTCTAACTCTGTCCTGTGCTTCCCAAGGCCCCGTGTTTCCTTCATGACCACCTTTAGCACATAGAATCAGTGGGTGGTTAAGCATTGAGTTGCTAACCACAATATGGGCAGTTCAAACCTATGAGCAGCTGAACGGAAGAAGATGAGGCTTTCCGAATTTTTTAATATTTACAGTTTTGGAAAGCTACAGGACCAATTCTGCTCTGTCCTATAGGGTGTCTATGAGTCAAAATCAAGTTGGTTCTTTGAGAATTTACCTTTAACACATCCCATTAGACTATGCTAGCTTCATGCATCTATCTCCTTTATTCCCCCAGCCTGCCATACAATGTGTGCAGAGTAACCCTTGTATGACTCAGTGAGGGAATGCCTAATGAGAGTGTGAATATGGACGATATTAAGCAAATGAGAGCCACCATCAAGTAGCCAAGACGACTTACTTCCCAGACCAGGCATGTTATGGTCCCTGGGCTTCTTGGTGGCATTGTGAACAAGAGTGGGGAGGAACAAGGAAGTGTTGTATTAAAACTGTTGTAAAGACCATATTTCATCCCCCTGTTGGAATCTGCAAAAGCTGGATGAGTGTTTTGGTCATTTGTTATTGTCAAGCAAGATCTGCAGTCTAGTCAAATCTTCTAAAGTTAACTTCCTGGGCTAAGCCAGGTGAGTTTTTAGAAGGCATGAAAAGAATTTGAGGGAAGAGAAATGAGATAGAGTTTCAGATGTGGGAGTTGCAGGCTGGAAGGAAGTGGAAGAATCCGTGCGAGCCTCACTGAGCCCCAGGAACAGGTGAGGAAGTCCAGGGAACCGGTACTGATAAAAGTGATAGCAATGTCCATCCTAGTGGTGAAGTGGTTAACACTCTAAACATCTGAATTATGCATGCGTTCTTTCCCTCCTCACAACCCTGTGAGTGGGGACTGTTTGTATCTCTGGAACACAGGTCGAGAAAATAAAACTCAGAAATATTCAATAATTAAAATAAAACTCAGAAATATCCAATAACTCAAATGAAAAATCAGAAATATTCCATAATTTTCCCAGGCCCATAAGTGGCAGAGCCAGGACTGAAGCCCAAGTCTGGGCTCTCTGGATCTTCTTGCTAATACTCTCTCTGTCCTGAGTAACAGTCTACCAGAAACATTGCTAAGAAAAAATATGTGTTGTATCACATGCAAGGGTCCAGTCTCTTATTAACATTTTATACCTGAGGCTTAGCATCTAGCACGTCTTTTTAATTCAGCAACTACCATGTTACTATTCTATTCAGATAAGAAAATGCTTTTGAAGATGAGTCAGCTGTTCCCAAACAAGCTTCTTCTCAGCTAAATCAAGCTCAAAGGTCAAACACTTGGGCTGAAAAGTTTCCTAAGTAGAATCCCTGGCTTTCTACCCAGAAGAGTGTCACGATGTGCTGGCAGGTGGTGTCTCCACGAGAGCAGTAAAAGCAACAGTAAATGGCATCAAGCTGATAAAATCGGAGGCTGGCCTACATCAACCAAGGGATCCCAAGTCCGGGCCTGGCTTTGGGCCACAGCTTGCACGTACATGCAGGACAGGCTAGCTGTTCCTGGAAGAAATCAAGGTTCCATCCAAAAAAAAAAAAAGTCCCCAATCTGATGGAGAAACCCTCTGTCATGGAGGCCAACAAAAGCTCCCCAAGGCCAAGGGGATAGCCATCAACCTTTTTGACCACTGCTCACATGGAAGGCAAGACAGTTACCCTACAGTCCCCATCAACCATAAGTGTGGGCTTGGGACAGCTACATGCTTGGCAGGCAAACTGCTGTGGTTTAAAAATCTTGATTCTCTAGAATGGTGTGACCTTGAACAAAACTGTCAGAGTCTTCATCTGTAAAGCGAGTCGTCACACGGATTTAGTGAAATCATGTATGCAAAGTATCGAACACAGAATAAGAGCTCAAAAAAATGGAATTAAATCTCATGCTAAATCACCTCTTGCTAAAATTTTCCTTGAGGAAGTTTCAAAGAAATAACAATAGGTTTAGGATGTGCCTATAAACCTGGTGCAGTAAATACACAGAGAACTTTACAATGTATACAGTAATTATGGTATAAGTGTGAAATGCATATGCAATGTTACAGCACTGTAATGACACATAAAAGAGTATGTGCTTGAATTTGCGTGAGTTAAATAAATATGTGGAAAAACTCCACTCTCAATAGGAGCTGAGCACTCACTCTGCTATTGTTAGGAGGGAACAGATGCACTGAGTGTGCGGATGGAAGGACCAGGCAGTGCCCCATTCTGCTGGACGTAGGGTGGCTCTGGGTCAGAACTGAGTCCATGCAGAGAATGAGAGCAGATGCAAAGAAACATAAAAAGACCAATTGTGGTGATCTGGATGCACTCCCTCTCCGAGGTTCTCATCTAAGCCCCTTTTCAATTTTCTCATGTAACCTTCAAAATCACCACAGATAATGTAGGTCCTATTCATGTTCCCATTCTATAGATCAGAGAACTAAGGGACAGAGAAGTAACAAATTGAAAAAGATAGCGTGCCTCATCGACATAGAATGTGGTCAGAATGGAGACTATGATCTAGTTATATAGATAAACTAGAAATAAAATGGACACCAGACTCAACTCACTGCCATCAAGGCCAATTCACAGTGGCCCTATAGGACAAGGTAAAACTGCCCCCGGTGAGTTTTTAAGCCTATAGGTCTTTGTGGGAGTAGAAAGCCCCATCTTTCTCCCTTGGAGAGGGGGATAATTTCAAACTGCTGACCTCGCAGTTAGCAGCCCAATGAGTCACCACTGCACCACCTGGGGTTCCTCATAAAACTGATACAACAGAAATACTTAGAAGATGGCAGCCTAGAAGAACAAAGGTGAGTTCCAGAGGCATCCGGCAGGTGACATTTCACACACATAGGGCTTGAGAGCTACAAGAACCCTGAGCTCCTCTAGGACATGGAAGCGGGAGAAGACTCACTGTAAACTCACAAGTCCAGAAGGAACTATTCTGAAGTGGAAACTTAACTTGTTTCTTCAAAGATGGATTGCCTGGTCAGCCGGTGAGCGAATGCAAGCCCATGCGTGCTGTGAAGAGGACAACGGTGGAGGAGGCCTGGGGCATTTTATTTGGTGGTCATATAGGTGAGCCCCACCATTGCTACCATGGGGAAAAAGTAAGGATGATGGGAAAATTAGACCAAGGTCATGCTGTGTTGGTCTCTGGGGTACCAGTCCCAGAAAGTTCATTTTGGACCTGACAGAGTCTGCTGGAGAGTCTTCAGCAACTGTGGAGCAAGAAGATGCACAGGGCTATTTGGGGAACGTCAGCCCCACTCCTACCCCAACAGGCCGTGACCATCAAACCCCGTGGACAGCCCCTCCATGAGCAGCATCTAAAAACAGCGCAGCGAGGTCATCCGTATGCTGCAGACAAATAACTAAACAAATGTGTCTGTTTTAAGGATGAGTCTGGGCTTTCCAACCCTTGGGGGACACTGCATGCAGCCTACGGGGCGTCTGCTGAATGCCCCTCTCTGCTGAACAAGAAAACCACCCTTGACTCTCAGTTGGACCACTTGATTTTCAAAGTTACTGTAAATGAAGTCTCCTGGCAGACACCTGCCCTGAACACTTTCGCACCCCCACCCCCACCCCCGGCAATGTACTTCTTCCCATTTGGATTTTGGCGAGGGCAACTGACAATCATCACCCTGGAAACATCCCTAACTTCTGATGCCTGAAGCATAAGTGGGCTTACCCCTCCATGTCTTTGTCTATACTCACCCCTCCTTTAAAAAGATCCCCGGATTATAAATAAGCGAAGCCTCTCCTGTAAAAGTTAGAACAGAAACTGAAGATGAGACCGACTGCCATCAAGTCAATATGTCAGTTTTCCGAGGCTGTAAATCTTGACAGCAAAGACTATTTCACGGTAGTCCTATGGGGTGGTTGGTGCCTTTTGAACGCACACTTTGTCAAGTTTGTTCAAATACAGGCCTGGTTCATTTTAGCACTTTCATTACTGAATCATATTTATTTTCTAGTATGTTACCATCATAATGTTGCATGAATGGAGTAAGTGTTGGTCATTGCGTGTTTTTAAATTTGTGATAGATATCATAGATTTTGATAGATACCGTGGGGGATGCCTATGTCCCAGTGAACTCTTGTGGTAGGATATTAGGATAAGATATGGGGAAAACGTTCAGTTGGATGTCACCTAATCCTGAATACTGCATCTTCCCAAAACATACACATAACAGTACATATACTTACATGCCTTGTCTTATTGTACAGAAACCCAAAGAGACAAAAGTTATTTTACACAATCATTCCTCCAGAATGCACCATCTCATACATTAACCTCTCAATACGACAATATGTTGCCAAAATTTTTCCTTCAGTCTTACTCAATTACACAAGTTCTCACCCTGATGTTGACACTTACACCATACCTGAGAAAAAGTTCTCCCAAGGTCTTCCCTGAAAGTAACACAATGGTGAAATGGCTGACGTGTTAGGTGGCACCACCTAATGGCAATGTATGGCATTTCAACACAGCCATATTAGACATTATAAATACCAGGGGTGGGTGTGTATGGGTGAGAAATGACTGATCAAGGAAACTAACAAGGCAAGGAAGTCTAATAGAAAAAACTCCAAAAGAATTCCAAGCCACTGAGAAATTATAATGGACCAAGGAGTAGAAAAAGAACAGTATCAACAAAGAGAATGCTGAAGAAAATGTAAAAACAAGACTAGTTCTGGTAGTAGTACCACATACCTTATAATCGTCATTAATTTTACCACTTTTTAAAATGTTAGCTAATTTTATTCTATATGAACATGTATTATCTATTGGTGGCATATGTCTGGATGTGTATTTACTTTATAGCTAGCTTTACTCTGAAAAACAAAAAAATCACATTACATTTTTCTTGGGGTTAAAAAAAAACACACTCTAAGCCTGGCTTTTATTGGACCTCAGGTTTCCCTTTTGTCTCATTGCTATAAACGAGCTGATTCCCATCATATCATTCATGCTTTTTCTTACTCTGCAAATAGTCCCTCCTATTATCCCCATAACAACTCACTCCCAAATTTAGGACCTTATTTTCTTGAACATTTATGGTATATTCTAAATACAAGTTGAATGGTTGAGAGTGCACACATTGAAGTCAGATGGATCAGAGTTTGGGTTCCATCAGATCTTTGTCCTTGGGGAAATATGGAATCCTTCAAAACTTCCATTTCTTGATTTCCAAAACAACTATCAAATGAGAATGCTGGTTTACAGCACCTTTCCTGGCATGAAGCAGGTGCTTGGTCAATTACAGCTGTGTTTGCTATGGCTTGTTAGCTGTTATTTTCTACATTCAGGACTCAACCACAAACTACCTCTCTGTGATCTAATGCTCTGTGTGTATAAAATCTGTGTCTCAAATGGAGATATAAGACATACTTGTTTTTCAGACTATCTTAGAGCCAACTTCTGCTCTCCTCCTAACTCCCACATTTGATTAGTTGCAAATCCCTCACTCCAATCTTTCCCACCATCTCCAGTTCCCCCTCATTGCTTTAGGACCTTCTCAGTGCACTCAGATTCTTACACAAATATCCCAACAACAGACACACATCCCCATTTTTTTCTACTCCCTTTCATTTCTGGCCTACTGTAATATCGACAACTACTCTTCCTTCAGTTTACTCCTTACCACAGCATATGGAATAATCTTTCTCTAAGGACAATCATGACCTTACAAGCATTTTTTTTAATCATTCTACTCTATGGATAAAGGAACTGAATGATGCTGACAGGCTGCCCAAGTAGTCATGAGGCTAGAACTCAAACCTAGGTCTGTCTCAGCCCCAAAACTCTTTCCAGTATACTATCCTCAAGCCAAATAGATACTAAAATCTTTCACCTTTGCCTTCAAGTCATCTCTGACTAAGGAAAGCCCATGAGCTAGAGTAGACCTGGAATCTTTAGGGTTTTCAATGACTGAGTTTTTAGAATGACTTCAAATATCTATCTTTCCATTTAGCAGTTGAGCACATTAACCATGTGTACCACCACAGTAGGACTCAAAAAAAAAAAAGAGTAGTCATCTATCTCTCTTTGTTGTTTTTGATGTGAGATACCATCGAGTTGGTTCCAACTCATAGTGACCCTGTGTACAACAGAATGACACACTGCCTGCTCCCGCGCCATCTTCACAATTGTTATGTGTGAGGTCATTACTGCTGTCACTGGGTCAGTCTATCTCCTATACATTATCAGTGGTTGCTCATTCCTTTCAAAGGCCTCTTAATACCTTACCCAAGAATAGATTTATGAAAACACTCACTAACTTCAATTATCATATTGTAAACAACATATGAATAGAAACAGGACAGTGCTAATTAAGACTATATCATAGGGAGCATTTTTTGCAAGGCAGGGATGTGTTCTGCACATCAAAAAACAAACAAACAACTCACTGCCATCGAGTCGGAAAATATAGGCTTAGAGACAGAAACAAAGCTGGAGAGAGTGTGATAGAATTGTGCAGGACCAGTGACTTGTTCAAAGCAAATACCTTTTCTCAACAACAAAAAAGACAATTATACACAGTGACTTCTCCAGGTGGAATACACAGAAATCAAATTGATTACATCTGTGAGAAGAAACAATGGAGAAGCTCAATAGCAACAGCTAAAACAAGGCCAAGGACTGACTGTGGAATAGACTACCAATTACTCATATGTAAGTTCAGATTGAAGCTGAAGAAAATTAAGACAAGTCCACAAGAGCCAAAATATGACCTTGAGTCTGTCCCATTTGAATTTTGAGAATGTTTCGAGAACAGATTTGCTGCATTGAAGACTAATGACAGAAGAATTGGTGAACTGTGGGATGACATCAAAAAGATCATTCATGAAGAAAATAAAAGGTCATGAAAAAGACAGGAAGGAAAGAAAAAATCAAGGCGCATGTCAGAAGAAACTCTGAACTTGCTCTTAATTATAATGCAGGGTTTAAAAATAGGAAAGGTGTATGTCAGGATGTATTCTCTCACCATATATATTCAATCTGTATGTTGTGCAAATAATTGGAGAAGATGAATTATATGAAGAAGAATGCATCAGGATTGGAGGAAAGCTTATTAAAACCTCTGCTATGCAGATGACACAACCTGGTTTTCTAAGAGTGAGAAGGAATTCAAGTACTTGAAGATCAAGGATTGCAGCCTTCAGTGTGGATTATGACTGAATGTAAAGAAGACCAGAATCCTCACAACTGGACCAATAGGAAACATCACGACAAATGAGAAAAAGCTTAAGTTGTCGAGGATTTTTTTCTTGCTTGGATCCATAGTCAATGCTCATGGAAGCAGCAGCCAGGAGATCAAAAGAGGAGTTGCATTTGATAAATCTGCTGAACAAGATCTTGTTAACATGTTGAAAAGCAAAGATATTACTTTGAGGACTAAGGTGCACTTGATTCAAGCCATGGTATTTTCAATTGCCTCATATGTATGTGAAGGTTGGACTTGGAATCAAGAAGAATCAATGTATTTGAATTATGGCGCTGATGAAGAATATTGAAAGTACTGTCAATATATAGTCTTAGAAGTACAGCCAGAATGCTCATTAGAGGCAAGGATAGAGAGACTTCTCTTGCGTCCTTTGGACACGTTGTCAGGAAAGACCAGCCCTGGGATAAGGGCAACATGCTGGATAAAGTAGAGGGCACTAACAAAGAGGAAGGCCCTCGTTAGATGACTTGACCCAGTGGCTGCAACAATGGGCTCAAACATAAGAACAATTGTGAGCATGGCATGGGATCCTTCAGTGTTCATTCTGTGAGTTTCTGAGGCTGTCCTCTTGACTGGAAGAGAAAGCCTTGTCTTTCTCCTGCAGAATGGTTGGTAGTTTTGAACTGCTGACCTTGTGGTTAGCAGCTCAATGCCTAACCACTGCACCACCAGGCATCTTTCTTGTTCTGCACACACACACACACACACACACACACACGCATACGTACACACAAACTCATAAAGAAGTAGCAGCTGAGGTTGAAAGGTTTAATCACACACCCTGTTGTCTAGTTTGTCTACTACTATGCATGTTTACCTGATACGTTAGTCCTTATTGTCAAGCTTGTGTGTGAACAGGGGAGAAAGCCATCTCCTCAAAGATAATTGGGGTGAAGGCGTTAGGTATTGTGAGGGGAAAAAAGTCTTTCTAAGCAGCATTTGTGGTTGGTTCTCAGTTTAGATAATGGTTTTTAATTACCCAAGATATAGGAACACCCATCTCAGAAAAGGAAATCCCATTAAATATTCTCAGGCTAACACTCCTTAATTCAGACCAATAGCGATAGATCAGGAATTTGAAGAATTTTTCAAATGCCATTGTATTGTATTCACACATATACAGTAACCTCAGAGAACTACTAATTAAATTCCACTGGTAATCTTCTGAATACAGTTGCTACAATAGATAAAAAATATTGAGCACCCAACCACAATGTACTTACACACTACGCCAGGGGTCCAAGGGGAAATGCACCCATGAATGAGACAGGGTCTTTTCTGGGTGAAAGACATGCAAATTTCTAATGTCACTCAAGTCAGAATGAAACAAGGCAAGGTGGAAGCAACTTTGTTGCACGACCTTCCGAAAAGGAGCCATCATTGACATTGAAAAGAAACGATCTAGGCATTTTCCTACCGAGCTTTGGAGACCAATCTTAACAGAAAATAGCAAGGAACTCATCTCTGTTGAGCACCTACTTCATGGTAATTATCTTATACACCATATTTCACACTATTCTTACAACTCTCCCTGATGAATATTATTATTACATGTGAATTGTAGAAGTAAAAGACAGACAAACAAAAACAACTTAGGCTCAAAGAGATCACAGTATGTTTTCCCCAAGGCAACAGCATCAATGAATAGGAGCAGGGATTCTTACATGGGCCTGAATGAGCTCCAAACCCATAATGTTCAGTTGTCCTGAAATTTAACCATAACCTGTACAAGGTCAGGTCAATGGGAGAGGAATATAAAATGATAGGGTGAGTTTCTTCCAGTGCACTCAGAGATTGAATGCATGAAGTCATGGTAAGCAGTTCATTTCTGTACATAGATTAAATATACACACTGCCAATACTGCTTATACTACTCATTATCCAGTATGGATTAACTAATTTGCAAGTAACATAGCTAATTTGTACAATTATTAAGGGTTATTGAATTGAATTGAATAAATTTCTCTCCCATAGAGAGAGGGTAAAGGTTCACTTTGACCCAGTTCAACTCATGATATGTTAAATTATACAGCGTACTGACTTAGTCAGAGACCTAATGGGGTATCCCCGGGGTTTGATCGAGGTACTGATCCATCAGGTACTACCGTAGAGTTGATGTCTCTGTGAAAAGAGAGGAAGATACAAGGAAGCATGACTTATTTTAGGATAAAGAACTCTGGGTCATGGATGTTGTACAGCATTTAGGAAAACCGAAGGTACATCCCTAATAGATTGTCCACCTAAGTGACAGTAACTCCCTAATGTGGTAAATTATGCAGTTGTGAAACACCACACTGGATATGGCATTTTGGTTTTCTCTGCCAACTCCTTCTTTCACTCTTCCACACTCACCTCCTAAGTGAGCTCATCCAGTCTTGTGACTTTTAAAATCATCCAAATCATAAAATCTCTAAATTTATAGTTCGGTACCTCTGTCCTGCCCTCTATACTTGTATAGTTGATCGCTGACTTAACATCTCCACTGGAATGATAGACAGAGATCTCACATTTAGCATGTTCCACATTGTTATTATTGAATTATTGATTCTTTCCTCCTCCTACCTCCTCTCCACTCCTTGATGGGTTTCTCCTGAAGTTTTCCCAGTTTCTGTTACTGGAAAGGCCAGTTAGCAAGTCATTTATGCCAGAATAATGTGGAGGCATTCATCACCTCGATCTCTGAAATGAATTTAGAAACTGATTACTTCTGGTTGCCTTGATAATACCACTCTGGCCTAAGTTATCATCATCTTAGGCTTATAAGTCTACATTTGCCTCCAATGATTTCCCTGCATCCATTCTTGCCCCCACCACAGCACCACCCATCACCATTCTAGTCTCAACAACAGTGGTGCATTTAGAACATAACTCAGAGCATGACACTCTTCAGTGCAAATCCTTTCAATGGCTCTCCATATCACTAATGCAAAAAGTCCAAGTTCTTACGAAGAACCACAAACTCTACCTGAAATTTCCCCTGACCCCACTGCCTTCTATCCTAGTATCCTAACCATCTCCCTCTTGCCAATTATACTCTTGCCACATCTTCCCATTTTTTTGTTTCTAAAAAATGTCATTTACCTTCCTACCTCAGACCACGATCAGGTAAGTAGCAAACTTCCATTTCCTCACCTCCAAAATGAAGTGATTGGATTAGATGATCTCTCATGTGCCTCCAAAAAAGATGTCATGACTTTATAGCATGAAAGCCAAGTCTAACAATTAGACGACAGCATCGAGCTCTAACCAATGGCAAATACAAGTCTATAGTCCCATGTTTCCTCTTCATTGACTCTGAAAGTGGACCTCAATGATAATAATCCATTCCTATAGTAAAAGCTGGAAAATGAGCAATGGTCTATGGGAGTAGTATTTAACTATTTAAATATTATAGTTAAGAACACGGTATTGCTCTACTGTAATAAGGAAAATTATTTTGTTAACAAACTAAGGGAAAGTAGGGGGTAGTCCATGAATACTACAATAGCCAATAAAAATTTTAGAATAAACAGAATGAGATATGCAAAGACAATCATCTGCATGCTAAGAACAATGTTGTGAAAGTGATGGGATTGTGTACAATTTTTTCCCTCTGTCTTTTCATTGTCTTTCTTTTCTACCACTGGAGGATTGACCTCATTACATTTTAAAAGTAAGATATATGTATAGGACTTCATGTGTGTGGTACTTTAAATATTTAAGCTAGAAAACTGATCACCAGCTAGAAGCAGTGCTTTACATTCTTTCAACTACTGGGTATATGCCCATAAGCAAATTAATAACAATATTCTTTGAACAAAAACATGTTAATAAAAAAATTTTTAATCCAACTTCTCTACGTTGGTGTTGATCAGCCATGCAATCAACTCAGTTGCCAGCCAGGAATTCAAGTCCAAGAAATCAGGTGTTTTCTTATCACCGAGACATAGTGGTAATTGCATTGATGCAAAGAGCTGGGCAAGCTCTGGGGCTCTTGCAGGGTTTCTATATTTTTTTCTATTCCAAGTAAAGTCAAGATACTACTCTCAAGGAAAGAGAGCACCAGCCTCATGCATCCAAGACGCCTAATTGAATTTTCAGAATTGTGATTCATTCTATAGATTATTTGTTGAGTCTATTTTATGACATGAGGAATTTAAAGTTTAGCATCCTAGATTCAGATCCCATACACACAGAATCTATTTGACCTTGGCCATGCTGCTTACCATCAAGAGTCTCCATCTCTTTCTTGAAAAAATGTGAATGGTAAGCCCAATAAAGGGAGGAAGGGATGTTTCCATTTTATCAAGTTAACATACTGCTTGGCTCAAAATACACACTAAAGACTTCAATCCCTTTAGCCATTTGGCAAGCATCCATTGTAAATGGATGAGGTACCAAGCAGGAGCTAAATGGCATGGCCACCACAGTGAACAAGACTTGCTACCCAACATGAGAAGCTTCTGGGCTGGTATGGGGATTCAGGATGTATAAAACTATTACTTTTTGGTAGGAGATGCAGTAGATGTACAAAAATCACAGTGCTAGGGAGTACAAAGGAGGGCAGTGGGGAAGGGGAACAGATTACTGATAAATACAGTAAATTAAAAAAAAAAGAACTATAATTTGAGTGCTTATTGAGTTATCTCATTAATTCTATTCTATCACTGCCATCCTTGTTGTAAAGTAGGAGGTCTGGAAGCACAACAGTTAAGTGCCCTGCTGCTACCTGCAAGGTGGGTGGTTCAAACCCATGTAGGGGCTCCATGGAAGAAAGGCCAGGCAATCTATTTCTGTAAAAATTTGTTGTTGTTGGTGGTGGTGGTGGTGCCATCAAGTTAGTTCCAACCCACAGTAACCTTATGTACAACAGAAGGAAACACTGTGCCATCCTCACAACTACTCCTATGCTTCAACCCATTGTTGCAGTCACAGTGTCGATCTATCTCCTTGAGGGTCTTCCTCTGTAAAGAGTACAACCTAGAAAATCCTACAGGACACTTCTGCTCTGTCACACGGGGTTGTTAGGTTTTGGGAACAGACGTGATGGCACCTAACAATAACAACATTTTAAGACAATGGAGTCACAGAGTAGATAAGGCATTCCCAGAAGTAAACAACTAGTAATCATTGACACCAAGTAATTACAACTAGTAACCATTGACACCTAGTTCAAAACCAAGAAGGCTGGCATCCAACCTACATGGGCAATGACTCTGCATAGGAGCCTCCTACATTGATTAATGTACTTGGTCTGTGAAATAACAAATGTGAAGTACACAGAATAATGCCCAGAACATCTAGGTGTTCAATAGCTAGTGTGGTACAGCATTTAAGCAGTTCACTACTAACCGACAAGTCAGCAGTTCAAAGTCACCAGCTGTCCCTCATGAGAAAGATGTGACAGTGAGCTTCTATAAGGATTCACAGACTGGCGTACCCAAAGGGACAGTTGTACTCTGTCCCATATGAGTTGGAATTGAGTCAACAGCAACAGGGTTGTTTTTGGTTTAGTTTTAGTAATAGCAGTAGGAGCAACAGAAGTAAGAATAATAGCAAAAGAAGTAATGGACTAATAATAGTAGTACTAATTGGACTCATAGTAGTAATGGTAGTGATAACAGTAGTAGCTGCAGTCAAATGTAAAAGACTCTATAAATGTTGGCAGTTATTATTAATCTGGGTCTAGAAAGAGCCTAAAGTGGAAGGTCAGAAGTATTCTTAGGCTTCTGTGGCACACATTCCGTACTCTGAAGAAACCTACTTTTTGTTCAAGAAGGACCCACACATATGAAACAGATGATGATTCAGGTCAGAATCTACATTTCATATCAAAGAGTTGAGCACCCAAGAAACAAATGGTTTAAGGAAAGGTAACCATCAGAGATTAGCACACAAAGGACATAATAGTGAAGTCCTAAGTGGATTTAACAAGCACAAGGCACCGCACCAAAGGCTTCACATGCTCATTCCTTACAAGTGCTCTGTAAGGACAGGACTACTATTTCACCCATTCTACAGATGACAACGGAACATGTGTTAGTCTGGGTAGACTACAGAAAGAAATCCATAGACACTCATATGTGTATAAGAAAGAGCTTTATCTACAAGAGCAGTTGAATATTGATAAAACATCCCAGCTCAGTCCAGATCAATTCCATAAGTCCAATATTAGCCCATATGTCCAATACCAATCTATAAAGTCCTCTTCAGACTACACAACACATGCAACGATGCCGAATGCAGGAAGATCACAGCCCAATGGGTGGAAGGTCTTTTGGATCCAGTGGTGGTGTAACCATCTCTGCACTGGCAGAGGTCTCCACGTGGCTCCTCTGGCTCCAGAGCTCCAGCATAGCTCCATGTGTTTTGTCAACAGAAGTGTCTCGCAGGGAGTGAGCGTGTGTCCAGCTATTTATCTTCTCAGTTCCTCCAAATGAGGTCACCAAGCTGTGACCTGATTGACAGGCTAAACTTCACCCCTTCACATGTAAGTCTCAAATTGACAACAGAGTATGTAACTACCAGAGTGAGGTTTAGCGAAGCTAAAACATTTTCTCAGAAAGGCATGTCTAGTAAGCACCAACGTCAGGATTCTAACTCAGAACTACTCACTCTAGTCAACTAGTGACCAAGATGAGGGTGGAGTGCAAACTGGGCCTCTGATTTGGTCAAAGGAAGAAGAAAAGGAAGGGCGTGCAAAGAAGAAAAGCTACTAAAGAAGTCAGGGAAGAGATGGGTGTGCTGAGATGGGGAGGAGCAAAGGGGATCAGCTGTCAATGCAAGAATGGGCCCTGCCTTTCGAGAGCTCCCCACCCAAGAAAGGGCCCTCTGCAGAGACACACACTTGTTTGTCAGTTGTATCATGTTTTTGCCACCTGCACCATGGTTGACCCTGTCAAGGTCAGATTACTGAGAGAATGCGACCCCTGTTGTTCATTTTGGTGTCTTCAAAAATGCACCCTCGACTTACAGATGGTAGAAAGACTTTGAGAAATGATATTTGGGACATAGGACAATATTCGGAGTATGGCTCATGTACTCTTTTGACCTTCTTGCTTTAAGCCAGCCTTGAGGCTATAAAATAACAGTCATTAACTCAATCAGCAGGCATTTATAGAGGAACTAATTTATTTCAGGGCATGTGCTCAGCATTACAGACATGGCAGAGGGTAGGAATGAGGAGTCCACAATGTGCAGATCTTCAGTCAGAGGAATGTAGGCCAAGGGAAGAGTTTATACACACATCCTCCCACACACAAGAGCTGAGGAGCTAAATAACATGGAGTAAACCAGTCTAGTTGATCAGAATGTGCTAAAGAGAGGATAGTGGGAGCTGAAATCCAGGAATTAGGTAGGAACTGGGACGTAAAAGGACTTATAGTCTCAGTGTAGGGAGGTTGACTTTTACTTTAAATGATGTAGAAGACATCTGAGGAAGGTAAGCAGACTTATTTGCATTGGGGGGGAAGGGATCTACTAGGTAGCTTCATAGAGAATGGTTTGTAGTGGGGTAAGGAAAGAGGATAAACCTGTTAGGATGTTTCTACTGTGCTTCTATTGGGAGGCTGTATGAATTTAGAGTGTCTTTGGTTTACTTGGAGCAAAGCAGACAGGTCTAGAAAATGCTTTTTAAGAGAGAGTGAAGCAGCCTCACTGACAACGTGAATGTAAGAGATGCAAGAATCTGGGAAACTCAAGAGGACCATAGACTTTGACTGTAGAAAGTGTGTCTATCGTGACCACATTCAATGGAATGTGGAGATCAGACAATGACCAAACTAAGGAGATATCGCAAAGATAACTCAAGAGTTGTTTGACAGGGGGTCCAGGACAGATCAATACCTCAGGACCAATAATGAGAGTAGCGGTACCAGGAAGGGAAGGGGAAGGTAGGGGGGAGAAAAGGGGAACTGATCATAATGATCTACATATAACCCCCTCCCAGGGGGATGGAAAACAGAAAAGTGGGTGAAGGGAAACAGCAGTCAGTGTAAGACATGAAAAATATATATATAAATTATCCAGGGTTCCTGAGGGTGGGAGGAGGGGAGGAAGAAAATGAACTAATACCAAGGGCTCTAGTAGAAAGAAAATGTTTTGAAAATGATGATGGTGACATATATACAAATGTGCTTGACACAATGGAAGTATGTATGGATTGTGTAAGAGCCACCAATAAAATGATTTTAAAATGAGAGAGAAAGAGTTCTGTTTGGACCTGATGAGTAAGAGATGGTCATTAGACACCCATGTAAAAATGCTATGTAACCATTTAGATACCTGAGTAGAGTTCAGGGAAGCGGGCAGGACTGGAAATATGGACTTTTGCTTTTCCCCCACATTTAAAAATAAATAATAAAAACTTGCCCTCAAGTAGACTCCAATTCATGGCCACCCCCTCTGTGTGAGATTAGAATTTTTTTCCGATAGTTTCTTCCGACGTGCCTCTGTGTGGACTTGAACTTCTAACATTTTAGTTAGCAGCTGAGCTTAACCAGATGGGATCATCTTAGAAGAGCGTGAAAGGGGAAAACTAGGCTTAAAACATCTCAAAATGGATGTAATGTTTAAACACTCTGAACCTCCATTTCCTCATTTTCAAAAATAGAAGTAACCCTAGACATCCCATAAGTTAGGTTTACAAATTTTATTATATTCCACATATATGTGAATACCTAATTTGTCTGACCTCAAGTCGCTAATCACTCCCATTTCATATCAAGGGCCCATCAAGGCCAATTTCGCAAGACTGAATTTCACAAGGGATGCAGCTAATTAAATGATTGGGAAAGCCATGAGCCTGTGGTCCTGCAGTCTCTGGCCAGGCTATTTTCATTCTCTTCTCATGCCTTGACCAACTCTAACGCTCTCGTGTTATTGGCACAGTACACAAACATGTAAAACACACCTGGACCATTTCCCACAGGTTGCTCCATCCTGAGTCCTCAGGAAAGTTCTTCAAGAGTCCTGACCTGGTGGAACATGACCCCAGGGAGTTGTAGTTGGCATAGGTCAAGCCCTCATTACACAATGCCAGGTCAAGTGGCAGCCAATTCCCTTTGCTGGAGCAAGTAACAGCTTCCACTAGAGAACTAGGCAATTGCCCAGTGGGGTAAGTGTCAAGGTAAGGACTCTCCAATCAGTGGGGTACCTGAGGACATCAGCATGCAGATGCCCTGAGCTGCCGTTCATGCCACATTGTCCAAAAGAAAGAGCAGCAGTATCGGCAGTAATAACTGCTAATCCTATATCTGAAATAACAACAACAGTTAACCCTTATTGGGGACCTACTCTGTCCCAGGCACTTACGCAGTACCTTTCACAATCCTTCCAGCCGTCCAGTGAAATCAATATTTTTATTACGCCTAAGTTGCATATGAGCAAACTGTGGTTCAGGATGTTTAGTCATTATCCAAGGGTAAACAACTGAGAAATTGCAGCAATTTAAACTCAGGACTGCTCTCAATCACTGTATATGATTGCATCTCTAAAGTATACCTACTTCAGATCTATGTCAGCAACATTAGCATGTCCCCATGTATACAATGGGAAGGTTGCTGGATGGAGAGTGAGGCTGACTTCTAATCCCAGGCTGTGGAAGTGCTTCAGCCATATTACTCTGATGATTCACTCAGCATACAGATTGAATAGGCAAGGGGAGAGGGCACAACCCTGTTGCACACCTTTCCTCATGTATATCCCTTGTTCTGTTTGCACAACTGCCTTTTGATCCATGTACAAGTTCCACATGCTCACAATGAAGTGTTCTGAAGCTCCAAATCTTCTCAGAGTGAAGTGTTCTGAAGCTCCAAATCTTCTCACAGCGAGTATATGTTGTTCCCACCACAGCGAGTATATGTTGTTCCCACCACAGCGAGTATATGTTGTTCCCACCACAGTGAGTATATGTTGTTCCCACCACAGTGAGTATGTGTAGGTTCTTTATAAAAGCATCCCTTTGTCTCTCTTCCCCTCATTCTCAAACCATCTTCTTTCTCTTCTCTCTTTCTCTCCATCTTTTTTTCTCCTCCTTTGTTTATTATTTTCTTGTAATCTTTTCTATTCTCTGTCATTTCTTCTCTTCTCCCAAATATTCTCCTTTCCACTAGTCACATTCTTCTAGCTTCCTTTTCCTTTAACCCTCCCCAATAATTTTTCCTAGCCTTCTCATAATGGATTCTTCCCTTTTCCATCACAACTAAGACCTGAACCTAGCAAACTCTTTCCTCTCAGATTTTAATCCTTTTAAAGGAGAAGCTCGCCCCTCTGGTCACTACTAACGAGTGTCTTCCTGGCATCTCCATTGGTGCTCACTTGGCCATATTCCAGTCCAATGTCTAACCTGTAAATTGTGTCATTCCCATAGGCACACTAAAATCCGTTGATATGATCAGGAGCATCTCTCCCATTAAGGAGAATTTTCATTCCAAGAATGAAAATATTTTCCTTACCGTTACAACAGCCTGCCTTTTCAAGAACTAGTTGTGTGTTTGTCTCTCCTTCTAGACTATGAGGCCTCAAAAGTCCATATTTGCACTCACCATTTAAATTCATTCCCATAACCACTTGATGGGTTGAACCTATTCTCCCCATTTAGAGAGAAACAAGTGCAAGAAAAAAGAAAAGGAAAGGAAAGAGAAGAATCTTCCCAAACCATAGACTTACTATGAGGAGAGCATAGAGTTCAAGGTCAGTTTTCCCTAATTCCAGGGGTGCTGAAGAAGTCCAGATCATCCCAAATCCTTCCCCAACTAACGAGACCGTCACCATCAGCACCACCTGGAATACAGAGGGTATAGGCTCAGGTTGTAGAGTCAAGCAGCTAAAAGTTCATTTCCAGTTCAAGCACTCAGTACCTTTGGAGGCGAAAGCAAGTTATTTTGGCTTTCTGTGTCTCATTTGTTCTAAAGCAAAGGTAAAAAATAAAATTAAAATATTCCCTATAGAGTTAAATGTGATAATATATAAATCCCTTAACAGAGTTCTTGGAAACTATCAATCACAGAAAGTTAGCTATTGTTTCTGTCAAATTTAGGTCTGTAAATCTGATCCCTTAGTGTGCAACAGAGCAGCAAAGAGAGCAAAGCAATGTAGTCCCCAGGGAATACCAAAAATAGACTTTGGGGCCAGGGAGTTCCACCCCATCAGACTCCACCAGAAAACACTCCTAAAGGTCAAAAACAGACCTGGAGCTATTTATAGGCTTTTCTTTCTTTCTTTCTTTC
>NW_022103896.1:11949794-11956550 GCF_000313985.2 Echinops telfairi
TCAAATATTTTTTTAAATGATCACTTAAAGTACCACCAGGAGAATCTGGCAAAAGACAGATTATAGTATCAGAGCTGAATATGAAAGCCAATGGAAAAGAAGAAAAAATAGAAAAGAAGCAGACCCTCTAGCCTGGTGTCTAGTTCTCTGGAAATCATCACAATGGTGGACACTTGATGACATGATCATTGGAATGGTCTTCCCCCACTTGTCTTCTACTCCCAGTACAAGTTTACTAACAGGGACCAAGCTATGTCAGATTCTACAGGAGACTCAAGATTCCCAGTCTTATGGGCGGACTGAGTTGCCTTCTTCCT
This sequence comes from Echinops telfairi, assembly GCF_000313985.2. Classification (NCBI taxonomy): domain Eukaryota; kingdom Metazoa; phylum Chordata; class Mammalia; order Afrosoricida; family Tenrecidae; genus Echinops; species Echinops telfairi. The sequence continues at coordinate 11,950,112 of NW_022103896.1, forward strand.
CCCCAAGGAAATCTTCAGGAGATGGGTCAACTATCCATGTGCATTTACGACTATAACTAGGGACCGAACAGGAGATCAGCTTTCTGAGACATTTTCTGAAGGAACTGGAGCTCCAGGAGTAATAGAGATCTTTACACACATTGCACCCTTCACATCTCTGAAGACTCTGTCCAAGAAATTGACTAAGCTAAACCCCAAAGCATCACTTGACAAGATAGAGCTGGAGTTCCAGACACAGTGTAAGCTTTCCATTGTTCTTCAGCACCCTGCAGCACCGTCCATCATACTGTCACTCTTTATTCCTTCAGGTAGTACTAGAATCTATGATCAGTAAGACACTATAGTAGATACTGAGAAAATTAAAGTACATCATAAGCCTTGGTTGGTCAGGAGAAATATGAATAACAGACATAGCAGATTGGCCTGACTTCCCGTCCTCCAGAGGAATGATTCCCATCACCCCCTTGGCTTTCTAGGACCTTATATCCGTGGCATTGTTCACAAAGTCTGGTTGAGAGGTATTTTGGGATATTTACAATATCTTTTTGTGTAATCACCATCCTATTCAGGGTCACCCTGTCCAAGCTTGCTTCCTCTCCTCAGTTCAGACATCACCATGTTTGGCAGTTTCTGGCAGTTTCCTAGTTGTATTGAGGGAGATGTTTTCTTCATCCTCCTTGGCTTTGTTGTTGTTGTTGTTGTCTTCATTAGGAGTCACAGAAAGATAAAGGAGCCCAATATCCCTTCTCGGACACCTTTGCACTATTCCCCTCATCGTCAAGCTAATCAGACCAGAGGTTGGCTCAGAATCACGCAGCTTCCGAGGAATAACACTTGGCCAGATGTTGGTCTCTTGGCTCCAACCTGGTGCTATTCCTAAAACAAGTATCTGTAGCAAACCACTCCTTCGACAGTGAGCAACACAGCCTGGGACAGAGGATTTCCTGGCTTGACAACGATGGTCTTCTGAAGGGGAAATGTTGTGTGAGAAGGGGTTGTTATTAATGGTTTCTCACTCCCACTGATGACTACAACCAACTGGGCTGGTTTCAAAAACCTGGAATTGTAGTTAGGCCAGCAGGTCCTTTACAGGAAATTCACTACCTCATTTGGAGTGGGAAATCAAGTTTGGCAAAGAAATTAGAACTGTGAGTGGCCAGTCACTTACCATTTATTAAGATCCATCTGGGTAATTAAAAAATGTATTCATTTATCCATTCCACATAAAACATAGATTTTTTTACATCCTTGAGAACTTAGAACTCAAGAATTAGAGTCCAGGAGCTTTAGTCTGATTAGTGGATTTATTGTTTGATAGCTGTGTAAGTTCCCTCACGCTTTATGAGCTGAACTTTCCTTATCATCCACATAGGAGCAGACATGACAATCGTACAGGACTTTTTTCAATGAGAGATGGTACCAGTTGCCAGTGAATCCTCTCCACCTCATGGCAATGCCATATGTATCAGCGTAGAACTGTGCTCTGGAACATCTCCAATGACTGGTTTTCCAAACGTAGACCATCAGGCCTTTCTCCCAAGGCATCTCTGGGTGGACCCTGACCCACAATCTCTGATAGCCAAGTGAGTTAACAATAGGTTCCATCCAGAGACTCGAGTTGAGATACTGTGGGATAGATCATTCACATGGTGCCTGCCACATGAATGTCCCAAATATTAGATCTTCACAATGACAATGACTGTGAGATGAGCACTGGATAAGAGCGCTGCAGAAGCAGGCAACCTCCTGTCTTCGTTGAGAAGTACATGAGACGTTTCTGAGGTGTTTATTTGGCATCTGAGACACTTATTTGTTAGCAAATGAGTGGTGTGTTTGTATGTGTATCACCCTTGAGCAGACACAAATTGACAGATTGGTTTCATTCTTGACTCTGTTCAGCCTGGTAATTTTCTTCACTTAAAAAAAAAAGGTTCTGACTTGGCCCTGATATTTCTAGTACATTATTCAAAATAAGAACCCTTTAAGAGATTATTTGCACTTTGGTCTATTTTGGGTCTGAGATCTAATTTGAGCCTGAACTTCATTACCAGAGTCCCTTGGTGGAATTAAGTATTCACGCACTCTCTCGGCTGTTAATTGAAAAGTTGGAATTTTGAGCACACCATAAGGTACCCTGGAAGTTACTAAAGGGAGAATGAAAACCCAAATTTCATCCTATCATGGTGTCTCCTACCTTTCCTTCATAGAATGTATCACAATTGAGATTCTTCATAATTATAATTATGTGGTTGACATCCAAATGCCCACCTAGATTGGAAATTCCCTGAGAGTAAGACGTCCATTGATGTGCCGGACACCAGCTAGACCAGTGGTTCTCAAACTTCCTAATGCAGCGATATTTTACTATAATTCCTTATGTTGTCGTGAACCCCAAGCATAAAATTATTTTCGTTGCTACTTCATCCCTGTAATTTTGCTACTGTTATGAATTGGATGACTCCTGTGAAAGGGTCATTCAACCCCCAAAGGGGTCACGACCCACAGGTTGACAACTACTAAGCTAGAACAAGGCTTATATCCAAATGGGCACCCCAAAAGAGATTGTCCAACTAATGAAAAATGAATTTGGTAACCGAAGAATAAGTGAATGTGTGTTGCTCACGTGAGTAACTTATTCAGATGGGGTTTTATCCATGCAACTAGACTTGCTGGGCCTCTATTCTGCTTCTATTTCCATATTAAAGCTCAACTCACTGCCATAGAGTCAGCACCGACTCATAGCAACCCTAAAGGGCAGTGTAGAACTCCCCTGTGAGTTTCTGAGACTGTAACCCATTAGGAGGGGTCTAAAGCCCATCTTTCTCCCAGTTTCCATGTTGGCTGCAGAGAAAACTAAAGCTGAGAAGTCCCAACCTCTGGCCTTGAGTTCACAGTCTAGCCAGAGACCTTCAAACAAACCATTGAAATACACGTTGATTGCATCTTGCAAGGGCTTGAGCGGTGATTGAGTTAGGCACGGGTAAAAGAGGTGGCTCCAGAGAATATTAACTCTGCTCGTTACCATTCCTTTCATACTGAAGTAATCTTTTTAAGTCCTGCTTCTTTAACACTCCTTTCCTGGGATTTATGACTCAGTCACTGAAAAACAAAAACTTTTCCCCACACACAGTCCACATCCTGCTGGAAATGACTCTGTCCTTTTGGTCAAGGTCTAGCCAGCATGTGGAATTCTTCTTTTTTTTTAAATCATTTTATTAGGGGCTCATACAACTCTTTTCACAATCTGTACACACCAATGGTTAAGACTTCCTCCCCAAATAGGAGAGTTAAAGACCACCTCTACTTAGGTCTTCATAGTGTTTCTAATATTTTGCATTCTTTTTTTTTTTTTTAATGGGGATGATAAAAGTATAGTATCAGAGATCTGAATATGAATTACTTGGAATTTTTCCTTATTAGAGGAAGCCTCTTCCTAAAGTCAACTTTCAAGACACTTAGAGTACCCTCCCTGCATATGATTTTGACCACTAGCATTTGACCATCAGGCTGAGGATCTATTTGGACATTTTTGGCAAACATTAACAACTGTTATCATGGTGAGAAATCCCATTACTAATCTCTTTGGTCGGGGCTGGAGAGAAACACTTAAACTCAGATAGTTGCAGAAACACATTCAAGGTCACACAGCTACTAAGTCCCAGAGCCAAGTCTTAAAGCCAGTCACCTGATTAGAGGTCTTGAGTTCATTCCAACTTCATCACATTGTCTTAGTAACTCATTGACACTGACTGCTCTCTAACCATGTTTTGGGTTCTCTGCGCTTCAAAGGCAAATTCAGGCAATTCAGGTCCACAGAGATAAAGTGTTTTTCAGGCTAGCTGACCCCTAGGAAAAGGCTTGAGATTTGCTTTTGCCAGAAAATTCCAAAGGCATTATCACCTCTAGTTTGCTATGCATTTTAGATTGTGACACTTCCAATTCAAAATTGTTAAGTGACCAGCTGGGCTATTAAGAACAGTACACTCCGAGTATAAAGGACACTTTCTGAAGACATTATTAGACAGTTTAAAATTCTTCTATGCTCTTTGGCCCAGCAACTCCTTATCAACAAATATACCTTAAGAAATCACAGGTGTTAGCATTCTGTGATGCTCACCTTCCTGACACGATCACTAAAGACAAAATGGTTGCTTAAGCTAATGTGGTGAAGAAAGCTGATGGTGCCCGGCAATTACAAGCTGTAGTATCTGGGGTATTAAAGTTTTGAAGTTAAACAAGCAGCCATCTAGCTGGGAAGAAACAACACCCACATGGAAGAAGCACACCAACCGGTGTGATCATGTGTTGTCAATGGGATCAGGTCTCAGACATCAGAAGACCCAAAATAAACAACTGTTTCCATGTAAATGAGAGGGGTCAGAGTGGAGACCCAAAGCCCATCTGTAGACAATTGGACATCCCCTCACAGAAGGGTCACAAGGAAGGGACGAGCCAGCCAGGGTGCAGTATGGCATTGACAAAACAAAACACTTTTCTAGTTCTTTAATGCTTCCTTCCCCCACTATCATGACCCAAGTTCTATCTTACAAATCTGGCTAGACTAGAGCATGTACACTGGTACAGGAAAGAGCTCTTGACACACAGAATTCAGGACAAATAAACCCCTCAGGATCAGTAAGAGTATTGTACCATGACCATGAGGGTAGGGGGAAGGTGGGAGGAGAAGGGGGAGAAAAGGAGAACCAATCGCAGTGATCAATGTACAACTTCCCATCCCCCACCCAAGGGGGCTGAACAACAGACATGTGGGTGAAGGAAGTCAAAGGATAGTGTAAAATATGAAAATAAAAATACCTACCTGGCAGGGGAGATACCATGATCATGAAAGTGGTTTTCCCAGGGCAAGGCTTATCCATTTGACTCTGGATGTGCTGACACCTGCGATTTCCCCAAATGTGGGAAACTCGACTGTATAATTTGTGGTAGTGGGGGACTGCGTCCGTGCTCTCCCCTGAGAAACAAGAAAAGAATAAAATAATAATAATTTGTAAATTGTCAAGGGTTCACGGGGTAAAGGAGGGAGAGGAAAAAGGAGGAGCTGATACAAAGGGCTCAAGTAGAAAGAAAATGTTTTGAAAGTGATGATAGCAACATATATACACATGTGCTTGATACAATTGATGCATGGATTGTTATAAGAGCTGTAAGAGCCCCCAATAAAATGATTTATTTAAAAAAAATAAAGAAATCACAGGTATGTACAAAGAGCTAACCTTGTAGCTAAAGGATTCTCATTGCTATCTTGTGTATTGTAAAGAAACCTTGGCAGTAGACATTTCAACTATAATATGCTCTTACCATGAAACATTATTAGCCATTAAAAATTATATCGTCATCAAGTGTTAAAAAGTGAAGCAAAATAATGATACTTGATTACTTTGTGAAAAATTGGGTTCTGACATAAGATGTACAAAATATATTATCATATTCTTTCTCTCTCCAGAGGCATGTGGTTACATAGCCAAACCATTGGAAACATGCATGCCAAGCTATTAGCAGTGGTCAACTCCAGAATGTACAACTGTAATTCTTCTTGATTGCCCTATCCTTTCATATTTTCGCATAAGACTACAATAAATCTGTTTTGTTTGTGCAACATAGAAAATCACAATAAAATTCCCTTTACAAAGCATTGCTCTGCTTAGACTCATCCCTGGAAACATTTTTTTACATATTAAAAACTTTAAATTATATGTTTTAAATATATAACAGTATTAAGTAGGACCTAATTCACATACTGACATAAGTTTTTATATTTTTACTATGTACATTTAATTGTTTAAATCATTTTTGGGGGGCTCATACAACTCTTATCACAATACAATCCATACATCACAATCCATACACAATCTATACAATCCATCAATTGTATAAAGCACATTTGGACGTCCATCACCCTCATCATTCTCAAAACATTTGCTCCACGTAAACCCCTGGCATCAGCTCCTCATTTTTTATCCCTCCCTACCTACTCCGCCCTCCCTCATGAACCCTTGACAATTTATAAATTATTTTTGGTCATATCTTACTGTCCGACATCTCCCTTCACCCACTTTTCTGTTGTCTGTCCCCGAGGGAGGAGGCTATATGTAGACCCTTGTAATCGGTTTCCCCTTTCCACCCCACCCTCCACCCTCCAAGTATCGCTACTCTTCCCACTGGTCCTGAAGGATCATCTGCCCTGGATTCCCTGTGTTTCCAGTTCCTATCTGTACCAGTGTATATCCTCTGGTCTAGCCAGATTTGTAAGGTAGAATTGGAATCATGATAATGGGGAGGGGGGGATAGAAAGCATTTAGGAACTGGAGGAAAGTTGTAAGTTTCATCGTTGCTACACTGCACCCTGACTGGCTCGTCTCCTCCCCGAGATCCTTCTGTTTAAGAGGATGTCCAGTTGCCTACAGATGGGCTTTGGATC
>NW_022103896.1:11957324-11962889 GCF_000313985.2 Echinops telfairi
CTTCATTTGGGTTTCAGTAATTCCTCTCAGTTACATTACCCTGGATCATGCCCTACCAGGCCTCCTACACGCTCCTCACCACTGATTTGGATCATTTGTTGTTCCCTTGTCCCTGAGTTTGTTAACACCACTTCCTTTCCCCCCACCTCCTCGTCTCCCAAGTTCCACCCCACCCCCACCCCCCAGAACTGTCCGTCCCGTTGTTTTTTCCTCAAGATTGTTCATCCACCCTATCTTATTTAGACAGACCCACCGAGATAATAACATGCACAAAAACAAGACAGAGCAAAACCAAGCAAAAAACGAAAACAAAACAACAACAGAAAGCCAATGACAAAACAAAAAAACCCACACACAACAGCAACAAGAAAGAAAAGCTTGTAGTTAGTTCAATGACTGTTAGTTGGCCTTTAGGAGTGTTTTACGGTCGAGTCTGATGGGGTACCAAGCGCTGGCCCCAAAGTCTAGTTTTGGTATTCACTGGGGACCTCATTGTTCCGTTCCCCTTGCTATTGTGCTGCATACCCTCAGTGTTTTGCCTCGGTGTGGTGGAATCAGATCGGGCAGAATTTCCACACTGTGTCTCCAGTGTTGTCCCCTGTAGGGTTATGGGACAGTGAGGGATGGCGTGTCTCATAGTGTGACCAGCCACATGGTCCTCTCTGTGGATTGGCTGCCCTGAGCGGGAATCTCAATGTCAAGGCTTGGTGGGTCAGGATGTGCTCCACTCTCTCTTCCTCCCTTTCACTTACTCCTGTGTGTTCTGATCTGACACATCCCTCTTCTCGAACTGCAGCCTCAGTGCTGCCCTCTGAAATAAATTCTTCTGGGGGAAGGGGCAGCTGTCCACATAATAGGGATTGGGGCTGGCCCCTCAGACTTCGTCACTGGCTCCCTACTCCATGCAGGCATGCTGCATTCACATTTTAGAGTACTGGGTTGAAGTCTGGTCCCTCTTTCCCTGTGGAAATATAAACAATACCCTTCTCTGGGGTGGATTAGTGCCCTATTCCCCTGCTACCCATCTTTTTAACTTTTTTTTCCTTCCCCACCCCCCTTCCTCTTTAGTTGGCCACCATATGTATCCCTGGATTTGGTTTGGCTCCTACCATACTAACTGGTCCTCACCCCAGGAATGTTTGTATACAGTAACTTTTTCCCTTTGCCTCTTTTGCTTTTTTTTTTCTTTGAGATTATCTCAGCAGACTCAGGGTGTACTTGTCATTTTGTGCTTGGCTTGCTTCGCTTAGCATGATTTCCTCCAGTTCTTCCCATACATCAATGTGCTTCATATTTTCATCATTGCTTTTCAGCGATGCGTAGTACTCCATTGTATGTATGCACCACAGTTTTTTAATCCACTCATCAGTTGATGAAAATCTGGGTTGTTTCCAACTCCTTGCAATTGTGAACTGTGCTGTGATGAACATTGGAGCACAGATGTCTGGCTGTGGTTTGTTTCTTGCCTCTTATGGGTATATTCCCAGTAGGGAGGTTGCTGTGTTGTATAGTAGCTTGATTTCCATCTGTTTTAGCTATTGCCTAATCGATTTCCATAGTGGACATACATACCTACAGGTCCACCAGCAGTAGATAAGAGTTCCTGTCTCCACACAGCCCCTCCAAAACTTGTTGCTTTCTGATTTTTTGAATTGAGCTATCTTTGAGGGTGTTAGGTGGTATCTCATTGCTGTTTTAATTTGCATTTCTCTTATGGCTAAAGATCATGAACATTTTCTCATATATTTCTTGGCCATTCAGATTTCTGCCCCTGTGAAGCTTCTGTTCTGGTCCTTTGCCCATGTCCTCAGTGGGCAAGTAGCTTTTTTTCTTTTCAGACACTAGCAGAGTATTGTAGTTTTTAGTAATACAGCCTTTGTCTGATATGTCATTGTTAAAGATGTTTTCCCAGTCCGTGGACTCTCTGATTACTCTCTTGGTGAATTCTTTCGATGTACATAGGTGTTTTTATCTTCAGTATATCCCACCTGTCAATTTGTGCCTGCTCTGTGTTTGTGTCCTTCCCTATTTCTGATAGGCTATGTATTCCCTGTGCCAAAGTTCTCAAGTTGGTCCCAATTCCCTCACTGAGTGTCTTAATAGTTTGGGGTTTAACTTCAAGGTCTGCGATCCACCTCGAGTTTATTCTTGTGCATGGCGTAAGATAAGGATCTTGCTTCATTTTTCTTCAGGTAGATATCCATTTTTTACAGAACCACTTGTTGAAGAGGGCATCTGCTTCCCATTGGATCTTTTTTGGGCCCTTATGAAATATCAGTTATCTGTATGCTGATGATTTTATTTCTGGGCTTTCAGTTCTTTTCCATTGGTCTGAGTATCGGTCATTATACCAATACCATGCGGTTTTGACAACTGTGGCTGTATAATATGTGCTAAAGTTAGGTAAAGCAAGCCCTCACACTGTGTCCTTCTTCTTGAGGAGTTCTCTGCTAATTTCAGGCTTCTTCCCTCTCCATATGAAGTTGGTAATCAGTTTTTTCTATTTCTTTGAAGAAAGACGATGGTAATTGCAGGATTGCATTAAATATATGTAGTGCCTTGGGCGGAATTGACATCTTTAGTATATTGAGTCTTCCAACCCAAGAGCATGGGATATTTTTCCATTTTTGAGGTCACCCTGGGTTTCTTGTAATACTGTTCTGTAGTTTTCCTTGTATAGATCTACTGCTCTTTTAGTCAGGTATAGCCCTAGATATTTCTATTTGTGCTTGGCTATTGTGAAGGGTACCACCTTTTTATTTCCTCTTCTGTGGTCTTATCCGATGTGTATAGAAGTCTGATGGACTTCTGTTTGTTGATCTTGTATCCTGCCATTCTGCCATTGTTTCCAGTACTCCCCTTGTGAAGCTTTTGGGATTTTCCATATATAAAATCATATCATCTGCAAATAATGATAGTTTCACCTCATTCTTCCCCTGATGAATGCCTTTGATGTCTTTTCTTTGCCTTATGCTGTTAGCTAAAACCTCCAGTGTGATATTAAATAAGATTTGGGACAAGGGGTATCATTGTCTGGTCCCCTTTTTCAGTGAGATTGTGTTCATCTTTTCTCCATTGACTACCATGTTGGCTCTTGGATACTGTCTGGTCACTTCATGGAAAACACTCCATAGCAACCAGTCTCAAGTCTTGTTTAAGCCTTCCAGTTTGGGGTTCCTTCCGATAAGGAAATACATCCATGAAAAGGAAGTGAATGTGTTTGCAAATTCACTTTAAATTGGGGCCTTAGAAGGTGAGGGGAGAAAGAAAAGTCAGTGAAGAGAGAGAATACTGAAGAAGAATTTAAGGGTTCATTCATGATCATTAATTAGATGTACCCAACCTCCACTCAAATAACATTGAGGAACAGGAACGACGTCAATGTTTTTCAGAACTACCAAAGAATCAGTCCGCAAAAGAAACAGAAGGAACTCACCCAGTACAAAAAGCAGCTCATCCGCCCAGACAAACATACAGAGAGGCATTTAGTAACAATGTGCAGGAGAATTCTCCTTGTATATTTTAGGATGCCTTGCATAGCTCTGTTGAGTTCCTGGCATCCAGCGGCACATGCCAAGATCAAGTTCTCTTTCCTTACTCCCTGGATCTATGTCCTCTGTGTAATCCAACTGAAAAACCCTTATCATTGCATGAGGGGCAATATTAACTTGAACTCATCAACAACACCAAACATGACTCCCAAGACCAAAGGTATGATTTCCATGTAGATGGCTAGTCCACCTGTAAAAGCCACCATGCAGTCAAGGTAGAAAAGGAGACATGTGGGCCTCCTACACTATAATTCTCAGCTGAAAGGAAGGCCTTCCCGTCTTTCAATTTATCCCTTTACTTTCAACTCTGGAACAGAACATTGCATTTCTGCCAGACTTTCAACGTGGTTCTTGGAAATTACCTGGAGCCCAATGTTATTTTTGTCTGTTCAGTGAAACTGGGTCGTAGAGAGGAGCAGCAATTTTTCCCAGCTTGCAGTGTGCTAGTCCCAGTAGACTAAAGAAACAAATCAAGAGACACTCATATGTGTATAGGAAATAGCTTTATATAAAGGGTAATTGTACATTAAGAAAACACCCCAGCCCAGTCCAGATCAAGTCCATAAGTCTGATATTAGCCCATATGTCCAGTACCAGTTTGTAAATTCTTCTTCAGACTCAAGCAACACATGCAATGACGCTGAGTACAGGAAGATCACAAGCCAGTTGATGGAAAGTCTTGAGGATCCAGTGGTGGTGGAAGCATCTTAGTGCTGGCATGGGTCTCCACGTGGCTCCTCCAGCTCTAAGGCTCTAGTTGCCATCAGCATAGCTCCATGTGCTTGTCAACAGGAACGTCTCGAAGGGAATAAGCATGTGTCCTGCCTCCAGCGAGGTATTTATCCCCTTAGCACCTCCAAATGAGGTCATCAAGCTGCGACCTGATTGACAGACTAAACTCTACCCTTCACTCTTAAGTCTCAAATTGACAACAGATTAAGTAACACCCACATACAGCCATTCCCAGATGAATTCCGAAGAAACTAATGAATTTTTGAAATGGCACTTATCAAACTGCCCATGAAACCTTCCAACTTCTCAGAACCAAAATGTAGTAACAGTTTGTTCAAGCCCATCTCTCAAACTTCCGTGAAGAATTTAAAGGAGAACCAACAACCCGGGAGCAAGTACTAGGAAGCAGAGCCCAAGGGGTTGAGAGTGCTCAACGGAGGAAAGGCAGAGATGTGAATTCACATTTCCAGAGCCATGTCGTTCCTGAAAGAGAGTGCAAACCAACCTTGTTGTTGATCCTGCAGTAGAGATACAATTTGCATTTTTCCAGCCTAAAGACTGATCTTTGAAAGAAAACCTTTTAATAGTAGCTTATGGCAAGCAAATCCACAGCAAAGTTTGTCTCATCATGGGGCCTGTCTCACTGTTAAAACCTGGGCAAGTCTCTTCCACACTCCAATCTCTCTTTTCAATAATTATTGTAGCTATTTATTAGTAATTTACTATGTTGTTGTTATGGTTAGCTGCCATGGAGTTGACTCAGCATACAGGGGCCAATGAGCAACAGAACAAAACATTGGCTGGCCCTCTGTCCTCCCCATGATCGCCAGCATGGGGCTATCATGTCAATACAGCTCATTAAAAATCTCCCTTGCCTTTTCTGGGCCTCTACTTTGCCAAAGATGATGTTCTCCACCAACTGTTGATCCCTCCTGATGACATGTCCAAAGCAAGTGAGTCAAAGAATGTTGTGAGTCAAACAAAGTTCTGTTGTGGTCCACAAAGTTTTTCATTGCCTAATTTTCAACAACAAGGGTTGGGACAGAAAGAATTATGAAAATATCACTGCATTTGTTTGAAAATTCAATTTACTCGAAGTCAGATTCACCCAGCATTCTAGCTGATGTGGGTTTAGCCAGTTGATAAAGCATGGGTGTTAATAGTGATATTGTGGTACTGGTTATCCTAATAAATTTCTATGTCCACTGACTCTACCCAAAACTAAATAGATGCCTCATACATAAATACACACACACACACACACACACACACACACACACAC
>NW_022103896.1:11963473-11969239 GCF_000313985.2 Echinops telfairi
CCTTTTTGGAAAGCAGTTTAGTTGTCAATTTTCACAAATCCTTTGGATGTGTTCATATTTGTAGAGCCAGCGACTGAATTTCTGGAGTCATTTCAAGTGAAATAATCTTGATTTCACCTTATATGTGTTTTCTATAGAGCTGTTTGTGACTATAAATTCCCACAATAGGACTTGGTTAGATCATTTTGGATTATAACAAAGGTACTTGACAAGAACTGACTCAGCTGAATGATGCTATTAGCAAAGAATATCATGGACTGTCTTGGAATAAGTACAATCAGAAAGATTCTTAGAAATGAGGATGACAAAATTTGATCTTGCTCAATTTGGACATGTCATCAGACGGAACTAATTGCTGGAGAAAGGCATCACGGTTGGAAGAGTAGAGAGTCGGTAAAAAGGTTTGAGATTCTCAAGGAGATGAATTGGCCCAACAGCTGCAACAATGGGGCCAAACAGCAGCAATTGTGACAAGGCTCAGTGTGCGGGCAACGTTTCTTTCTGCTATAAATAGAGTTGGTATGAACTGCAACCAACTTGATAGCAGCTAACAACTACAACACATCTATCAAAGGAAAAGTCTGTTGTTCTTTGGTAAAGCTGACTCATAATGACCATGTGTACAACAGAACAAATATTGCCCAGTCTTATTCAACGATTGCCACATTCGGTTGGATCATCTTTCTCTTCCAGTCAATTGACCAATTGATTATCTCCAAAATTTCTTGGCATAAACAATTGCATTCGTCCAGCATGCATCCTTTTGTTGAAACATCTCAACTGGCGAAATCTGTCAATTCCTGGAGCTTTATTTTTCACCAGAGTAGTTTAGCCTTTAGTAGCTCATTTCTTAATCAGATGCTCCTGAAATGATTGACTGTAGACCAATTTTTCTTGGTACAGTAACTCTGTGTATTCCTTCCATTTCCTTTAATGATGCCTGTGTCACTCCATTTTTTTCCCATGGAATCTTTCAAAATTTCAACTTGAGGCTTGCCTTTCACTCTGCTACATAGAATGTCTCTGAGTCAGAGCCAACGCGATGTCACTTGACGACAACAACATAAGTATCGAAGGATAATTACTACCCTGGTCATGTGAAGTACTACAAATTGTGAGCTGATGAGGTAATATATATTACCTCCATAATCCAAGAAGGAGCCCTGGTAGTATAGCGGGTTACACGTTGGGCTGCTAACTTCAAGGTCAGCAGTTTCAAACCACCAGCCATTTTTAGGGAGAAAGATTCCTCTTTCTACTCTCCTAAGGTGTTTGCATTCTCAGAAATCCACAGAGGCAGTTCTACCCTGTCCTAAAGAGTCCCTATCTGTTGGTATCAACTCAATGGCAGTGATTTTGGTTTGGGTTTATAATCCAAGAAATTGTGACCTCAGTCTTAGATTTAAATGAATTCATCAGTGTGTGTTTTGTGGACGACTAGAATATTATATTTCTGTTTGTTTGTTTGTTTTAACTCTACAATGGATGGGATATTTTAATGACTTTATTTGGGGAAGTGAATTGAAATTGAACATAAATATCAGATCAAAAATTACATCCATTTGCAATAACCTGGGGACATGCTTAAAAATGACACGAGCTGAAAGAGCAGGAAAGAAAATTGCTGATACAATCTTATCACAAACATGGAGACATTTCAAACAGAAAAATATTCTGAAATCTTTAAGCTGATATTAGGACAACTTGAGATGCACCCCACCCCCAATTTTCCTTATCTTTTCAAAATGTTAAAGAAAAAATAATTTTTCTATTGTATAAAAGGACAGAGATGGGGCTTTCTGCTCCAATAAAATGTTATAGTCTCAGAAATCCATAGGAGCAGCTCCACCCTGTCGTGTAGGATAACCATGAGTCCGAATCCACAATATGGCAGTGGGTTTGGGATAAAACGATTATATACCTTTGTAAACTTGAAAATGGTTGTCTCTTAGGTCTATACCATTGTATCCCTCAACTAAGTCTTCCAACAACTCTCACTGCAGTTGAGTTCATTACAACTCATAGCAACCCAAGAGGGCAGGGTATTATTTCCATCCCTGTGGATTTCTGAGACTGTAACACTTCACAGGAGTAGAAAGCCTCATCCTTCTTCTACAGAGTGACTGATGGTTCCAAACTCCTGAGCTGGAGATTAGCAGCGAACTGGTGACTACTAAGCTACCCCGGCTCCTTACAAGTGCTGATATTAGCCATGGGCCTACAGAGTTCCCAATTGACCTTATTGTCAGAAGTTACTTGAGCTTTATAAGGGACAGATTTCCATGTGCCTAACCAAGTAACTGATACACAAACTGCCATCATAAATGACTTAGAAGAGAGACGCAAGCAAGCATTCTTCTTCAACTTCAACCAATAACCAGTTGCAGCATGAATCAACACATGGCAGCCCCAGGTGTGCCAGAGTCAAATGCTCCACAGCATTTTCACTGGCAGGTTGTTCTACCTTTCTCCCAAGACACCTCTGAGTGGATCAGAAGCAATGAACTTCCTATTAGCAGCCAAGCATGTTAACCATGTGAACCAACTAGGGAGGGATTCGGTCAGCTTCTACAACTCTCCTTTATTCTGGCTCTAGAAAGAGCTCCTCAAGCTGAGGAGCTTCAGGGTGTCTGAGAAATCAGAATCTACCTAGTTACCTCTTTAATTTTAATGTAACTCAGACACGAATATTTAAGCACACCACAATGACTGCTAGGCCAGGCGTCCTTTTGCCAATGAACTTCTCACTGCTCTTGCGGACAGTGTGGTTTTCTTTCTCTTTCAGTAACAGTGTCCCTGAGGCTATTTTTGGTCTAAGCCTTTGCATCATTCTAAGAAAACGTCTTTTTTTGTTTTCTCTTTTACACTGAGTCACATTCTCTGTCACTACATTTGAAAAGTAGGAGCACCTAGCTCTTTCTTATTGGGTGTGTACTGTCTTCATTATTCTCAGGATCCCCATGGAGGAGTCCTTAGCCTCAAAAGATTAAGCACCTCAAGAATCCTGCTTAAGTAGTATTAGCTGCTTGGTATGTGATAGGGTCTTCCAAAAGCTCGCTAAAAATAGAATTAAAAGATTAAAATTTTATACATGAAGTTGATTTCTCAACATAAGCTCCATCAAGTTCAATGCTCACTTGTCATGTGGTGCGGTACCAGTCCATTCCTATAGAACTGAGGATTAAACCATATCAATGCAGTCTTTTAAATGATAAACTAAAGAAAAATACTTTTTAAATATTTTTTTAAGATTAGAACACAAAAAGAAGTCCAACTAAATCAAATCAGGACTGTGAGGTGGATGCCTAATGAGTTAGTTACATTGAAAATCCCGCAAAATTAACCTTGTTTGACGAGAGGAATGACCAGGAAGATTGTCATGTTGAAGAAGGGCATGTTGGCAAAGCTTCCCTGGGCACTTTATTGCTGAAAATCTGGCTAACTTTCTCAAAATAAGCTCATAATCAGCAAACTGATCATAGTTCTTTGGCCCTACAGAGAGTCAATAAGCAAAACACCTTGAGCATCCCCAAAAATTATTGCCATGATTTTTGCTCTTGACTCACTTACTTTTGCTTTGACTAGAACAGTTCCACCTCTTGGTAGGCATTGCTTTGATTGTGCTTTGTCTTCAAGACCATGGTGGTAATCCATGTTCCATCTTTTGTTACAATTATTCCAATAAATTCTTTAGGATCTTGATTCCACTTGGTTAAAATTTCCAATGGGAATTCTTCTCTTATCTGTTACTGATCTGGGTAGAACAATTCTGGCACCCATCAAATGGAAAGTCTGCTCAACTTTAATTTTTTAGTCAGAATTTTTTAATTCATTTTTAGTCAAATGAAATGTCTGTGGTGTTGGCAATTGTTTCTTCAGTCAGTTGTTAGTCCTCTTCAATTAGATCACAAAGAAGATAGTTTCCTGGCAAATTGATGTAGATGGGTTGCTACTGTGGGGTTCATCTTTGACATTGTTCATCATTCATCATTCATTCATTCTCATTCATTCATTCATTTTTCATCATTAATTCTCCTCCCTTCTTACAATGAGTGATCCTTTTACAAACTGCTTTGTGGTGTTGTCTTCATAAACTTTTCATAAGGCATTAGTGATTTCTCCACTCTTTCAACTAAGCTTCCCCATAAATGTGATGTTTGTTCTTGGCTCCACTTCAGTAGAATCATGTTGCTCTGATAAGGACTTTTTTCAAACTGATGCTCTATCCTTCTTAGATCTTCAAACTTGATCCCGTTAGACATGTTATAACAACTTAGTACAAGTTTATCTTGGTACCAAAACATTTTAAAAAACAAGCGTAGTTGGTTCATAATACACATTTTCCACTAACTTGTTGAAGACTCCCCATATAGCAACAGAGATATTCCTTAAACAATGAAACCCTGTACATTGTTAACTAATTAACTTCAATTATTTGGTGGCACCAGAGAAAGATGGAGATTTCTACTCCTGTTAACAGTTACAGGCTCAGAAACCCACAGGGGGTCACTATGAGTCAGCATTGACTTGACAGCAGTGAGTTTGGTTGGTTTTGTTTGTTGGTTTCGGTGGCACTGTCAGGTCAGTGTTGGACTGCTAACTTCAAGGTAGTTAGTTCAAATCCACCAGCCACTCCTTGGGAGAAAAGATGAGGCTATCAGCTTCCACTTACAGCCTCAGAAACACAATATAAGGTTATGATTAGAATTGACTCGATGGCAGTGGATTTGGGGTTTTGGTTCAGGGTCCTATGAGAGTTTATGGTAGAAAGAGAAAAGTCTGTCTAAGGCAGTGGTCCTCAATGAGAGAAGCTATGATAATGTTTGTAGACACCTTTGGTTGGTACAATTTGAGAGAAGCAGGGGTCCTGCTGGCATCCAGTGTATAAAGGATAAAAATATTGCTAACCATCCTACAGTGCACAGGACAGCCCCCCCACAACCCAGAATTGTTCAGGCCCCAAAGGTCATTGGTCTTAGTGTTAAGAACTGTTAGCCCAAGACATTAACTTTGAAACACACAGACCAAGAATCCCCTGGAAACCTTCCTGATGAACAAGTTGCTAGACCCCATGCCTAGTTTCTGATTCACCTACATGGATGATGGAGTCTGAGAGTCTGCTTTTCTCACAAGTTCACAAACGAGGCTGACACTGCTGGTCCAGGGATAAGGTAGTTGCATAATCTAAAGTCAATTTAAAGATTAAGAG
Source organism: Echinops telfairi (assembly GCF_000313985.2). NCBI lineage: Eukaryota > Metazoa > Chordata > Mammalia > Afrosoricida > Tenrecidae > Echinops > Echinops telfairi. Next base: position 11,968,683 of record NW_022103896.1, read on the forward strand.
CGAAGGGGTGGAGTCTAGCCTGTCAATCAAGTCATAGCCAATGAAACCTCAGTGTGGCATGGCCTTCTCCTGAGGATTCTGGGAACTCTGATATTCCTTCCTGCAGGCAGGAGACACACTCTCTCTCTGCTTACTCCCTGTGAGACATTTCTGACAAGAAGCTTCATAAAGCTACGCTGATGCAGTCAGGACCCTGGAAGCTGGAGAAGCTACATGGAGACCCCTGCCAGCACTGAGATGCTTACAATGCCACTGGATCCACAAGACTTCCCACCCACTGGCCTGTGATCTTCCTGCATTCTGTGTCACTGTATGTATTTTGTGAGTCTGAAGAGTACTTTATAGATTGGTATTGGACATAGGGGCTACTATCAGTCTTATGGGCTTGATCTGGACTGGGCTGTGATGTTTTTTCAATATTCAACTGCTCTTGTATATAAAGCTCTTTAAAAAAAAATCATTTTATTGGGTGCTCTTACAACTCTTATCACAATCCATATATACATCCATTGTGCCAAGCACATTTGTACATTTGTTGCCTTCATCATTCTCAAAAC
>NW_022103896.1:11971302-11981062 GCF_000313985.2 Echinops telfairi
AAAAAAGGCATTCCCAAGAAAGAAATGTGTGATGATTTAGAGCACTCATTGTTGTCAGCTGCCATTATGTGATGACCGAACTCATGACAGCCCATGTCCCGCGCAGGCCTGTGCCATCGCCACGAGAAGTTGCAGATCAAAACATTGTGATCGGTAGGGTTTTCACTACCTGATTCCCAGAAATTCATCCTCAGGCCTGTCTAAGTCCAGAAGCTAGGTTTAAACCAGCTAAGCACCAGGGCAACAATTCACACATTCCCACTGACAGACAGGGAGGGTCAATGAATGAAGTACATTGGCCACAAGCCAAACCCATGTCTTCCACAGAGAAGGTGAGCATTCTCCCACTGAACCATCAAATCCCCCTTAGAAAAGTAAGCCAGGAGGAAAAAAAAAAAACGGTTAAAATGTTGCTATCTGTGCAAAAGTCCAGAGGCAGGAAACTATGGCATGTTCAAGGCAGTAAAATGAAGGAGCTTAGAATCATGTGAAAATTGTGGCTTCTTCTATTTAAGATCAAGGGAAAGACACTCAATAGAGTTTAGCAAGGGATAAGAGTAACTTAACAAGGCAGCTGAGTTCAGAGGGCTAGGGCACGTTGCCTACAGTTTGATATAATGAAAGCGCCTAGTCTGTGGAGCCAGACAGTCCTCGATTCCAATCCTAACTCAATCCCTTAGTACTTAGTTCTATGATCAGGAGCATTTAATTTCCCCGAGCCTCAGTTTTCTCATCTGTAAAATGGGGCCATTCAGACCTCCTTCACTGAATTGCCATGAGAACAAATGAGATCATGTTCATAAAAGTGTCTGGCACACAGAAGGGCTCAATGAAGGCTAATTCTCCTCCATTAAGTGTAAGTGATGAAAGGATGAGGGGCTCATCCACAACCTCATTTGCATCTCAAAGGGCGCCCAACAAAGCATGATGTCAGCAACCCAGGTCTGTCCAAAGAGCACTTGCATCACCTGTGTGTGCCAAACCTGTGCCAGGGCCTGCTGTGGGCGTGTTAAAGTGCAAATTAGGCAACCACCTGCCCACACAGAAATGCTGCACAGCTAATGCTAGGTTTGCAGATACCATCCCAGAACTCAGGCTAAGGTTACCTAATTTATAGATGTTTGGATACATCAGAGGCTCTTTTACCACGTCGCTTATTGTGTTGTGGCCTGACAATGGGAAGGAGAAGTAGGGTTTGGAAGCACCATAAATAATAATACTTAAGTAACATTTGCCATCTTCAAAGCCATATGCAAACTTTGACAGATTTAGACTTACCCAGCCCCAGCCTTGGGAAAGTGTCATTATCTTTGTTTCTTCAACACAGCAAAGAGGATGAGGTAATGGAGTTACTCAGGCCCTGTGGCCAGTTGGCCTTAACATGGGCTGCCTTAATTCAATCCAGGCATAACTAGTGAGCCCACTTCAGAAAGACCTGGGTGTTTTGCTGGACCATGGACAGTGCAAAATGTCTGACTGGAAGAGCAAAACCCACTTTTCAAGGATCCCTTTTGACTCCAATTTTGCACAATGTACCCAGCTGTAGGTAAAGCAAACTTAATTGCGAGACTTACTTTTGCTAAATAGGTAGGTGCTATCTCTGGCTCCCCAACTTGCTCACTCTGTTCCCTCCCAGAAAACTGAACAAATGTCAGGATTTTTTGGGTTGAGTAATTATACGGTTAAAAAGGATAAGATCTCCACATTTCTCCATCTATAAAGTGGAGGTAATAACCCATGGAGTTGTTGTGACGACAATGGATGGGAAATGCCAGGTAGGTCATTGAATCTTGGATGCCTGTCTTATCATCACTGTGGGTGATGTCACTCCCCTTGTATTTATGTCATTTAACTCTACAGGTTTCATACATGCCCTATCTCAACCACCACCTGTAACAGTAGTTTCTGGGGTCCAGACGTTCAAGGAAACCCTTTAGAATGGCAACCACTGGGAGGGTAGAGGGAAAGTGGGTTGGAAAGAGGGAACTGATTACAAGGAACTATATGTGACCTCCTCCCTGGGGGACGGACAACAGAAAAGTGGGTGAAGGGAGACGTCGTACAGGGCAAGATATGACAAAATAATAATTTATAAATTATCAAGGGCTCATGAGGGAGGGGGGAACAGGGAGGGAGGGGAAAATGAGGACCTGATGCCAGGGGCTTAAGTGGAGAGGAAATGTTTTGAGAATGATGAGGGCAATGAATGTACAAATGTGCTTTACACAATTGATGTATGTATGGATTGTGATAAGAGTTGTAGGAGCCCCTAATAAAACGATTTAAAAAAAATAGAATGACAACTACTAAAATTCTGGGTCTGGGAAGTACCAATCAGCTCTACCCCCACCCTAGTCCAATCCCTGTCCCCCAAGGAGATGGTACTTGAACAATGACATCAAGGCAACTGAAGAAGTTTGTCCTGGTTTGTCTCTGGGTACAGGGCTCTCCTGTTCACATGCCTAGAAGTCCTTTATACCATTTCAAATTTTGAAGGTGCTTTATAGTGAATTGCACTGATGTAGAGCTCAGGTTTTGTCGTCAGATAGACCTATACTACATACCAACCTTACCTGGTACCTCTTAGCTTCTCAGGAACTTAGAACCCTATGAAATAGAGACTGTATATTAACAGTAAAGGATTTCAAAGAGAAAACACCTCTCTAGTGCTATAACTCCTCATGCTGTTCTCATTGCTAGTTGTCCTCTCACTGACTCTGACTCATGATGACCTTACAGAAAAGGAAAGAAGCATTACCTGGTCCTGAACCACCTTCATGCTCTTGAATATGTTTGAGGCCATTGTTGTAGCTATCATGTCAACTCTTCTCATTGATGGCTTCCATTGATTGGTTGGTTGGTTGGTTGGTTGGTTGGTTGGTTGTTCATTAGTTTGACTTGCTCTTCATAAAGTTTTCATTACCTGGATTTTAGAAATAGATCACCAGGCCTTTATTCCTAGTCTGTCTTTGTCTGAGAGTTCCACTGAAATCTGTCCACCGTGGATGACCCTGCTGTTATTGTTGTTGTTGTTTCTGAAATACAAATCACCTAGCTTCCAGCTATTGTTATGACTATTTATTGCCAGACTGTTACTGTTACTATTATACCCCTATAATATTCATACAAAAATTATATTGAATCTGAACACAATATTTGATGAAGCTGCTGATTCTTCTATAGATTTCACTCCTGTAGTGAAAAGTAACTGGTTGTCTTTAGTGATAAAAATTGGTTCCTTAAACATACTATCACTCTCTATGGTACAGCACCAGAAATTAAGTTCTTTGTTTTATTTTTCAATTCTTTGTGCCTTTTTACTGTGATTGCAATCACGCCGTTTGGAAGTACTGCTTATTACAGGACCATCAAAAGCAACGAGGAACCAGACCCAGGGAACAGCATTGTTGGAGTCCGAGTGTACATCCCAGCTGGGATCTATAACCTTGCAAAGATGCTTGACCTCTTCCCATTTAAATTCCTTGCCATGCACTATCAAAACAAAAACAGTAAAACTCTCTACCATCGAGTGGCAGCTGATGCAGAGCAACTCTATTGGACAAGATAGAATTGTCCTTGTGCATTTCTGAGACAGAAACTCTTTATTTGAGTAGAAAGCCACCTACATCTCCCATTGCCATACACTACAGCATGATGCTACGTGTTTGATTCTAGGTCTATACAAAGCTGGGTTCAAACCTCAGCTCAACTGATAGCTGAAAGTTTGGAAGTTGAAATCCACCCAGAGGTGGCTCATAAGACAGGCCAGGCAATGTGCTCTGAAAGGTCACAGCCCTGAAAATCCAAGGAGGTGTTCTCCTCTGCACACGTGGGGTTGCCGTGACTCGGAATGGACTTGAGGGGGCAGCTAACCATCATTGCTACACGAAAGGGAAATGGCAGCTTGGTCAAGGCTATGTTTCAGGGAGTGGAATATACTTGTCTCAGGCAGAGCAGCAGCAGTTTCAAGGATAACAACGTGGAAAACTGCTGTGCAGTTGCGAGCAGCAGAGGTCTAGAAGTGAAATTCTGGGTGTCATTACGTCTGAGAAAGGCAGCAAGGAGAGGAGGGTGAGGGCAGGGAGGGGGTGGTGGAAGTGATCACAGGACTCAATCGACCCTAGTGTGGTAGTAATCTATTGATCTATAACAAGCCTCCTCACCTTTTATACATTAAAACAACCAAAAGCATGAATCTGCCCTCTCACCCTGCCCCAGAGGAAGCAAAGAAAGGGGATATCTATAAAGACAGATTGACAGTCACAGTAGGCCAGAGTTTGCATGGACTCCATCAGAAAGGGACTGGAGGGTAGGCCAATGTACTCTGACACCCCTTCATGTTCTCAGGTTCCATGACCTTCTCCCAGCAATGGACATGGGGGTGGTTAGCATTCCCTTTCCCCTAGGTGGGTGGTGCAAGCTTTCATCTTTTGATGTTTATAAATGCCTTTGAAATGGAATGCACTGCATACATGCTATGAGCTATTATTAATATGGTTTCCAAACATCTCTCTCCACATGATAGTTTAGGAACAAAGCATGAAGGATGTGAGTGTCAAAGATCTTCAGAGAGAGAGAGAGACCTGTGTGCCTGTTACGGGTGCTCAAGGCACAACCCAATGAAGGAATGTTCTTTATTCTCACCCTGTCCAAAGAGCAGCAAGGATTGTTCACGGTAACGTGCAATGGAACCGAATCAGAGATGGATGGAAAGGCTGGAGCAAAGTGTATCCACCCAGATTTGTGGAGTACCTATTGGTGAAGGGACCCCTGTGGGTCTGTTGCATAAACATCAGAATGCTAACCACAAAGTTAGTGGTTCAAATCCACAAGTCACTCTGTGGGAAGAAGATGAGGCTATCTGCTCCCATAAAGCGTCACAGCCTTGGAAACCCTGCACAGGTCCCTATGAGCCAGAATCAACTCTACATCCATGAGGGTTCTATGGGGTGCAAGACACACAGGTATGGACTGTGCAAGGTGCAAGACCTTCCCAGGTACAAGATCAGGTGCTGCAGACACATCCATTATCTCCAGCTTTAAGAAGTCTGTGTCAATAGTTAGAGGCATGAGGACTTGTCTCACAATGCAGCCAGTCCACTAGGGCTGAGCAGGGTTGCCTGGTGAGTAGCCAGAGAAAGGCTATCTAAATTTCTCACTACAATCAGAGGCCGTGTGCCTATAATGTTTTTGTTTCTGGGTTCTTCGAGAATCCATTGAATGCAAATGGGACAACTAGAACAGAAATCATGAGAGCACTCACACACAGTAACAGAGTGAGCCCCGTGTCCCTGAAAACTTTTGTAGGCATTGCCACATGGGAGCTTACACTGCTATGTACACCTTCCCATGAAACACAAGAACACAGAACTGCAAAGGCATGATAGTAATGAAAGGATCCACTGAATGTTACGGACCCTCTCCCTAGAAAATATAATTAGAAACAAAGCTTTGTCTTAACTTTCTCCTGGGATTTACAAGCTTCTCAGAGCTCTGGCCTCACTCGGCTTATTGGGGTCTTTCCTTGGTAGCAGTCCCCTTTACGTTGTGTAATCAGAAAACTCTGAACAGCTGCAAAACCAGACCAGGTCTTCTCCATCTCTGGGCATCTAGCCCAGGGCCTAACAGGCCATGCATCTAAAATAAATGTTTGTTTAATAGCAATAAAATAAAAAGTGGTTTGAAGAGCAGCAGGTCCTCCTGTAGCTCTACACCCTAAAGTCTTTTTAGTTGTGTCCTTGTAAGAGAGCCAAAAACCTTAGGACAGAAACACCAAGAACCATTTCAAGAACAAGGAAAGGCTGAAACCTGGACTCTCTTTTCCACTTGCCATTGAATTGATTTCCAGTTCATTGGGGCCGCACGTGGGTCAGTACAGAGCTGCGCTCCAAAGGCTTTTCGATGGCTGAGGTCAACAAAGCAGGTCACCAGATCTTTCTATGGAGACACCTCTGGGTAGACTCCAAACTCCAACCTTCTGTTAGCAGATGAGTAGGGTAACCCTCTGTACCACTCCGAGATTCTTATCTGCAAGGAGCTACAGGGTGCAAAACCTGTTTTGGAGGATTTTAAAGGGCCATACATAAATGGTAAAGCCAAGACCTTGAACTCCAGAAAAATCATGAAGCAACCTGGGATTCAACTTTCTTATCTAGCTGAGCAGTGCCAACATTGGTCCCCTCCAAACACTTGGGGATGTCCCTACAGAAGGGATTGAATGACAGCCAGCTGCACTCAAGTTCACTCTCCTTTTAAATGCCACGGGGATAAGTCCTTCAACGAAACAGATGCCCACAGAAAGCCATTGCCTGAGTGAAATAAATCTTCCCATTCAAACAAGGTCCTTGTTGATGGAGTGAAGGGAGAGCATGGGAGGCTGGGGATTCGGAAGCCAGTAGCTGTTAGGTGCCTCAAGTTAACACCAATTCATAGCAACCCCGGGTACAAGAGAGCAAAGCATTGCCCAGTCCTGCACCGTGCTCGTGGGCCCTGATTAGCTCCAGTCCATTGTTGCAACCAAGTCCAGTATATTTCCGGTACCTTCTAGCCTGGGCCTCCCAGCACCGCATCAGAAAATAGACTGCTGTGATCCATGAGGCTTTTGTGACCTGATTTTCAGAGGTGCATCGCCGGGTCTTTCTTCCTAGTGTGGAAGCCCTGCTCACACAGTACGGAATGGCATTGGAAACTCCCATGGCATGGTGCAGCATCAGGGCAACACGCAAGCCACCAGGCTCAGACCAAGTGGCAAACAGGTACAGGCTTCTTGAGGAAGGATTCCTTACAGTTCAGCTTCCTGTCATTATCCTTCTCTGCAGTGGCCACGCCCCCGGATAAGGCCACTAACACAGAGCCATGCGGGCATCACACTGCCAATTAGAAGAACTCTCCATCACTGCTTTGAAACAGAGACCAAGACAGAGAGCGGCGGCCAGGACTGCCTCCCTGCGCCTCTACATGCCCGGAACCATCTCTTTGCATGCTGGGCCAGGGCTTCCCCCACTTTGAGGGCTTCCAACTTCCGGCTACCTTAGGGGCTTTTTGGTGAAATGCTTCAGAGAATAAAATTAGAAACCAGACTTCCTTTTCTGCTTATCTTCTGATAGTCATAAGTCAACATCGAGTAAAAGGCCCCACCCACACCTCACAGATCCAGGGTAAGTGGGACTTTAGGGTCAACCTGCAGTCTGCCCCCCAGCCATGGCACCCCAACAAAAGACGGCCTGGCCCTCCCACCCACCTCCTTGCCTTTGCACCTGCTGCTTGGGCCTCTGAATGTGTGACTTGGGTGGATGACTTCACTTCACCTGTGAAAGGGGGACAAGAAAAGCGCTCACCTAGAACTGACTGATCTTTTGTTTGGAAGAAGTACGGCCCAGAGTGTTCCTTAGAGGCAAGGATGGTGAGACGTCGTCTCCCTTACTTTAGGCATGTTGTCAGGAGAGACCAGTCCCTGGAGAAGGACATCCTGCTCAGTAAAGCAGCGGGGTAGCAGAAGAGAGGAAGGTCGCTGACAAGATGGACGGACACAGTGGCCGCATCGACGGACTGGAACAGAAGCACAGTTGTGAGAGTAGGGCAGGGCCAGGCAGGGGTTCGTTCTGTGCCTCGGGTCGTTGTGAGTCAGAAGGGACAGCAACAATAGCATAGAGTTGTAGTCCTAGCCGCAGGCCCTGCCTTCGGCCCACAGCTACTCGTCAGTGAACACTGCAGGTGGGAACATCACTGGAGGGCTGGTTCCAGGGCCACATACCGTGCCCCCCACCCCCACCAACTTCTGATGTGATCACAAAGGGCCAAGGCGCAGCATGCCTGGCCCTGGCCCTCCCCACTGGTCAGTGCAGCTGTGTTGCTCAAGAACAGCCCTGGCCCCGGGACTGAGAATGATCAGTCCATTGGCCTTATAGCAGTCATGTCAACCAAAGGGAAACATTTATGCAGAAAGGTCACCAGTACCTGACTTATGATCAGCTCACCTCATTTTCTTGTGTTTTACTTTATTGGGCCTTGCAGATAATGTGGGGTTTTATCAGTATTATTTTAATCTCATTGAATGTCGGGAGCAACCCCGTATCCAGCAAGTGTGTCGGCATCATTTCCCAACAACCCGCATGCCGGCCATTGTCGCAACAGTTCAGACTTTCCCATCATGCTTCACACGCTTGCTAGACTATGGCCGAGGAGCATCAGTGGGGCAGTGGTTACATACTGGGCTATTAATGGCAAGGTCATCAGTGGGAACCCACTAGCCCCAGTGAGGGACATAGAAGAGTCACCGTCTCAGAAGCCCACAGGTGCCATCTGACCCTGCCCTCTGGAGAGGCTCTGAGTCAGAATCCACTGGCTGGCAGTGAGTTCGGGGCTAGAGACCACAGTAGGGTGTCTGCATGTTGCCTACATGCACTGGGGACCTTCCAGAGACCCACTTTATCGCCTTATTGTGCTGGTCTGGAGTGAGTCCATGAGACTGGCTCTAAGTTCTGTTCTGTGTGGGCTGCCTCTAAGTTCTGTTCCTTTAATGGCAGCCAAAATGTGGGTGAGTTCCCTTGACATGGAGCATGGTGAGACCAGAAACTGTCGACTCTCCTACAAGTCCACCCGCTGACCATTAAGGCCAGCAGGGAGTCCTGGGCAGCTGCCAGCAAGGGGGCCTGGCCAAAGGAGATGCATCTGGGTGGTGCGTGGAAAAGGATGCCCTGTGATTGGAAGGGTGACTGAACTTGCATTTGAAACAGCGACTTCCCTGGCAGGGAAGATACCATGATCACGAAGGTGGTTTTCCCAGGGCGAGGCTTATACATTGCACTCCGGATGTGCTGACCCCTGTGATTTCCCCAAATGTGGGAAACTAGACTGCATAATTTGTGGTAGTGCAGGACTGTGTCCGCCCTCTCCCCTGTAAAAAGGAAAAAAAAAAAAAAAGAAACAGCAATAGCAAGCGATACCAGTTTCCCATACAAATGGACAAAATCCATGAATTCTTCTGAAATATTTCTACAGAACTGTTTTAAAGAACCACTTTAAGAACAATACAAAAGAAAAAAAGAGTATGATATAAAAAATGCATTTTTAATTGCCACGGAGTAGACGCTGTCGTACATATTGAAACAGAATTGTGCTCCAAGGAGTTTCAAGACGGTGAGCTTTCTGAAGCAGATCACCCAGCCTTTCTTCTGAGGCGCCTTTCATGGGTTACAATCGTCCACCGGACCTTTCTTCTGATGCTGGTTGGGTGAATTAGAACAGCCAACCTTGCTGTTGGTAGTTGAGTGCTTAACTATGTCCACTATCCAGGCTCTGAGATGATACAAAAGTGGGTCCAAACTTTTTTGCCTGGAACATAAGAAGCCCTCAAGACAGCTGGCTATGGTTGCTTTTCTTATAGGATCTATTACTATCATGTTTTATCTAGCCCTGGCATCTCTCTGCACAGAAGCAAGCTGAAGATTCAGTAAGGAGGGGAAGCTCACTCAATGCAAGCCTCTTCACTGTGCCCATGAGACATGAACACAAAAACGTGGTCAGAGAATGCTACACATGGTACGGGGGAAGATTTGTCACAGAGTCCCCAGACCTCAGAGACTAGATCCCCCCTTGAAATGTTTCCCGGACTCTTGTCAAGATCACAAAGCATTACAGTGAACCCTCGTTTATCGCGGTTAATCAGTTCTAGACCCTACCGTGATAAATGAAATTCCGCGAAGTAGGATTCCTTATTTGTAAATCAAATATTTTCGTAGTTAGAGCATAGAGGACATGA
>NW_022103896.1:11983137-11988405 GCF_000313985.2 Echinops telfairi
TGATACGTAGCTCCGATACGTAGCAATGCAGACAGAAGCATGTACAGTATGAGCCAATCAGTGGCAGTAATGACAGAGCATGCGCTGTTACGCAAAAAACGTGATAGAGTGAAGCCGCGGAAGTTGAAGCGCGAAGTGGCGACGATTCACTGTACTAGCATGGCTGGTCAGTGTTATTAAAAAGAAAAGAAAACTCAGATTAATAAATGGCATGAAAAAAATGTTGCAGTCAGCACCTTTAACCCTTGAATTGATCTCCACATCCATTCAAGGTATTGTATCTAGCCTTAAGAAACTGTCAAGCCCGTTGGGACAACACAAGACTGAAGAGGCTGGAGGTTGGTGAGTCACCAACAGCTCAAATGAGAAAGAAGCCTCCTTGAATCCTAAATCCATCAACTAAGAACTTTTCTTAATGTCTTGGAGGTTGGGTGGGCTCTCTGGGACATTGCATTACTGATCAAGAAATCCACATTGTCTCCTCCCATGCAGTCAGGGCATACCTTTCTACCCCAATGTCTTTGTGCTTGGCCATGAACAAGCACCATTTGCCTGTCAGTTCATCATACTGCAGTGACTTGTGTGTGGCTAAGATGTTGAGAGCTATGCAGGGTCACCAAGGGTGGACAGGTTTACTAACTTTAACTAACAAAGGCTACGAAGAAGGACTTGGAGATTTACTTCTGAAAAACAATGCCGGTGAAGAGTCAATGGATAAGAGGAGAACATTGTCTGATGCCGTACTGGAAAAAGAATCTCTCGGGTCAGCACACACAGAACACAACTGCCTCCTCAATGTAGAGTCCACCTTGATGACATGGACAGATCAAAGACTTTGAGATCTTCATTTGTCCATGTGACACACTCGAAATGAGAAGAAATAGCTGCAGACATCCACTAATAGTCAGAATGTGGAATGTAATATATATAAAACTACGAAAATTGGAAGTGATCAAAAATAAGGTGAAATGCATAAGGACTGATGTCCTAGGCAGAACAAGGCCAAAGACCAACTGTGGGGGAGACCATCGATTGCTCATATGCAAGTCAAAGCTAAAAAATGTTTTTTGAATCACAATAAAAAACATGAAAATTATCCATGAGAGCTCAAATATGACCTTGAATATATCCATTCTAAATATAGAGATCATCTCAAAAACAGATTTGACTCATTGAATACTAATGGCTGAAGACCAGAGAGGGTGTAAGATGGCATGAAGCACATCATACATGGCTTAGGCCTGTCAGTGAAAATACAGAAATGGAATGCTTCTTGTTAGGTTTGTAAGATGATCCCTCACTAAAGCTTCAGGAGGAATTTTATGCCCTTTATTTCTCTTTCACTACTGATTCCAACTCCTCGTGACTCCATAAAAGACTAGAACTAATCCCAGAGGAATCCCCAGGGTGCACCTGTTGACAGAAACCGACTGCCACCTCTTTCTTCCTCAGAGAAGCTGGTGACTCCAACCACTGACCTTGCAGTCAGCAGCCCAGCGCTTTACCCGCTGCAGCACCAGGGCTTATTTCATTTTCCACACACAGAAAGGAGACTCTCAGAGTGATCTTCCCAAAGGTCATGCCTAGTACCTGGCAGAAGAAAGAGAATGCCTGTCTTGTAAACTGCTATTCTTACCCTGCTGTGTCAGAAACACCAGGTGCTGTTCATGATCACTTGTAAATGGAACGCCAACTCCCTCGACCCCGTGTGACAGAGCAGAACTGCCCCGTGGGGTTGTCTGGGCTTCCTCTCGAGGCGAGCAGGCCTGTCTCACAAAGAGCAGCTGGTGGGTTTGAACTGCTCACCTTTCAATTAGCCAACAAGCACTTAACTGTTGTGACCTCGGAGCTCCTGGACAAACATGAAGGACTATTAAAAAATGATTCTCGGGAAGTGACAGTTGACTGTGGTAGATCAAATCGATAGTAGGCTGTCAACCCTTCAGCAGGTCTCCTTAGAAACGATGCATGATGACGTCACCACGCGATGCGTCCTCACGGTGAACTCAAGCCCAGTTTGTCATCCAGCTTGAGGTCACACAGCCGCACACCAGGTGACATGGCAGAGGATCTTTCCAAAGGATCTAAAGGTCATTGCCACTGGCCTGCCTTGAGCTATTCCCCAAATGACTCAGAGATGTATTTAAATGAGAGGATGAACAGCAGGGTCCTTTTTCGCTGGTGCAACATCAGATACCTGATGTTTTCAAGTATTCCTCGAATTTTAAGAGAAAGGTATGCAATTCAATCTTTCAGGGTGGAAGGCTGGACTGAGAAAGACCTTTGGGTTGAAGGATTGGAAGGTCTCGTTTTAAACTCTATGTCTGCAAACAACTCATGTGGGACCTTGAGCAATATATCGCATGTCAGGTTTGGAGATTCCCTCCGAGCAGTGCTGTCACCAGCTGGGCAGAGGACCCAGGAGGCCAGGGAAACACAGGTTTATTTGTACTTCTTTATCAATCTGTGGTGAACAGTTTCACATGGGACACAAGCAAACTTGTGCTTCTTTTGCTTAATGGATAGATACTCCCTCCCTGGTAGGGGCTGTACATTTTAAAAGAGGCCTTTAAAAAAAAAGTTTTATTGGCACATAATTCACACACCATGCAATTCAGTAGTTTAATCCCATCAAGAAGAGAGGAAGGGGGGAGGGGGGAAGGAAAATGATCTGATTCCGGGAACCCAAGAGGCAAGCAAATTTTGGGAATGATGAGGGCAACAAATGTATAGATGTGCTCTACACAATTGATCTATGTATTGTGATAAATTGTATGAGCCCCAATAAATTGATTTAAAACAAAAAAAAAAGATCTCTGGGGACTTCTTAAGTGAAAAGATTAACATAATTATAAAACCAAGTTGTAAATTAATTTCAAAAAATAAAATAAAAATAAGAAAGAAAAAAAAAAGAAGAGTTGTACAATCATCACCACAATCCATTTTAGAAGTTTCTTCACTCGTGGACTCATCATTATTAGATCCCCACTTCCCCCCAGCCTCCCCTGCCATCCCCCTGAGAAACCATTAATCCAGTTAGTCTCTATAGATTTACCTATCCTGGATTTCATATACAGATTTTTTTTAAAACAAACAAACAACAATAACAAAGTAAAACTGATTTAAAAAAAAAAACCTAGCTCAAAAAGAAAGCGGGAAATACTAAAAACTAGAACAAATGTAAAGGGATCAGAAGGGAGATCAAGTGATCAGTTGATAATTTTAACCTATCTGCATCTGCAATGATCCACTAAGAGGAGGCTTTGGTTCTGGAGGAAGGTGCTTTGGGGGTGGAACAGAGATAGAGATAGAGACAGACGGCAGGTATATACCTAGAAAGGGGATCTGTGATGTGATTAAAAAATGATTGCTCACTGCCAATTAAGAATTAGAACAAGTAAGCCTGTGGTTACCTTGCTTAATGGGCACCTGATACTGGTCACTAGGATCGGGTTCCCAGTATGGGACTGCCTGGTGTCACACCTGTGCCTTAGACCTCCTCCTCTACCAGGTCATACAGAATCCACTCAGGCCCCACGAGTCCCTCTGCACCACACTTGGCACCTGTCAGTCACCTTCTGCTGCCCAGTTCCTGCCCAGCTATGTCACAGCGCCTGTACCCGAATCCACTCCTGACCAGCAACCCACCATCATGTCGAAGAGCACCACCCACAGCTTTCAAGCCCCAACATGTTAAACACAGTCCATTTGGTTGCCCCCTCTGACAACCTCACCACATGAGACCCACATACCCCATGAAGGACACCAAGCAGCTATAGAATCCAATGAGCACAGGTATGGAGGACACTAGCCACCATATCTGGGACAGTGTAGACACTCAACAAATATGAGATATTAACATGGCAACCTTCCACAATAAAGGCCACTCTAGCTATGTTTTCATTCAAGGTTGCTGAGAAAAAATTGCATTCAATAAAATGCGCCTTGCCAAGGGCACTGTTGGACACATTTTGGCAAATTTTTATAGTTTAGTTGTTGCCACCAAGACAATCACAGTCTACACACATTTCTCTAATGCTAGAACATTCTTCTCTGGCCTTGAAAAGGCCATCACTCCTAACCACAGAGCTGCCAGCGGCTGTGGAAGAGGTGTCAACTACTCACCATGACCCTACATGGGACAGAGTAGAACAGCATTAGCTGGACTTTTCAAAGCTGTGGCCTTTGGGAACCAGACATGGAGGCCTTCCTTCTGAGGTTTGGGTGCATGAGTTTAATCCACCAGCCTTTGGGCTAGTGATCAAGTGCTTGCCCACTTTTGCCACCCAAGGGCTTCTTCAAAGCCTTAGACAACCACTAAGCTGGCTCTCATTGCCATTTGTCTTGTCTGCTCTAGAGTTTATTACAAAAGGAAGAGCAAAGTGTGTGCTTTATTTCCAAGTTCTTTCTCCCAACACCTTCTGAGAATGTTCTCCATGTTGTATGTTTCCACAACTTATTATTTTTAATTGCTGTGTCTCATTCCACGTCTGCATGGGCCACAGTTCATTCATCCACTTGTGTGTTAACAGATAAGGCACTGTGAGTACTTGTGTATGTCTCTTTCTGTAGACATATGATTTCATTTCTGTTGGCTAAACATGAAGTCGTAGAACGTCTGAGTCATGTGACAGGTGGATGTTTAACTTTATGAGACCAGCAAACAGTTCTTCATCAGGGTTTTACCTCTTTTACATTCTTAGCACCAAAGTACAGCATTTTATTTGCTCCAACCCTGACAAACACATATGGATGAACTTCTTAATATCAGCCATTGAAGTAAGTATATTAAACACATTGTGCTTTGAATTTGCATTTCTTTGATGACCGTTCATGGGGCACCATCTATATTTGCCATCTGTATGAGGAGACTTCAAAAACTTTATGGAAAAATGGAGTCAAAAGGGCTCAACTAGAAAGAAAATGTTTTGGAAATGGTGGCAACATATGCCCAAATGTGCCTAATACAATTGAATTATGAATTGTTAAGAGTCTCCCAATAAAATGATCAATAATTTTTTTAAAGATGCCCCTGATGGAGCCACTGTATTTTCAATTGCCTCATATGCATAGAACAGCTGGGCAGTGAATAAGGAAGAGTGGATAAGAATCAATGCATTCTAATCCTCGTGCTCACGAAGAATACTGAAAGTACCGCGGACTGACCAAAGAACCAGCAACTCTGTCTTGAAAGAAGCACAACCGGAATGTTTCTTAGAAGGAAAGTGGGTGAAGGGAGACATTGGGCAGTGTAAGACATGAAAAAAT
>NW_022103896.1:11990916-12020850 GCF_000313985.2 Echinops telfairi
TTTTTATTTTTTTTATTTTTAATGTGAATGCTGTGAAAGATACTTGCCTTTGACTTCAAGGTATATCCCAACTAGAACAATTCCAGAAACTGGGAGTATGGTAAGAAGCTATCGCTCCTGGAGGGACAGGGCACACAGAAGGGCTTGACTTTATGGAAATCTCCCAGAACTAGTATCACAAATGATTGGAGGGAGAATCTAGGACCTAAAAGAGAACTAAAACCACTGCTTGCTATTGTCGCAGTGCTAGTGGTATAGTGGTTACAGCCTGGACTGCTCACCAGGAGGTGAACAGTTCAAAACCATCAGCTGCTCCTAGGGGAAAAGATGAGGCTTTCTGCTCCTATAAAGAACTGTAGTTTTAGAAACCCACAGGAGCAGTAGTGCCCTGTATTATAGGGTCACCAGGGTTGAGAATCAACTTGATATCAGTTAGGTTTTTGAAATGGTTGCTATTATTGTGTACTACCTTGGCTCACAGTGACATTATGAGACAGAGCAGATCTGTCCTCACCAAGTTTCCTAAGCTAAAATTTTGGGTTAGCAGATTGCCTGGCTTTTTTTTCTCCCATGGAGGTGCTGGAGGGTTCAAAATTCTCACCTCTTGCCTAGCTGCTGACTGCTTACCCATTGCACCAGGGGGCTCATTTATAGTCACTCTAGAAGAGCAAACACTCACACAAAAACATCCCAGCACCTACTAAAAGATGGAAGTTGTCAAGGCTTACCTCTTGCTCCGATCCACAATCGATGCTCATGGAGGTAGCAGTTGGGAGATCAAACGACACATTGGGTCAGTCTGCTGCACAAGACCTCTTCAGAGTGTTGTAAAGCATGGGTGTCACGTTGAGGACTAAGGTGCACCTCTCCCAAGCCACAGTATTGTCAATTGCATCGTGTGCATGTGAAAGTTGGACATTGAATGAGGAAAACTGAAGAAGAATTGATGCGTTTGAATTACGACGCTGCAGAAGAATATTCAAAGCACCATGGCCTGCCAAAAGGACAAACAACCCTGTCTTAGAAGTATGGCCAGAGTGCTCCTTAGAGGCAAGGATGGTGAGGCTTCACACACTTTTCACATGTTGTCAGGAGAGACCAGTCCCTGGAGAAGGGCATCATGCGTGGTAGAGGAGCAGGGGGGGGAATTAAAATGGCCCTGGACAAGGTGGGTTGACACAGTGGCTGCAGTAATGAGATCAAGCATGGGAACAATTGTGAGGGTGACACAAGACTGGGCAATAGTTTGTTCCGTTGCGGTTGGGGTCACTATGGGTCAGAACAGACTCAAAGGCCCCGGACAACAACCGTGTAAGAGGGGACCATGTGCATGAATATTTCTTTCTCCCACCACCTCCGAGTGGAGGGAGTATGCAATTCTCAAGGAACTCTGGTGGTTACAGGGCTTGGCTGCTGATTGGAGGTTCAAACCCACCCGCCAGCTCCACAGGAAACAGACCAGAGGATGGGCTCCCTTAAAGATTACACCCTAAAAACTCAGTAGGGCGGTCCTAGGCTGATCTCTAGGGTCACCTTGCGTTGGAATGCACTTAGACTCACCTGAAAGAGTACAAACACTGGGGTGCAGAACTGGTGAAGGACTTAGCAAAGGGGAACACCTGGGCTCAGAGTAAGTACTTCAAATTAGAATCTGCTAAATCTCCGGGCTATGCTCAACCACAGTGGCTCACTTCTATGCTCCTTGGAAATGCAACTCAAGAAGCCAGTAGCCAGTAGCCAGTTCTTCCTCAGTCAGGCTTTTGCCTGGAGATGTAACACTGTACACATTGGTAAACGTGGGCCAGGTTAGTGGATTCTGGGACCTATCATCAAGTGGGGCCTACCACCAAGTCTCTATAAAAGTACACTTCTTTAGGGGTGTTGGTAAAGATGCCGGTTCCCTTGGCTCCCAGGACTCACTGAGGCCTCGGCTATCGCGTCGGCAGCAATGCCTGAAGTCTACATTATCAGAGCTGGCACGGGAAGATTAGAAAATGCGGAGTGGCACAGCATTCTTGAAGCAAGCATCAGCCTTCCCTAGAGCCGGTGGGAATTGTGACATCTTGGTTCCAAGTAAGAAACAATGGAAGAAGCAGCTGAGCTGTATCTAAGTATTCAAGAGGCTGAATCTCACTGTCAGGACCTCTTTCCATGTCAGAATCTTGGAGGGACTTCTGAACAGAGATTGGAGGAGACCCTTTGAAAAGCATCAAAGCAGATGTTACCTAGCCTGAAACAGACATTTACTCTCACGGGGTTGGAGACTAGAAGGTGCTCTTTTACCAGGTGATGGTATGTATGAGGGATAGCTCTCGACACATGTAATTCAGGACAGATAAACCCCTCAGGAACAATAATGGGAGTAGCGCTACCATGAGGGTAGGGGAAAGGGGGAAGAAAAATGGGTCAACGTATAACCTTCCCCACCAGAATGGTGAACAATAGAAACATGTGTGAAGGGAGACAGCTGATGGTATGACACATGAAAATAATAATAATTTATCAAGGGTTCATGAGGGTGGGAGGGTGGGGAATGGAGGGGGAAAATGAGCTAATACCAAGGGCTCAAGTAAAAAGAAAATGTTTTGAAAAGGACGATGGCGACATATGTACAAACGTGCTTGACACAATGGCTGTATGGATTGTTATAAGAGCTATAAGAGCCTGCAAGAAACTAATTTTTTTAATGTAATGTTTAACTCCTGTATTCTTTGAATAGTGTATTCTGGCCATCTAATCTAAGCCCCAGCTCTGTGATCTGCTAAATGGAGATGCCTACGGTTTTCACTTATCATGTAGAGCTAATGTAACAAATAAGTCCTTTGCCTTGCTGGTATGGGACTTAGTGAGCTGTTTAGAAAACCCTATGTTGGAGATTGGCTGGTTAATGCAAAAGCTCTAATCAGATTCCTGCCCCATCTCCCTTTGTTCAAGCAGGTACCGCCCATGTATCCTTCATGCCTTTCAAGACCTAAACTCAACTCCCCCTTGCAGATTCCATCAGCTCATCCTTCTTTCCTATTACAATCAAAGGGTCTTCGGAGTACCACCCATCTCTGCTTTCCACTACTTTGCCCAGTAGATTTTCTCTGCAAACATGACCCATCTCCCTTCCTTTGGTCCACTTGCTGGAATCAAGTTCAGAGCTCCAACAGTCATCTTCCTAGAAAAGATCTTCCTGTGCCTCCCTTGTCACCATTACCTGCCCCACTTGGAGTTCCAAAGCACGTGGTCCCTACTGGTAAGCCCACAACATTTCCAGCCCTGCTCTAGGTAACCCCTGAGATTAGCAGACTTGTGACCCAGAACCCCAGGTCTCCTGGCTCTTGGCCCTGTTCTCTTTCACAGATGTTTTGGTGGAAAACACAGAACGATTCCAGGAACTCTGGGAGATGCTGATGAACACCCAAGACAGCCATTGCATGTCTTGCTAAAGCTAATCTACCCAGCCATTCTAATAACATTGTGCAAATGAAATTGGCTGCATCGCATGGCTCCATCTGTCTCCTCAGATAAGGCAGAGAGAGCTGAGTCCAGCCCTTGTCCAGACAACACAGAGGAATACAAAATGAACTAAGGGATTGTAATTCCATCTCTGACAGCAACAAGCCCCACCCCATCCCTGAAGCACGCTTCTGTGTTCACGGCCATGACGGCCTGGGTGAAACAGTAGTCCCTTCAAGTGTTCACGTTGATTCTGACACTGACAAGACTTTAAATCTGGCACTGGCTGTAGTAGAAGATTAGATTTGGGCAGCAAAGCTGTCCACTGGCAAAGGACTCGACGTAGGTCGATAAAAGCGAGCGGAGAGCAGTTTCGGGGCAGCCGGAGAGGGCCGCAGCAAAACAGAATCTCCGACTAAAAAGCAGCCAGGTGGCAAACAGGGCCACATCCCAGGGTACATGTAAGTCGTAGGAGGTGTGTTTGCTATTAGGTCTGCCCCATGGTCCACGCTCATCAGAGGCGGGATATACGGAATGTTCAGTGGACACAGAGGACACAGAAGCCGAGGGGGGGCTCCACCTCATGAGAATGATGTGCGTCTGCACAGAGAGCTATGCTACCGTTTTCTGCAGGGGCTTCGCAAAACCTATGGCTTCGGCCAAGTAAACGGTGTATTTGCCTCCATTGCACACCTGAAGCTAAGCGATCCTGGATGAAGTTTACAGAGTCAACCAAACGCACAAACACACACATTCACTGCCAGCGAGTCAATCCTGACTCGTGGCAACCTTTCAGGGCAGGGTAGAATTGACTTCCTAGACTATAATTTTTATGAGAGGAGAAAGCCTCGTGTTTCTCCCCTGGAGCAGCTGATGGATTCAAACTGCTAACCTTTGGGCACCCCAATGTGTAGCCACCATGCCAAAGGGGCTCCCCCATCCCAGGCTTTTCTCACCCCATTAAATGTCTATTCTGACTACGGGGTTGGGGGTGGGGTAGAGGGAGGGGGGGTATTACCAAAACCAAATTCACTGCCATCAAGATAATTCCAACCTATATTGACTCTATAGGACAGAGTAAAATAGCACCCGTGGGCATTAGGCTGTAACTCTAGGACAGGAAGTCTCGTCTTTCCTGTGGAGTACCTGGTAAATTCGAACTTCTGACTTTGGGGTTAGCAACCCAACAGAGAACCCACTACCCCACCACACCCCAGGGCCTTCACACATGATTTTTTAAAACCAGAAATTATGAACTTCTGAAAAGGCAAACAGAGAATGTTACCTTCCTGTCCCGAGCTGGGCTCCTTTTGAAGGTCCCAGGTTAGGGTTACCCTGATATTCATTATGACGATGATTAACAAAGCCAGACTCGGTTCTTAGTGGTGCTCTTGGGTGTCTGTCTCTTTGCAACCCTGCTTTGACGGCTACACTAGAGTGTGTCTCCACGTTCATGGCTCTTGCTACAATCACACTTGTGTTCAGATCTTACCCCGGCTACCGACGAGCTGCAGGAGCCCTTACTGCAAGAGCTGCAGTTTGAAACCACGAGCTGCTCCTTAGGACAAAGATGAGGCTGTACATTCCATAAACAAGTTACTGCCTCAGAAAACCCCAGGGGCAAGGCTCCCCTGCCCTTGAGAGAGGCAATGAATCAGAATTGACTCAATGGCAGTGAGTTGAGTTGACTTACTGTCTGTGTGAATGGGGGCAAGTCATTAACCCCTTCAATTGGAATGTCTGTATCATTGAACCCGCTTCATCACAGAAAAGAAGGTAAGCAGTAAGCAACGCAGCCTGTGAAAAGTGGGGCACATGATGGGGCACGGCGCATCAGTCATGCGTGGGAGGCGCTCCTAACACCGCCGGTGACCTCGGCATTCAGCATGCTGTCTCTGCTTGTCCGTGGGACAGACAGCTCCTCAGTCCACTTAGACAGCTGTAAGCCGGTATCAACTTGTCGAGTAGCCGGTCGCCCCTCCGAACTTTGCAGGTACGCGAGTTTTCCCAGAAGGCCATTCAGAGGGTACCCTTTCTTTCCATTTAGTCTTTATTATTTCACTAAGAGGAAAAGTTCTTTTCATAAATTGGAAAACCAAACCCAGTGACTCAGAACGATGCCATGAGATGCAGCAGAACTGCCCACTGGGTTTGCAAAAGTGGTCGCCTTCCTGATCACTATGCCACACCTCTCTTCCTCCGAGTGGCCGCTGGTTTCAAACAGCCAGGCTTTCAGGTGGCAGGTAAGCACTTAACCACTGAGCCACCAGGGTGCCTGCATTCTTGTCTTCTCACTCACTACGATTCGAGAGAACACTGGGCAAGTTTGGGGCCTACAGAAACCCATCCTCCTCCCACCACTCCTGTAGCCAATAAAAGGAGAAACATAAAACCTGAGTTAGAAAAGAGGTTACATAATCAAAATCACGGTGCCTGCCCCAAAGGAGAAGTCTAGAATGTAATGAGAGGGTGCGCCATGGGGAATAACCTCATCTGGGGATAAAGTGAGGAAGTGGTATTTAAGCAGAAAGGGGAAGGAGGCGTACAAGTTCGCCAGTGAAATGTAGTGGGCAGGGGCAGCCCAGACAGGTGAGACAGTCCTTGCAAAGGCCCTGGGGTAGGACGGAACATGCCATCTTGAGGATGGGAAAGGTCAAGTGCGGCCAAACCAAGGAGATGAAGTGTGGAAGAAACAGGAAAGCTGGGGAGGCGGGTGATAGCATCTGTCTTCAAAGCACAAATTGGTGTTTGCTGTGGTCATTGCAAACGTGCACACTCGGCCCGTCCACACACCAGTCTGTGTGTCTGATGGTTAGATGCCGCGGTCTGAACTCAGCTTCAATGGATTGGCTTCTCTTTCTTGTTGCCTTCCTCTTTCCACTTCCATTTCTTTCTTAATCATCTTTTTTTTCCCTAAGCCTGGGAGGAGAGGAGAGAGAGATGAATTTCCTAACAAACACACAGTGGAGCCGCATTCTTCACTTGCAGCTGGAGGAGCACAGTGTAACCTGAATCAAGTCAACACACTTTTTCTTTTCTTCTGTAAAAGCAAGAGCATTGAACAATCTCTACTGGCTGAGAGGATTCAATAAGAGGGTCACGGATGCAAATCTTGGAAGCCCAACGACTGGCGCCAACGGAGATGCGCGCAATGACTTGTTTTCTCTCCCAGTGCACTATCATGGTTCATACGTGATAGAACCACATTTATGGTTCAGGTGAACCTGAACTAGGAGTTCTAGTTACTGAGCAGCTTGTCTTGTGCAGAGTAATGCAGGTTCCCATCCCTCTTGTGGTTGCACGCTTTCCAATACATGCTCCTCAGCCTCTGGCAAGCGGAAAGACTAAGTCATTGAGGCCAAAGCTGACGGTGATAGTGCTGGGCCATGGGATCACAGCTAAATACCAGGGAGACCAGGAGGCCCAGAACCAAGAGGAAATGGCACTACATACGTTACCAGCCTTTACCACAATCTAAAGACAAAGGGGATCCGTTATGGGCTGTCCACCTGGCCACAGCACCTCGTCGTAGGTCCAGGGGCAGCAATGAGGAGTAAATAGCATCTTCCTTCCCGCTGGGATGAGAAAACACAGCCTGGATTCTCTTCCTCCTCTACCTTTCGCAGCCACCTCATCACAGATTTCCTGTTTTCTCTCCTAAAATATGTGAAAATGAACCCTCATCTTAAGATTCCAGCTGCCTTCAACGGCTCTCACCTACATCCTAGCAACAGCTTCTTCCCTGTCTCCCTGCCTTCAGAAGAGCTGCCCCAGGCACCATCGCCTCCAGCCTTAGTCCACCCTTCCCAGGACTGCCAAAGGGCTGGCTCTCACATGTAATCCAAAACACAAGTGCCAATGGCCAGCTTCAAATCCTAATTGGCTCGTCATTGCCTTCGAAATTAACTCCACATCCCGTCATCTGACAGCCTGCGGGACCAGGACCTGCTTCTCTGCAACCTCGTCCTTCTCCAAGTCCCTATCTTGGACCCAATGTCCCAGCGATATAACATTGCTGTGGTTTCCTGCACACAGACGTTCTAAGCTGGATCCTTCCTCCAACTCACCTTGGCTCATGTTGAGCCTATACTGGCGTGGGCAACTCACCGTTCACTCTATGTCAGGTGTACCTCACCTCTGGCAGCCTTCTCTGACTCCACCTGCTCATCTGTGCTCTTAATATACCCCATGTAAAGAGGGACAACTCAACTAATGACTAGTGGCCATGTTGTCCATTTATTCCCATGATGATGAACTGTGCTCATAGATAGGGTTCTCCGTTGCTGGGTTTTAGAAGCTCTTTTTTCTGAGGTGCCTCTGGGTAAACTTGAACCTCTAATCACTCAGTAAGCAGCCAAGCACATTAACCCACTCGATCGTCCAGAGAAATCATTGACTTAATACTCTAGGGAGTGCATCTGCTGTCCATCGCCACACCCTTGGAACTCACTGAAGGTAGAAACCTCCGAGGACCTTGGATGTCATTCTTTGAGAGGAATTACTGAGGATTTGATAAAAAGAAGTAAAACAATTCAGTCAGTCTTGAGAAGGCACATCTCAGGAGGAAGGCACAAAATGGCCATCTGGGGAGGGGCTAGACTTCATGATGGAGTGAGCTCAGTACACATGATCCCCGAATTTGGATGTAAGTTCCATTTCTACCTGATGTTCACTGTGTAACATTGGCCAAATCACCTCTCCATGCCTTTCATCCTTTGTGAATAAACTGGAAGTCATTAAATCATTCCAGACAATCTTACTAAATTGATGTGGGAGGCAGTGTGATAATTAATGATGACGTGCTGTGTAAATTCTAATGAAGTTGGTAAGACAGGCAGTTAAAATCCAAATGAGACCATGTCACCAAGCCCTTGATGTCAAACAGAGCCCCATCTGAAGGTCAAGATGAGTCCCAGAATTCTCCAGTGCCCCATGGGCAAAAATGAGGCTATGATTATTCTGACTCACCTGTCAACGGAAAACTGACATCCGGTGAGTATCCGAAGGGTTGTCAGGTGGGAAAAGGATGAGATTAACTCCATAAGGCTGTGTGGCAATTATGAGGAGACAAATATTGGCTCAACATAAAGAAAAACTTTCCAACTGTCAGAGCTGTCCGAAGGCTGCCTGGGGCTGGCCAGGAGCAGGGGCGGGCATGGAGCTCCCCACATACGACTGGAGACAATGAGATCAGCCTTGAAGACCACACATCTTCAGAGACATTTTCTTTCCATTCTAAGAAGAGTCCAGCATCTGCCAGCCCTGGATGTGCCTCTATTCCCATGCATCATGCTCAGTTATAATTTTCAGGCTTTGGCATCAAATTCTAGACTTTAGGGGTCTTTCTCCTCCATTAGACTATGTCCACCCCCAAGAAGGGAATCCATTTCATTCATCGTGGGGTCCTCGATGAAGAGCAGGGTTCCTGTACCCTCGAAACCCTCCGTAGATGCGGATGGAATGAATGGCTGGATGAAGACATTAATCCAAGTTTGTTTGACCCTAAAATAACCTGGGGGGAAATGATGGTGTCTATGTTTCAAGCGGTATGAGTTCCTTCAAAATGCTGCTATGGTTCCATACTTTACAATGTGGAGTCCTTGAACTCCCTGGAGACCCACATTTCGGTTTTCAGTACTCAATTAAACAAACAGCAGCAGCAAATGAATAACTGTTGGGCATTTGTCTATGTTAAAGAAGTCCTCAATTTTCAAATCTCTAGGTTTTCTTTTCTATTTTTTTAAATCATTTTATTGGGGGCTCATATAGCTCTTATCACAATCCATACATATAGCCATTGTGTCAAGCACATCTGTACATATGTTGACATCATTTTCAAAACATTTTTTTTCTACTTAAGCCCCTGGTATCAGTTCCTCATTTCCCCCCCTCCTCTTCCATCCTCCATCTCCCATGAACCCTTAATACTTTGTGTTTTTATTTTTTCTCTCATGATCGATGTATGGCCCCCTTTCAGGGATCAGACAACAGAAAAGTGGGTAAATGGAGACAGAGATTGGTCTAAGACATGAAAAAGAAAAACTCTAGTTTTTCTACACATGGCTGGGAATGAACCCACATGATATAGTCCTTTTTTCTAACATTTAGGAAATAGTAGCTCCAGCACTTTTCCTGTATTATTTATGTTTTCATAGGAGTTCCTGGATGACACAAATGGACAATGCAGTAGGCCGCTAAAGGAAAGCTTGGATGTACTCAGAGGGGCCTAAGAAGAAAGGCCTGGCGATCTCCTTTCGAAATGAGCCACGGCGCCTCCTGTGGGCACAGTTCCTCCCTGACCTGCCTGCAGTCTCGATGAGTGGGAATCACTGTCATGACCACTGGTCTGTTTGTACCAGGGACTTGTCTATGAAACCACACTGTCTCCAGTCTCCAGAGGATGACGCTGATGTCTGGAGCACTTGAGGGGCCTGCTCTGCATTAGAAACCCCGTATTCGAGGTGGGATTTCAATCCAGCTCCTCTGGGTTGCTTGACCCACACCCACCCCAGTTATTGCTCACTTCAGAGGAAGGGGCTGCTAACGGATGTTCGATTCGGTTTCTGGGGTCAGCAAGACATCGCTTCTTGGCTACTCACAAAGAAAGAATTCATGCCAAAGCCTGTTTTGTAATCCAAGTGGGTTTTTATGAAGGACAGGACAAGTTTAAGGTTTTTCAGCCTCAAAAGGGTTCACAACTGGGCCCTAACAACCACGTGGAAAAGATGACCCATGCTTGTGGATCCTGGAGAAGGTCCCGGGAGGCCAGAAGCCCAAGAATCCTAGAGGCTGAGAACATGTGGGCCAAGATGGGCCCTGAGTAGGACTGGAGTAGGTGAATGTGCACCTGTGCTGGGGGAGGGAGACCATCCCCTCTACCTGCCTCTGCCCAGGAACAAGGTAAGAGAGCGTCCCAGAGCATGCCCCCTGCCTTTATTCTAGCCCACCTCCTGGCTGGGGGAAGCCATGATTCATGGTATTGGTTGACTCCATTGGCTGAGTTAGGCACACCTGGGTGATGTCAGGAACCTGGGCCTAGTTTGGCCTACCCAGGTGTACCTCCCACCTGGTTCAGGGACTGAGTACAAACCTGCTCAGTTTGTTGTCTTCATAGTGTCTAATGATTGCCTGATTTCTTTCCAATCTCCTCAACGGGGACCTTTGCAGGTATGGGAGGGACAACCCCCTATCCCTAAGCTAGCTCACTAAGAGTTCCCCTCACAGGGATACTTGGGATAAGGACCTGTGCCAACCATCAATATTCCCTTCCTTGGACAGGAGGGAAGCCCAGCAGGGAACAAAGTGCCTCCGGGTCTCTTCCTAAAGTCTGGGTTGACAAAGAAGGCAGAAGCACCACCCAGCAATTGTTCTCTTGGCCCCACAGATTCACGCACTTGCACACCCTCCCTTCCCCTCCTTCTTACTCTACAGACCCTTATTCTTACCCTTGGGTCACATTGCAGGGCACTGGAAGTCTCCCAGACCCTTGACTTTGAGGCTGAGGTTACTCCTACTCACAGCGACCAGAGTAAAGCTGCCCCATTGGAAGTGCTAGGTTTTATGGGAGCAAATCACCAGGTCTTCTCCAGAGCCATCAGTGGCCTCAAACCACTGACCTTTCAGTTAGCAGCCAAACATGGAACCAATTCTTCACTAAGGCTCCTTCCCTCTCTTCTAGAGCTTGTATTTTTCTCATGTTGACCCCTCTGTGTCCATACTTCCTCAGCTGGAGCAATAAGGCCCTGATGGTAATCGGAGCACCTGGGTAGGAAATGGCACATTCCTCTGGGTAAATATTTGACTACTCTCTCTCGCCAGACGTCCTCAGGCCGAGCCCCCGAGAATGCTTCAGGTCTGCAGATCCTCAGGTGAGATGGCCAGGTAGTGCCTGGTGGGAGGGCTCATTTCAAAGTCAGGGGCTGGAACCATGGTTGCGGGGTGGCCTTGCTCTGCCTGGCTGAAAAGTGTTCTGGGAGGGACAGGGACAGGGGTGGACTCTCTACTGGAGTGAAGTTCTCTCCTTCTGCCATCTAACCGCCGCAGAGAAAGGGGTCTGCCTGGGTGCAGGGGCTGGTGGGGGACGCTGCTTTACCAGAAGCAAATGGTTACAAACTCTAGCTCATGCTCCTGAGTTTTGATAAAGTGAAGCAAGGTCAATAAGGAATGACTTAGGTGGCTGCATCAAGGGAGGGGGGATATGAATAAAAGGAGTGATAAAGAAGGCCCACGGTCACTGCATGCTAACGGGTGTCCATGCCCTTGGAAGATTCGTTTCGCCATCACAACAGCCTCTTACTGCACCAGGGGCCATGCCGTCCATCCCAAGGCCTGGTGATTGTCCCAGGGGTGCAGCAGTGGAGCTGGACAGCAGAGGGTTGTCAATGCCTCGTCTTTCAGAAGCCTTTCTTCCGAGGGACTTCTGGGTGGGTTTGAACTGCCAAACTGTCAGTTAGTAGCCAAGCCCCTGGCTATATGCACCATACAAAATGCCTCTCTTAAGGGAGAAAACATTTACCATATATATTCCTATATAAGTCGAGTTTTTCAGCACATTTTTAATGCAGTTTTTGTGGTAAAATTAGGTGCCTCAGCTGATATTCGGGTCAGCTTGTACTCGAGTATATATGGTATTAGTTCATTTAAAAAACAAACAAAGAAACTGAGGCTGAGACACACTTAAGTGAACCTAGGGTCACACAGCAAACAAGTGGTGCAGCAGGATGTGTTGCCGTCACCCCAAATGACATTACAAAAGGCCATCATTCACTTAAAAACATGTTCACGGTGTGTTTATAAAGAGAAACCTGTAGCAAGCCCCCAGCTTATGTGCTTCTCTTTTGTTTTTGTTGTTCATGAAAATAACAGGACAAAGAGGCAAATCACGTCATCCCGTCCATGGGAAAATGACCGGCGAATGGACACTAGTGAGTGGATCATGACTTCCGCTGACTAAGGACAAATGTCGCTGCCTTTTGCTTGGCTCAGGTTTCTAATTTTCCCACAAGGAGTGTGTCCTGAGCTTGCAAATCTAGTTCTGAAAGGAGGATCTTCAAGACAGAGGGCAAAAGTTGCAACGAGGAGGAAGACGTCAAAAGGATGGGCAGAGTGGGAGCTCAAACCTGGCTCTACACAGGCTGGGCAGGCTCTGGGCACTCCTCAGATTGGGTCCTCACACTCAGCTCAACTGGCCTCTGTGCACAAGGGCTCCTAATCCAACAGAAGCGAGTGGGGGCAGGCTGGAGATGGGATGAGTACAGAGCGCAGTATAGATGCTGAAAGGGAGGAAGACTGGTTGATCAAGATCAAGGATGGCAGCCTTCCACGTGGATTACAATGCAAAGTCAAAGAGATCCTCATCCCACAGAACCAAGTGGGGGTGAGAGTGGAGCTGTAACTTTGGGTGAATTCTGCCTTGCCTCCTGCAACAAGGTCATGTCATGCACTCCTATGTGGGCTCTGATCCCAGAAATGGAAGCAAGTAGGGCAGAGGAGACCTGTGGGTGAGAGCAAGGCCCTGCCTGGCCTACTACTGAGTAAGGTATAGCGTTTGGACTTGAGACCTGGAAGTGATCTTGGGGAACATCTTTCCCAAATCCCTCATCCCGCAGCAGAAATTGAGACCCTCACAGGTGAAAGACTTGCTTCAGGTGACACAGCTATTTCTGTGGCAGATACAGGAGTGCAGTCCAGTTATCCAGAACACGTCTGCGATTCCCACCCCACCCACCCCCATCCATTCCTGCATGCATTGATTCCTCCCTCCATTCTTCCTCCCCATCTGAGGAGCGTCATATCTAGGCAAGGCAGGCAGAGGCATCGCCCATGTTTTCATCTCCTACCATGCTCCTGCAGAGGCGAGAGCTGAGTGGTGTGGCAGACAGCTCCACCGCAAGCTTAGGCTTTGTCGCATTTTCACGTCTCTTCCCCGTGGATGTGTTTGCATCATTGCTCACGGGCTCCACTCTGCAAGGGACACCTCCTGCACCACCCAGTCTCCATCAGGACAAGGACTTCCCAGCGGTAGATGGTATGATCAAAATCTTCTATTCAGGGCTATGTCTCTGCAGCGGGTTTTTCTAAGGAAGCATCTGCAGTGTGGGGATTGACCAAGTTCTACTTTTTACATCCCTGGGAAGGGGCTGAGAAGTAGGCTAACTCCCTTACATGAGTCTTTGGAAGATCTGTTAACATGACCACTCTATATTCAGAAAGCTAGGTTCAAATCCTGGGTTCATCACTTGTAACCCAGTGACGTTAAGCAATTATTTATCCTCCCTGAGATACTGGTTTTTCTCCTTTGTGGACCTTAACACCTACTTCACACCTGTGTCAGGATATGTGGAAAGTGCTCAGCACAGTGCCTACTGCTGGTAGAGAGTCAATCAATATTAATTGTCCCTTTGTCTGTGTTTAGCCTGTACAATTAAAATATTTTAAATTTTCACATCAGCTATACCTTTTTTCAATACCATCTCATCTAATAGAGGAACAAAGATAAAAGGAAGAGAGGAGAAGGAAGTACTTGAAGTAAGGTGAGCTAGTTTAACGATCACTAGAGCCCATCAACCAAATCTGGATCAGCGTGTTTTTGTCAATAAAGCTTTATTGAAATGCAGTCATGTTCATTTGTCACATTGTCTATGGCTGCTTTCTGTACAACGGAAGAATGGAGTGATGGGGGGTGGGAGGCAGAGACCTATAGCTCATAAAGCCAAAAACATTTACTAACTGCCCCATTTGTGGAAAGGATTGCTGGGCCCTGGTGGCATGGTGGTTACATGTTGAGCTGCTAACTACTAGGTCAGTGGTTCAAAAACCCCAGCTGCTCTGTGTGAGAAAGATGAGGCTTCCTGCTCCTGTAAAGAGTGATGGTCTCAGAAGCCACGGGCCCAGTTCTACTCTATGCTATCAGGTGACCGTGAGTCGGCATGGACTCAGTGGCAGTGGGGGAGTTTATGGTGTTGTAGGGGAAGATAATTGGCACAAGTCATTTGTCTCTCCAGATTCCCAATAGGAAGCAGCCAGGGCAGCTACGAGGAGGAGAACCTTAGACCATCCAACCCTAGCAGTCTGGGGGTTGTCCTTTACCAAATTCCCTCCCTTCTTCTTTACACTAGTGATTGCTATCAAGCTTGACAAAACCAGAATGTGGTTGCCAAGTGGCAAGGGGTGGGGAAACTTACTGGGTCTTATACAGGTAGATAAATGTGTTAGATCCTAAATAGAGAGAGAGAGAAAAAAATAGGCCACCGACCCACAGTTTATCTGAGTGGTTAACCCTGTGATACTGAAATGACTCACCAGAGCCGGTAACTTTACTACTATTGGTTTCAGTCGGTTGGTTATTAGCCACATTCATTCTGCAAGTACGGTTGGGACGTTTCTGATACTCAGTCAGCTGGAGGGTTCTTGATTTGTCCTGAGATCTTTCTTTTCTTTCTTTCTTTTTTGCTTTTCATAAATAGTTTTTAGCTTCTCAGCAACCATTGATTCACTGATGCACCAGGAACCAACTGGGGGGATCAGAAGGAGAACTTCCTACACCTCATCTCACAGCTGGAGAAACCAAGACAGAACCAAGCGCTGCTTTCCTCTTCAGTCTCGGAACTCAGCTTGGAAACTATTGATTTGGGAAATAATGAGAACAAGGTACTACATGCAAGACTGCCAAGAACAGAGTACTTAACTCCCCTGGGGTGTTTGTTTCAAAGTCTAGACAGGAAGGCAGGAAGTATTTCAAGCAGAAAATGATTTAATACAAAGAAATAGAGGTTCAGACAACTGTGTGAAGGGTTAGTTTTCTAATAGGCAGGAAATCAAGAAGAGCTGAAATCCAGGAAGCTGCTACCTCTGATGATCTCGGCAGCAAGGAAGTGGGTAATTTGTAGGCGAGTGAATGGAGGAAAGCCCTTGGCAATATCCTACACCTGCTGGAATACTCCCTACCTACTCCTGACACCAATGGCACTCCCACTTCTCTGCCTTTGAGATACCACACAAATGCCCCCCTCCCCTTGGCAGAAGCTGACTCAGGTCCCTGGAGACAACTGTATCAGCACTCTGGCTTACCCAGGCAAAGGGTAGAGTAGAAGGAAGAGTCTACTTCCAGAAAGTTCCTTCTGACCCATAGAGACCCTTCAGGAGAGAGTAGAACTGCTCCTGAGAGTTTCTGAGATGATAAATCTTTATGGAAGCATCTTTCATCTACAGAGTGGCCACTGGTCCCAACCACCAACCAGTGCTTAACTCTGGATGCCACCAGGGATCCTAGAGCAGAAAGGTGAAGGAAATAATCCTGAGCTGATTTTAAAGAATCCAATGCAATGGGAGATCCAAGAAGACATCTTAGAAAATATGATTCCAGAAGCTGTGCTTTGAAAGATCATAGTTCGCCAAGGCCTAGCCTTGGTCAGTGATTCATCCATGGAGTTTCCCTTTCTAGACTTCATGAGCCAGAATAGAGAAGTAAAGACTTCCCAAGAAGCCTTGATCTTATGCAAACAGAGGAGCTAGCTATAAATAACCTAATTTGGTCACTGTTTGAGGTTCAAAATGGATAACTGAGAGAGATTTTTCTTTCCTGGGGAGAGTTAATAGTTTCAGTCATTAGACTCAATAGCAATGGCATTTCTCACTGGTCATGTAAGTGGGGAAGAATGTTCCTCCCAATGTACTTTATAGACAGTTAAAATGTGTTGGGCTAAGGGATGATAGAGATAGGAAGAGCCACTGACTGCAAAGGTTGCCAGGGGCAGCATACCCAAGTGAGGTGCCACATCTCCACCATGAGATTATCTCCTGTGGCAGTTATATAATCTGGTGTCAATTTGAGGATTCAAAGTGAAGGGGTGCAGTCTAACCTATCAATCAGGTAGTAGCTTGATGAGGCACTAAGGAGATAAATAGCTCGCTGAAGGTGGGACGCATGCTCACTCCCTGCAAGACATCCCTGTGGAGAAGACACATGGAGACCCCTGCCAGCACTGAGATGCTTACCTAGCCACTGGATCCACAAGACTTTCCACCCACTGGCCTGTGTTCTTCCTGCATTCAGCATCATTGCATGTGTTTTGTGATTGGTATTGGACATAAGGGCTAATATCGGACTTATGGAATTGATCTGGGCTGGGTTGTGATGTTTTCTCAATATTCAAATGCTCTTGTATATAAAGCTCTTTCTTTTACACATGAGTGCCTATGGATTTGTTTCTCTAGTCTACCTGGAATAACACAGCTATCCTGTCCTGTGGAAGCCTCTTCCTTACAGAGACATACCAGGAACTCTCTAGATGGCCAGTTCATTGACAACTGATCCTTCATGTTTCCGATTTAGATTTACAGAGACTTTGCAGGGCTGGAAAGGTAACAGAGGCTATGACCCTCCACTTTCTAGATGAGGAAGCTGAGCACAGATGAAGTATTTTTGAAGTCACATGCCAACTTCTCCACACCAAAGAATACCCCTCCACACACAGACTCACACAAGTGAATCCTAAAGCCCTGGGGCTGGTTCCTGGGCCACAGAAGGCATGACAACCTCACAATTAGGAAAATCTTGGCAGGTGTTTGAATTCATCCTTTCTTCTTCAGATCTCCCAGATGAATGTGGTATAGCCACCATGGAAGGTGACTACAGCCACCGTGGGGTTCTAGCCCCACCGTGGCCTCCCTCTGTATGATTTTCCCATAGACATGAGAAAAGGTCACCATTTAAGATGAGAACCCTTGTTGGCTTTCAAACTTCCGGATCAACTACAGTTCAGAATGTTTCTTATATTGTTTGAGTTAGTTAATTGTGCCAGCCTGGCCAATAATCACATGTGGTGCTGGTTGAAAGGCGGAGGGATAAATGGGTGGTGAGCCTTGCCTTTCTAGTTCTCGGGTCTCTTGTTTTGTGATGGTTGCACCGGTGCAGCTGCCTTAGCAGTTCCCTGCTTCAGCTTGAAAGATGGATTTCCTACAAGACATCCCCAAGGAGAAGCCGCATGGATCTATCCCGATGCAGCCCTGGGTGCTGGAGCAGCCATGTGGAGACCCCTGCCAGTGCTGAGATGCTTACACGTTCACTGACTCAGCTTTCCTCCTGCAGTCGGCATTATTGCCTCTGTTTTGTGAGGTGAAGGACTTTGTGGACTGGTGTTGGATATGGGTTAATGTTGGACTTGTGGGCTTGGGCAGCATTGGGTTGGGATGTTTTCGTGATGCACATTTTCTTTGCATAAAACTCTCTCTTATACGTGAGTTGCTGTGGATTTGTTTCTCCAAAGTACCTAGACTAATACATTGTTGCTGTTATTTTTATTTCTTTAACTTTGCTTGCATCATCATTAGACAAGTGTGTTAGTCCGGGTGGACTAGAGAAACAAGTTCATAGACACTTATATGTATATAAGCAACAGCTTTATACCAATGAGTAATTGTATATTAAGAAAACATCCCAGCCAGCCCAGAACAAATCCATAAGTCCAAAATCAGCCCATATGTCCAATACCAGTCTATAAATTCCTCTTCAGACTCACACAACACATGCAATGATGCCAAATGCAGAAAGATCACAGGCCAGTGGGTGGAAAGTCTTGTGGATCCAGTGACGGTGGAAGCATCTCAGTGCTGGCGTGGGTCTCCACATGGCTCCTCCAACTCCAGGGCTCTGGCTGCCATCAGCATAGCTCCATGCGTCTTGTCAACAATGTCTCACAGGGAGAGAGTATGTCCTGCCTCCAGGAATACAGGATTTCCCAGAATGCTCAGGAGAAGGCCATGTCCACATGGAGGCCTCAGTGGCAATGACCAGATTGACATGCTAGACTCCACCCCGTCACTCAAGTTGATAGCAGATTATGCAATCGCCACAAGTAAGTACTTCGATCTTTAAAAAAAAGAAAGAACAGAAAACACAGTTATACCTAAAGCAAAGTAAAACCCATAAACACAAAGATAAAATCCATTGGTCCTTGATAAGACTAAGAGCCCAGCACTTGGTGCTCATGGCTCCCATCCCATGGACTTCTTAGCTTTTGTTAGTTACTTAGAATTTGGGCTCTGAGATATCATTATAATTATTATAGATTTTAAGCTTTAATTCAGATTTCTAACCCTAATGGTGACAGTTAGGCCTCTCTCACTTTTAATTATGGTCATTGCTCACTGGTAGCCCTCAATTTCGAGAGAGTGAGTCCTGAAGTTCAATTTTCTACTCAATTGTTTGAATTATGTCTTCATATCATAAAGCAGCAGTGTTTTCATGGAGCGTCTGTGCAGATTATAGCTCCTGTCTTATACATATCTGATGCTGTCCTTCGGTCCCCTGTATTCAGGCACGGTAAGTGGAATATACATAGGCATAACATTCTCTGCAACCTTTTTCTGCCAACTGTGCAGGAGCTGCTCAATGGTCTTCTAGTAATTTCTGAGCTAGGAAGAGGGTGAAGCCTAGGCTAACCTTCCACTTCAGGAATAGTTCTTTGGTTTCTGTCTGGTTAGTTTTGGGATTTTGTGTTCAGGCTTTAGTAGCCAGAAACTCTCTCCAGGCTAAGCCAGCATGAGACCTTGATCCATGGGTTGTCCTTTCTGTTACCTGTGTCACATGTCAGGTGGCATCTTCTGGTAGAAGTATCTGAAACCTCCATTACTGGCATCTCATCCCCTTTTCTAAATTGCAGGTGAATCACTTCAAAGTGCCCTCCCCACTGGCGAGACGACTTCATGGAAGACCAACGCTGCGCGGGGTTGCCTCCAATGGGGACTGAGCTCCAGCCATCAGTGCCTTTGCCTCTCACTTGAGCTCAGTGTGCTTGGCTTCTTTTCAGGCCAGCTCTCACCTGCCGACGTCCGGACAGCTTCTAGTTAAGAGGCCACACCATCCCCCGGTCTGTGCAGGTGCTATGTAGGGTTCTGAAAGAATCCTCTGGATTCTGAGGTAAATCATTTCTCAAGGCTTGCTTGGCCTTGCTGATGCTACTTCCTTCTCAACCCCACCTCTTTGGGCAACGTTTTTTTTTTAATCCATCAGCTCTTTGTTGTTGATATTGTAGTTCCTTTTACTCACTTCCAGACAGGTCAGGGTCAGTTTGTCAGTGGTTGTTAGCAACCAGAAAGGGGGGTTTGCCCTGCAAACCGTGATGGTGGTCGGACTCTCTTTTGCACTACACAGTTTGTGGTCACGGATGCTGGTACAGGTCATACTGAGAGCAGACTCTGCCTGAGGCTGCATTGAGTGGCTTCTCCTGTCTTCCCCACCCCTCAGCTCAGCTTCTAGAACTCAGAGGTGGTACCGAGTGGGAACAACTCCACTTCTAACAGACAGAGGTAGCACAAGGCTTCTTGCTTCTGTGGCCCATTTCAGAGCTTTTTGGGGGGAATTTGCCACCCAGAAGCCCTTTCAGCTCTACCTATTTTCTGCCCAGCTCTTTCCCAGTATTCGCCTAGATAAGAGCAGTGGAAAGAGAGGGAGCCTCAGGAGACATAGCTCTGCTTGGGATAACAACTCCTGGGAGGGCAGGAGAGGCTGATCCATGCTCTGGTGGGAGCACAGTTGTGGGCAGCGTCTGATTAAGAAGGTGTGCAGGTACAATGTTCCTGCCTGCCTTTCCAGGAGAACTTGGGTCATGCAGAGAAGCAATGGTGGGTCCTATGCTGGAGCTGATGTAGGTTTTCCGGTCGAACTCCATCTCCATGTACCCTAAAACTATCATTAATCATTACAAGCACAGCCACTAAGCTGACTTGCCAACTTTTCCTTTCTCTCTCCCCGAGCACATCCATGTGTATGACAACAACAACCACACTGTGTTCCCACAGTTCTGGGCATTAGAAGTCTGGAGAGTCAAGCTCCTTCCAAAGGATGGAGGGAAGGATTGATTCTTCCTTACCTCTTCCTACCTTACGGAAGCTGCCAGGAATCCCCAGCACATTGACTTCTTGCTGCATCCTTTCCATCTGTCTTCCTCCTCACCTGGCCTCATTCAGTCTTAACGAGAAGGATTAGGGGACCCAGCTTTGGGAGTCTCCAGTCCCCCGCCATGGAGGCCCAGAAGTCAACAGGCAGCTTACTTCTAAGTTTCCCAGTGCCCTAGAAGGTGGTATCTCAGAGGGTTGCTAACCAGCTCTCTGTGATGGCCTGTCCCCTCTTGCTCCCATCCAGCCCAGCTGAAAACTTGCTCACAGCAGAGAAGAAAATAGGTGACAAAGTATTATTTCAATAGTAAAGGCTTTTAACAGAATGTTTCCAACTACAAGTTTAGTTTTCACTCAGCCTGAGCAGCTTCTGTAGATTGTCCCAGCAGCCTTGGCTGCTGTGCTGAGCATCAGGCAGGGCTGTGAAGTCCCATGACTCACACAATCAGCCTTGAAACCAACCAAAGGCACCGTTGTCTTCCTCACTTAGAGGCCCAGGGGGTTCATCCTGGCAACGAGGTTGAACCAGAGCCCCTTATTTGGGGATTAGGAGGAGAGTGATACGCACACCCTCAGAACTGCAACTATTCATTTTAGGCAACCTGATCCCCCTTTCCTTCCATCTCCTCCAAACATCTGCCTCTCACCCAAGCCCCAGGCTTCCACTCCACAGAAGACCTATGGTTAGCATTAAGTCCACACCAATCTCAGAAGGAAAGCAAAGTACAAATCCAGAGCAAGATTAATTTGAAAATAGAGGCAACATAGTGAAGGGGCGACTGTAGGCAGAACAGCATGATGATGAAGGATGCTGAGCACTCTGTACTCTGCCAGGATTCAGGTCCCTACCAAGAGACTAAGCATTTGTAAGAATCTGGTCAATTCAACCTCCTCAGGCTTTGCTTTCTCATTTAGAGAGTGGTGAGAAAAGGACCTCTTAGAGTAGCTCAGCTCAAACTTAGAGAGCTTAGAGAGACTTTCAGGTATATTATTGCTAGGCATCCCATCCTGCCCCTAGGGCACCCATCCCATTCAGGGGGGCATGTTCAGGTTGGATACATGAAATGGATAAGAAGAAACCAGGTCAGCAACATCTAGCTGGGTAGGAGGACACCATTATTCTCCTGGACCTAAAAACCAACTCAGCCACAGCATGCAGAAGGTTCCCAAGTTCTAGAATGGCTGGCTTTGTGGGCTGGTGCTTCAGCCCCCTCACCCACCTCGCTACACAGATGGAGATGGTCCACCCATCTCTCCTCCCCAAGCCAGAGTGGAAAACCCAGCTACCAGAAACAGGGCTGGTGTGCATCAATGTAGCAATAGGATGTGGAAAACCGTGGCCTGCATTCAGATGTCCAGACTTGAGAACAGACATACAAGAGACACCTATTAAGAGAATGTCTGTGCCGTCACACTTTGAAGAGCAGCAGCTCGGGAAAGGAACAGAAGATTCGGGTCCACTGTCAGCAATTTCTCCATCACTTTCTCTGACCGGGAGAGGAGCGGGTGGGAAGTGCAAACATGCCCCGGTAGATGGCCCTGGACAAGATCAAAGGTAAGCATGTGAGGTAAGAAGATTCTATATAGCATCCATTCATCCATTCCGTAGATAGTTAGTTGTGGAGTGCCTAGATGTCCCTCTTTCTAGGCCCTGCAGAGATAGCTGGGAACAAGGCCGACACAGTCCTTGCATTTTGGTAGTGGTTGGGGAGGAATCAAATGATTTGATGTTTTTCTAAGGACAAGCAGCAAAGCAAAGTCTTACAGCTGGTGGGAAGTTCAATGCAGAATAAACGGTTAGAGAGAGGGCATAGAGAGTGCCCTTGAGCAACTCAAGCAGAGAAACGGTTACGCCAAAGGCAGCCAGTCCACACATGGGACTGGGCTCCGTCACAAAGAGGGACACAGTGCCAGTAGAGGCTGCCACACACCTAGACCTTGAAAGCACCCTACTGAGAGTGTCTAACAAGCCAGAAACGGAAGGACAAATACTGTGCCAGGCCCACTTACAGAATATACTTACATGAAGCAAATGCAAAGAAATTAAAGCATACTTGTGGTTATCAAGGACTAGAGGGAGTTTCCCTGGGTGGCTCAAGTGGTTAGGCGCTCAACTCCTAGCCTACAAAAGGCCCCAGCCTTGAAACCCCTGGGGGATACTTTCCCCAGAATGCACGGTTGTCAAAATCAGCTATGAGTTGGAATCAGCTCTATGGCAGCCAACAGCCATAGGGAGTGATTCCCTTCGGGGCACGGGGTTTCTGCCCTGGGTGGGAAGAACATGGAAACAGGCCGGCTGGGAGTTGAACAGCCTTGTGACCGTCCCTGCCGTCGCCCAACTGGCTACTTCCCAATGGTGATGAAGAAAACGGAGGGGGGACGGGGCGGGGCTTCATGTACTTCACTGAGCAAGCCATGTGACCATCTGTTGAGATGCCGACTGAAAGTAAGTTCTAATTGTTAAAATGGCAAGTGTGTTATTATATGAGGGAGCTTCAAAAAGTTCCTGGGGTTGGGGGTGGGGTCATTATATTTCAACCCCATGGATCCCTTAGCATGTTCTTAAACATCAGCATCGTTAGGAGAGATGCCAGGGAAAGATTGAGCTGAGGGAGGTGAGAAGAAAGCCCTAGGAACCCCGGGTGGAAAGGGCTGTAGGCCTGGGAACCACCACTAGCAAAGCCCTGAGGAAGAGGAGGCCATGGCCTCTTGAAATGAAACTCGGTGGGGAAGCCGTGTGGCCAGAGCTCCGGCATCAGCACTCGGAGAGCAACCCCTGGGGGCGCACCATGGAGATCCCTGGCAGCAATGAAGGCATTTGGCTTTGGCTCTGAATGAGAGAGGAGCCTTTGAGGGATCAGGGCGAATATGACAAGATATTTTTGGAAGACCATGATGAGTGTTGCATTGAAGACATACGAGGGAAACAGGATTTCAGCAGAAACAACGTGCCACGGGAGAATCCGCCTTTTCCGAGGCTCAGTGCTCCGATGGAGGACCCATCTAAAAGGCCGCGTGGGCGGCCCTGGGGATGGCACACGTTGTGGGACCTCTACAACAAAGCCGGGGGCACGTCAACCAGTCGTTTTGGCTGAGCTCTCCCTTACGCCCACCTCTGCTGCCTCAGAGTCCCAAGGAGTGTGCCAAGGGCACAGCCAGCCGAAAGGTGAGAAGACCCCCCTCCCCCACCCCAGCAAAGATGAAGCAGAAGAGAAGGCGGAATCTCCTCCCGCACCGATCAGAGCAAAGAGAAGGTGTCCCCACCCCCGACACCCCCACCCCCACCCCACGCACACAGCTCTCTCTGCTCCCAGTGAAGAAAGGGAAACGGAAAAACACAAACTGTAAAGGCATTTCAACTATGTAAACATTCGATAACACGAAGGGGAAAGGAAATATAATCTGCAAAGGCACAATAAGAAACTCGCTATGAAGTCATTTATACAAGATGATGGAAATCAGAGGATGAAGCCGTCTGCTGGGAGAGAAAGGGCGCTGACCGGGTTAGGGAAACAACTGAGGGCCACAACAACTCCGGGCCGGTGAGGGAAGTCCAAGTCACAGCACAGCACAGACCCGGCGGTGGAGAAACCATCAAAACACCTGCATCAAAAAAGGAACCCTTCCAGGGCATCCGAGGGAAAGCCAAGAAGAAAGGGAAACCAAATAAATCCATTCATAAGAGATGATGTTAGGAAAGGGCTTCAAAGACAAGTCACCCTTGGAGATGCCTGATGCTTCTCAAGAACACCCACCACGTGGGAAAGCATACAGAGATGGATTTCAAAACGTTTTCTAAGGTTGCGAAAATGTTCCGCCTTGATTAATTAAGCTGTGGTGGTGCGGGGGGAGGGGTTAGGTGCCATGGAGTCCCTTCTGACTGGTACAACAGAAATCAACAGCCCTTGGCCCTGCCCCATCCACACAAGCGTTATCTTGTAGCGCACTCAGGGAGCCACTAGGTCAGGCCCTCTCCCTGAAGATCTTTCTCTTTTCCACTGCCTCTCTGTTTACCAAGTACGATGCTCTTCTTTAAGGACTGGTTTGACAGCATGTCCAAAGTGTGTAAGATGGAGTTTCGCCATCCTTGCCTCTAAAGAACACTCTGGTCTTGCTTCTTCCAAGACACATTGGTTTGTTCTTTTGGCAGTCGAACGTACTCTCATTATTCCTCACCAGCCTCGTGATTAAAATGCACCAGTTCGTTTTTCGGTCTTCCTTATTCAACGTCCAACTTCCTTCCATAAGCATACGTGTCAACCGAAAGACCATGACTTGGGTCAGGCACATCTTAGTCTTCAAAGTATCCTTGTTTTTCAATACTTACAAAGAGTCTTGTACATCCAGTTTACCCAATGTAATGTGCCCTTTGACCTCTGGACTCCTACTTCCATGAGCACTGATTGTGGATCCAAGCAAGATGAAATCCTGGACAACTTCAATCTTTTCTCCACTTACCAGGATGTTCCCTATTGGTCCGATTGTGAGGGTTTTGAATTTTTTTCATTTTGTTCTTACACTAAGTTGTCATCCATCCTGAAGGCTGCAATCCTTAATCCTCATCAGAAAATGTTTCAAGTCCTCCTCCCTTTCAGCAAGACAGTATCGTTAATTGATACCTAAAGAAATTAAGGTACAAGATATCTCAGTCTCCTAATGCTGTCATAACCAAAATTAGCACAAGTGGATGACACTAAAGAACAGGCATTGACTGTCTCATAGTTTTAGAGGTTAGACTTGCATATCAGGCATTATTGGCTCTAGAGCAGCAGTTCTCAACCTGTGGATCATGACCCCTTTGGGGTTGAATGACGCCTTCACAGGATTCTCCTAAGACCATCAGAAAATACATACACAGCTTTCCTGGTCATTCTTTGGCTTGAAGAGGTACCTTCGTACGTACGGAGTCTCTTCCTTCCCCCAGTTCTTGCTTTTGTCTGACTTGCTCTTTATCAAGATACCACTCAGAGGACATCGGTTTGGGATCCACCCTACTCTGGGATGACCTCATTAAAAGAACAAAAGAGACTTCCTTAAACACTGGGAACAGAAATGCCCTGTGACCCTGCTGCAGTCTCTCCACTTTTCACTCTCCTCCAAGAAGCAAAGAACAAACACGTACAGACACACGCACCCCCATGTGGATCAAAGCAAAAAGGTGGAAACAGCCCAAAACCCTGTCTGTGGAGAAATGGATAGATAACTCCAGTACACACACACACAATGAAATATTATGCATCTCTAAAACACAAAGATGAGGCTGTCAAAAACCTCCAGACATGGACAAGACTGGAAGACATGATGTTCAGCAAAGTTCATGGAACTCACAAAGATAAATACTTCACAGCGTCATGATTATAAAGAGGGTGGAGGGGGAGTAAAAATGGTTTTCACACCAAAGGAAAAGATTTTGAATGTTATGATGAGGCCAAGATATGGGAGGGGAAGGAGGGAGAGACAGAATGGCAAGGAAGGAGGGTGGACGGAAAAACAGAAAAGAGCCACACCCACAGGGGGGTTGCTGGGACATTGTCACAGTTCTGTCTCGCTGGGCTGTGCCATTATGCAGTTGTGTTTTTCTTTGTGTGTGCTATACTCCACACCTGGAAAATAATAAACAATAAAATAACAAAGGAAAAAAAATAAAAAAATAACAAAGGAAAGTCTCCAGTTTCCGAACAAGGTCACATGTGCAGGCTAGGACTTCCAAGTCATAGGGACCCTCGAGGACAGGGTCGAACGTCCCCTGTGGATGTCTGAGACTAGCTCTCTATGGGAGTAGAAAGCCGCATCTTTCTCCTGAATATATTTGGTTGTTGTTATTAGGTGCCGTCTAGTTGGTTCCAACTCACAGCAACCTGAAGTATAGCAGAAAGAGACACTGCCCGGTCCTGGGCCATCCTCACAACTGTTCATAGGTTTGGCCCACTGTTGCAGCCACTGTGTCAATCCATCTGGTCAAGGGCCTTTGCTTTTTCACCGCCTCTCTACTCTATCAAGCATGGTATCCTAACAGGACTGGCCCTTTATTACAAGCCTTGACAATTTCAATCTGTTCTCGGTTTATCATGATGTTATTAATTAGTCCAGTTGTGAGGATGTCGGTCTTCTTTGCATCGAGTTCTAATCCATTCTGAAGGCTGCAATCCTTGATCTTCATCGGCAAGTGCCTCAAGTCCTCCTCATATCAGGAAACAAGGTGATATCATCTGTACATCGCAGGTTGCTTATAGCCCTTCTTTCAAGCCAAAAGACAAGTTTTCTTTATATACTGAAGTTTCTCTCGAAATTTTCTCAGCATATAGATTGAATATGTGGTGAGAGAACAGAATGTTGACGCACGCCCTCCCTGATTTTAAACCATGCAGTATTCCTTTGTTCTGTCCTCATGGGTAGGGTCTGCATGAGCACAATGAAGTGTTCTGGAATTCCCGTTCTTCTCAAGGCAATCCATAGTAGTTTGCTATGATCCACCCAGTCGAAGGCCTTTGCATAGTCAATAAAACACAAGTACACACCTTTCTGGTGTTCCCTCCTATCAGCCACCACTCACTTGTCTGTCAGGTGTCCTACCGGGGTGGCTTGTGTGTGGCTGTGGTGCTGCCAGCTGTCACTGGTATTTCTAACACTGGCCGGAGCACCCAAAGTGAACACACCTCAGTGGAGCTTCCAGACCAAGAAGAGACCATGAAGAAGGAATTGGCTGCCCACTTGGCAGGAATTAGTATTATTTTCAGGGGACATAATTTGATCCCACAGGGCAAAACAATGGAACTTCCATTGAGGCATTGATTTTGCCCTGATCACCTTTATGGAGAGAGAACATCTTTGGCAGGGGTGGGGGTGGCGCTGGTTTGATCAAGCTAGGGTGAACTTTTTCCACATGAACATTCTTTCTGAAGAAATCAGAAAAATGCTTACAAAGTCCAAAATGAAGGAAAGGGTAGCCCAAGAATATAATAACTGAAGATGTTCTCAAACATGAAAGAATTCAAGGAGTATCAAAACGCCGAGCCCTTTTGGAAAATATGACAGAAGATGATATCCATACAGCCACAAGGTGAATTTATTTTAAAAAAATCCTCCAGAGTGAAAAGTTATGGTTAAAAGAACGAGGGTAGCAGATTACATTCATCTAAACAAATATCAACAACAGAGATTTTGATTCCTGGGCATCATATGTTATGAATTATTTTGTAGTCAAATCATAAAGGTAACAAAAATCAGGAAGGGAGATGGGAAATGTATATACCTGTGAAACACATTTTTGCATTTTAGATTTTTAATGTTTAAATGACTTTATGTATTTTAATTCATCATGTTTTTCCTTAACTATAGAGGGGGGGGGAACTCACTGGCAGTGAAAAACCAACTAAATGTCAGCAAGGCCTGGTGTTTCACATGAGTTAATTTTTCTCTCATCACATACATACTTTTATTATAGTAAGCATGTCCAGTTATCTATTGTTAGATAGCTAACTGTTTATCTAATTATCTAGATATATTCCCAACAGGCCATTATTTCTATTCCCAGATAAAATGGGAATGATGTCCACCAATTGTTACCACTTATTTCCTGCAAGTGGATTTGGGGGTAAAAAAGTATAATCTATCTTATTTTTGCATATAATGGTCCCAGGTGTAGAATGCAGGCATGTATAAGAAGCTAACACAGGAGGGGTTTGCACTGTATGTATCATAGATAGATAGATAGATAGATAGATAGATAGATAGATAGATAGATAGATAGATAGATAGATAGATACACATATATATCTTAAATATTCTATTTATTATATAATATATTAGTATTACTTATATCATGCATTCTATATTTTATTTGCATAAAAACATGATGATCTATAGAGAGATATAAAAGCAGTGGTTGGTGGGAGGGGCACTCACCTTTGGGGCAATGAATATGCTCACTGTGTGGATTGTAGTTATGTCTTCACCAGTATGAACACTTGTCAAGGTGTACGTTTTCAATGCGTTCAGTTTATTGACTGTCAGTGATACCTCCTCAAGAAAGCTGTGAACATGTAGGGAAAAGACCTGAAGAATAGAGGCATGTTTGTTTTTAAAATCAGTTTATTATGAGCATTTAATATCTGATAAGAGAATAAAGTTAATACTTGTGAAACAGCAGCTGCTTACTCGTGTGTGATATGCCATGGTGTCATTCGGTGACAGAGTGGCAGGAGTAGGATTCACTAGTCATCTATGTTCTG
The DNA here is from genome assembly GCF_000313985.2 of Echinops telfairi. Lineage (NCBI taxonomy): Eukaryota > Metazoa > Chordata > Mammalia > Afrosoricida > Tenrecidae > Echinops > Echinops telfairi. The sequence continues at coordinate 12,019,488 of NW_022103896.1, forward strand.
AGAGCTTGCTGGGAGCTCAGTCCTCTGCAAAGGACTAAATTACAATGCCATTGCTTTTAACTTTCCCAACGCCATGAGCCTGTTCCCTTTTAAGGAGGAAATTGAAGTCCAAGTGTGGTGAGGGACCAGTCCGGCATCAGCATGTGCAGAGAGGTGGCTCAAGCCACGTGTTGGAGTTCTAGGCTAATCCCCATCTGTCTGTTTTGTACTGGGGGCCATCTGCTCCAGGCATTTTGATGGCTCTCTTTCACACTTCCTCCCAATGACTAATTTTGTCTAAGAAAGACTTCTTAATCCCCTCCCATTGGATTAAAAAGTACATGGCAATCTTTCCGACTGATCTGGGGAATCTCATTCCTCAATCTTCCCCAGACTGTGTACACGTCCAGCCTCCCTCTCATCTTCTCCTTGAAGCGGAAATCATCTCTGATTTTACCTCTCTGCAGCAGATTTGTTTTCTTTATAGAGAAAAACATTCTGGAATGGGAACCATGGGCTTCTTTTATGATTCTTTGACCTGTAAAGCTTTGTGTTGTTTTGGTATATGGTTACATTTCACAATAAATGGGTTTTTTTTTGAAAGACTAGACTGATGGTTGGCTTTTACATTCTTCTCATTGCATCTCTGCTGTCTAAAATGCCCATGGGAGACAAGTAGACGTGGTTAACACATGTTGTTGTTGATAGGTGCTGTCTGGTGGGGTGACCCAATGTATAACAGAACGCCCAGTCCTGCACCACTGTCACAATCAGTCATATGTTTGAGTCCATTATTGCCACCACTGTATCAAATCATCTTGGCTAAAGTCTAGACCTAGAAATTCTCATTCTGTAGTTAATTCTCCCTCTGTCCTTCGCCATCTGATAAGCTCCTAGGCCAAACTCTTAACTTTCCCAAGTCTCTGTTTCTTCCAGGCTTACCTTTACCAACTGTCATGAAGATCAATGTTATCAGTCCAGAAAGTACTTATACAGGAGCACATTTTAAGAGTTCATTAAATAGGGAGGTTATCATTGATGAATAGGTACTGTTTTCAAACTTGAGTGAAAAATATGGTAACAAAAAGGCACTGTAACTGTGCATGCTGATGTCATTTATGGGTGGGAAGGGAGACCAACACACAAAGCTCAGGAGAAGTGAGATCTACCACTCTGTAGTGTAGTGGATGTGTCTTAGGCTGCTCAATGCAAGGGCAACAGTTCAAACCCACCAGCCACTCCAAGGAAGAAAACCAGCACTTTCTACTCCATAAAGAGTTAGTCTTGGCATCGGACAGTGTAACTTATGACAAAACTATAATAATTTATGAATTATGAAGGGCTCAGGAGGGAGAAGGGAGTGGGGAGGGAGGGGGAAAATGAG
>NW_022103896.1:12022388-12024741 GCF_000313985.2 Echinops telfairi
AAAAAAAAAAAAGAAAGAAAGATTTCCTCTCCTGCACAATTGAGTGAAGCAGAGTAAGACAGGATGAAAGAACCTGGCTAAAGCAGGGTTTCCCAAAGTGGGCCAAACCATCCATCTCTTAGGGCGATGTGCTGGAAGGATCCAGGGGGCTGCAAAAGCAGATACCCACACCTTATCCTGGATTATCCTGTAGAACAACCACTTTTCATTGCCAGGGGGCGCTGAAGTGTTTCGTTGTTGTTGGTTTGTTTCCGTTTGGAAAGAGGACAGTGGGCTAAATAAGTTTGGGAACCTATGCTGTAAACCAGGGTGAGGAACATCCTGCCCCCAGGCTGCATAAGGCCCAAGAAATCATCAATACCAGCTAACAGCACACATGTCACTAAAAGAGAAGTCGTTCCAGCCATCCAAGTAGTGGTGAGTTAATTAAGTGTTTGATCAGCTTGGCCCATAAATGATATTATAAATAGCCAAATGGCCCATGAGAAATAAAAGTTCCCCACCCCTGCAGTCTAGACAAATAAAAATACCATGAGTCTCCACTGGGTTCCTCATTCCAGAAATCCTCCATGGAGAAGTAGCATCAAAGGCAGAGCAGAGGCAGAAACCAGGGAAGGGACCTTTGTGTCCCCACCCTGAAACAACCATCTGTGCCCCCCCACACACACCTTTCAGGAACAATGTGACTTTGAAGAAATCCCTTAATCTTTTTGACCCACGTTTGTTTCACATCAGTCAAAGAAAAGTAATAACTTCCATTTCACAGGGCTGCTACAGGGATAAAATGGGATTATCTCTATGAAATAAACAGAGCCCTGCCAAGCTGCAGGTCAAGGTTGGCTATTATGATTAGAGAGAAAGAGAGGGAGACAAGGCAGTTGCTAGGAGCTAGCCCTTCAGAGTCAGACTGCTCAGGTTCATGGCTCTTTTGATTGCTAGCTGTGTGATCTTAGACAAGTGACTTGCCCTCTCTGCAGCTCCCAAGTTGCTACCTATAAAATGGGACAATCACAGTAGCTATGGCATAGGGTTTGGGGGAAGAGCAAATGATTGGTTCGTGTGAAAACTTCAGACAATGCAGACACATTGTAAACCTTTGATAACTACCCCAAAACACCCAACCAAAAGTCCTAGAGTCAATTCTGACTCCTAATGATCCTATAGGACAGCCTAGAACTGCCCCTTTGGGTTTCTGAGACTGTCACTCTTTATAGGAGTAGAAAGCCTCATTTTTCTCCAAAGGACTGGCTGGTGGTTTCAAACTGCTGAACTGTTGGTTAACAGCCCAATTTGCAGTTGCACTTTGGGGTTCAGGAACACTGAATACAGAATAGCACAGAAAAGAAAACAGTCACACATTTAAGATTAAATTAGTGGCTCCAACCACATTCATGCACATTGTATTTTTCTAACCCAAGAGCAAGGTAACAGCACTGTTCCCAGATTAAACACGGGGAAACAGAAACTTGGAGAATGATATTTCTTATGATTGTTTATAAGTCATTGTTGAGTAGATTCATATGTGTGAGACTAGAACTGTGCTCCCTAAGGTGTTCAGTGGCAGGCTTTTCAAACAGGTATCACCAGCTCTTGCTTCGAAGGTGCTCGGGGAGAGATGTGGCCTGCCAACCTTTCGGTTAGCAGCCATGTGTTCTAACTGTTGACACCACCTAGGGACTCCTTCTTTTGCTTTCATGACCAGAAAGGGCCACACAGGAAGACGAACCCGGCTTCCTGATGTGGAATTCAGTGCTTTTTCTTACAAACCAAGCTATCTCTCCGTGTTGGGTATGGCGTGCTTTAAAAAGAGCAGTTCTGAGACAGCTCACCAGGAATTTCCTTTGTGTTCAGCTAAAATCAAACAGCATGGGACTGGTGGGTCATGTTGGTATTTTTAAAAGCCTTTGTCTTCTCTGGTATGTCTTTCAGCTTTCTCCTCCAGGAAGAATTTTTCAATTAACCATTAGCTTATGTTGCAAACATTTGTTCTTAAATGCACTCACTCACTCCCGTAGGTGATTAAGGATGATGGGTGTATAAATATACACGTACATAAATGACAAGTCAAACCATGTGCAGATGGTAATTTAATTTTGAGATGAGTACCACGTTGGTGCACTTCTTGCAGGCTGCCTACTTTTGATGAACGGGCAGTTTCTTACCCACCATCTGATTGCTGCAACGTTTAAGTGGAGTGCAAGACATAGAGAAACCCATCTAGGCCATTCAGATCATATGCAACTGGGAAAAATAAGCAGCGGGGCCCTTTCTAGATCTTTGGTGCACTCCCCGTTCAACAACGCTGCAGGTTTCGCAGGAGTCTCGTGGTTTGCAATGAGCCACTCCTCAATGG
>NW_022103896.1:12025133-12027447 GCF_000313985.2 Echinops telfairi
GGAGGGAGGGATGGATGTGGAGTTTATCCTGAGGTCATGGAAAGTTGGCAAAGTGTGATATGACTAAGTTGGCATTTTTGGCAGACCGGTAAAGGGGGGAGCGGGGGTGTCAGGATCCTTCAATATGCATTGCCTGGCACTCGGCTGAATGGGGATTGAAGCTTCCTAGGCATGCCCTCATCCTTCCATAGCAGGGAAGCTTAAAGAGTGATTCGTTGAAACCAAGAATATTCTGGGTTGTCAAAGTCAACACTTGAAATCATCTCTGGTAATGAGCAAAGTTGAAATGTCATGAGTTTCATAAAGCCCAACGCTGAGGGGCAGGGGGCCCTAAGATAGGACCTGATATCAGAAATGAGACTCTGGGAGAACATAAACTCTTCTGGGAGCTGTTTGCACCCCTCTGAAGGTTGGGCTAGAGCTGAGTTGTTGTAAAACTGTGGGTTTTGCAAAGCTGAGCTCATGAACCTATTTCCCAGATCTGACCACCCACACCCCAAGCCACTCAACCCAACTTCATCCCACTATGAAGCCCTAGGGTCTCAGGGTTTTAAGTAAAACTGAAAGTTCAAAAAGAACCACAAGAGATCTCTGCTTTTATCTCCACCCTCCAACTTCCGTTGAAGTAGTCCCCTGTCCCTTGCTGCGTGTCCAGGTCACAAGTGTTGGGTGGACTCTGAATCTGGGTGTTGCGGTGAAAGAAAACTGGGCTTGAAGTCCAGGCACTCAATGTGGATTCTGGCTCTGCCACATTCTCACCATCTGACCTGGCCATCCATTATACCATCTTTGCCCTTTCCCATCCACAAAGCAGGAGGTTAACTAGCTGTTGCTGGAGGGAGCTCTCTGCTAACATTCTATGACCACAAGCACATCCTGCTAGTCATAGTAGTCCTGATTAGGACAGAGGGAGACAACGAAACAAGTCATGATGCGAACGCCACAACCTAAGCCCTGCTGTTGATATGGTACTACCATGTAAGGGTTGACTGCTAACCTCGAGATCGGTGTTTCAAAGCTACCATCCACTCTGAGGAAGAATGCTGAAGCTATCTGCTCCTTAAAGATAGACAGCCCAGAAAGTACAGAGGGTCACTGTGAATCCGAAGCAATGTGAGCACAGCGGGATGGATCGTAAGCACGAACTCATTCACACACTGTTGTAGATGACATGGGAAGTGCTTCAGTCCCATTGCTAAATGGGGAAAGAGGGTGCATGAAGCACCATGTGGTCTCATTAAACATATTAATAAGGTGACCTCAAAAAGTTGGTGGGAAAATGGGATTAAAAGATAATGGCATTTTTTAACGGCCATTTTGAAGCCCTTCTGTACTCATTATGCCCAAAAGACAGTCACAAAGTAATCTCTGGTCATGAAAATTTTATTTTCCAGGTCTCCTTGAATAGTCAACTTATTGTTACTCAGAGGGCACTTTTATAAATAAGATGATAAAACATCTTACGTATAAAAATAATAGGCGATCATCTCTGGTATGTCATGTTCCCATTGGCCAATTTTTGGCGAATCAACAATGTTCAGACGGTGGGACACTTTATTTGAAACCAAGCCAATCTCACTACCTACCATCCAGTCAATACTGACTCATAGCCACCACAGAAGTCAAAGTAGAATTGCCCCTGTGGGTTTCCCTCACCGGGTTTTCTGTAATTCTTCACAGGAGTAGGAAGCCTCATTTTTCACCTGCAGAGCAGCTGGTGGTTTTGAACTTCTGACCTTGGTGTTAGCAGCCCAACAAGTAACCACAACACCACCAGGTATCCTTTATTTACTAAAAAGTGCATTACTCTTATTTCACTGATGTTATTTGGAGCACAATAGTCCAATAGGAGTAACATTGTGCTTCTCAGAGATCTCTCCCCATCCATGGCCCTATTCTTCCCCCTGAGGACACTGAACTGTGCACCAACCTTGTCTAAGTCCGGGAATAAGTCCCGTCACATACAAGATGCTGAGGATTTTAAAAACTGAGTTGAATCTGTAGGGTCACAGATCTTCTAAAGAAGTGCCGCCACGTCCCATGCTGTCCACACAACTTCATCTGTGCTGTTGAAGCATGTGTGAGCAACCTGACAGGGAGGAAGAAGTGGCCAACCCCAAGAGAGCCTTTAGTCATGTTACACGGGATGGAGAGCAATGTTGGTGGAGAAGCCAGGCCTTCTCAGGCTAAAGCCTAGAACCATTCTCTGCCTACCCTTGTGAGAGAAAACAAATACACACAAAGAAACCTCTGCCAGGTAGTGAGAATTTTGCAAAGAATACTGAACCAGGCAGCCACACAGAAACTGAGCAAG
>NW_022103896.1:12027917-12037705 GCF_000313985.2 Echinops telfairi
AATAAATAAATAAAAACATGCAAACCAGAAAAACCCAGAGCATTTCAACATGGGACCACGTGGATCGAAACAGAGGAGCACTACAATACAGGCAAAGAGAACAAGACCAAAATCAAGTGATCTGAACAGCTGGGGGAAGGTGTTCACTAATTCACTAATAAGAAAAAAAATACTAATTATGAGTCCATTGTTTGTTGTTCATGTTATTTATACTTCAAGGATCTTGATGGTGCAATGGTTTAATTAAAAAATCAAGGGATCAACCCACCCAGAACCTCCATTGGAGAAAGATCTCTGGTCAGTTCCCCTAAAGGTTACGGCCTAGGAAAGTCAAGGACACACTCCCACTCTCCCAGACAAGGGTTCTGTGATCCAGCACCTACTCCATGGCGCCCAACAATGAGATATTTTATCCAACTGACAAGTCGTGGGAATGTCTAACATTTAAAAGCTCATATTTGCTTAGCTCTTTGTGGGTGGCTGGTTATTTTTACATGCACTTCATTTAATCTTCACAATAATGTTTTCAGCTAAGTCTTACTTTTCCCATTTTAAACACGATAAAACTGAGGCTCAAAGAGGCTAAGCAACCCATATCCGGGGTCACATGAATGGTTAGTAAATGGTGCACTTATATTCAAACACTGGCCTGTTTGATTCTAAAGGAAAAAAGAAGGAGTTCATGTTTACTCTTTACTGCCGAGTTACGGTCCCTGACTTAAGCATCACCCTTAACGTCCCCGCATTCCAGCATTCTCCTTTCCCTATGTCTGACTCCATTACACATCACAGATGCTGATACGATGTTGGTAAATATCATCTTCATCGGCATCTTCATTAGCTTCTTCATGGTGACCTTATAGAGTCTACCTTTGGGGTCTTCGCCTCATCTCTCATGGGCCCTGTCCTTTTTATTTCTTCCTGAATGAGCTAAAGAAACATATTGCAATGGAAGGGATTAAATTCAGTGGGCATTAATCGTCCATATTTCTTTATCCTCTTTAGAAAAAGATCTCCTGACACACAGAATCTAGGACAGATAACTCCCTCAGGAATGATAATGGGAGTAGCAATACCATGAGGGCAGGGGGAAGGTTGGAGGAGAAGTGGGGAGAAAGCGGGAACCAACAGAAATGTGGGTGAAGGGAAACAGTGGACAGTGCAAGATATGAAAATAATAATAACTTATCATTTGTCAAGGGGTCACGAGGGCGGGGGAGGGAGGGAAAAAACAGGAGCTGATACCGAGGGTTCAAGTAGAAAAAAATGTTTTGGAAATGATGATGGGAACATATGTACAAATGTGCTTGATACCATTGCTGTATGGATTGTGATAAGAGCTGTAACATCCCCCAATTAAATGATTTGTTTTAGAAAAAGAAAAAAGAAACATCATTGTCCCTTTGTCCTCGCTGTCTGTTCTCTCACCATTTATTAGGGATTACTCGGTCCATTGAAGGCCTCACTAATTCCTTTCCCACTTAGCAAGACAGTTACTCAATTTGCCAAATGTATCCAAGTACCTTCTCAATTCTCTTTTCTCTTTTTTTAAAAAATAATTTTATTAGGGGTTCATATAACTCATCACAAGCCATACATATATCAATTGTGCAAAGCACATTTGTACATTCATTGTCCTCATCATTCTCAAAACATTTGCTCTCCATGTAAGCCCCCAGCATCAGCAACTCATCTTCCTCCTCCTCCCTGCTCCCCCCCATGAACCCTTGATAATTTATAAATTATTATTTTGTCATATCTTATCAGGGGTCCTCAAACTACAGCTCATGGGCCACATGTGACCCGCCAAAGACATTTATCCGGCCAGCCGGGTGGTTTTGCCCCCTTTGTTTTTTTACGTCAAAATACGACATGTACAGTGTGCATAGGAATTTGTTCATAATTTTTTTAAAAACTATAGTCCAGTCCTCCAATGGGTCTGAGGGACAGTGAACCGGCCCCCTGTTTAAAAGTTTGAGGACCCCTGTTACACTGTCTGACATCTCCCTTCACCTACTTTTCTGTTGTCCATCCCCCAGGGAGGAGGTTATATGTGGATCCTTTTAATCGGTACTCCCTTTCCACCCCACCCTACCTCAACCCTCCTGGTATCACCAATCTCAGCACTGGTCCTGAAGGGATCATCTGTCCTGGATTCCCAGTGTTTCCAGTTCCTATCTGTACCAGTGTACATCCTCGGCTCTAGCCAGATCTGTAAAGTAGAATTGGGATCATGAAAGTGGGGCACAAGCATTTAGGAATCAGAGGAAAGTTGTATGTTTCATCATTGCTACACTGCACACTGACTGGCTCGTCTCCTCCCTGCGACCCTTCTGTAAAGTGATGTCCAGTTGCCTACAGATGGGCTTTGGGTCCCCACTCGGCACACGATTCTCTTTTCTCAAGTCTCTATGGTCTTCTCATCATTATTCCATAAAGCAGCAGTTCACAACCTGTGGGTCGCCTACCCTTTGGGGGTCTAACGGCCCTTTCACAGGGGTCCCCCAATTCACAACAGTAGCAAAATTACAGTTATGAAGTAGCAATGAAAATAGTGTTATGACTGGGAGGTCACCACAACATGAGGAACTGTATCAAAGTGTTGCAGCCTTAGGAAGGTTGAGAACCATTGCCCTGAAGGGCTCACCTCTGTCCTTGGATGCAATTCTGTTTTTTCCTATTAAGAAAGTGTTCAGAGCTTGGACATTTATTTAGTCAAGAAGTATGTATGTATCCCTTAGTATGGCGAATCCCTAATTTTAAAATGGGGAGAGACAAATAGATAAGACACTTGCACTATAACAAAGGATACAGATAGGGACCAAAGTGGGTTTAGGCTACAAGCTGGAAAGTGCCTATGAAGTCGATCCGCTTCCACTACAGAAACTAAGCCTGGGGTCTTCCGAACATTAAGCCTGGGGTCTTCCAAACATTAAGCCTGGGGTCTTCCGAACATTAAGCCTGGGGTCTTCCAAACACTAAGCCTGGGGTCTTCCGAACATTAAGCCTGGGGTCTTCCGAACATTAAGCCTGGGGTCTTCCGAACAGTTGGTTATAGTCTTCTTTCAGGTTTCACCATTTAGCTTTCTTCCGACCATTTTTCATCTGTTTTGAATTTTGTTTTTCCTTAGTTTTAAAAAGATTGTGTATTTATATATAAAATATACTATTTATTAAGCAATTTTACATTTTCCCTGATTTTTGTTCATTGATGATGCTAATTCTGGTTTCTATGTAGCATGAGGAAATACTATTATTAGTTCTGGTAACACAATAAGGAGCCCTGCTGCCATCGTGGATATGCATTGGGCTACCATCCATAATGTCAGCAGTCATTCTTCAAGAGAAAGTTGGGGGGTTTTTTTTTTTTGGTTGGGGTTCTCTATACCCATAGAGACTTACAGTCTTGTAAACTCACAGTTCTACCCTGTGCTGTGGGGTCTCTATGAGTCAGCATCAACTAGATGGCAGGGAGTGACACAGTTGTTGAGCACTCAGCTGCCCATTGATAGGTCAAATCCACCACCTGTTCCTTGGGATAAAGATGCGCCAGTCTGCTCTTCTAAAGGTTAACCCCCAGAAAGCCTATGGGGCAGTCGTTTTCTTTGGTCCTGTCAGGGTGCGCTGAGTCAGAACCAGCACAATGGCACACAAGGGTTGCTATACTACACTGATATCATTCCAGAAAGTTGGAAAACCTGCACATATTGCTGAACCTGTGTATTCCTAGGATGTCTAACCATATTTTTTCTATTGTAATCTCTATGATAATTGTATAGACCCTTGAGAGTTCAGAGAGCTCATTTCAGGAAAATTTGCTCCAATGGGAAAATAATATGCCAGTATGTGTCCTGAGTCCCATAATCTGCCCAGAACTCTTCATACTTCACTCATTCAATAGCCTTTCCTTGAGCCCCAGCTGTGTTCTGGCCGCTCTCCTGTGTACTGTGCTGAGAGACAACGAGCTACAGAAGACCCAGAAATAGAAGGGAGAAGCATCGGGTGGGCTTCTGAGCAGAGAATCCTTTGGAGCAGTTGGACCATAACAAACAAGTGGAGGAATTGTGACCAATGAGAGGAGGGAGGGAGGAAGGCATTTGGATTTTAAAGAGCATTTAAGACATCCTAAGGAGTTTGAGCCCTGGTGGTGTAATGGGTTACATGCCAGCTACTGACCACAAGGATGAGGGGAGAGGGTTGACATATTTAGTATATTAGGTATTTTGTATAATAGGTAAAACTAGGTTAAGAAACAAACAAACAAAAAAGAGGTTACTGCCATTGAGCCGATGCTGACTCATAGTGACCATATAAGACAGGGTAGAACTGCCCCTGTGTATTTCTGAAAGTGTAACTATTTATGGGAGTAGAAAACCCCATCTTTCTCCCATGGACACATAGTGATTTCAAACTACTGACCTTGCAGTTAGCAGCCCAACTATTTTTTTTCCTTCCTACTCTTAACTGCTTGGACACCAGGGCGCCTAGAGCAGGGGTTCTCAACCTGTGGGTCGTGACCTCTTTAGGGGTAGACCAATCTTTCACAAGGGTTGCCCAATTTATAACAGTAGCACAATGACAGTGATGAAGTAGCAATGAAAATAATTTTGTGGTGGCGGGGGCGGGGAGGTCACCACAACATGAGGAACTGTTTGAAAGGGTTCACGGCATTAGGAGGGTTGAGAACCACTGTCCTAGAGGGTCAGGAAAGGGGAGTTTTAATTCCCCTAGATGTTATATCAGTCAATTCAGCAGTCACTCCCAGACTCCTTGTTTGAGATCAATATGTGCCACACGTTCCCTGTGATGCTCTCAGTTGACTCCGAACAGGTTATATTTTTGTTCCTGGAGCTGTAGATGTAAGGTACAGAAATGCACCTGCCTAGAAACTGGACCTCCCTGGATGTGAAGGTGGAAGTCATAGAGGCTCAAGGACTGGAGAGCGCACAGGGCCTTGAACAAGCTGCTGAAGATTGCTTCTGGGATGAACAAAGCCGACTGCTCATACATGTAGAGAAAAAAGGAAGAAGAAGAAAAAGGAGATGGAGAAGGAGAAGAATCCTATCATTTCCAAGAGAGAAGGCTCAGGGAAAGGAGACAGGAAACAGAGGAGACGCTGGCCATATAACATAGTCTCTGAATAGTAAGAAAACGATTGAATAACCATTTGTTTGTGGAGGCAAAAGACTCATCCACCTGACCTGGACAAGGTGTTGGACAGAATATTGCATTCCACTCTCAAGCTGTTCCAGGAGGCAGAAGAGAACCTGGGAGAGAGAACGTGCCCTGCACTTGCTGTCATCAGACAAAATATAGCCCAGAGCAGTTGTCACACTTACCGTACATACTCGAGTATAAACTGACCCGAATATCCGCCGGGCACCTAATGTTACCACGAACACGGCATTAAAAATGTGCTGAAAAACTCAGCTTATACACGAGAATATACGGTAAGGAGTTTAGAAATGTGACAAATCAAATGGTTTATGTTGAGTTTTTTGTTAGTCTTTTTTTTTTTTTTTAAAGAAAGCAAGCTATCCACAGGAACAGTTGGGCTAACCACAGTGATTACAGTTACACATTCTTTTAGCAGCAGTCAATTATAATGCCACATTTGGGGGTTTGGGGGTTTTCTAAAGATTTCTTGTGGTGAAGAGGCCAAAGCCAGCCTCATTGAAGAAAACTATCAATTCAGTGTCCCAGCCAATGTGCCAGGTAGGCTCAGAGATTGGTGGCATCTGTCCTACTGTGGAGAAGTTTGCACTCCAGTGTTGCCACAGAGGCTCGAAGAAGACATTGTCTAAACCAAGCTGGTGAGCCGACCGGAGCTGCCAGAAGAGGAAGTTGGATGTGCCAAGGGGGCGGGGCTTTCGAGGAATACAGGAGAGGCAGATATTCACCGGACAACTAAAAGCAGAGGAAGATTCCCCAATGAAATCATGTATTTCCTCTCAGTGTATTTTATAGAGATAGACATTAATTCCATGGTCTGAGTTTCCTCTTAACCGATGAGCTTAAGTCTTCCTCTTTGGGCATTGCTGTATGGTGGAAAACAGCAGGAGCTTTGGAGTCTGACAGGTGTGCGGCCAGGTGCCAGCTCTGATAGATCCTAGCTCTGTAGCCTTCAGCAGGCTGTTTAACCTTTCTGTGGAGCAATGTTCTAGAAGTGGGGCTATATTAATACTGACTTCATAAGAGGACGTTTAGAGTTAGTCAATATAAAGCATACAATACACTTCCTATAATGCAGAAACTATTCTAAACATGTCATCTTAAGGGAGAAAAAAAGTTTTTGCTTTCCCATTATGCAGGGATTTCATCTCAACGTTGTAAATATGCTGATAAGTGGAATTCATTCATTCATGTCCTCTTTTTAAAAATATGACAGGAAATTAAGAAAGAAAAGGTGTCACCAACCTTGTCTATCCAAACAAAACATCTGCCTCCCTTACCTTTTCAAAATTCCCTTTCAATTTATGATCACTGCCCTCGCACGCCCACCTACATATCTAAAATTGCCACATTTTAGCACACGTGTTCCTACTCTTTTCATCTAACACAATTCTACAGACCTTTTCCCCGTTTGTTATGTTTTTAATTTGGCTAAAAATTCTTTAGAATGGCTGTGTCATAGATGCATTTGTCCCCGGGACTTGTAATCCTGCACCGTTGAAAATAATATGGTTGTGGCTTCATTTATTCCATCTACATTTATGGAGCACCTACTGAATGTGAGGCACAATGCGGCCTTGCAGAGTTGGAAATTAGGAACTCTGTTTGCAAGGAGTTTTCAGTCTAACAGGGTATAGCTAGAATGGTATGGAAACATTTTCAACAAGAAGTGAACGAGTCTGATAAGAAAGGTTTATTTAGAACTCTAAGAGAGGAAGGAGAAATGGTTTCTAGGGAGATCAAACTTGTTTTCATACAAATATGCTTGATAAAATTGATGTATGGAATGTTATAAAAGCTATAAGAGACCCCGATAAAGTGATTTAAAAACATTTTTTTCAGGGGAAATGGAAACTAAATTTGATAGGATGTTTATAATCAAGAAATGAGAAGATGGAGAAGTAAATTGTCATTAGTGACTTAGACCAGCAGCATTAAAGACATTGGGGTGAGACGGGCTTTAAAAGAGTGCCTACTTCTATTTGGCTAGAACCCTGGGTGTGTTAGGCAGGGTTCTCTTGAGACACAAAATCAGGACACTTAACAAGACGGAATACAACAACTAATTCATCGACGCAGCAGTGTCGGCTCCGTTCAACTCACTTTTGTGGAACAGTTAATATACTGAAGGTCCTTTAACTCACGCAGGCTGTTGGCCCAAGGTCAAGGAAGCAGACAGGCAAGATGAGCAGAGTGGGCCCACAGGCAGCAGGCACAGCAGGGTGGGGTGTCAACAGCAGGAAAATGAGACTTCCAGGTGTAGCACAGCAGCACAATGGCGCAGGTCCTGATGGAGCCTCTAGTGATGCACAATGCAGCGACACAATCCATGGATTGGCTTAGCCTATAGGTAGCACAGCACACGGTTGAGGCAAAGGAAACTAATCCAGGCAGCAGCGCCCTGGTCCAATCACCAGGGAGAAAGAGAGAAGGAGGCTGACCTCAGAAAGCCATTTATCTCAGTCACCAGTCAAGCTGTGACCTGATTGAAAGGCTAAACCATGCCTACATGTTCCTACAGGAGCCATGTTGGCACAGAAAACCTAGCTCTCACACGGGGTTCATGGAGCAAAACACAGGAAGATACAGTAGGAGAAGTTAGAGCTATTATCACAGGTCTTGACCTCTCTGTTGTTGTTAGGTCAGCTCTGAGTCACAGTAATTCTATGTTCAGCAGGAGTGCACTATCCAGTCCTGTGCTGTCCTCACACTTGTTATGTTTGAGCCCATAACACTGCAGCCACCGTGTCATCCCATTTCATTGAGGGTCTTCCTCTTTTTCATGCACCACTATGCTACAGTTTGGGATGGCCTTTCCTAGGGACAGCTCTCTCCTCGTATCCTGTCCAAGAGACAAGTTAGAGAACGTGAGCTACTCGATGAATGAAGGGTTACTATCAGTTAAGCCAACGTCATGGTTCAGAGTGAAGATCTCAATAATAGTTTGTTAAATTATATTAATATACAAAGATTGACACAGTAGCTGCAACAATTGTGAGGATGGCACAAAGCTAGGCAGTGTTTCATTCTTTTGTGCATAGAGTCACTATGAGTCAGAATCGATTTACTGTGTTAGTCTGGGTAGACTAGAAAAAAATCCAGAGATATTCATATGCATATAAGAAAGAGGCTTAGATACAAGAGCAATTAAATATTGAGAAAACATTCCAGCCCAGTACAGATCAAGTCCTTAAGTCAGATATTAGACCATATGTCCAATACCAATCTATAAAATCCTCTTCACTCACAGAAATGCATGCAATGATGCCGAATGCAGGAAGATCACAGACTAGTGGGTGAAAAGTCTTGTAGATCCAGTGGTGATGTAAGCATCTAAGCGCTGGCAGGGGTCTCTACGTGGCTTCTCCAGCTCAGGGCACTAGCGTAGTTCCATGTGTCTTGTCAGTTGCAATGTCTCCCAGGGAGTGAGCACAGAAAAAGTGTGTCTCCTGCCTCCAAGGTGGAAATACAAGAGTTCCCAGAATCCTTAGGAGAAAGCCATGCCCACACAGAGGACTCATTGGCTATGACAAAATTGACAGACTAGACTCCACCCCTTCACTCTTAATTCTCTCGAGTCCCAAGTTGACACTAGATTATGTAACTACCACATTTACCAATACCTAACAATAATGGAACACCACAAAGCCATCAGAATAAGTGGTAGAATAATAACTAATGGCTTAAGCATACTTAATACAGCCCTTTTGTTCGGTGATTGTATCCAAATGGGAATTCCACCTCCTCCTGTTGTTGCTGTCGTTAGGTGCCATGCAGTCAGCTGCGACCCTGCGCACAACAGTACGAAACACTGCATGATCCTGTGATGAAGCCACTATGTCAATCCATCCCATTGAGGGTTTTCCTCTTTCATATCCCTCGACTTTACCAAACACGATGTCCTTCTCCAGAGACTGATCTCTCCTGGCAATATGTCCAAAGAAAGTAAGACAAAGTCTTCTTATCCTTGCCTCAAAGGAGTACTCTGACCTTACTTCTTGCAACATCCATCGGTTTGTCCTTTTAGGAGCTGTGGTAGTGATCTAATCATTTGCCAAGTTGAGGATTAAGAGTGAAGGGGTGGGTCGATCAATCAGGTGTCAATCAGATGATAGCCAATGAGGCCTCTGTGGTCATGGCCATCTCCTGAGGACTCTGGGGACTCATTTTTTTCCTCCTTGGAGGCGAGAGACACGACTTTCTCTGCTAGACTCCCTGCGAGGAATCCCTGAGGAGAAGCCACATGGACCTACCCTGATGCAGCCCTGGGAGCTGGAGAAGCCATGTGGAGAGCCCTGCCAGTGCTGAGATGCTTACAACACCACTGGATTCACAAGACTTCCCACCCACTGACCTGTGATCTTCCTGCATTAGGCATCATTGAATGTGTTCTGTGAGTCTGAAGAGGACTTTATCGATTGGTATCGGACATATGGGCTAATATCTAACTTATGGACTTGATCTGGACTGGGTTGGGATGTTTTCTCAATATTCATCTCCTCTTGTATATAAAGCTTTCTTTTTTCTTTTTCTTTTTTTTAGTTCAAGTACTGTTTGTTGGCCTTTAGGAGTGTTTTCCGGTAGATTCTGATGAAAGCTCTTTCTTTTTTTTTTTT
>NW_022103896.1:12038301-12049505 GCF_000313985.2 Echinops telfairi
ATGAAATAATGTAAAACGCCATGGCTTGGGTCAGGTGAATCTTAATCCTCAAAGTAACATCTTCGGTCTTCAATCATCTAATGAGATCTTATGCAGCTGATTTATCCAATGCAATGTGTCTTTTGATCTCTTGGCTACTATTTCTATGAGCATTGATTGTGGGTCCAACCAAGACAAAATCCTTGACAACTTCATTCTTTTCTCCATTTATCATGTTACCTACTGGTCCAGTTGTGAGTATTTTGGTCTGGTTTACATTGATTTGTAATCCATACTGAAGGCTGCAATCCTTGCTCTTCATCAGCACATGCTTCTATTTCTCCCTACTTTCAGCAAGCAAGGTTGCATCATCTGCATATCTCAAGTTAATAAGCCTTTCCTCAATCCTGATGCCACATTCTTCTTCCTATAATCCAGCTTCTCTAATGATCTGCTCAGCATACAGATTGAACAAATGTGGTGAGAGGATACAACCCTGGTGCACACCTTTCCTGATTTTAAACCATGCAGCATTCCCTTGTTCTGTTCACACAACTGCCTCTGGATCCATGTACCGGTTCCTGATGAGCACAATGAAGTGCTCTGGAATGCCCATTCTTCTCAAGGTTGTCTGCAGTTTATTATAGTCCACACGGTTGAATTCCTTTGCATAGTCAGTGAAACACAAGTAAACATCTTTCTGATATTCTCTGCTTGGCAAGATTCAACTGACATTGGCAATGATATTGCTTGTTCCACATCCTCTTCTGAATCTGGCTTGAACTACTGGCAGTTCTCTCTCGATGTACTCATAATCGTTGTTGGATGATCTTAAGCAACATTCTACTTGTATGCAATATCAATGATACTGACCTCCTCCTGGCTGCATCTCATTTCATTGCTTGTTTACTTGGTTGGTTGCTTGTTTTGCTTTGTTTTAAGGTTCAATTACATGTTGTTATAACCCAAATCCTATGTGCATGACATACTGGGTAATGCATCCCTGCTCTGCTCACAATTCACTCTGCTGAGAAGTCTCCGGGTGCTCTACTCTGGCTCCCACGGGCACTGCATCTTGGGTCCTGTCACTCTTTGTCCAATGGGGACACTAATCTACCTTCCTTGTGAAGCTGTGTGGTAGTTCAATGTGCTCCAATGCTCATCCCCCTGCATCCTTTTTATTCTGGCAGGGGTAAGATGTTGGCCACTTGGTGCCATCAGGGGAGTTGGTGTCTAACTTTGTGATGATGGGCAGCACAGGGGTGTCCAGGCTAGCATCTAGGCCTCCTTTTCAATGGCCTCCCTTCAAGTCTTCATGACCCCCCTCAAGAGTGTGCCTCGGGCCTGGAATGAGGTCATCTTTGAAGATGAACGATGGCATGTTCAACAAAGTCAAGGACTCTTCTGGTTGATGGACAGGAGAGGTGCAGTCTGTGAATGCCATTCATATCATTGAGCTTCATATAATCTAGTTTTGTTTCCAGAGAGAACACACAGTAAACAAGGCAAAGGAGAATAAGGTGAGTAAAGAAATAGGAGCACTGGGCCTTGAACTCAGGGGCACTTCCTCAGGGGGTTGCCTGTCAACTCCAACTCACCTGCTATACAGGGCTACCTCCACCAGGAACTGGCTGCCCACGTGATCCCACACCACTACATTGATTCACGTGATGATTCATGTGCCGTTACCATCTTGGCTCAATTGGTCTTTTTTTTCCCAGAGGGGAATATTAATTGTATCTTCCCAATAGGATTGTTGTTGTGAGGATTAAATGTGCCCATTCTTGAGAGACTCTAACGGTGCCCTTTATATGCGGGGCACTTAATGAATGTTTGCAAAGGTGCATTTTTAATTCCGCAAATACAATAGAAGTGTTGTTATCCCTTCCTCAGCCATTTTGTATTGGGGGAGGGGGTCACTTAGTATTTTCCATTAGGACATGTTGATGTTCGCTTACCTTTGAGTCCGCCTCATAGAGACGCCATGGGACAGAGTGGTACCTCCCCTGGAGTTTTCTAGACTGTAATCATCACAGGAGCTGACAGCATGACAGGTAGGTCTAGCTGCTCTTTCAGTTGACAGTTGAGTGCTTTAACCACTGTGCCACCATGGGTCCTTATAGTATCCCATATCCTCCAGTTAATCCGGTGTTTTCACAGCTTCCTTTCTGTGGCTGTTCTTGAGATGCTCCTTGAGGATGTTACCCAGGTCACAGGATGTAAACATTTCTTTTCTTCCTGTTCTTGCTATGGAGAACTTTTCCTTTCTTAAGTATTCCTTAGACTATCCAATGACTAGTCACAAGATGTTTTGGCATGGAAGTGAGTTGAGATAAAGTTCTACACAATCAAACTCAATTTGGAAAGAACACTGAGATCCCTGAAGGGTTTCAGGCCTCATTTTTCAAGGGACTATTACAGTTGGAACACGCGTTTGTTCCCAACGTTTCCCTCTGGGGCCTCACTGAGATATCAGATCAAAGAAGGAAAGAGTGCCTTTTTTATAAAGTGGAAGTCACTCCTGCCAGAAGCAATTGCATGTCACTGAAAGAAAGCATCCTTTAGAGTTTGGTGGGGGGGCTTTTGTAGAACATAATCCTATCACATAAAATATTCTGCTAAACAAAGCATTGCTTGCAAGATAAGGGTCCTTTGAATTCAGACGTCTTCTGTATACTAGAAAGAAGAGGGGAAGGGAAGTCATTTTCAGAATCCTTCACTCTTTCCCCATAAATATCTGTAACGAAGAAAAGAACAATTATAGTTCACCGAAGGGAAAGGATGGCAGGAAAGCAGAATAGCTGGGGGGGGTTCGGCTTGCTTTGCTACTAGTTACCTAGGTAACCTTGTACTAGTAGTTACGACTTACCATTTGAACGTTAGCTTCCTTGCCATAGAAATGGGGCATGGAATCAGCTGATATCTAAGGTCCTTTTGGGTCCAAGCTATCTACCTTGCTTTTCCTTATTTTGACATTTTTCAGGGGACTGATTCTTACCTTTCAAGATGAAAGTCTTATCATTAAGTACCCTCCACTTCCTTTTCAGGGGACATGGCTTTAAGAAATGCAGTGGAAGACCAAGATGAACGACCATGCTCTCACACAACTCTCAGCCTGTGACATCACCTTGCCCATGCCTTGAAAGCAGACAAGCAACCTCCTGATCAAGTGCTCAGCACCACAGCCACGCAAACGCTTCCTCCAAACTGAATCTGTAGAGGAGATTTCTAGTCTGTTCTTGGCTTTGAGTCTAGAGTTCTGCAGATTAGTAGTTACCAGTGAACCTTTGATCCTTCCGTCATCTGACCTTGAAGCCACTTTCCACCTTTTCTATCTTCAGTGCTCTGTTGCTTTTGCCAAACTCAGCCCTTTTGTACTCTCTGAAGCCCCAGCTTTCTTCCACTGCGTTGTCTCTGCAGACTGAACTCTGGCAACAAATACTCCTACTCCCCCTTCCTTACCTCCCAAGCCATCTCTGCATATGTAAATCCTTCTCATGTTCAAGACCCCGGTTGCATAACAAATGCTCTCAAATGTCTATCGTTTTTTCCCTTCCCTGTGCTGTACAGTGGGGAGAAGCAAGGATGTTACTTTGAGGAATGGAGCGCAAACTTGCACCAGACCCAAGCTTTGGTGTTTTCATTTGCCTCCAGGGAGAAGCCCAGAAGAATGGGTGCATTTTGAATTACGGTCCTGGTGAAGAATCTTGAAAGTACCAAAAGCCCAAACAAATCTGTCTTGAAAGAAGTCAGGCCAGGATGATCCTTAGAGGCAAGGATGTTGAGATTTTGTCTCAAATACTTAGGACCTCTCAGGAGAGAGCAGCCCTTGGAGGACATAGGGCTGGTTCAAGTAGAAGGGCACTGAAGAAAGGAGGGCCCTCAACAAGAAGGGTGGACACTGGCTACAGCAATGGGCTCCAACACAACAAAAATTGTGAGGGTGGAGCAGGATTAGGCAGTGTGCTCGGCTGTTGTTCAGAGTGTCACTATGACTCAGAACTGATTCCACTGCCCATAACTGCTCTCTATGGAGCCTTTGATTTTGTCTAGTTTTCTGTGGCTTCTGCCTGGTATCCTGGCCATTCATGAACTGGTCTCATCCTCTTTCTGGCTGCAAATGAACTGAAGGATGATTTCTATGCATCCGCAGCACCCAGCATTTAGAGCAAACAAAGCAAGCCCTTAGGGCAGTGGTTCTCAACCTTCCTCATGAAGCGACCCTTTCGTACAGTTCCTCATGTTGTGGTGACCCCCAACCATAAGATTATTTTCATTGCTACTTCATAGCTGTAATTTTGCTACTGTTATGAAGCGTCATGTAAAGATCTGATATGCAGGATGTATTTTCATTGTTGCAAATTGAACATAATGAAAGCATAGTGATTAATCAGAAAACAGTATGTAATTAATTATATATTGTGAAATATTTATGTGTTTTCCGATGGTCTTTAAGCTACCCTGTGAAAGGGTCATTTGACCCCCAAAGGGGTCACAACCCACAGGTTGAGAACCACTGACTTAAAGGCTATTCAGCACATTGGAGATTGTAGCATGCTCTCCTCACTCCTGGATTTCTCATTCTTCAAAATTACTGATGAATCTGGTATTTGGACAGAGTGAGGGACAATGGGGAGACCTGGGTTGTTATTATTCTTAATAGATGCCATCAAGTTGGCACCCTACGTACAACAGAAAGAAAAATGGCTCAGCATAGCACCCTCCTTACCATTGCTGCTCTATTTTAGCCCATTGCTGCAGCCACTGTATCAATCCATCTTATTGAGGGTCTTCCTCTTTTGAGCTGACCATCTCCTTTACCAAGCATGGTGTCCTTTTCCATGGACTGGTTCCTTCTGAGAGCATAAGCAGAGTACGTAGGAGGAAGTCTTTCCACCCTTGCTTATAAGAAGCATTCGGCTGTACATTTTCCAAGACAGATTTGTTTGTTCTTCTAGCAGGACATGATATATTCAATATTATTTGCCAACATTATAATTCAAGGGCATCGACTCTTCTACTTTTTTCATTGTCCAGCTTCCACATATGAGGACATTGAAAAGACCGTGGCTTAGGTCAGGCACACCCTTGTCCTCAAGGTGATGTCTGTTCTGTGACACCTCAAAGTAGTAGATTTGCCCAATGCTATCCATCATGTGATTTCCTGACTGCTACTTCAGACACCATACAGATTCTTATGCTCTATCTCTTGTTCTCTCTGATCTGCACCCAAGAAAGACTGGTACCTGGGTAGATGGGGCTCAATTCCAAGGGAACAGCATGGGCAAAATCATAGCTTTGCAAGCAAGCACCACAGCTGGAAACCGCAGAAGTGACTGGGTGCAGGGTCCACTGCGGGGAGTTGGCTAAAGAATAGAAAGCCTCGGATGGTGTATACAGTCGGTTCTATGCCATCTGATTCACATTGCCAAAGGTCGCATCTTGCTTGGATCCACAATCAGTGTTCGGGGAAGCAGCAGCCCAGATCAAATGATGCCATTGTGTTGGGTAAGTAAATCTGCTGCACGACACCTTTTCAAGTGTTTGAAAGAAAAGGATGTTGCTGTGAGGATGTGGTAGTTACATAATCTGGTGTCAATTTGAGGATTTAAAGTGAAGAGGTGGAGTCTAGTCTGTCAATTGTGTCATAGCCAATGAGGCCTCTGTGTGGGCATGACCTTCTCCTAAGGATTCTGGGAACTCCTGTATCTCCTCCTTAGAGGCAAGAGATGCACTCTCTCTCTCTGCTCACTTCCTGGGAGACATTGCAACTGACAAGACACATGGAACTACTCTAGTGCCCTGAGCTGGAGAAGCCACGTGGAGACCCCTGCCAGCACTGAGATGCCACTGGATCCACAAGACTTCCCACCCACTGGCCAGTGATCTTCCTGCATTCAGCGTCATTACATGCATTCCGTGAGGCTGAAGAGGACTTTATAGATTGGTATCGGACATGTGGGCTACTATCAGACTTATGGACTTGATCCAGACTGGGTTGGGGTATTTTCTTAATATTCTATTGCTCTTGAATATAAAGTTATTTCTATGCACATATGAGTCTCTATGAATTTGTTTCTCTAGTCTACCCGGACTAACACAGAGGACTAAGCTGCAGCTGACCCTGGTCACACTAGTTTCAGTAGCTTCATATGCATGTGAAGGCGGGACATTGACTAAGGAAGCGTGAAGAGGAGTCACTGCATTTGAATGATGGTGCTGGGGAAGAAGACGGAAAGTATCACGGACTGCCGAAAGAACAAGCAAACCTGTTTGGGAGGAAGTATCTCCAGAATGTACGTTGGATGCATCATCAGGAGAGACCAGCCCCTGAACAAGGACATCCCGCTTGGTAAAGTAGAGGGGCAGCGAAAAAGAGGAAGGCCCTCCACATGAGGAACTGACACCGTGGCTACAACAATGGGCTCAAGCAGAGCAATTGGAGGGGGGTGCAGGACCAGGAAGTGTTTCCTCCTCTCGGACTTAAGGCCACATGCCCCCTGAGGGGGCAAGGACTGGCTCATGGATCCATTGAGAGCCACCCAAAGCCGCCACACAGGGGAATCAGTTGTGTGTGTGTGTGTGTGTGTGTGTGTGTGTGTGTGTGTTCCTGACATGGGAGCCTGGATACTGCCTACACAAGAGACTTGAAGAAGGCAGGCATATCAGCTAAGGGAAAGCTGGTTGTGATTCATTGGTTGTATAATGTCTTTTGATTTGCCTGGGGGTGAGCGAAGGAGAAGTGCTAAATTTGTACAGCCTACAAACACCTTTTTACAATTAAAAAAAATCTGTGAGAAACAAATGAGCTAACTGTGCACGGAGCCTTCCCCAAACCCAGGCAACATATAAATGTAAGATAGATGTGTTCCCTCGGGCGGACAGAAGCTACAACTTCAAATGAAGTGCCGTTTCTAGGCGCTTCATATTTATTCATTTTATTCGAGCAGTGATGTAGCCCTATTTTTATTTGAGACATTCATTCTTCGCCCAGAAAGGGATAGAGAAGAGGGAAGGAAGCTTGCTGAGCCAAGGAGGGAGCAACTAACAGATCGTCAAATACAGTTAAAAAAAATAAAATCTTTTCCTTTTCTAGTGTCTCTCATGGATTTTATGTTTGTGTGTTGTTGTCTTCATTTGCCTGTTTACATACCTGTATCTTTGAATAAGTTTGATTCATATCTGTCTCAGGAATCAGAGTGTTAGATGCTGTCGATTCAGATCTGACTCATAGAGACCCTGAATGTAACAGAGGAACTACTGCCCGGATTCGTGCCAGCCTCACCATTGTTACTGTTTGTGCCCATTGTTACAGCCGCTATGTCAATCCGTCTCATTGAAAGTCTGCCTCTTATTTTTAAGGGTCTTCCTCATTTTCACGGGCCCTCTGCTTGACCAAACATGTTGTCCTTTTCCGGAGATAAGTCCAAAATACGTGAGACCACGTCTCGCCATCCTCACTTCTCAGGAACATCCTGGCTTTTCCTCTTCCAAGACAAACGTGATTGTTCCTCTAGAAGCCCACCGTGTACTGAGTAGCCCTCACCGACACCACCGTTGAGCTACATCGATTCCTTAATCATTGTCCAGTTTTCTCATGCATGTGAGGCGATTGGAAGTGCCCTGGCTTGGGTCAGTCCTGCCTTTGTCCTCAAGGATATATTGTTACTCTTTAACATGCTGACTTCGCATTGTATAGCTGGTGATCACTGAAGAAAGAATTTCCCTTTGCCTCAGTTTCTTGCCCCACCCCATCCCTTGTCTGCAATCCTCTACTTTCCTGTGGCTGCCATTTTGAGAGCTTGAAAAAGAATATGCAGAGGCTCCATCAGGGAGGAGAGATCTGAGGGAAGGAGCTAAGACTTGGTGCCTGGGATTGCTGTAGCCCCTCCTTCTGCACTGTGCTGAGAAAGCAATTGACAAAGGTCCTTGTGACGGGAATTCTCTCCCTCACTCTGGTATTCATACCTTAGACCGTTTGCATGTCTGAGAAATGGAGTTATCCATAACAACATAAAAATATTTAGAGAGTGTGAGCCTAAACTCTATTCTGGGGACGAGAAAACCATGGCGCAGAAATTGAGTCCAGCATACCATTTGTTTTTCTCTGGCCAGAAAGTAAAGAATCTAGCTTTTTAATATTTTGAAATAACTGAAAAAAATCAAAAGCCTAACATATTTTATCACACATGAAAATGATATGAAATCAAATTTCCTTGTTCATGAAGAAAATTTTATTGGAAAACAGTCATGCCTATTTATTTACATATCATCTACAGTTGCTTTCCACTGAGAAAGCAGAGTTGAGGAGGGACAGAGACCATCTGGTCCTTTATAAAAAAAAGAAAGAAAAGAAAAAGGTTTTCAGGCCTCAACTTTGTCCTCCCAACAGTCCTACAAGTAAAGTCCCATTTTACATATGAGATATTGAAGAACATAAATGAGCTTAGCTGCCAAAAAGGTAGTAAGGGGAGTTAAGACCATACTATGCACACTGCGATCTGCCTACAATAATTCTAATCTTCTGCATTGTTCCGCAAAAACATCATCCAAAACTCAATTGAACCAAGCCTTAACCGGGTCTCTATTTACCTGGTGCAACAGGAAAAGGAGTCCGAAATCAGAGGAGGAAGTAAGTGTGTGACTGATGGCCAAATGAACAAATGTGAGACCTCAACCTGTGGGTCACGACCTCTTTGGGAATTGAACGACCCTTTCACAGGGGTGGCCCGATTCATAACAGTAGCAAAATTACACTTATGAAGTAGCAACGAAAATAATTTTATGGTTGGGGGGTCACCACAACATGAGGAACTGTATTAAAGGGTCGTGACATTAGGAAGGTTGAGAACCACTGGTCTAGACGGTTCTACCACTACCATTACTGAGCATTGTGATCAAAGCCTACAGAAAGTGGGAAATGCATAACAAAATTTCAAATTCTCATAGACTTTCTGGAGCTATGCAGGTTCCAGAAACTGTTGCCTTATATAATCTTTTAACTGTACACCGAAAATATCTCCTATAGTCTTCTTAAGGCCAAACAATAGTTGGGCTTAAGTAGTACAAACAAAACGGTCTGCCTTCAGCATCATGCACTTTTAAGACATCTCTACGTGGAGTCAAACTGAGAGCAACCTGGAAGATGAATGAGAAACGTGTGAGACAGTGAGTTTCTGTTAATGGGGAGAAACAGCTCAGAATGTCATCAATGTCACTAGCTTGTCCATGAAGAACCTGTTGGATTGGTATGTGTTGTGCTATGTAGACTCTTAACAGCAAAAATGATTTATTAAAAAACAAACAAACTGAAGCACCATAGACTGAGAGTCCTTTCTCCACTCCTCTAACCTCGATTAATTTTTCTGCTGCCAAATGTCCACACTATTTTGTGTTCTACTCTTGTTAGCTCTGAGTCATGTGCCGTGTCGGTCTCTTTGTGCCTTTGCAAATAGAATGAGGAGCTTGTTGCCTTTCTCCTGACTCCATACATTTTATTTTTCAGATGTAAATCACCTGGCCTTTCTTCTGAAGTACCTCTGAGTGGACTTGACTCATCTCTCTTCCAATTACCAACTGAACATGGTAACTATCCAGATACTCAAGATAGTTGAAAGAAAGGAAGTAGCTCAACTGTTGAGAAAGAGAAAGAGAGGTCTCTCTACTGAAATAAGCTCATTTACAACAGGGACAGAGATGAAAACTAACACTTCCCATGTTTCTTCTGTATTAGATCTTAAATTCCGAGCGCTTGGTTTTCAGAAGGCTACAATTTATCATGGGAGCCCTCAATTCATTTTTGAACTTGCATATATATTCAAACTCCATTGAGTTCTGTCTGATCACTGATCAGAAATGTGGATTGCTATGCATTTGAAAGTGCATCACTACCACTTGCTTAACAAACCCAAGAGGGGCAGCCATGCCCACAGGGACTTACCTCAGGGTGCCCTTGATAAAAATGGGTTATTAGGGTTGCATAATCCTACCATGACTACCTGGGTTGGACAATCCTGTGCCATAGTTTGTGCATCCCATTCATGGTCTTTTTGTGTTTTGCAGTCCCACTGAAACTTTGAGAAATTGATCTGCCACTGGTTATGATTTCATAGAGTTTCCTTTCATCTCCATGTCCTAGATAAGTAGCCACATTTCTATGAGTCCTTGGACACCATTTTGGGCTTGTGGTGATGGTCTCCTTCATCTGGATGATTTGTCTTTGATGGTTAAGCCCTGCTTAAGACTTACTACATGTATCTCTATACATTTTATTTGAATGTGGGGTCTCTTTTTTCCACCGAGAAGAAAATGGTGCTCTTTCTACAGGGCCCCTTACTCAAGACTGCCTGCCTTAACAAATGAAAACAAAGGCATACCTTCACTTACTGACAAAGATGTTTCACCCAAACAACCAAGGGATGCTATTACTGTGCACTTGCTGTGTTTGGTGGTTCCAGGCATGCCACATCAGGGTGTCATTTGTCAGGCCAGTTGCCATGGGTCTAGCTGGGTCATTGCATGTCTCTCTTCAAAAGCCCCCATGACTCACCATTACCGACAGAATCAAGTCCAGTGCCTTCAGCTTGGCAGTCAGTACCCTCAAGGGTTTTATCCCAAGGCAGTTTTCCAGCTACTTCTCCCACTCTGGTTTCCTGTATCCTATATTCCTGAATCCTATATCCTCAACATTCCGCCCAAATCTGATGTCCTACCTGTGACCATGCCGTTGCCAAGGCTCCTCCCTCAGTTCTTTCTGGCCCCCAACCCAAGTATCCAACTCCCAATGTTGAGTGCCATGTTGATCACAACCTCCCACTCGTCCTGCGATACTCAACACAGCAAGTGCACAGTAATAGCATCTTCAGTGATATGGCTGCCATCTTTATCCATCTACCTGCCCTCACCTGGATCCTTGAGAACTAGAGAGGGATGAGGTACCACATGGAGTCAGGAAAAAGAGCAAAAGCCTAGTCCCCATCATTTCTGGGCTCATTTATTCATCCAACCAACATTTATTCAGCACCCACCATGCACCACAGGACCCCTGGTGCTGTAGAGCTACATGTTTTGTTGCTAACCACAAGGTGAACAGTTCAAACCCATAAGCTGCTACAAGAGAGAAAGATGAAGCTTTTTGAACCCTTTAAATTTCCAGCTTCAGAAACCCCCAAGGACAATTCAACCCTATCCTAAAGGGTCACTGTAAGTTGAAATTGATTCTATTG
>NW_022103896.1:12049670-12056922 GCF_000313985.2 Echinops telfairi
CAAAGGAAAACCTGGGCTAAGATGGTACAATCTTCCCAATGTCACAAGCTCATTAAACAAAAGGGAAATCTGGGTTCAGAGAATGTGTCTGATCTTGGCCTTTTCACTATATGTCACCATGCTGGGACAAAGACCCTGCCATCAAGGGGCTCCATGCTTGCAGGGGAGATGAGAATTTATAGCTTGCACTCTGGTATGCCCACCCTTTATTTTCTAAGTATATTAAGTGCTCCCTATGTGCAGGGGTCATGGGTGACACAAATAGTTTGTGCTCAAGTACTAGCCTAAAGGCCAGTGCTTCAAACCCAGCCGGGAGACCATGGAAAGAAAGGCTGGCAGTCTGCTTGTCTAAGGATTACGGCCAAGAAAACCCTATGAAGCAGTTCCACTGCATAACACAGGGTTGCCAGGAGTCAGAGTGGACTAGACGGCAAGGGAGCGAAGTTTTTGATGTGTGCCAGGCACTGTGCTAGGTTCTCACACAACACTGAACAGCAGACAGGAGTCCTGACATCATAGATGTTTTATAGTAACTTAAGGGGGCTATAAGGAGTCCTGGTGAGCCTGTGATTTAGCTGTTAGGCTGCTAACTATAAGGTCGGTGGTTCAAATCCACCAGCCGTTAGATGGGGGAAAGGTGAGACTGTCTGTTCCCATGAAGATTTACAATCTCAGAAACCCTACATACAGTCACATGAGTCAGATAACAGTGAGACTGGTTGCTTGTTTGAGGTTTTAAAAAACTTTCAAACCTCACTGCCATTGAGCCAATTTTTGAGTCATAGTAACCTTATAGAACAAAGTAGAACTGCCCCCTTTTGGTTTCCAAGACTAAATCTTTGCAGGAATAGAAAGCTTCCTCTTTCTCCTTCAAAGCATCTGGTAGTTTTGAACTCCTAACCTTGTGGTTAGCAGCCAAATGGGTAACCTACCATTCCACCAAGCTTTCTGTTGCATTGGTCTGGGAGAGATAAAATAAGTAAGTAAACAAAGAAATGAAACTAAGTACAGCTTTTTATTGGTGCAGTCATGAACATCTCTGAGACCCTGTGGGACAGAGAAGGATTGACCCTGTGGTTTCTGGAACTGTACATCTTAATGGAAACAGAGAGCATCACCATACTCTTGCAGAGCATTTCCCGGTTTGAGCCACTGACCTTGCCATTGGCAGCTCAGTTTGTGTTATCCTTCGTTCTCCAAAGACCGGGTCAGACGTCTGGCCGAAGGACCGGCCTTCGAAGGTGCTTTTCTCTCCGACTGAAAAAGGCCTTCATCTTCATGTTCACCAGCTCTCCGTGTCCTCTCTCCGCTGAACACTTGGTGGTTACCCTTGCCATGATGGATCAGAAGTCTGGGTGCACATACCTCCCTCCTCTCACTAGGTCTGAGCCCTTGAGTGGAGCAACTCGGACTCATTCATGCCTACATTCTTAAGAACTGGCTCGGTGCTCGATTCAGAAACATTACCCAAGATGTGTTTGCCAATAATGGGGGACGAACAAGTTGGAAAAGGAAGGAAAGAATGGTTGCACAACTCCAAGAATATTATCAGTTTCGCTAAAATGTACATGCAGAAATTGTTGAATTGCTTCATGGTATGCTGTGTATATTAGCAACAAGGCTGTTGTGAGATGCCAATTCTAACTCGGCCAGTTCCTATGTAGGAGAGAACAACCCACCACCCAGTCCGTGCTATTGTCATCATCGCTCTTATGCTTGAGCCATTGCTGTAGCCACTGTGTCAATTAATCTCGTCCAGGGCCTTCCTCTGTTTTGCTGCCCCTCTACTTACCAAGCATGATGTCTTTCTTCAGGGGCTTATCTCTCCTGACAACACGTCCCAAGTACATGAGGTGGAATCTCACCATCCCTGCCTTTAAGGAGCATCCTGGCCTTACTTCTTCCAAGACAGACCTGTTTGTTCTTTTGGCAGTCTGTGGTAAGATCAAAATTCTTTGCTAGCACTATACTTCAAATACATTGATTCTTCTTTTGTCTTCTGTATTCAACCTCCATTTTTTTTTTCACATGCAAGTAAAATTTTACTGCGCATAATTTAAAAACCGTTGCAACAGTATATGACGGGGAACTCCCAGAAATTCAAGTCCAATTCAGAAGAGACTATGACAGGAAGGGTGTAATATTGGTTGTCAGACGGATTTGGCTCATAGTAGAGAATATCAGAAAGACATTTATTTGTGGTTCTTGACTATGAAAAGGCATTTGGACAAATCATAACAAAGTATAGATAACAGAGAATAATTGGAATTTCAGAACATTTCATGTGCTCCTGTGGAACCTGTGCATGGTCCAAGAGGCAGTTGTTTGAACAGCACAAGGTAATGTTGCATAGCTTAAAATCAGGAAAGATTTGTGCTAGGGTTGTAGCATTTCACTACACATATTCAGTTTGCATCCAATGCACATTATATACATGCAATTTGTGTGCAGACCAGATAAACCAAGAAGCTGGACTCTGTGAAGGAGATCACAGCGCCAAGATTGGAGGAAGGCGTACTGGCAACCTGTGACATGCGGATAGCACAAGCCTGCTTGCTGAAAGTGAGGAGCTCTCACCGCACTTGCTGATGAAAATTACAAACCACAGCCTTCTGTATGGATTGCAGCTCAATGGAAAAAAAGTAAAATTCCTCATAACTGGATCAACAACAACAAAAAATCTTAATAATCGAAGAGCAGATTGACGTTGTCAAGGATTTCATTAGGCTTGGATCCACAATCAAGGCTCATGGAAGCAGCAATCAAGAAGTCAAAGGACATTGCATCGGGAAAATCTGCCACCCCAAGTGCCTGCAAAGGTCAACCTCCATTTTTGACATGCATATGAAGTGATTGACAATACCAGGGCGTGGGTCAGGCACACCTTAGTCTGCAAAGTAATCTCCTTACTTTTCAACACTCTAAAGAGGTCCTCTGCAGCAGATTTACTTAAATTAATGCAGTGCATTGATTTACTTAAATTAATGCAGTGCATCTTTTGATTTCTTGACTGCTGCTTCCATAAGCATTGACTGTGGATCCAAGCAAGAAAAAATGTTCCCCTATTTATCGTGATGTGAATATTTGGGTCTTTATATTGAGTTGAATTCATATTGAAGAAGGCAATCTTTGATCTTAATCAACAAGTGTCTCAAGTCCTCCTTACTTTCAGCAAGAGAAGTTGTGTCATCAAAATACTGAATGTTGTTATAGGTCCTCCTCCAATCCTGATGCCATATTCTTCTTCATATAATTCAGCTTCTCTGATGATCTGTTCAGCATACACACTGAATAAGAATGGTAAAAGGATACAACCCTGATGCACACCTTTCCTGAATTTAAACCATGTAGCATTTCCTTGTTCTGTGTGTACCACTCTCTTGATCCATGTATAGGTTCCACATGAGCACAAGACGGTGTTCTGGAATTCCCATTCTTCTCAAGGCTATCCATAGCTTGTGATCATCCACAGAGTCAAATGCCTTTGCCTAGTCCATGAAACACAAGTTAGGATCTTCCTGGTATTCTCTGCTTTCAGGCAAGATCATCTGACATCAGCAGTGACCGCCCTTGTTCCGTGTCCTCTGCTCAACCTGGTCTGAACTTCTGGCAGCTCCCTGTCAACATACTGCTGCACACATTGTTTTCTCAAGAGAAACAAAAATAAACTCAATGATATTATCACAATTTAATCAACATCCCCAAAAAATCCTTTTCCATAAGCCACCAATAAAGATCACAACCATTTTCCCCCAAATGTAATAAAAATAAATGTTAGCGAAATTAAACTGCATTGACTCAACACCCAGTTCTCCTCTACCCCAGCCATGGTCCCTAAAGCATTCCCACATCCTCCTTCCTGGTGTTGTCAAAGTGAAGCAAGCAATGTGGCCTACTCGAACACTGAGGGGCTTACCTGAATAAACACCTACTTCTCACTTGATCTCCAGCCCAGGGTGGGTCAGCAGTCTCCTTTCCCTCACCTTGATTTAAGGGCCCTTGTCCCTTTATCTAGGGGCTCCACCAACTTCTGGGCATTGGGTTCCTCCAAGGAATCTTCTGCACCCAGTTGACAAAGGGAAAAGTAAGGGTTCCACAGCCGGGAGGAGTCAGAGTAGGAAGGGACATTCACCCCTTCTCCCCACTTGTTATCGGTTATGACAAAGTCGCATGGCTATACCTAACTGAAAAGGAGGCTGAGCAATTTTTCCTGGTTGTATACCTAGGAAGAAGATGAAATGGGTTTGGTGAGCAGTTCACAAATCTCTGCCATGTTCTCCATCAACACTCTGGCTTTTCTGTTGCAAGAACCCACTCACCGTTCAAAACATTTAAGAACAGCAATATCAATTTTAATGCAGGCCCTCCATAGACACCTGTGATAATAATAGGTTTCAAGAATGCCAAATGCTCAGCAAACCATTCAGATACCTCCTATGACACCCCCTCATCATCCTTAGCATTGTTTCCTCTCATCCCAAGAGATCTACACTTTGGAGTTTTATGCTTCTTACCCAAGCCCTTAGAGTAGCTTTGTTTTCCCTTGTCGGGCCTAAAGACAGGGGAAGTCAACTGATGTCAAAGATCTTTCCTATCCAAAGGAAAGATCTGGCAGGAGGAGGTTCAATTTGTAAAGCCCAAGGAAGTAATTCACAACTCACTGAGATTGTCAACCAAAGGAAGTTCATCTGGATTAGTCACACATAGATTTTTGTGTTTTTAATCAAATGAGGAACTCTACAAACATGGGTGGAGTTTTCAACATGATTAGCCTAGCTGAAAAAAAAAAAAAAAGAAGGGGACGTGAAAGTCAAAGGGGGAAATGGAAGTTGATTTGAGGAGCAAAAAGTTGTTCAATCACAAATGTTCTAGCTTGTTTTTTCAACTCATCAAGATCTGGGTTTCAAACATAAAAACTTTTCGATGTTAGTGAAATGTCCATGAAAATAGGCCACTCTGATCTCCTGCTGTGGAAAGAAGAGTTGACTGGGAGCCAAAGCAGCTGGGAGGTTCAAGCTGCTGTGCTTGAACCAAGGCCATACTTCCAGTAGGCAGCTCCCTGCAAAGACAAAGTATGACAAGGACTCCTTCCTCCAGGATCCTGCAGGACATAGGACTTCTCTGATAGGTATTTGTGGTTGAAAAACTCTCAATTGGCCTCACCTAAATTTCTAGCCTAGAACTGAGCCTCTGAGTCTCTTCCTCCTTCACCTTCCTTCTTTCTTCCTCAGTCCTCCTTCCTTCCGCCTCTTCTGTCACAGGTGTGAGACCTGCATTGAAGTCTGAAGACTCTCCTTGCCTCCTCTTACATCCTTCCTCTTTTCCTGCACAGGTGTTTCCTTCAAAAATCCTCATGCACATCAAATCCCTTCGTAGTGTGTGTTTCTCAGAGCACCCAAACTTCCACGAGTCCATTCAGACTTCTGGGTGGTGGGTCTTTTTTGATTTCTCCTCCTGCCTTCAGTGTGAAAAGGATGTGGAGCGTTGAACAGGACAGAGCAGAGAGGAACAGTTGCTCTCGGACTCCTTGACCAAAGACTTGGCTTCTGAAAGAACTCTCCTCTCAGACCACAGAGAGGAACTATAACAATAAGTACCACAACAAACCTATTTCGGCTTTTGTTTTGCACTAACAAGCTAAGTAATATGGGTGGGTCACTGTGCAGAGCTGGAAGCCTAGCATGGTACAGTGACTTGGCCCCAGTGCTGGGGTGTTAGTGTACAAGCCTGGGGAAGATCAATGTCATGGGCTCCTAGCTACTCACGCACTGCATGGTGTCACACCATGTAACTGTGTTTCATACCCACCTGCGTGAAAAGTCATAGTGACCCTATAGGACAGAGTAGAACTGCCTCTGTGGATTTCTGAGTCTGTAAATCCTTATGGGAATAAAAAACTTCATCATTCTCTATTACACCAATTGACTTGATAAGAATGAGTCGACTCCGTGAGTCTGTGGGACAAAATCAGTTCAGAGAGCTTAGAGTGACCACTGTGAGTAGCACATTCAGCCCATACACTCCAAGGGATCTTTTGCAAGCCAAATAAAGAGATAACCAAACCAAACCCAGCCCATTGCCATCAAGTTGATTCTGGTCCTATATGAAGTTTCCGAGGCTGTGTTTCTTTATGGGAAATGTAGCCTCGTCTTTCTCCCTTGGAGCAGCTGGACGGTTTGAACAGCTGACCTTGTGGTTAGCAATCCAATGGTTACACAACAATGCCACCAGAATTCCTTAAATAAGTAGACAAATAAATATAAATTCCGTGAGCTTTTTTAACCTGTATTTAATTGGCTGGTTAGAATCAGTCAAAGTTGTTCAGCAACATGAGGTCTCATTGAGTTCTAGAATATCCTCAGCACGGGACCAGGACTGTGGAGATCTCCCAGCTGACTGACCACCTGGTGCAGGAAGGGCTGACCCTGGGGTTCTCATATCTATCTTTCAAAGATGACAACTACAATTAGCTCTGTTAAAAAAAAGTCATTTCAACAGCAAACTGAAGGCTACCACATATTGGTGAAATAAATTACAGACGGGATGTATTGAGTCCTTACCAAGTACCAGCTGCTGCCCTAGAACCGCTCTCAATTATTGCCTCATTTTGCAGATGAAAAGGTTGAGATGTGGAGAAATTAAGAAATGTACCCAACCTGTCACATCTCATAAGTAGGGAATCAGACTCAAACTAAACCAGGTACCCACTCCATCCTGCTCTCTCTTTCCCAGGAACACTGCCGAGATGCACACAAGAGTCCCCACTGCGGTCTGTCAGGGAGGACAAACAAGACTGAAATAATAAAAAATCCAGATCATAGGTGTGTGTTTGCTTTTTAAAAATACATGTTCCAGTCCTTCGTTCAAACTAGATCGACAAAGTGATGTGTGGAAAAGGTACTTCGACCTTCAACTCTGCACGCTCTGTAAGTGGAGTTTATTATGATCTCATTAAAATGGGTACTGTCAGGGCACTGGGTAGAGTTTAAACTATGTCTGTTACACATGGTCTGCAGAGCCCTGTTACACTGTTGACATACTTAACAGGGGAACTTGGAAGCCACACGCCTGAACAGAGACAGGGTTCAAGGGAACAACCTTATCTCGGGCTCCAGCCTTGCCTGGGATGGCTTTGGCGGTGCCTGTGCATGCAGTCCTTGCATGCTCCATCAGCCCATCCATGCTGCGCTATTCTGGACCACCCAGATCGCACTTCTCCCAAACCACCCTCAAGGCAAGATAAAGGAGAGGA
>NW_022103896.1:12058610-12062308 GCF_000313985.2 Echinops telfairi
TAGGGCTGAACCTGTGACACAGTTCTGGTTGATGCTATGTAAAAGATTTGCAAGGGCCCTTCTTAGAAAGCTTTTTCTACCCAATAAAAATATAAGCACATGAAAATGATAGCTTCTGTTACCTGCCCCCTTCCTTGTGGGCTGATATCATGTTTTGAGAAGATGTGATGCTTCCAGCAGGGGCAGCTATATTGCAACCAAGAGGGTAGCCAATGCGGAGACACTAAGAATGGAAGAACAGAGGTACACAGAGCTTGGGCCTTCGTGATGGCCCACACTGACTAGCACAAGAGTAAAGCAAACATGTGATCAGAATAGCCAGGTGTGGCCCTTGTTTCACTTTGTGGAGTGTCACGCTATTTGGTAATTAGGATCACAAAACTAAAATCTTGTACGGTCCATTTATTTCAGGTCTATTTCATGACAGGCGACAGACAACGTGCTTTTCACAAGAACTTTCTCCATCAACAATAGAAAGACAGCATTTACACATAGACAAACTGGTGCTAGGGGGATGAGGTGGGGCAATCACCTCAGATTAATCTACATTTTTTCAATCCCAGGCACCTCTTTCTTATTCATGTTAACAGTACCCCCAACTCTTCTATGGGGAACTTCAAGCCTTTCATTCTACATGACCCTGTATGAATCATCAACATCTCATGAACCTGACAGATCACTCACTCTCTGCCATGGAGTCAATCAAGACTCAGAGCAACCCTATAAGACAGAGTAGAGTTGCCCCCGTGGGTTTCAATGAGGCTGTACATCTCTCCAGGGGTAGAAAGTCTCACCTCTCTCCTGCAACACAGCTGGTGGGTTTGAACCTCTGGTCTTGTTAACAGCCCACAGTGAAACCCACTACACCCTCAGAGCTCTTGGTAAGTAAGACCTGAGAACCTAGGAATGTTTGGTCTGTACTAACAGAGCACACTTGTCTTGTTCGTTTGACCCCATTATACCAAAAACAAACAAAAATACACTCTTCCCACACACACTGCACTATCAGATACAAAAATCAAGACCATCTCTTTCGTCTTTTTTCTAGAAAACTATTCGTTCTAGATAGATCTGCCAGTGATCCTACTTCAATGACCAAAGATCCACCCAGACTCCCCTAGCCCTAGAGTCCTTTGGAGCATTGGTCCCAGTACCAGCTACTGTTAACTTGTCTCTGACTCATGGCAACCTCATGTGTGTCCAGGGAGAACTGTTCTCTATGGGGTCCTCAATGGCTCATTTTTTTCAGAACTAGATCAGCAGGCTTTCCTTCTGAAGAGACTCAAGATGAACTTGAACCTCCAACTTTGTAGGTAGCCAATGGTCGTGTTAACCACTCATACCTCCCACGGATTCCAGAGAAGGTACATCCATTACTAGGAAATAGAGTAGAAGGGAGGTTCTGTGGGAGGCTCTTCCCACTCCTCCTTTGTACCGAAATCATATAAACAAACACAAACTCTGAGCACACAGCTTTCCCTGGAAGCATGCTGCCTCTGTCGGGAAAACATTGATCATTTTCAATGCTGGAAAGAAATAGAGGTGTTTTGCCTAAGAAGCACAAAATATTTGTCGTCACTTAATGTGATTTAGAACAACGTTTTACATTTATACTCCTCAGATCAACCAGTGGGGGAGGAGGGCACGGTGTACAATCTGCCCACCGAAGGTGGTCCACCACCTGTTGTTGTAAATAGCATTATGTTGGGACATAGCCACACCCATGTGTTTACATATGGCTGTTTTCACTCTCGTTTTGTTATTGTTGATTTCAGTGGGAGGAATTCTAACTCCTGAGTCATCCGTGGGTGCAGAGTAGAACTGCTCCACTGTGTTTCCCAAGGCTGTGACTTTGTGGAATCTAATCACCAGGCCTGTCTATCAAAATGCCCCGGGGTGAGTTTGAACTGCTGACCTTTTAGCTAGTAGTTGAGTGCTTACCAGTACGTGGCAGCCAGGGATTCCGTGTCACAGTAAAATGGCAGCGCTGAGTTCTTGGACCGCTCAAAATACTTACCACCTGACCCTTTACAGAAAAAGGTCATTGACCTCCAGTTAAATATAATAACTTCAGCAGTTGTTATTAATTATTGAACTCTACCATAGTTTTACAAACATAACATGTCACCACATTTGTGCCTCAAAGTCTTCTAACTACCGCTCTTCTTTTTTCTAAAATTGTAGGTAAAGCTCAGAGAACATTCAGAACTTTCCCAAGGCCACTCCAAGGCCAGGCTCAAACCCAGGTGCCACATTTATCAATGTTTATTGAGGAGCAACTGTGTGCTGGTCATGTGATAAATGCAAGGAGCAGAGTGGCGAATAAGAACATGGTAAAACCTTTGCCCTCTTGGAATTTAGATTGGAGGGGGAGGGCAGATCACCATACACAGGTAAGTATTATATGAGATTACCAATAGTGATAAAGATTCTAGGGGAAAACATTCCATGGGTTGAGAAAAATAGGGACCCTGGATAAGTCTTACCTGCTAAAGTTTTAGTGGAAGGGGAAGCCTAGCCAGAGGGGAAAAAAAAGGGCAAACTATGCAGGGAGTGAGAGAAAGCACATTCCAGGTGATATTTTACCAAGCCGGCCATATCCTCCCATGAAAACACATAGCATGGAACGATGGGCCACCCGGAATAGGCATTCCTTGGATGTTTGAATGGAAGAAAAGGATTTGGAGGAAGAAAGGGATAAAGCCGCTCCTGCCCAGTCCTCCTCTCCTGACTCCCCTGCAGAGGTGTGAGACAGCCTGGGGTCTCAGGAGGCCAGGTGATGGACAGGAGTTCAGTCTCCATGGAGCAAGTTCTCAAGGCCCAGAAGACCAGAAGCAGCTGGGGAAATCTTGAAAACCCACACGCTGGGTTACTGGGATGCCTGCCGGGCCGGGCATGAAGCCTATCTGAGGAAGAACCCTAAAGAAGGAAGTGAAGGGATGGAAGGATGTGCAACTTGGGCTGAGGGAAAGGCACATGCAAAAGCCCCGAGGCGGAAAAGCCATTAGAGGCATGCTCCTCCATTGGTCTGTCTACCTGTTCCACCAACACCTGCATCTGTGACCAGCCCACGTCTGGTTCCCTCACTTGTAAAATGAAGAACATCGTAACTCCTACCTCAGAGGTTGATTGTAAGGATTGAACAACATTTATTCATATGTAATAGTTAACAGAGGAAGTGGCTCATAAGAAGAAAACAGTAACATTAGCAATTGTTTTTTGTGGCAATGATATATGTCTCAAAAGAAAGGCAATCTGCTTCCAAAAAAACCACAGGTTGATATATTAGGCTGGGTTGTCTAGAGGGGGGAAATTACACTCATATACAAATAAGAAAGCATTTCATATCACGAAGTAATTTCACATTAAGAAGGTATCCCTACCCAGGCCAAGTTAAATCCATGGGTCCAGTGCTAGCTGGAGCCCCCTTCAGATGCACGCACCTGCAGGGAGATGATGCACAAAGGAGAAGCAGGAAGCCTGGAGATCAGCCAGGTGGGGAGAGTTGCATGGATCCAAGGTCAGTGGGAAAATAGCAGGGCTCTGACAGGTCCCAGGGCCTGTGGCCCACATGAGATCACCCCTGGAGGCAGACACAGAATCCAAGCCAACAGGAAGGCAAAGGGCAAGAGGGAGAAGGAGGTTCCCAGTGTCTCTCTTATAAAGAGGCCACACCTCCAAAGAAAAGGAAATAGAGG
>NW_022103896.1:12063112-12064813 GCF_000313985.2 Echinops telfairi
AGTTGTATGAGCCCCTAATAATATTTTTTTTTAAATAAATAAAGAGAACACTCCTCCAAGGAGGTATCAGACTGTGACCTGATTTATAGGTTCAAGTTGACATAAAATCCAACCATCACATCCCCTTACAGAAGGGTCACAAGGAAGAGACGATCCAGTCAGGGTGCAGTATATAGCGCTGATGAAACATACGTTCCTCCAGTTCTTTAATGTGCCCTCCCCCCACCCCTACTATCATGATCCCAATTCTACCTTACAAATCTAGCTAGACCAGAGCATGTACATGGGCACAGATGAGAGCTGGAAACACAGGGAATCCAGGACAGATAAACCCCTCAGGACCAATAATGAGAGTAGCGATACCAGAAGGGTAAGGGGAAAGTGGGGGGAGAAGGGGGACCCGATCCCCAATGATCTACATATAACGCCCACCCTCGGGGATGGACAACAAAAAAGTGGGTGAGGGAGACATTGGTCAGTGTAAGACATGAAAAAATAATAATTTATAAATTATCAAGGGTTCATCAGGGAGGGAGGGGGAGAGAGGGAGGGGGGAAAATGAGGAGCCGATATCAAGGGCTCAAGTAGAAAGGAAATGTTTTGAGAATGATGAAGGCAACAAAAGTACAAGTGTGCTTGACACATAGATGTATATATGGATTGTGATAAGAGCTGTATGAGCTCCCAATAAAAAGAAGTCCAACCATCACAGTTGAAAACCCTATGTTAAGAAAGACCTGAAACAAACATAAATGGATTCACTCAAACCTCTCTGCATGTGATAGCGTGGACAGCCCCCTCCTGGCTTGGATGCAGCCTTCCACCTGGGAGATTCCTATTCCCATCTGTGCCGGACTGACGAGAGGGGTAAGGGTAGAGCGAGCTGACAAAATCTCAGATCTAGACTTTATCCAAGGGCTCTAACTCCATAATGAGCTTCAGACCACCAGCATCGACCTCAGAAAAATCCCTGCAGGTGGTCCTGGCCCCACATGTCTAAGAATAGTGATAATAATGACAAATACTCTCAAACCTTCTACTTCAATTTCCAAACTTTTTCAATAGAGAGCAACCTCATTCTACCCTCAACAAAGCCCACTGCGCGTTTGGAAGAGACGGTGGCACTCATGGTTCTAAATAGACATGTTTCCACCAGAACACCTGTGTTTGGATCCTACTCAGCAGTTTTATCATCTATGGCAGCAGCAACTAGCATGGTTCTTAAAACTCGTGCCCTCTCAGCATGGGCTCTCAGGAGAGGGACTATAGACTAGATGTGGCAAGGAACAAAGAAGGTAAGGCTTGTGTGCAAGACCCCCTGGAGCTGCCCTTTACTTCCATGACTGGTTTACTCTCCTGGGAGTCAACCCTCGCACAAGATGGTGACTGCCACACAAAACTCAAGTATGGAGCATGTACTATAAGCCAGGCAAGATGCTAAGGGTTTTACAGAATGTTTCCTCTTTAAGAAAAACAAAACACCGGCCCAATCTCGCTTCCCCATTTCCCCAAGTAGATTGGGTTAGAAAACCTTACTTCACCCCTATCCCCCACCCCCACCCCTGTTGTATGGAAGAAAAACAAAACAGTTGCCATCAACCCCACCTCCTGAGAACCCCACAGGAGTCAGAACAGAGCTGTGCCCACGTGATCTCCACTGACTGTGGTGATGGCACCTTTCTTCCAAGGTGCCTCTGGGTA
>NW_022103896.1:12065295-12103515 GCF_000313985.2 Echinops telfairi
GAGACTCACCACCCATTTATCTCTCCGCCTTTCAATTAGCCCCACATGTGATTATTGGCCAGGTTGGCACAATTAACTAACTCAATCCACCCCTTGCCAACCTGGCACCTGTATATAATTCTTAGCTTCACAATTGCAATTAAGTTAACACCTATACCTTAACCCTATAATCCTGTGAATTTTTCCCCTACCTATGAAAGTTTGTAAGCCAACCACTTCATGCCTTTATCTCCCCCAATTTTGTGTATCCAATTTATATACTGCCCACTTACAGTCCTCTTCAGACTCACAAAACACATGCAATGATGCCAAATGAAGGATGATCACAGGCCGGTGGGTAGAAGGTCTTTGGATCCAGTGGACTTGTAAGCATCTCAGTGCTAGCAGGGGTCTCTACGTGACTTCTCCGGCTTTAGGGGTCTGGTTGCATCAGGCTAGGTCCGTATTGCTTCTCAAACTTAGGGCACTAGCATAGTTCCATGTGTCTTGTCAGCTACAATGTCTCCTAGGGAGTATGTTGAGAATCTCCCACCAAGAAGGAGGAAAACCCAGAATTCCCAGAATCCTTTGCGAAGGTTATGCCCACACAGAAGCCTCCTTGGCTATGACCCAATTGATGAAGTAGACTCCACCCCTTCACTCTTAATCGTCAAATTGACAAATGATTATATATCTATCACAGGCAGTGAAAAAGAGGAAGGCCCTCTGCAAGATGGATTGGCACAGTGGCTTCAACAATGGGCTCAAGCACAGGAACAATTGTGGGGATGACGCATGATCAGGCAGTGTTTTGTTCTGCTGTGTCTGTGGTCACTATGGGTAGGATTGACTTGATGGCACGCAACAACAAAAGGGTATCATTGGATGGTGGCTGTTATGGCCACACAATAGCTCTTAGACCTTCTCCTCCCACAACCTCCTCTCTCTAAGAAGAATCAAATTCCACTCTCTATTTCCTCCTTGTAGTTCACAAGTCCCAAACTACAATACCCCAAGAAAAACTCTTCCCAAGACTCTCAGCTGAGCTGGTCCCCACAGTGCTTTTTGCGGGTTCTTTGTCCCTTGAGAGCACAACAGTACAGTGACCCTCTGGACTATGAACTTGCATCCCACCAAAAGCTTGTTACAACAAGGGCTTCAAACCAATTCACTCAAGTTTGACCCCTCTTCTGATAAGTTTATATTTCCATCACAGACAGACTGACTCAAAATCTAAAATCATGTAGATTCTGATTCAGTCTCTCTAGGGTTGAAATGCAAATTCTTAACAGGTAGTAGGAACCAGACTGAACCAGATGGGTTAAAAACTCTGGTTCTGAACCAGATGGGTTAAAAACAAGCCAGATTGCTGGACCTGCCGACAGTGTTTCAGATTCAGTAGATGTGTACGGGGCCAAGAATTTGTATCTTAAATTACCACAGTTGCCTGGGTGTCGAAAATGTCTAGTACATTCTGCTGCTAATCACAAAATTGACAGTTTGAGACCC
The DNA here is from genome assembly GCF_000313985.2 of Echinops telfairi. NCBI lineage: Eukaryota > Metazoa > Chordata > Mammalia > Afrosoricida > Tenrecidae > Echinops > Echinops telfairi. Next base: position 12,066,784 of record NW_022103896.1, read on the forward strand.
CCACCCTATCCCCTACTGCCCCACCGCTGTGGTACCTCAGAAGAAAGGTCTGGTGATCTACTTCTGGAAAACCAGCTACTAAAAACTTTAGTGATCAGACTTCTTCTCCAACACATATGGGCGTAAGTATGGCCATGCGTTGGGGTGCCATGAGACGGGGTCAACTCAGTGGCAACTGGTGATAACAAGTTGCCAGGGGATACTGATGCTACTGGTGCTGGAACCACTTTGAGAACCACTGGTGTCGTTTCTAAAAGGCATGCAGGTGGTGCAGCAATTAAAGTACTCTGCTGCTGACAAAACCACCAGCCATCCAAATCCAGTTGCTCTGCAGAAGAAAGATGTGGAAACCCCATGGGACAATTCTGTTCTGCGCTATAGGGTCACTGTGAGCCATAATCAATGACCCCAGCTGAATAGAGTCAATTGTGTTTAAAAAGCACCTGTAGAACTAGCATTTATTCACTCAAAATGTACAGCCATCGAGTCCATTCTGACTCACAGTGATCCTATAGGACAGAATAAAACTGCCTCCATGGCTTTCCAAGAACATAAATCTTGCAGGGGTATAAATCCTCATCTTTCTCTGGAGGAACAGCATGTGGTTTTGAAATTGCTGAGCATGAAATCAATAGGCCAAGGCAAAACCCAGGCTACCTCAAGTTAATTCCCAGCTGTTTTACGATGAGTCCTGGGACAAGTCCATCTTGGTCTTCTCACTGTAAAATGAGGGTGGATGATGGCGCTGACCTCAAAGAGAATGTGCCAGCTTCTACAGGTGGGGGCTTCAGCTCTGTGACTGGTATTTAGCAAGTGCTTAGTGTGTCTGTGCTGCTCTAATTCCAGGGGGTCTTCAGTCTTTGGATCGTCTACTCTGCTTCTCTTTACTAGACTGTGCTCCACACCCCTAGCCCACAAGGGCCCTTTATGGCCATTATTGAATGTGTCTCTAGTCCATAATTGGAGGAAGACTCAGTCACAACTGCGATGCAGAAGACACAGTCTTGTTTACTGAAAGCAAGGTAGACTTGAAGGGCCTGCTGATGAATATCATCGCCTATAACCTTCATCGTGGATTACATACAGCTCAATGGAGAGAAAAGACAAATCCTCACAACCTTAACAAAAGCAGAGAAGAGATTGAAGTTGTCAAGGATTCATTTTTCTTGGATTCACAATCAATGCTCCTGGAAGTTACAGTTAGGAAATCCAACAACATACAGATAGCATGGGGAAAATCCAGTGCACATGACCTCCTGAAAGTTTTAAAGAGAAAAGGTGTCACTTTGAAGACTGTATTAGTCTAGGTACTTTGGAGAAACAAATCCACAGCAACTCACGTATAAGAGAGAGTTTTATGCAAAAAAAATGTGCATCACGAAAACATCCCAACCCAATGCTGCCCAAGCCCACAAGTCCAACATTAACCCATTAACCCAACACCAGTCCACAAAGTCCTCCACCTCACAAAACAGAGGCAATAATGCTGACTGCAGGAGGAAAGCTGAGTCAGTGAACGTGTAAGCACCTCAGCACTGGCAGGGGTCTCCACATGGCTGCTCCAGCACCCAGGGCTGCATCGGGATAGATCCATGCGGCTTCTCCTTGGGGATGTCTCGTAGGAAATCCATCTTGCAAGCTGAAGCAGGGAACTGCTAAGGCAGCTGCACCCGATGCAACCATCACAAAACAAGAGACCCGAGAACTAGAAAGGCGAGGCTTCACCAACCATTTATCCCTCCGCCTTTCAACCAGCACCACATGTGATTATCGGCCAGGCTGGCACAATTAACTAACTCAAAGACTATGGTGCACCTGACCTAAGCTATAATATTTCTAAAAACAGTTTAATTGGCATGTACTTCACATCACATACAATTCAGTCATTCAATCATATCAAAATGAGTTACACAACCATCACCACAATCCATTTTAGAATATTTTCTTCTTTCTTGTACTCCTTGTTACCAGCTTCCCTTTTCGCCCCAACCTCCCCTCCCATGTCCCCAGGAGACCATCAATACAGTCACTCTCCACAGGTTTACCTATCCTGCATTTCACATGCAGAAAGCCATACAGAAAAGCCTCCATCAAAAGGAAAGCAGAAAATATTTTTAAAAAACTAGTAAAAAGTGTGGATGGATCAAAAGGGAGATCAAAGGATAGCATGTTCAATGTTGGCCTAACTGCATCTGCAATAATTCACTTTCCAAGGCACTCTGCATGATAGCAAGGCCATTCACACAAGCCATGGCATTTTCAATCACCTTGTATGCATGAGAAAGCTGAACAATGACTACGGATGACTGAATAAGGGTTCATGCATTTGAATTATAGTGTGGGTGAAGAATAGTGACTGTACCATGGAGTGTGAGAAGAATGGACACATCTACCTTGGAATAAGTATAACCAGCATATTCCTCAGAAGTGAGGATAATGAGATTTTATCCCAATTATCTTGGTTGTGTTATCCGGAGGAATCAGTGCCTAGAGAAGGACACCAGGCACTTTACTTGGTAAAGTCGGAGGACAGCAAAAGAAAAGAAGACCCTTAACAAAGCAAATTGGCACAATGGCTGCAGCAATGGGTTTGACATAGCAATCTTGTGAGGATAGAGCAGGACCTGGGAGTGCTTCAGTCTATAGTAGTCCATGGGGTCACTATGGGTTGGAACCACTCAATGACCCCAACAACAATTAGCCATGAGCTGCAAACTGGCAATGACATAAGCCCGAGATTCAGGTATCTCCAACCCGTGGTGAAGTTTCTTAAGTGCCCATAGTAGGGAAATTGCTCAGGACACAGTGTCAGAAGGCCAGAAGTGGGATCAAAGCTCTGCCAGTTGCTGGCCGAATAACCTTAGTCAAGTTCAATGGCATCTCATCTGTTCAATGGAGACATTTATACGGACCTTAAACTAATTGAGCTAGCAGACCTTCTTGTAAGTGGCAGACCTATGAATTGTGAGAAATCTAGCAGCTACCTAAATATTTGTGTCCCTTACCACTCTGGGCAGTTAGGGTATCAGTGATAAGCTAGGTCCAATCACTGCTCCCTGCCTACTGACGGTGCCGCCACCTGGATTCTGTTACATAATCTACCCTCACTTCTGAGAAGGGCCAGGTCACCTCACCCAGCCTGAATTTCCCAGTCTCAAGACTAACCATATTTCCAAGGATTGCTATTGTCCTATGTCCCCAACAGCAGGCCATTCTGGAAGAGCAAGAGCTTAGCAGAGACAGGTCAGCTTGGGTCACAAAGTCCACGGGAGGTGAAACCCATGATGATACCTCTATTTGCCTTCATCTTCTCCCTGCTTTGAGGAATCAATGTCAACTGTCCCTGGGCATGCAGTTAAAGACCTCAGAAAAACCACACGCGGAACCCCAAGGACTGTTATCGTTTTATTCCATTTCTCTTGTTTGCTTAGTAACCTTGGTTGATAAATGTATGCAAACAAAAATCTTTTAATGCTATTAAGTTCTCAGACACTTAAGGTTCTGATATAGGTGGACAAAATAATTGAATTTAAACTTCATTGTAAATGGGCTCGGAAAAAACATAAAACACTTACCGACTCGTTCAGCCAACATTGACCCAGTGCTTACTGGGTAGTTGGCACAGTTGTAAGTGTTGGCAACATGAGAGAGACTGAAGCAAAGTCTCTGCCCTCGGGGATCCATGCACCTAATCAGGTAGTCATCTAGAGAGCACATATACTTAATGGCAGAGACTTTGGCCAGTGAGCATTGGCTCTGTCCTCAATCAGATGTATTGATCCAGGAATGTGTGCAGAAAGAACAAGATTGAAACAAACCATTTTTCTTCTTGCTCTTTCCCTGTGCCCCTTCATGCGATCAGAAGATGAGTGATAGAAAGCTTCCCCAGTTCTTTACTTGGGCCACCTTTGCAAGTCATTCATATGTTACTTCATGTACTTATTCAATCAACAAATATTCTTTGGGTGATTTCTACACACTGATTTCTGAGTATACAGCAGTGGCATGACCATGGAATCTACTGGAGACAGATGATTCCCATTCAGAATGATGAGTTGTAAGAAAATGAGACAAAGAGAGCACACGGCAAGCAAACCTGAGTGTCCCTGGCAACATATTCTGGGACAATTCTAATACTTTTCAAAAATTCATATAGACTTTGCAACAGCCCTGCCAGGTAAGTAATGCTATATGGCCCCTGAGTGGAAAATTCAAGGTTTTCCCCCACACAAATCCAGGGTCACATAACTAGTCAGTGACAGATTTGACTTTATATTACCTCTCCAATTATTTGATAATTGTTTTCTTAGAGGTTTGATGAGAGTTCAACTTTGCTAACAATCCAAATGGTCTCACCCTACAAAAGTCCTAAAAAGACGGAACTATTGATCCAATGGGACTCATTCCAGGCATAGAAGCCAACAAGAGTTTCTCCAGGATTGAGTGCCATTTGCACCAAAAAGGCACCATCATCGAGACACAAAGACACTAGGATGGAGACACTGAAGCTCTAGTTTCCACCACAATATTGTCACTTCCTGGCCATGTGACCTCAAGTAAATCCCTAGACTCGAGTTCCCAATGGGAGGAATAACACAATCTCAGGACATGGTATGAGGTGGTTAATAATCAATGAGCAGTATATTTCTTATCTTTATACCATCATCATCATAATTATCATCATCAGAAGTTTGACTCTGTGTACACCATCAGTGTACTCAATATGAAGATGCTGAATGAGGCTGGGGATCAGACTCTCAAGCCCAGGAGCACACCTGTCATATTACCCAATAAGCAAAGCAAGAGTAGGCAGAAATGTGCTTACCTAGTAGTCTACAGTGAATAATTTCACATGATTTCAGCACATCAAAGATTCTACTTCTAGGTATGGCTGGCATCTGTTTCTCTCTCAACTGCACTCCATCTTGCTATGATATCAAAGCCTCTTTTCAAAGCTTCAGTCCCTGCCAGGGATGAAGTATCCAGTAAGAAAGGCAAGCACTGGCTAAGTTGGGCTTACTTACTCACCCATAGAGAGCAGTTTCACATTTTTCACGCCATCAACGTCCACGTTGACCTTCCTTGGTGAGTAGTCTGCCCCCGGGACAGTCCAAATCCCATAAGAAAAAGAGAAGGGAGGGGAGTCTGCATCAAGGAGGAGAATTGTCATCACAACTGCTCTTCACTGACCAGGTCTGCTGAAGAGACACTAGACAAAGATCTACAGATGTCCACCAGCTCAGGTTTTCCACATTCCCCACTGGCCACCACAACCAATGCCATTAAATGATCCAATGGACATAAAAGCACCATGTTCCCACCATTAGCTAACCCCAAACCAAACCCACTTCCAGAGAGTCAATTCCAACTCATCGTGCCCCTGGGTAGGATTTCTGAGACTATCAATCTTTAAAGGAGCAGACAACCTCCTCTTTGTCCCAAGGAGCAACTAGTGAGTATGAACCTCTGATGTTGGGGTTAGCAGCCCCCTGCCCAAGCCACTGCACCGCCGTCCGCTAAGGCAGCCATCCTTTCTTTCTCAGACTCCATCCACTCCCATAGCCCACCTCCTTTCTGCTCTGGGTTGATCCAGGTCTTTTTCACCCGGTCTGTCCCCTTTTTCTTCTCTCAGCTGGGCTGCTCTGACAGCTGGCTTTTCTTGCCCGCTTCCAGCCATGTCGCAGATTGGCACCCTCCAATTAAGGCTATGTTTTCTTTGACTGCTAGCCAACAGCCAACAACTCTCCAAGATTTACTCCCGGATGCACGAATAAATAAACCAAATGTTAATTTGTTGCTTATTGGTTAAGATGAAGTGCAGAGATGGTGTAACCGGAAAGAATCCTGTTTTTCTAGGCATCCACAGTAGCAGGGTGGCAGTATTGGCTTTTGTTTTCGTTTGCTTTAGTGGGGAGAAGGGGGTGCCTCCTTCTGGAATGCCCATTATCTCATGGAGTTTGCCAATAGCCAATAGCAGGAATTATTCTCCCCGCTGTACAGAGGAAGAAGCCACATTTGGGGAAATTAAATGACTTGTCCAAGGCTACACAGCTTGAAGGGGTAATGAATTGGGGCTAGCGGTTAGGAAAAGGTGCCCTGGTTGTGCAAGGAATAGGTCCATGGCTGCTAACCAAAAGGTCAGCGGTTCAAACCCACTTGTGGCTCCCGAGGAGCAAAATGTGGCAGTCTGCATCCATTCGAGTTACTCGGAGTTAAAATGGCCTTGATGGGAGTGGATTTGCTTCTGTTGGTTTGGTGTTTGTTTCAATGCACTTGACTCCTACTTCAAGGAAAAGGTTTGTTTCAAGCAGGAATCTGACTTTGTGTCCCATCATGTGTCATGTGGGGTAATGATACAGGATATTTTTCCCAAAAGGCATAGACATTGTCTAGGTTTTCTAGAATTAAGTTCCATGAAGCGGTAGTTTGTGAGACTCGCTGTAAGAAAACAAAATCATTTACTGACAGACCAGCAAGAGGTGGTAATATGTTATGTGCTACTGTTAGGTGCCATCACGTCAGCTTCGACCCACAGCAGCCGTGTGCCAACAGAACGAAACACTGCCTGCACCACCCTCACAGTTGTTCCTATGCCTGAGCCAACTGATGCCGTCACTGTGTCAGTCCATCTTATTGAAGATCTTCCTCTTTTTGCCCCCCTCCCCTTTACCAAATGTGATATCCTTCTCCAGGGACTGGTCTCTCCTCACATTATGTCTGAAGGATGTCAGACAGAGTCTCTCCATCCTTGCCTCTGAGGAGCACTCTGGCCGCACTTCTTCTACTACAGATTGGGTCATCCTTTTAGCTGTCCAGGGCACTGTCAATGTCCAAATACATGGCACCACAATCCAAGTACATCTATTCTTCTGTGATCTTCCTTATTCAATGTCCAACTTTCACATGCATATGATGCAATAGAGAATACTCTGTTAGTCTGGGTTAACTAGAGAAACAAATTCATAGACACTCATATATGTGTAAGAAAGAACTTTATATCAAAGAGCAATTGTACATTAAGAACACTTCCACGCCCAGTTCAGAGCAAGTCCTTAAGTCTGGTATTAGCCCATAAATTCTTCTTTAGACTCATGCAGCCATGCAATAATGCTGAATGCAGGAAAATCATAGGCCAGTGGGTGGAAAGTCGTGTGGATCCAGTAGTGGTAGAAGCATCTTAGCGCTGGCATGGGTCTCCATGTGGTTCCTCCAGCCTCAGGGCTCTGGCTCCATCAGTATAGCATATCTGGCTTGCCAGCAGGAGTGTCTCGCAGTGAGACAAAGCAAAGAGTGTCTCCTGCCTCCAGAGAGGAATACAAGAGAAGGCCAAGCCCACAAAGAGGCTCATTGGCTATGGCCTGATTGACAGGCAAGACTCTACCCCTTCGCAAGTTGACAGGAAATTACATAAGTGCCACAAATACCATGGTTTGAGTCAGGTGCACCTTAGTCTTCAAAATAACATCCTTGCTTTTCAGTACTCTAAAGAGGTCTTGTACCAAAGATGTACCCAACACAATACATCTTTTGATCTCTTGACTGATGCTTCCATGAACATTGACTGTGGAAGTTGGGGGGAAATGGGGAGCTAATAACAAGGAATATGAGAAAAAAGAAAATGTTCTCAGATTGATATTTGGATATTAAAATGTTAATATAAAACAATTTTTAATTGAAGAATACAATTAAAATAAATGAATTTTTCCATTAAAAATGTTATGTATATGATGTTATATATAAAATGTACAGGGTCACTATATTCAAAATTGACTCAATGCCAGGGAGTAGTAGTAGTACTATATAAAATGTTATACATTATGTGGTATATAATATGTTGTATATAATGCATTCATAAAATATTAAATATGATGATACACATATAACCTCACATTTAGTGTGTTATATACTACTATACACATTGTGCACATAATGCATTACATATAGCGTGTTACATGTGACCTGTTTTATGTAATATATTGTGTCTACTCTAGGTATCTTGGAGAGGCATCATGTTGATTAGTGTATGAATAGTTCTGAGAAGTCTTTCTACACTGGACAGAAGTTTTATTGTTGCTTCTCTTTGACCCACCACGGTTGAATATACTTGAGTAGAGAGGTCCCTGTGAAGCAAGTATTCAGAGAACTCATCTTGGAAAATGCCAATTTAATGATCCTCAAGGCAGCCCCAGGGGAACGCATGCCTACTTCCTTACAGCGGTGAGACCAAGGCCCAAGACGAACACTGATTTGTCTGCAGTGACTATTTAATGGTGGAGTGAGAGCTCTTCCCAGACCCCTGGCCACGCAGCGCCACCCAACAGAGAAAGTATCTGAGGAGGAACTTCAGCATCTACAAAGTTTCAAGCAAACCCATCGCCATTGAGCTGATTTTGACTCCTACCAAGCCTAGATAGGGTTCCTGAGACTATAAATCTTTTTTGAGGCAAACAGCATCATCTTTATCTTGTGAAGCACCTGGTAGGTTTGAACTTCCAACCTTGTGGTTAGCAGCCCAACACCTAAATCCACCACCAAGACTCCTTGGTTATGTCCTTTATGAAGGTAGAAAAGAGGAATATGATGGAAGCAAGACTTACCAGGATGACTTCCCAGAGATTGTTCTTCTTTCTACCCAGAGCCTGAAATGACAGATGAGGATGGTGGCAAGATACCATCTTTTCTGGTCTTCACTACTTCCAACACAATGGGCAAGCCTGCCCTAGGAGCCGGCCCCTTTTCTGCTCCCTAAGAAAGACCCTAGAGCCAAAGTCACTTGCTCTGCTAGATCGAAACACCCTGTGAGCCTTGCTTAGTACAACACAGCCCTTCTTTCCTATTCTAGTGGGGAAGCCACAAAACACCTTTTCCATCGGGACCTTTATTAAACCACTCTCCCCCAGGCTGGACCTGGGTCCCTGTATCTGGCAGTTTGTGTGGCCAGTGGCCTCAATACCACACATGGACCAGGTCTGCAGGGATTCCCCCATGCTCACTGTGAACGCTTTACCATACAGCCCTTCTGGCAAATGATTTCCTGTTTCAGTTCATGAATTTTTACCCACCTGCTTGCCCAGGACAAACATCTACCCCATCGTGGACTGCCTTGGTTGCAGGTGTCATCTGAGTCCCCTAAAGCAGAGGCCCTACTCCACCTCGTTCTTTCTCCAGAAGAGGTCACTGCCTGATTAAGAAAAACGGTCCCTTTATCCCACCCCCAGGCCCCCACTGCCATCAACCCACATCTCTGTTCAGTAGTTAATAGCTAAAGCCAAAAAACTCACCCCATTGTTTTCCTAATTTTCATGCCATTGATTTTTCTCATCACTGCAATTATGAAAAACATGCAGGGTACCATCTGATTACCATCTCATCAGTCTTGCTGGGCAAAGACCCCAGCATGACAATCATTTTATCTCCTTTTCAAGATGACCCTCTCCTGCTACTTAGTACAGCCCACTGATGAGAAGGCAAAAGGACAAAGTGAAGAACTGGCTTGCACACAGATGACTGAGTGTGAATGAGGACCCATGTCCCCTGGCCACCAGCCCGGGTTATGAAAGATGAGAAGTCAGAGTTTCATTTGCTGTGCCACTCTTCTAAGGCAGAAGTGAAAGATGAAGGTGTGGGAACCATTACAGTTAAAAAGTGCCATCAGATGGAAGGCGAAGATAGATGGGAGGTGATTGGATCACCGAGGGTTTTGCTGAAGGGAAGTCCCACCTTCATTTGGCTCCAGGATCCTCTGACATTAAACAATGGAAACCAAGGTGCAGAGAGAGTAACACGCAAAGGCTCCCACCAAGTTCACAGCCAGTCCTGGGGATGGATCAAAGAGTAGTTCAGTGCTTCATGGATGGAAATGCCTGAGACATGTAGTATGTTACACATCAAGGAATGGCAAAAAATACAGGAGCAGGGTGTGATTTATTAGATGTTTCCTAGAGGCTCATAGCAACAGACAAGTTCACTAATGAGAACCATTGCAGAACACAGGGCTAAGAAGAAGGAAACGAGGCAGTAATCCTGTAGGAAGAAGGCAGCAGGGCATTATCACCAATGTTTCCTTAACTGATTTGGGACAGACTCAAGATTCAAAATCTAAGAAGCCAGGAGCAGAGGCGTCCATTGGTCCAAGCCCTGGATTTGTGGAATGCCAGCACCCTGGGGTGAGGAAAGGAAGGACCTAAATTCGCTGACGTCCATGCCACTGTGTTCCAACAAGGCTGCAAAGAGAAGGAGCAATTCTGAAAGGACCCAGGAGAACTCAACCATTCTCCCAAATTAAACTCTGCCAGGGCCACCACCTAGGAGGTAGGTAAATGGGCATTCATCTAAGTCCAATAGTTTCTCCAAATTGTCCAAGATCCAGATTTTAGCTACTTGGTCAATATTAATTTTACCTCTAATTTGAAAACATTGAGTATGGATTGAGCAAATAACAGGTGCTATTTAAATATCAAAAAATATTGAAAATACCATAGACTTCCCGAAGACAAACAACTCTGCCTGGAAGAAGTACAGTCAGAACGCTCTTTCACATCCAGGAAAGTCAGACTCTGTCTCACGTACTTAGGACACGTGCTCAGGAAACACCAGTGCCTGAAAAGGACATCATTCTTGGACAGTGGAGGGTCAGTGAAAAAGAGGAAGACCCTCCAGGAGATGGGCTGACAAGGCAGTCTCAGTCAAATCCATGGACTCAATCATTCCTATCGTTGTCAGGATGGTCCAGGACCCAGCCGTGTTTTGTTCTATTGGACATATGGCCGTGTGGGTCAGAGCCAATGCAGTGGCACCTAATAAGAAAGGCATCATCACATGTAAGTTTCACAGTCATTGTTTCAAGGGGCTTTCTTAATTCCGTTTCATGGGTGAGACAATGGAGCCTCAGAGAGATAAGCTAGCTTTTCCACGATTACCTCGCCTGCTCCTAAAATTAGATCTCAAATCTCCTGCTCTTATTGCGTCCTGATCCTGTGGCCTCCAGGCTAGGCCAGGGCAAGCTGCATTTCTCTAGAAAGAGGTCTTTGGTGGAAAGAGAGATAAAGCTTCCAGAACGGTCACGTTGGAGAGGAGACTGTTGATAAGGCTTTGCAACAAGTTGGGGATTGAGAGGGAAGCAATAAATGACTGGGATAACCCCAATCGCACTTCATTTCCCATCTGTATGTTTTCGTGTTGGCTCAAACCGTCAACAAGCAAGTATTTGTTAAACAAAGCACAGTTCAACAAGCAAAAACTTTAAAAGCAAGATCTTTTCCTTCGTTCATTCGATCATCTTGAAACCATCTCATTGGTTTGTATGTGCTCGAAGACGTAGCTAGCAATGTAAATGACCTTGGTGCAGGCATTGAATGTCTGAGGTCTAGGAAGGGAGAGTCAAGGGAGTTCCATAGTAGAGGGGTTTTTAAAGCTCGTGATCGGTCATCTAAGGTGCAATGATTGGTCTCTTCCCATCCAGAGGGAAGAACAGTGATGAAAATCAAAGACACGTGGAAATATTTAGTCCAATGGACCCTGCAAATATCCATCTCCATAACCCGGAGACCAAAAGAAGGAGATGGTGCCCGGCTGCCAGGACTAACTGCTCTGCAAAGGATCACTTGAGAAGGCCCTGGGGCGATCACGAGGAGAATGTGAAACGAAACCCCCACCCAGCAGACAGACAGGAGTACTGGTCAGACAGACACCACTGGCCTCCCTAAGATGATGGTTCTGACTCTTCGGGCCTGTCATTAAACTGGCCTGCATCTTAGAAAAATAAACCTTGTAAGATCAAAAGGGCAGCATTGATCCAAAGATGATAGAAGTCAGAAGGTTAGGAACGAAGGAGGACTGGAAGCAGGAAGCTCAGGGAGGAAGCGGATACGTGATGGATGGCGCAGCGAGAGGCGCGTGATGCGTCAGTTGAACCAGAAGGCGCGTGAACTGTTGAAGGCAAAACTGTGATCTGCTCTATGCACCTTCACCTGCTTCCCAATAAAAAGCTCCAAGAGAGGGACGGGGAGACCACAAAGAACTAGCCACTGAGCTTTGCCCCTGAAGAGGAGGTTTGAACAAATGAAAGGGAGAGAGGAGGCCATGGCCTGCCGGGGGATGGTCGAGCAAAGGAGGTTGGCGCAGCAGAGCCGAGAGCTTGTAAGAACATGCTGTGAGAGAGCAAGTTAAAAAGCAAGCTGAAACTAGTGGATGCACGGATTTGAATCTGAGGTTAAGAGGCCTGCCAGGCATATTGAAAGTGAGGGAAACGTAAGGGGAGGGTTTGAACTAGTTAGGGATATGTCCGACACCCACTATAGTTCATGGGCCCTGTCAAGTGTTGAATGTGAAGTTTGCTAAGTGAATGAATGAATGAATGCCATGTGTAGGATGTGCTGGCATAGAAAGAGAGAGAAGTCCAGGAGCTCATTTAGGACCAGATGAAAATCGCACTGTAGATGATACAGGAGAGCACTGATAGAAAGGGAAAAGCTATGGAAACGTATGGATGGTAACGGAGCCAATAAAAAAGACATCGTAAATGGTGGAGGAGGGGCAGAGTATTCACAATCTGCCATTGTCACCTGAATGGTCATTTACATTGAAAACAGTGTAAAAGCCTTCTAATAACCCCCAAATACAAGAACCCGTAATTCCACAGATAGACACATCACCGGAAGCCACTCGCAATTTTTAAGCTGTAAAGTGTGACTCAGCATCTTAAAAACCATGTGGACACAGCATTTCAGACACTGTAGTTTAAAAACATGAAGCAAAAAATATAAAACTAACATATAGTCCAGCTTTGGAGGCAATGTCTCACCTTTCCTCTAGCTGCCTAACTGATGTCCCCTCCTCCTGTGAGGGCACACAAAACAATCCATCTCATTTCACCCCAGTTTCACAAGCCAAACTGAGACTCAGAGGGCACCCAGTTTTCACACAGTGGTTGGTGTCCAGCACAACAGAGTCTAAGCCCTGTGTCTCTTCTATGATCCCACGTGACAAGTCAAGGATGAGAGATGGAGAGGGTGATGAAGTCCCAAGAAGCTTCATCTGTACAAGCTTCCAAAAATTAGATAGAAGGGCTGTACCAGGGCTAGGACCCAGAGCTGAATAGACACTCAACATTTCTCCCCTTCACCAACCTGAGCGCTCACCTGCGTTTCTCAGAGGCTCTGCAGCAAAAGATGAATCATTTTCTCTCCTTAAAAAAATGCCTAGACTACATAGACATCATTGGTATTCTTTAACAAGGCTGTGTCGGGTCAATAAACACCCACTTTCTCCATTTCTCCCCTCTGCCTCGTGAAGTCATCAAATTCCCGCAGATGCTCAGGCACTCCCACCCAAGCCAATAGAACCCAGAATTACATAACGTTAGTCATTCCCATCAAACAAGATCTTACAGCTGGGAACAAGTCCCACGGCTTCAGTAGTTTGGTTTCTTGGCAAGAGCCAAAATGCTGAGTTGCCCTCCCTGGAAGGATCTGGAATCCGAGAGGAGCCACCAAGGGGTTGCTCCCTGTGCAGGGGTGACCCAGGGTTTGCCAAGGAGTCGGCAGAGATGTCATAAAAAGCTTTATGAGGCCCAGCAGAGTACAGAAGCTACAAGCCGCGTTGGCCGACGTAAAGAACAACTGTGGCCATCAGCTCTCTAATAAAGGTTTCCACAGAAGGCTTGCCCAGGTGCTCTCGGCATCTCCCAGGCTCATTAGGTCGCTCGAGCTCCTGCTGACAAGCTGGGAATCATGTAGGGTCAGCCTCCACCAAACCAGCCCCTTCCTGGAAATGAGCACCAAAGAAAAGCATCTGAGCTTTAAGCCCCAGCAGCCGACTGGACCCCAATGACAGCTCCTACGCTTAACAGCCTGTGTTATTAGCTGCCTTTTTCTACGAGAACCTGCTGACACCGCCATCCAGCCTTGCTCCTTAAGAAAACAAATAATAAAATGGCTTATTTCCAAAAAGAGGCCTCAGGGTCACTGGGCTGGGGGAAGCTGTTCCAGACCAGAGCTGGTCAGCAGTGCGGGTGATGCGCTGGCGCTCCTTACATGGGGTTCAGTCGGGCCAGGCTCTGGTTGCCCTGGTCCCTGAAAGAAGCTGAAGATGTAGCCCCAGCTGCTTCTTCTATTTACTCCACATCACCATCCGCACATGATGCTTTCTAATGTGCGTGATGAAATAGAGGAGAAAGATGGGGGAGAGAGAGAGAAGCATTGTCATGGATTATTGGGAGAAGAATTGGGTCCAAGTGTTTTTGCAGGCACTACTTATCTAAAGAGGAGCCCCGGTGGCATAGTGGGTTAGGCTGCATTCCACAAAGTCAGCAGTTTGAAACCACCAACTCCTCCCCAGGAGAAAGCTGAGGCTATCTATTCTCAAAAATAGTTACAGTTCAGAAACTCACAGGGGACAACTCTACCCTGTCCTATAGGGTCACTATGAATCAGTGTCAACTCGGTGGCAGTTCATTTGGTTTTTTGTCTTTTAATTCATCTAAAGCTTTTTGAAGTGTGTGCTCTTACAGGGAGCAAAGTTATTCAAAATTCTTAGCCATATCCAAACATCTGGGCAGACTGAGGCATTGAGCTTGAGGTCTTAGGACTAATAGACTCAGGAAAACCCTAGGTCAATTCTCCCAACACAATCTATAAAAACAATGTCCTACATCCTCCTTCAGTGAGTAGCAACTGGGATCTTAAAAGCTCCCAACCAGCCACCTAAGATACATCTATTGGTTTCTCCCCATCTGGAGCAAAGAAGAGCAACGAAAACCAAAAACTCAAGGCAACAACTAGTCCAAAGGACTAATGACCCACATGAACCCCAGCCTCCACTATCCTGATATCAGAACTCATCACTGTGGGACCCAGTGCTCACAGCCAACCACTCTGATCAGGATCACATTAGCAGGTCCTGGACAGAATGGGGAAAAAAAATGTTGACCAAAACTCAAAGACTCAAAAAGACTAGACTTACTGGCTGGAAAGAGACCGGTGGAACCTGAGACTATGGCACATGGCTGCTCTTCATATCTGGAGCTGAGCCCTCTCCCAGAGGTCGCCTCTCAGCCAACCCAGAGCACCCACAGGACTGTGCTCCTGTTGAACAGTCAGCTGCAGAAGACCAAATGAAGCAGCGTTTGTCCAACAGCCAAGTTCAGAGAGTGGAGAGAAGCACAGATGGAAACGGTGGATCCCAGGGAGGAAGTGGGAAGAGCACTGGGCTATTGAGGGGATTGCATCGAATGTCTTGAAACAAAACATGTCCAGACTGTTAGTTGGGAAACTGATCTGCTCTGTAAGATTTCACCTAAACCACAGGAGAACTTCCAAAAAAAACACAGGGCACACATTTGACACATAGCACACAGCAAAATCTTGAGTAGTGTTTAAAAAAAGACAGAGAGTGTCTCCTCTGTAAACCAGTGAAGACACTACAGGCGTGTGAGAGGATACTGACGGTAAGAGTGGAAAGACACCATTAGAGGATTATTCACCAATGTGCTGTTCGTAATGATGATTGCTTCTGGAAGCCCTTCTCCTTGCCCCCTTGGTGTTCCTCAGTATCTGGTTGTCCCTGGCTATGTCCCCGTATCTGCTCTGCTCCTTTTATAACTCAGAAGTGGTTCGGTTTTGGATACGGACCATGGTACCATGGTGACTGAGGGCTGGTAGAAGCCAAGAGGAAGGCATTCCTGACTCCCAGAAGGAGAAGGGCCTGTTAAGCAAAGCCCAGTGAATACACTGACCTTCATCACTGGGGTGGCAATCATCACACACCTTTCCCACGCTCCTGGTGGATTGCCTGCCACTGACCCAGAGGTGGGACATGTCTTACTATCTGAACAAGACCTTTGAGGCAAGATCCTCTAAATCAGTGGTTCTCAAGCTTCCTCATGCTGTGACCCTTTCATGCAGTCCTCATGCTGTGGTGACCCCCAACCATCAAATTATTTCCGTTGCTACTTCATAACTGTAATTTTGCTACTGTTATGAATTGTAATGTAAAGATCTGATATGCAGGATGCATTTTCATTCTTACAAATTGAGCATAATGAAAGCATAGTGATTAATCACAAAAACAATATGTAATTATATATTATGAAGTATTTATTTCTAAATACAAATAAATGAAATTTTGTCTTGAAGCATGGTGTAGCATGGGTAACAGTCTTCACCCCGGGTGCGCATATGTGGACGTATCTGCATGGAGCCACCTGGAGACGGAGAGAGGAGCGGTGTCTCGGTTCCTAAGACCATAGGAAATACGTGTTTTCCGATGGTCTTAGACGACCCCTGTGAAAGGGTCATTCGACCCTCAAAGGGGTCAAGACCCACAGGAATGCTACACCAGCGTTCCTGGCAGCTCCATTTATAGGAGCCCAAATCCCAAGAATGCCTCAGCAGATGAGGGGAGAAACACAACATGGTCTATGCACACTCAAACTCAAAGTCATTGCCATTAGGTCGTTGGGTCGATTCATAGAGACCCTGTAAGATAAGGTCTGCAGAACTGTCTCCATAAATCTTATGGGAGCAGAAAGCCTCATCTTTCTCCAGAAGAGAAGCTGGTGGGTTTAAACCATTGACCTTGTGGTTAGTGGTCCAACGGGTAACTCACTACCCCACAAGACAATGAAGTATCCTTTAGCTATAGAAACAAATGAAATACTGATGGATGCTACAACCTGGGCCAACCTTGGAAACATACTGAGTGAACTAAGTCAGAGGCAAAAGAACAGATATCGCATGACATAGGCAAAGGCATACAGAAAGGTGTTTGTGGTGGCTACTAAGGGGTGGGTCCCTGCTGGTGCCAAGAGTTCATGTACTCAGCTGCTAACGGAAAGGTTCTTCATTTAAATCCACTCAGAGGTACCAGACAAGAAAGGCCTAGCAATCTAATCTGGAACAATCAGCTATGCATGTGTGTTTGACACAATGGATGTATGTATGGATTGTGATAAAAATTGTACAAGCCCCCAATAAAATGATTTTTTTAAAAAAAGAAGAACAATCAGCCAATGGAATCCTTGTTCTGCTCTGACACCTGTGGGCTGCCAGGAATGGGTACTTGACCGTGGCTGGGGGTACCAGGGCTTGGGGCACTGAGATGATCAGGGACATATTGCTCAAGGGAGTATTGAATTTCTGTTGGAGGTGGAGAAAAGCTTTTGGAACTAGCTGGTAGTGACAGTTGCACAGCATAATGAATATAATTAATATCACTGAATAGTTCACCCAGAAATGGTTAAAATGGCAGAACAGTGGTGCTGGCAAAGAATACAGAAAGTACCATTGACTGCTCCAAGAATACACAGATCCATCTCATCTCGGAAGAAGTACAGCCAGCATGCTCCAGAGAGGCAAGGAGGGCCAGACTTCATCCCCCGTGCTTTGGCTATGTTGTCAGGAGGGGCCAGGCCCTGGAGAAGGATCTCATGCTAGGTCAAGCAGAAGGGCAGAGAACAAGAGGAAGGGCCTCAGCAAGATGGTTGGGCACAGTTGGTTGAAACAAGGGGCTGGAACATAAGAATAGTTGTGAGTATGGTGTGGGACCAGTCAGTGTTTCATTCTGTCACACATGGGGAGGCGGTCCGTTCCCTGTGGCCATGCTCCATCAGAGCAGGCCGTGTCCAGCTGGCTGACGTGCATCAGGAAGTCAGCAGAGACCTGGACCGAGGCTGCAGACAACCCAGTGCAGCAGGATTCACCCCTCACAAGGTGCCTCACGCCTCCTAAAAGCACGCTCGTGGGGTCTTGTGTGTTGTGTTGCTTTGAGGCAGAGCAGGTTTTTTGCATGGCTTAAGGAATAAAGGCTGATTCAGAAGAAAGACCCGGCAATATACTTCCAAAAATTAGCCACGATTGAAGGTGTTCAAGAAAACCCATATTAACCCCAAAATAGAAAGAGATGTGGATGGAAGTGTGTTGAATAGATGCCTTGCCAATCAGGGTAATGTCTCTCTCTGTCTACTGTGCTCCAAGACCCTCGAGAGACTTTCCTTCCAAATGTTTGAGAATGATGAGGGCAATGAATGTACAAATGTGCTTTACACAATTGATGTATGTATGGATTGTGATAAGAGTTGTATGAGCCCCTAATAAAATGATTTAAAAATAAATAAATAAAGAGACGTTCCTTCCAACTCCTATTGGCATTGCTATGAAAAAGAAAAAGAGTTTGAACAAAGCCAATAAACAAATGTGTGGTCAGGAAGGATTTTCACACAGCATGGTCTGGAAGAGCACTTAAAATAGTTACTGATTTACCCAAACAGAGCTCCCCGTCTGACCTTCGGTGTCTGCACATGGATGGTTTCCACAAGAACCCAAAGCCTCAGGCAAGACAACCTCATGGAGCCTCTTCTAGGTTCTCATCCGACCTGCAGTTGACTTCGGGGGCCAGTCCCTTCAATGCTCCAAGTTCAAAAGGATACCTGAGGACAAGGCCATGGGGGGCAGGGGGGGTGGCGCTGTTACCCTAAAATCCATGAAAGCGAGAAATCTGGAGTCTCCAAGAATTCTGACCATTTTGTCAGGCATATGCACACAAACACACATGCCCCATTCCCATCCACTCACACTCACACTGCGCATGCACAGAGTCACTTCGCCTGAACTGTTTAAGGATATTTGCAGACAGTGACTCAGCAGCAGTATCAGACCTCTGGGTCTATTGAACTTGAACCACTACAGCAGCAATTCCCTTTCAAGAGAACATCAGAGTAGCGTCAACACCTAACAGTCTAGATCATATGTCCCAAGAAAGGGTTCCGTAGTGGCACAGTCCTTACGTGCTAAGATGCTACCGGAAATGTAGACGGAGCCAACCCACCAGCTGCTGTGCAGTAGGAAGATGTGGTCGTCAATTTCTACAAAGATGTCCAGTCTTGAGAACCCTATAGGGCAGCTCTTCTCTGTCCTCTAAGGTTGCCATAAACTCACCTGCTGCCATCTAGTCAATTCCTACCCATAACAACCCTCTAAGACGGAGTAGAACTGCCCCGTGGGGTTTCTGATGTTGTCCGACTATGGGAACAGAACGCCCGCACTTTCTTCCTCACAGCAGCTGGTGATTTCCAGCAGCTGACCTTGCAGTTGGCAGCGCAGAGCCTGTAACCCACGTATGGCTGTTGTTGTCCATTGCCATTGAGTTTTATCCAACTCATAGCCACCCTATGAAGGAAGCACTGCCGGTCCTGCCCCATCCTCACCGCTGTTTCTATGCTGAGTGCATCGTTCCAGCCACTGTGTCCATCCATCCTGTCCAGGATCGTCCTCTTTCACGGCCCCTCTACTTTACCCAGCAGGAGGTCCTTCTCCAGGGACTGCTCTCTCCTGACCACACGTCCAAAGTATCTGAGACCAAGTCTCGCCATCTTTACCTCTAACGAGCACTCTGGCTGTACTTCTTCCAAGACAGGCTTGTTTGTCTTCTTGCCTGTCCATGGTAATTTCAATATTCTCTGCCAGCACCATAATAGAAACGCGCCGGCTCTTCTTGCGTCTTCCTGAGGCAATGTCGCACTTTCTCAGGCATATGAGGTTCGGGTCAGGCACACTGTAGTCCTCAAAGTAACGTCCTTGCTACTTTTGAACAATTTAAAGAGGCCCTGTGCTGCAGATGTATCAAATACAATGTGGGGTTTGATCTCTTGACTGCTGCTTCCATGAGCACTGATTATGGATCCAAACGAGATAAAATCCTTGAAAGCCACAATGTTTTCTCTTTTTCTCCTGCTGTTGTCTACTGGTCCAGTTGTGAGGATTTGAGTGGTCATCCGTACTGAAGGCTGCGGTCCTTGATCCTTGATCACACTAAGGTGGCTCTATGGAAGAGTCAGTTCAATGACAATGGGTTTGGGTTTGTTTTGTTTTGTTGGGCGCAGGGGTGGTGCTGTACTTTACAATCCCTTTCATATACTTTTAGGAGCCCTGGTTGCACCATGGCTGAAGTATTCAATTACACACCAAAAGCTCAGCAGTTCAAATCCACCAGCAGCTCCACAGGCAAAAAGATATGCCAATTGGCTTCCAGAGAGATGTATAGCCTTGGCACCGCAAGGGGCAGTTCTACTCTTTGCTATAGGGGTGCTAGGAATTGGAGCCATCTCAACAGTAGTAGATTGGGGTTGGGGTTGGAATGGAGTCCAGTGCACAGTGGATCCATAATTGTGCGTGCTACAAGCATTTAGGCTCCTGGCTCCAGCCTCTTGGGAATCTAAGAACCACCTTGGGAGGTAATGTCAGGGAGGGAGATGGTCACGCCATTTGATTGGGAAATCATTAGAACTTCCTCTAATGCAGAAAGCTAAGAAGCTGCAGTGGACCTCCCTTGGGCTATTTGGAGGCCTGAGTCTGTGAAAGAGATAAATAGATATGAAGTTGCTCATCTTCCCAGCCTGATCTTATTAGTAAAGGGGTCCAACTGACTTGTAAGACAGTCTACCACACCCAGCAAAGCGATTTCAACTCATAGTGAGCCTCCGGGACAGAGTAAGGCTACCCCATGGGCTTTCCAACATAGTGACTTTTACAGAAGCAGGCTGCACATCTTTCTCATGTGGAGCGCCTGGTGGGCTCAATCCGCCAACCTTCTGGTTAGCAGCCGAGGGCTTAAACAGGGCTACACACACACACACACACACACACACACACACACACACACTGAAGGGGAGATTCAGTGAAGGTGGGCGTGGACGTGGGTGTGGGAGTATGAGGCACAGTTGGAACAGAGAACATTAGCTTGAGCTCCATTGTGAAATAGCCCGTGTGCTTGCCCCTCTCCCTGGTGAAATTTCTCCCAGGATTCTGTGAGGCCTGAATCCCTGAGACACCACTACAGCTTTCATAAGTGTCATCCTCTGACACAGACACCCTGAGTCATTGGCTCTGGTTGTCAACCCCCATGGAGTCAGTCTCGACTACCAGTGACCTCATGCCCAAGTGGACTGAGCACTGGCGCCAGGATCAGCTGTGGAGCCAGCCATTGTAACCCACAGGGTTTGCAGTGGCAGATTGACTGAAGTAGATCACCAGGCCTTTCTTCCTAGCCCATCTTATTCTGGAGGCTCTGGTGAAACCTGATCAGCATCATAGCCACACTCCAGCCCCATGCTCAGATGAGGCTATGGGTGCTCATAAGAAGCATCTTCGGGGGATTGAACCCCTCACATGACAGGTGAGGCTCTCACCACTGAAGGATGGCAGCTGCCCTGACAACTCAGAGGGTTTGGAGTGGAACAGCTATCTAACACACTACTTTTTAATGCAGTGAGGATTTAACCTAAGGGTCTGACTCTCTCCTGGTGACAGTCAGGCAAAACCTCAGAAGCACTACAGAACTCTGCAGTCGGCCAGCCGGGTCTGCAGCACTCCCTGGTTGTCCTGGTCTTGCAGCCAATGATCCCACCACTCTCCACCCTCTTGGGCTGGAACGGCAACTAACAAGGCCCTCCAGGTCATACCAGAGCTTCTGGTGATTCCAACGGCATGCCCGCAAATGAACTCTCCTCAGATATCCACTGCTAGCACTCTGCCAGGACCCCACACAGAAATGTTTCCACATGGGATGGAGACTAGGAGCCATGCTGAGAGTTAGAGTCTGCTTCTCATGAGTGGTTCAGATGGGAAGCCTGACATGGGCCTTGGTGCATTCATGTGAGGTGGGGAAGACCATTCATGGAGCAGCTGCTTCCTGCTAGGCATGATGTTGAGGGCCAGCCATTCACTAGCTCAGTTAATCCTCAGGGCAAACCACAACGCAGATATTCTTACACTCATGCCACAAAGGAAGCTAAGGGTTAAGAGCATTCACTGGGATGCAAACACTTCACTGTTGATTATTATTGTTTCGCATTAAAATAAATATGTTTGGTGTTAGGGCTTCAATTGTGTTGACCTCCTCAGGCTCATGCCCTCAAAAAACAAAAGTCAACTATAATTATTCTCCATTTTGTGACTTGATGCAATCACCTTATGTGTCATCACTGGTAATCACTATGATGTTCATAAGCAAGATGAATGTTACTTGAAGCAGTGAAGCAAAGTGCAAGCTACAGGATTAGCTTGTATCTTGAGTCGATCTCTTATGAGATTCAATAAAGTAACTGACATGAGAAGAACAAAGAGCTGGGAATGGAGCATGCCCTGTTGAGCACCCAGGAGTCCCTGTGCTGGGAACCTCCTAGACCTAGGAAAAGATTGGCATCAAGACACATGGAGAACTCCAAGGAATGCTGGGCTCACGAGGATTGAAAAGAAACAAGGATCTCCATCCATAGCCAACCAAGAGACCACCTTCCTAGAACTAGCACCCTGAAATCAGACTTCTAGCCCTCTACCCTAGGAGAAAAATCAATGTCTGTTTGCTAAAACCATTCCCTTGGGGTATATCTGTATAGCAGGATTCAAACAAATAAACGAAAAAAGTGAAGCTCACTGCCATCAAGTCAATTCTGACTCATGGAGACCACAGGATAGAGTAGAACTGCCCCTTGTTTCTGAGACTGACTCTATGAGAATCGAAAGTATGCTTTTCCTCTCAAGGGGCGGCTGAGCATTAGGAAAATTAACAGGTTATAAGTCAGGAGAGAAATGCTCAGGTTATAGCTGTTTAATCAGGGCAAGTTCTTCTCGGCTGTGCCCACAGGTAGGCTCTCTCTGGTCCTCAATCACTAGACCTGGCCTCTGCCCTGGCTCAGTGATGTTACAAAATTCCACTCAGACTGCTAATAAATGTCCAAAGGGCATGCCACTCCACAATAAGCATCAACCCCCAAAGGTACTCAGCTCCAGCTCCTTGGGCCAGCAAACTCGGCTCCCTCACTTAAGTGCCCCAAGGCACCTGATTCCACAAGCCAGCCTCCTGCCCAAAGCACCCAGCTTTGCTTGCTCTGTGAGCTGGGAAATCCACCCCTCTGTCTCATTCAGGGCTCCTAGTTCTGCTGCTGCTCCTCTGATGTCCCAGCTGTTTCCTGGATCGAGGAGGTTCAATGTGCAGAGGGATCCCAGGGTCAAGTCACTCAACAGCTAATTCTACAGATAGTTCAAGGGCCGGCCTGAATGGACGTTCTCACTGGGTGCGCCCTGTCAGAAGAAGTGGGAGGAGGGTGCCTACAGGACTTTTGAAAGTCAGTTCAGAAAACCCAGTGGATGGGAGTGAATGAGCATGGAGCCTGGCCCGCATCTTTGCCAGAGCCTCTCCTCATGCCAAGTACCTAGTTCCTCAGGAATCCTTCAGAAAGAGAAGAAAGGGGTGGCAGAGGTTATAGGCGACTATAGGTTATAGGGCGACTACAAAGGGCCCAAGGTGGGAGGGCAAAGACCTGAGGAAAGACCAGTGTGAGTGGAGCGGACAGCAGATGATGGAAGCCCTGTACACAGGGTATGGAAGAGGTGGCAGGAACCATGTGAATGAAGCCCACTCATCAAATATTTGTTGAGGGAAGGGAAGCCTGAGGCTTGAGGCACTTTGGGAATGCAAATATCCACAGGCCTCCGGGAGTTTACAGTTGTTTCAGAAAGATAAAGCCATCCCCAGTCTTTATTGAGATTTATAGATGCCCTTATTCATGGGGTTACCAAGGGGGGGTGGGGGCAAGGGGAAGTCATGACTCAAGGACAACTAACAATAGCAGATTCCAGACACTGTGAGCAACCCAATCCCCGCTGCCACGTAGTCCATGTTGGCTTGTGGTCAGCCTATAGGACAGAGAACTCCCCCAGAGGTCCACCAAGGCTGTAAATCTTCACAGAAGTAGACTGCCCCCTCTGTTCTGACCACTGCCCTTGCAGTTAGCAGCCCAGCACTCACCCACTGGCTTCAGCAATTGAACTGGCTCATAGGGTTTCCAAGTTTATAAAATGAGACTCTCACATTTGTCACTCAGGGAGCAGCTGGCGGGCTTTCGAACCATGAACCTGTGGTCAGCAGCCAAGCATTTTAACCACGATGCCACCAGGGATCCTTGAGAGAGGAAATAAAGCAGTTGTTTCTTCTGACCCTTCAATTTGTTAGGAAAAATTTAAAAAGAATTAACTGCAAAGCATAGTAACTCACTGTCATTGAGTCAGTTCCAAGTCATAGTGACCCTATAAGATGGCAGAACTATGGGTAGGAAAGAGGGAACCAATTACAAGGAACTATATGTGACCTCCTCCCTGGGGGACAGACAACCGAAAAGTGGGTGAAGGGAGACGTCGGACAGGGCAAGATATGACAAAATACCCATTTATAAACTATCAAGGGTCATGAGGGAGGGGGGAGCGGGGAAGGAGGGGAAAAATGAGGACCTAATGTCAGGGGTTTAAATGGAGAGAAAATGTTTTGAGAATGATGTACAAATGCGCTTTACACAATTGATGTGTGTATGGATTGCGATAACAGTTGTATGAGCCCCTAATAAAATGTTTTTTAAAAAAAGCAATTGAATGATGGATTACCATAAGATGTGTAAGAACCCCCAATAAAATGAAAAAAAAAAAAAGATGGCAGAACTGCCCCTGCGGGTTTCTGAGGCTGTAACTCTTTATGAGAGTAGAAAGCCTCGTCTTTCTCCCATGGAGTGGATAGTGCTTTCAAACTACTAACCTTGTGGATAGCAGCCCAACACATCACATACTCTGCCAACAGGGCTCCTTAAAGCATAGTGATGCAACTCGGTGTCAATGAGTTGCGGCTGTAGACACCAGTGGTCACCAGACTGGTTCCAACACTGGTTTGACAGAGCCATCAGACTGTCTAATCCAGCGGATTCTCCAGGGCACCTTTCTCAGTGCCGAGCCCACAGCTGATCATTGGCCATAGAAAGAAGCCAGGCCGGAACCAATCAGTGCTCCACAGAAGGCAATGGCCTAAACCAGAGACTTTTTTCTAATAAATTCCTTTATTGATTGACTTATTTTAAGATGACATGTCCTATGGAAATCCAACCTGAAAACAACATTTAAATGAGGAATCCCTCTCTATTGAATGATCCTATTTCAACCTCCAAAGTGGTATTGGAAGTCTCTTCAGCACCACCACCCCAAAAAGTAGAGAGCACCGGATGTCACCAACATCTTTCCAACTTTGACAAACATGACCCCTGAGAAAGATTCATGTTTCGTAGTCACTCAGAAAACACACACCCAGAGGAGAAATCACGGGAACAACAGTTGCCAGACCGTGTGTTGGTCTTGATGCTGGTCAGGAACTACGAGACGGGTGTCACGATGCACCCTGCAGGTCATGTCTCGCTGTCGGAGACCATTGGGCCAGAGGGTCCCTTGAAGAATTCTGTTTAACTTTTCAGTTTTCTCTCGGTTCGGGATCCTTCATTCCCTTGGTTCTTACTCAGAGTGGAGAAGGAGGCGGAGGGAGGGACGGGCTCCCTCCAGAAGAGGGAGAGAGAGCTAAATCTGACATTGACCAGAATCATGGTCCTCTGAGGAAGGGAGCCCAAGGGACTTTGAAGACCCGGATAAATGCAGTAGATCCTAATGTAGAGGAGAGTTACCTATGTTGAAGACTCAGTTCTGCCAATTATACGTTGTTTGTTTGGACCTGTCCATTAATCAGTCTGCACCTGAATTTCTTCCTGCAAACAAGAGGTCTAATAATTTGTTGTTAGCAGGATTAAATTAGATAGGGCCTAATGAACTTAGCACGTTGCCTGCAACATGGGAAAAGTGTTTGAAAGTCCCGATGGTTAATAGGAGACTAATAGGAGAGTGGGAGGCTTTATTCTTTCAAAGGCCTGCATTCAGCTATCAAGACAAAAGGTGAAATGCTCTTTCTTTCCCTCCCTCACTTCCTGTCTTAATAGTCAGAGAGTTCTGGGCTCCAACTCTTACCCTTCCCCTGAACTATCCTGTGGTTTTAGATGAATCACTTATGCTTTCTGGACCTCAGGATCCTCAGCTGGGAAATGGGAAAGAGAAACCTTGTCAGATAGGGTGACTGGGAGGAAAGTTGAAATTATGATGGTAGAACATAGTATTACCTACAATAGTAAGTGCTTCTGAGAGAACAGCATCACTAACTCCACCCCCCACCCCACACTGTCTGTGAGAGGCTGGAGGGATGGAATCAGGGGGGAAGAAGAGGAAGGATGGAGAGGGAGGGAAGACCAGAAGTGTTTGAAAAGCAGCCGGTCAGATCTGTTTTAAGGATTGGAGAACGTTCCAGTTGTGTAAGATACAGGCAACCACAGCTGAGTCATTGTGATTACCTTAGCTGTGATTTATTGTTCTAGAATGCACAGCCCTACCAAGAGGTTCCAGCAACACAGAGTCATAAAAATTCATCACTCTTTTGTGGGTGTTGTGGGTGTGGGTATGTGTGTGTGTGTGTGTGTGTGTGTGTTAGGTCTGTCTGCCCCTGTAAACAGTGATACTGTCTTTTATGTATCTCAAAGTATGTGGCTAAGATAAGATAGTGAAATCCTATAATCAAGGAATCTATATTTTAATCTCTCTCTCCTTTTTATTGAGCATTTAGCAAGCCCTGTGCTATGGGTTTTGTTATTTCTGTAATAGTACACACAGTCAAAGAGAACCATTTCACTATACACATTTCTCCATATGAAATTCTGAGGCATATGGCTGTAATCTTCAAATTGTGCCACAAGTCTTGTTATCTACACTGTTCCAGACTCTTCCACCACCATTGTCTTAAAGTCACGGCCCCCTTAGCTTCCCATCCATCCTTTCAAATTGCCACTGTTCCTTACTCACATAGGTAATTTTTAATGGAACACAATGCTCAGAGTAGACATACTTTACTAATTAACATAAGCTATGTTATGGCTAGGGTTGTCAGTCAGCAGTTTGAGCCCACCAACTGCTCCGTGGGAGCAAGGTCAGCTTTCTGCCCCTACTAAGATTTACAACCTCAGAAACACTCAGGGGAAGCTCTATTCTGCTCTGGAGGTCCCTGTGAGTCAGAATTGACTCAAGGGCAGTGAGTTTGGTTACACTGTGGCTCAGACAAAACTTCAAGGGATAGATGGGTATAAGGATTAATGTTTAACAATTATTGCAGGAAAACCATTTGAGGAGTTCATCCAACTTCAGCTGCATGTCTACCTATCTTTTTGGCCATGAGACAAGAAGAACTGAATGGTGCTTGGCTAACACTACTGAACATTGTGATCAAAAATTCTATAGCAGAATCCTGATCAAAAGGTGGGACAGTTGAACAGAATTTCATCTCAATGGAATGTTTCACGCCACATTTCATCCTTATTGCAGCCCTGTGTTAGTCTGGTAGACTAACAGGGAGACTCATACATATATAGGGAAGAGCTTTATATCAAAGAGCAATTGTACATTAAGAAAACATCCCAGCCCCATCCAGTTCAAGTCTATTAGTCTAATATTACCATATATATTGATACTAGTCCATATATTCCTCTTTAGACTCTCACAGGAATTCCATGAGGCTGAATGCAGGAAGATCACAGATCAGTAGATGGAAAGTCTTGTGGATCCAGTGGTGGTAGAAGCATCTCAGTGCTGGTGTGGGTCTCCACATGGCTCCTCCAGCTCCAGGGCTCTGGCTCTAGCAGCATAGCTCCAAGTGGCTTATCAACAGGAATGCCTCATAGGAGTGAGCTTGTATCTGGCCTCCAGGGAGCTTTTTATCTCCGATTGTGCCTCCCAAATGAAGTCATCCAGCTGCAACCTGATTGACAGGCTAGACTCCACTCTTTCACAAGTTGACAGGAGATTATGTAACTGCCACAAACCCCATGAGAGATTGTGTCATTCTCACTTCACAGTTGAGGTTCCAGAGACCGTGCAACTGTTAAGAGAGCAAGCATATGAACCCAGATCCCTATCTTCAACTCCCAAACCCCTACCAACTTGCAATTGTACCTCTGTGGAATAGTAAGCGTGGCTACAAAGATCACAAAGTAGAGCAGAAACCCCCGGCGCTGTGACACTTCTCAGTGTGTATCATAGCAGCACAGGGCAATATTTAAGAACGTGGTCTTTGGAGTTGGCCAGATGTGGGTTCAATTTCTTGCTCCATCAGTTAGTAATCACCCTGACTTTCAAGCAAGAGAAAGTAAAGCCGATTGAAGAGAGCACCACCATCTTCGCCTATTGCCATGAAGTTCAACCCCATGTGTGCAGAGTAGAGCTTTCCAAGGCTGTGACCTTTGGGGAGAGATCACCAGGCCTTTCTTCTGAGGCATCTTGGGGTGGGTTCAAGTCACCAAACTTTTGGTTAGTGTTTGAGAGCTTTGTGTTTGCACCCCCCCCCCAAACTCGGTGCTGAAAGGTACCTGAGAAAGCAAGGACTCTGACCCCTTACATTGCAGTTGAGAAAACTAACCCACGACAGTGGGGTGAGTGCCCAGAAGTGCCTTCCTTCGGATCTAGCTGAGACCAGCAAAGGTAGAGTTAGAAGCCAGGGCTCCATACTCCCTGCTCTGAACTGTTACAGCACCTACCCCCAGGCCTGCTCTCTCTGGATCACTCAAACTCCCTGCCACTGAGTCAATTCCAACCCTATAGGACAGAGGAGAACTGTATCTGGGCGTTTCTGAGACTCAAACTCTTTAGGGGAAGAAAATCTCCTCTTTCTCCCAAGAAGCAGTTGGTGGTTTCAAACGGCTGATCTTCAGGTTTGGGCCCAAAGCGTAACCCACTATGCCAGGAGGGATGCTCTATCTCTCTCTAGATGTGCACTCCAGATTTTCCAAGAGCTTGTCCCAAAGTCCAAGGAAGTGGCTTCCCTTGCAGAGGAAGAAAATGCGAGTGGTGCTGCGTCTCCCCTCTCGGCTCCTTCGGGAAGTCAAGGAAAGGGTGGGCAAAGGCTTTCATGGCACATCTCCTGGGTCTCCACGCCCAGGAATGCAGTGGGGCGTTTAAGCATATCACACTGAGGGCAAGATTTCAGGCAGGCTCTCCCCTCCCTGCGATGTGTGCTTTCCTGCGTGGAAACTATCAGCTGTCCTGTTGCTAGGAGACCAGAGTGGGTGGAAAGGCCAATAGGCATATTTTTCAAACCGATCTGCATACCCAGTTTTGCCTCCGCTCCCTTAAGAACAAGTTGTTACAGACAGGCAGATGGGGAGTGTGAGAAAGGGTTGTGTCGAGAAACGGACCAAGGTTTTCCTGGATGCTCGGTGTCATCCAGCTGAGCGAAGCAAGCTGCCAACCCGAGTTCTGATGCAATGTTTGGGAAAGAGCCTCCGAGGAGACGTGACTCAACGCAATGTTACTGCGCACATTCCTGCCTCTTGGGCAGCTGCACTTACCGCCACCGACAAGTGCCATGCAGTCAGCAGTCCATCGGCAAGGTTGCTGGGCTGAGTTTGTCATCAGAGAATTAGAACAGGAAAACACACACACACACACACACACACACACACACACACACACACGAGTCATCAGAGAATTAGCAAAGGAACACACACACAAGCAGGGGTTGCGAAGAGGTGAGGGTTTGAATCATTCCGGGACTTTCCTTTTCCCTTGCATTCCAATCGGACAGCCCTGGGCCTGGCAAAGTCACCCCATTGCTCAATGGCAGAAACATTTGCCTGGAATGCACGACGTGTGGACTTGGACCCACTCCACAGCATCCCGGCCGGGAGTCGTCCAGCACAGAGGCAGAGCCAGAAGTGAGGCTAGGCGCTGGAAAGGAAGGCAGGAGCCCAGAGGAGGCTCCCGGCAGCATGTCTCCCCCAGGTCTTCCTTCAGCTGTGATGAGCAGAGCAGGACAGAAAAACAGCCCCAGGGGACCAGCGTGGGACATTTTCTGTCCTCGGAAGAAAGCAAGAATGTGAATTAACCTCCCCTTCTCTGGGTTTGCCTTTGGTAATCTGAAACAGTGAGAAAAGGGGGTTGGTGCAGGGGCCAGGGCAAGAGCTTCTATTTTCTTTGATTTTTCAAAGACCTATAACCGTGGACATATATTACCATCAGGTCCCTGGACCTCCCCTCAGCCCAGGGACCCTTCCCACCTTGCTCAGGTACTGGGGTGCTATGCTTCTCACTGAGTAACAGAACATTGCTCAGGGGACTCTAAATTCCATTTAGACCTTACAGCATGTTCTAGAGCTCTGTGCCCCAGCCAGCAAAGAGCAGGTGGTGGGCCAGGAATTCTGGGTAGCTCTACGCAAATCATCTCCCCTGCTCCGCACCTCTGCAGCCAGGACAGAAGAGAGGAAGTCATCAGGGGTCCCAACTGGGCCACCAAGAGTTGAGCACAATGGCACGGAGTGCTCGGTGTGCATGAAGTGGGGAGATCAGATACACATGTTCACAAAGATAACAAAAAAACAGTTGCCACTGAGTCATGGATTGACACAGTGGCAGCAACAATGGGCTCAAGCAGAGGCACAATTGTGAGGACGATGAAGCAGGACCAGGCCCTGTTATGTTCTGCTTTGGATGGGGTCACTAGGACTTGGAATCCACTTGATCCCACCCAACAACAATTGTTCATTTCAATCCCTATGCTGTCTATGTGGGCTTGATAGTGTAGCAGTGAAAGGGCTGTTGCAAGAACATTCTAGAATGAGGGATAGCATGTTTTTCTGGAAGATCAGCAGGTGTGCGGGAGACCAGGCAGCCGCACCGGGAGAGACAGAAGGCAGGGAGTTCAGGTTTGGGAAGGAGGTGAAGGTCAGAGGAGTCACAGGTAGGGTCCCATTCACAGTGTTTGCTTCTGTGGCTTGGGGAAGGACTGTGGGGCTGAGTTTCACTTTATGGAGCTGCCAAAATGGAGTGGCTTGGCCATCAGCAGCCTCACATACCTTGCTCCTCCCTTCTGAAAAGACAAAAGGGTTGGGCCAGGTGATCATTGCCTCAGCCATAGCGCTGATGTTGGTAAAGCGACTCATCTACTGCCTATAACCAGAGGGTTTGCTCCAAAGTATATGTCAATCTTGAAATGATGAGTCACATTGACAAAGGGGTTTCAGAATGTTTGTGGGAAACATCCACAATCTGCTTATTAAACTTTCCCAAGATCTTTTGGAAGCCCTCTCAGGAACCTTGATTTATATTTTTAAAGGGAGCAAAAAAATGTACATCAAATCACTCTTTCTATTGTATAGAACACCAAAGAAACTATATAGGGCTATCTATGACGTCTTCTGGCTCCACAAGGAGGGAGAGTGAGACTTACCACCATCAGCAGCTGCTTGCCCACAGTGGATTTCTGAGGCTGAGGCCAGACATGCCCCAACCTCCTCCCCTTCTACAAATTCTGACGGGAACTGTCCCTCCCATAGCACCCTCAACAGTTTTCATTTATGTTGGATAATTCCTTGCAACAACCACATAAAACTCATAGACAATACTCATGACGATGGGGATTATTAAGGAAGTTAACAGGTTACAATTCAAGAAAGAAATGATCAGGGGACAATTCAGTCACTTCTTGGCCATTACCACAGGCCGTTCTCTCTCTGGCCCTCAACCCAGGCCAGGCAATGTTACAAAGCTCTTTAAGGGCTGCCAATAAGTGCTCAAATGGCATGCTACCCCACTGTAAGCCTTAACCTCAAAGCACTCAGCTACAGTTCCATGGGTCAGCAAATCCAGCTCCTCCTCCTGTGGGGTGTCCACAGTCACCCCACTCCACAAGCCAGCCTCCTGCCCCAGCACACTCAACTTTATGTGCTCTGTGTCCTGGGGAGGCCACCACTCTTTGGGGCTCTAGCTCCTGGTTCTGCCGCTGATGCTCCTCTGGTGTCAAAGATGTCTCCTGGACCAAGAAAGTTCAAATGTGCAGGGATCTCAGAGGCCATAGGATGCACCCTACTCCTGGCTTTCCTCTCTTGCTGCTAGTGAGAAACACCCCCCCCACACACACACACACACTCACCACTTCTCAGATAGCTGATTTTATACCCATTAATATGGCAATCACAACCCTATTAACCATCAGTCACAGCTGAATCATAAAATCCAATCAGTATCTTCCTCCACCTTCTTACCCAGGCCCATCAAGAAACCGAAGGTCATTTGGTTGCAGTCACAAAAGCTATGCCTAGAAGAGCCGTATCAAACAATTCATTACCTTACAAACACACAGCACCATCCCACCTCTATGATTGTTTTGACGTTTTCTGCCATCCGCCCCCTGCACGATAGAATGAGACTATCCTGACCCATGGTGTTTTCATTGGCTGAACTTTGGAGGAGGATTTCCAGGCCTTCCGTCCTAGTCTGTTATGTTCTGCAAGCTGGACCGACAGAAGGGCCGTGGCTGCATTTGAGGCGCACTGGCTAGAGACTGGACCCAACACACTTGCGTGGAAGACCAGAAATGTATCACTAAACCACACCTGCCACCAACCCTTGCCGTCGATGCCCCCAGAACAAAACCAGTTGCCTTCAAGGGACTCTGACTCCTGGTGAACCCCTGTGTGCCACAGTGGAACTGTGTTCTGTAGGATTTTGATGGTTGATTTTCAGAAGTAAATCACTAGGCCTTTGTTTTGAAGTGACTCTGGGTAGATGTAGACCTCTACCTTTTGACAGCAGCCCCTCCAATTGGGGTAGACTTTGTCACTGGAAGAAGACAATGATGATCACCACCAAGCTACACTCAAGAGCCATTTTATAAGCCTGTGGGAAGATTGCTGAGCTAAAAATATGCACATCCTATTCCCAGCACCCAACACAGTGCAAAACATAGAGCAGGTATTCAACAAATCCTTGTGGAGTAGTCTAGTGGACAGAGGACATTCCACTGGGGTTCAGCTAACAAAGACATTTGTTTAGTGAATATCTTGCATATTGTCCATGTAAGACAACTCAAACAGGTCTATCAGTCAGGGTCATTCCTGTCTCTCACCCCTATAGATTTGCCCCTTCTTCTGTGTCCCCTTTGTTGCTTAACACTGTGCAGCCTTTCAGGAATTTCCTTCCCCTACATTTGCCTGGGAAACTCCAATTCCTATTTGGAAACACTTCTCAAATGTTTTCTCCCCTGAAATCCTGGCCTGCTGTCATCCTAAGATGACGTGGCCACTTCCTCTCTGATGCCCACACAAATATATATATAACATGCTGAGCCGTAACACTGAGGAGATGAGTGCTTAACCACTGTGCCTCCAGGGCTCCGATGTACACGGTGCTGCTAAGTACACAGCACCGAAGTCAACAAACTCACTGCCATTGATCTGCTTCTGACGGTAGTAACCCTATCAGACCAGGTAGGACTGCCTTTGTAGGTTTCTGAGAGCCTAACTCTTTCCAGAAGTATAGTAATAATGCAGCATATGTTGATGAACGAGCAAATGAATCAATGAATGGTCAGCAACAATGCAGACAATTGGAGTAAACCCACCTGGGGTATTTGTTTGTGACTTGTCTGTTAGTTCGTCATACCGTGGTGGCTTGTGTGTGGCTGTGATGCTGGAAGCGATGTCATCAGTATTTCAGCAGAGCCACCCAAGGTAAACAGGTTCCAGCAGAGCTTCCAGACTAAAGCCAATGATGAAGAGATTGAAGGAATCATGTGATCTCCAGCTTCGCTTCTATCACCAGGACAATCTTTGCCAATGATCGCCTGTTTTGTTTCCAAATGTTGCATTCCAATTGTCAATAATTATTAATGCATCTTGATTACATGTTTGGTCAATTTCTGCCTGAAGACATTGATAGAATTCTTCATCACTCGCTTTTAGGGTTCATCACAAAATTTTAGAATTATCATCCATGGTAAATGCCTAATTTTGTCATTGGTAGATGTCATGGAATCAATTTCAAATTGAGCCCCCATTTCATTCTACTGGTAGCAACTGAGTCGAACTGACCCAGTGGAAGTTTTCTGGGTTGTAAGCTTTAGGAAATCAGATCGGCAGGTCTGTCCTCCTCGGAACGCCGGGGGGTCTGAACCTTGGAACTTTTCTTTAGCAGCTTAGAGCTGACGGGTGGAAACACCAGGACTACTCGGTAAATGCCTTGCTGTTATTGGAGGCTGTTGAGTCCATTCCAATGCATAGCAACCTGTGTGATGGGTAGAACGGCTGCACCGGGTTTCCAAGGCCATAATCTTTATGAAAGCAGATCAGCAGGTCTTTTCTTATGTGAAGCCCATGGTGGGTTTGAACGACAATCTTACAGTTGGTCATCATGTACTTTATCATTGTGCTACCATGGATCTTATTGTTTGTGTTGGAGCGAAAATAACATAGAGTAAAAATCTTTTTTACTTTTGCTTGTGCTGAAATACTTCCCAAGGACTTGATGTCCACTCCCCCCCCCTCAATCCCATTAAGAACATCTCCAAATTTGAGGAATCAAAAGGAGCAGCCATGCCAACCTCATGCCTCAAAGGCACACCATCTGAAAGTGCACGGTTCAACACCATCTGAAGGGCTTCCACCCACTCTCAAAAGGAAAAAGGAAGCAGAAGCAACCTTCTTCCTCCTCTGGAGAGAGTTAATATTTTAAAATCACATTGGTCATTTGCACAAGGACCTTTGACTCATGCAATTTGTCATCCAGACACAGACTTCTGCCTGGGCCTGGCCCATTTCCTCTTGGGTGGGAAACGATGGTTCTGGCAAATCTTTTAGGAGCTGACTCTGGTTGAGGATTATATCTTCCAGGGTAGAAGGTTAAGGATCCATGCTGAATCTTTGACCATAAGGAAAAGCCAGCGTGCGAAGGACCTTCCCACTCATCTCCAACTTCAGTGGACATCTAGACATAGCGGTCGCCTTTGGGGCAGAAAAGTCATGAAGAAGCAAATATGCACATGGAACCCCTGGCGCTACTCTTCTGTTTAACAAGCACTGTATTCCCTTCCGGAAGTATTTGTGGACATTCAGCTCACAGAACATTCATAGTATTGGTGAGCAAGGCTATGTGTTTGAATAGGCATGTTGTAAATCCCTACTAAAGTGTCCAGAAAGGTACACAAGAAACTCTTAACTGCCATTATCTCTGAAGCAAAAAGAGGAACTAAAGGTTAATCTAGAGGGAAGTTTACTCTTTATTCGAGGAAGCCTCAAACATTTTATGGAAAAAGGTTCATTATCTTTTCAATCCATTTGTTCATGAACTCTTTGAAGCCCCCAATCATGTATCTTTTATATATGCATTTTTCTCAATTTATACCATTCAAGAGGGCAATAAACGCATGAAGAAATGCTCACGATCATTAACCATTAAAGAAATGCAAATCAAAACACCAATGAGATATTATCTCATTGATAGAAATGTCACACACCAAAAGAAAAGTGCTAGAAAACAGTCAATGTCGGCTCGGGTGCCGAGTGTAGAGAATGGAATTCTCGCACACTGCTGGCGTGTCTGTACAACGGTACAACCACTGTGGGTTGTGCCAAAAATCTGGATTTAGAAATATCACATGGTCCAATCCTCTTATGACTAGTAGCCCTATCCTAGAAGAGGCAGGACAGGAATAGACACAGGCTTGCTTGTGTCCATCACAGCACGAGTCACAATAACAACAACAACCACAACAAACAGAAACCACCGAAGTATCCATCAACGAGGCGTGGATAAACACACCAGGGTGCAATCACACAATGAAACACTCAGGAACACACAACAACAACTGACTGCTTTTGAGTTTATTCCAATACAAACCAACCCTGGAGGGCGGGAGACGGTAATTCCGCTCCATGGGAGGAGAAAGCCCCCTCGTTTCCCCTCAGAGTTAAAGAACAATGACGAATCTGTGAAACACCTCATAACGTGGATGAACCTGCAGGATCGTGTTCAACAACAACAACAAAATACTGTGTGAAACCACTACTATACACCATCAAGAAAAGGTTTACACACCGAAAGAAGGAAGGAGGGCGTAGACATGAATTAAAGGGAATAGTAATATATAATCAGGAGGACTCAGTGTCCTATGATCAAGGCAAAGGAAGACACTAGAAGGAGCACAAGAATGGAAGGCAATGAAGGTAGATAATGATACATACATACTCCTGAAATAACAGTAATAAAAAAACACATAATCTATGAGTAAATACATAGGTAGACATGCATGCTGAACAGGTATAGGAAGGTAAATGAGATGTCACCCACACATATATTTCGGTTTGGCCAAGGAGAGGTCTACATATATCTTTGTGTGTGCTCCAAGTATATCCCTGTATATTCTAGAGCACACAAGGGGCACGTTATGACAACTTAGCCATAACCAAACACATTGCGGGACAGGTTCACTGGGCTTGAGAACTTAGAACCATAGTCTCAGGGACACCAAGGTCCATTGGCATAGCATAGTCCATAGAGGCAATATTGGACATCCTACCCTGCTAGGTTACAATTTGTCCTTAGAAGCTTTCATCCAAGATACAATGACTTACCCACACAACACTGACATTCCACACACTGAGATTTTTCCAACTCAGGTGTCTCTGAATACAGGCCTCCACACATCCTTTAACATTGTACCAGGTGAATCAGGGTGGGAAGGAGGGCTAGCACTGTGTTGAGCCCTTTCCTTGGACAATGTCATGGATGGAGCTCTTACTTTGCACAATCTCATTTTGATCTTCCCAGCAACCCCACACCATAAGTGTTTCTCCTTGAGTTTTGAGGATGAAGAAATGAGGCTCAGACCATTTGTTCACAAGCTCAGGGCCACACACACAGCTGATGAAGGACAGAGCCAGGATTAGAACTCAGATTGGCCATGCGCCCAAGCATTCTGTACTCCACATTCAATTCCAATGACTGTTTTGGGTAATTGTCAGTGGGCCAGTTCTGAGCTCGTCACTTACCCATGTCCTATCAGAAGAAT